>NW_024103629.1:1823449-2531921 GCF_003945595.2 Pipra filicauda | reverse complement strand
TGGTTTATGATGAGGTGTTTGCAGTAAGGACAGAGGAGATGCACTGACAAGCACTATGTGTGTTTTAAATGCATGATCTAGGGAAAAATCAGTCATTATGAATTACACAGCTGCCTATTGCTTCATTCCTCAAATGTCCTCTGACAACCCACAGAACTTCCTCCTGTTCACATACACCTGATCAGCTTCTCTTAGATCTGGGAACAGTTTAGTGGGTCTTCAGCATGTGAGGCATTAAGATAATTAAGGAGTTTTGGAGAGAAAAGACTTTGATCACAACTTACGAAACTCTAGTGATGCATCATCCTGATAAGCCTACGCTGTGCTTTTTTAGTTAGCTGGAGGCCACTGGATAATCATTTCCAATGAATTCTTGTGAGTCCAATTCCTTGAGAACACTGCGAGCATGAAAAAGTAATTTAATTTAACATCTGAAACCTAATCCCTGTCCAAGTTCATGACTGCCCATGCAAGCTTGGCTCTTGTGCCATCCCCAGCAGTGACAGATGGAGAAATTGATGCCCACCAGCCCCTCTCTCTGCCCTGCAGCAGGGACCATCCCTCCCTGACACACCTCACTAAGATCACTTTGATCAAACAATTAAAGATACAAAGGTTTAACTGTTCAACTTATTTTGGATGAGGTAACATGAATTCATTTTAGTACCTCAGCTAATGTTCTAGCGCAGTAATCCCTCTGCAGGCAGGTAGTGGTCAGCTGGAGGAAGACACTGTTAGAAAGTGACATATTAACTAGTAATTTAACATTTGTGCTTTGGCCTGAGTCTGCATTCCTGAGATCATTAGTGGTTCTCTGTTAACTACAAAAATCATATGGTCAAAGTAATTTTTAATATCAATTTAATAGATTTCAAATCTAATAGTTGCAGTATTTATTAAAAATCATCCTTTTTTTTAGACAAGAAACATTTTGGTATGGTGTTCCAAGGCAGTTAACTGCTGTGTTTGATTATTTGAACTTATATTCAAAATAAGAGTATTCTTATTCAGGTATTCAGGCTTAAAAGAGATGTGAAAAGCTGAATATTTACTTTTAGCTTAGCATTGCCACAAATGCAAAATGACAGCACCCTCACTAGTCAGCATTGTTACAGGATTTGAAACTTAACTAGCCTTTTTTTCTCTTTTACAAGAATTTAAACTAAGTAAATGTTTTCCATCTTTTAGACATACAAACAATATTCAATTCTTTTGCCTTCTTATGTCTGGAGTTGCCCTCTGGTCTGTGACTTTGTGTGTCAGAACATCTCTAAAAACCTCTAATTGCCAATTTTATTACAAGGCTGATGAATTACACCCTTGTCTGCTCTGGTAGCATCTAAAGATTTCCCTCTTCATCACATTTTTCAAAGACATTCTTCTGCCAGGTGAAACCTCCAGGAGTGTAGGGCTGCTTGGAGCAGGGCTCTAAGGTGGTTATTGGCATGCCTGAGCAGGTGAGCAGCTCCACAGGAGGTACCACCTCCTTGTGATTTTTGTACCCTCTGAAAGCACAGAAGCCATTTAATTCAGAATTATGGACCATTTGAAAAATATGTGGTTTTGTCAGTGGTGGAGGCACTTTTGAACCAAATCATGGTGTCTTCCACTGTTCTGTATGTTCCCTTACCACCTCCATCTCTCTTTGGCAAAGCCTGACTCAGAGGTCAGAGCCAGTGCACAAGGCATCTACAGTGAGGACAAGATAAAAAACTGTGTGGCTGTTATATCCACATAATATTTCCCAAATGTCTACAATGTATATGGTGATCACACATATGAGTTTTTAGAGGGGGGTAGAGGGGGATAGCTGGAATACTATACACTCTCTAACAAGCATTTGTCAAAATAAAGAAATAGTGGATTGCACAAATGATGTTGATCTCCAGCTAAAGATGGTAAGCCACAATGGTAAAACTCATATTTGGTACTCATAGTCTACTGGTAGCTATTTAAAGATCAGTGTAGACCACTATATAAAATGCTCATCATATCCAGATCAAAAAAGAGTCAAAGAAATATGAAGATGTCAGTGAATTCAAAGTTTATTAATATACAAGTCTCCTTCAAAAAATGGACCCCTGCCACACAAAGCTTAAGACTGCACCAAGCACTGGTCAAGTTCATTAATCATTATTTAAAAGGCTTGTTCTAATCTCTGTGCTGGAATAAATAAGTATGTTGAATCTATCACAAGTCATATGTACCCAGAAGACTTTCTACTTAAGAAGCACACAAGAAGGAAAACAGATACTGTATGAAATTCCAACATTAAAAATACAACATGAACTAAAGACCAAGATTGACAGTAACTGATTACCTAAATCTTCAAGTGGTAAAGGGGAAATAGTGAATGAATTGAGTCTCATAACCACAATGCTTCCTGCCTCACCCACTGCTCAGGCCATGTCTAAATTCAGAGTATGGCTCCCATATATTGCCACTTATGAAATAAGGGTGCCATAATTGCAAACTTGTATTCCAGTTTAATTTTGCAAACCTCAGAATTCTTGGGCATTGGATTCTGTCCTAACTCTTGTTCACTGATGGACGATATAACACCAATGGACTGAAATCATTTTGTGACCACGCCTTTTAAGCTACCAAGTCACACATTGCTGAAAGGAAATGACATGCAACTTATGGAACTTGTTTATACACTAAATACAAGTGCGGAAGTGATTTCAGCTTTGTTATTGCTGATAATACTCAAAAGGAGGATACAGACATCAAAAAAGAATCTGAATTTCTGTTTAATTAAAATCAGCCTTTGAGCCTATATCTACATGCCATCTCTCAGTTTGCAATAGAACCTGGACAAAATGCTCAGATGAAGCAGAAAAGTAACTAACATTATTACTATTAGCAGCTCCATATTATAAAACTAGGATGAAGAGATCCCACTGATAAATTGAAATATATGGATAGACAGGCAAAATCAGGGAATTCAAGTCAATACCTATTTCAGGCTCTATTTCAATACTCTCAAAATACTGTCTTGCAGAGAGAGATTGAAAGTGTTTCATTTAGACTGAAAGTGTTTCATTTTCAGTAAATATTCTCTGGTTTCCCTGAGACTTTTAATAGCAGACCTACTTTTTTCCATGTCACAAATTTTCTCCTTGCCTATTTCCCTCAACCACTTATTTCCTATGATCTGGCTGTTATTTAGCAAAGACTGTCATACAATGATGTAAAGGGCTTGTGTCTTTTTCTGTTCAGTTATTGTTCCTCAAGTCCCAGAATCTCTTTGTATGAATTGTATCTCCCAATTCAATTCAAGTGAGAAAAACCAGCAGTTTCTTCCATATCTGGATATGTCCAAGTCCTTTATACCATGTCCTGCTTCTTTGGAACAGGTAGGTTAAAGAGGGAGAGTTTAGAAACAATATGGGTGAAGAGAAGGTGCGAAAGAAGACATCTACAGATCCTTCTAAAAATTTAGGAGGTGAAATCATAGTGTGTGCGTGTGCGTGCTTATTTAGTTCAGGCTTCCTTTGACCTAATTTGCCATTGTTTAAACAGTTAATGACAATTGTTTACATGACTATGTTAAGTATCCTTCCACTTCTTTCCATAAATAAAAAGTGCCAAACAGAACTGGAATGACATTTCTGAATGGAATCTTAATCATATGAAAATGAGAAATGGAAAAATTCCCAGGTAGAATTTTAACAAATCTGCTAAAAATCCTGGCACTTGGGCTAGATCCCACAGGATAATACAGTTTACCCTGTCAGAGGGAAAACAGTGCTGTGGTGGAGGAGTATCAGCCTAGATGTTGGCAGGCTTTCAGTGAAATGCTCTGTTCTACTGCAGGGGTCTTCCTGGGAAAGCACCCACTCTTGTCTCTGAGCTCACAATTAACTGCTGGCAATATGGGATGTATGAGTCTGAGTCTCTGATGAGCTAAGGGAAGAAATGAGCAGTATTCCTGGACTCATTCTGGCTACTTTGCTGCTGCATAAGCTGACAAGGGTCACCACTGTCATCTGCATGTCTGCATGGTCTCCAACCCAGCTGGAGGACACCAGTGACTTCAGGGCAAATGGGAATATCAGCATCTTGTTATCTATGGGGCCAAGGTATGAAACAGGCATATGACCTGCTCAACCTTGTCCAGAATTAAGTGTTTCTAACACTAAAGCAGAATTAATGAGCCAGTTGACCTGTAGGTAAGGCAAGAGTGCCATGTGAGGTCATTTCTTCAGCTCAGATTAGCTCACCCCATTTAAATTAAAGCTGTGTCTTTGCCAATAAATCTTCACCCTGTCCTCTGGCAAGGTAATATTCAAGCACCTTAAACCTCTGACCAAAGCCACAACACAGTTCTTTTAGCATCCTACAATGCCTACACCCAGGAATGCATACTCATATTAGTTTGAACACTACAGTCCACTGTCTTTGAAGTCAGATAAGAAGGCAAGTCACTTCTTGGATTCCCGTACAAAGATCACACTTGCTAATACATCTCAGAGCCATGCAGACTGCTCAGCTGTGAATTTTACTCACTCCTGCTGCCAAACACACAGGGCAAGATATAGCTCTTCCCCCAGCTCCAGCCCTCACCAGCCATTCCATAAATGTCAGCTTGAGCATGCAGGCAACAGGCTCTGGAAGCAGAACTCAATAGCTATGAAGGAGCTGTAACATGCCTGTTGGCAGCCATGCAAAAGTCTATGAGAAAGAATGGCTTCCTAAACATTCAAAAGGACTAAAATATTTGCCGACTGGTTATGCTGCATGTCCCGCTATGACTGCTTCACCCCTAGACACAGCAAACAGCAAGTTTACAAAACATTTAGCTAAAAGCAGAGGATAAGGGCCATATGGAAGTTGCTGATGCCAGGTGTGGAGATACAAAGACAATATTTAAAATGGTCCTGCTTTGTGTTTGGATTTCTTTATGGAAATGCAGACCTCATTCTCTACAAATGCAGTTTGGGATACTCTTCCATGACCAGCAGAGATAAACCTTGCTGCTGCTGAAAGAAGAGGTCCTAGCATCCCAGCACGCCTGGCTGCCTTCCTGCATCCCTGTTTCCATCTATGATATACCACCCTTCATTCATAGTGGTTCTTCTCCCCCTTTGGGGAGCCAGTGCAATTACTAAATTAAGTAGAAAACTATCGTTGATGGGGTTGGGGTTATTTTTCTGGGCTGTTTCCTACAGCTTCAGCCCTCTGAATCAGTTCACTGAGGACACACTTGATACCAGAAGGGCACAGGAAAAAATCAAGAGTACTGGTCAGGATGGGAAGACCCCTTTACAGCAGCAGCGAGCTGTTCTCATCCCTCTGCAGCCTTAGACATAAACATCTGTGCCATTTCACTCAGGGGTTCAGGGACCTGGGCTCTGACCTGGGTCACACATGTAGCGTGACCTTACCCCAGACAGGCTATTCAACTTCAGTTTCCTTTGGAAGGAGGCCATGCCTTTCCCCAGGCCACCTTGCAGACTGCAGAGCTCAGCTGCTGTGGTGCTTGGCTTGTTTTTATGAAGTCTCTAATATGTTTGCTCTCACTATAAAGTGGTTTCTTTTTCTTCTTTTTCTCATGTTCAAAAAGAAGTGGATTATTTTTAGCTCATGTTTCTCCTTTTAAACTTGCATGTGGCCATTAAGTCAACATGGGAGAATTCTGCTTTGAAGGATGGATGTCTCAGAATGACAGGCAAGAGAGAACCGAGTGACAGTGGTTCTGCAATCCTGCATAAAGTGCAATGTACCACGTTCAGAAAAGGACATAGGAACTGAAAGCAGACCTTCTGGGAAATTGGGTAACTTGGAATCTATGGCTCAAATCTTCGTCATTTTCCATCTGAGGTTGGAGATATTTATTAAAAAGTTCCGCTGAAGACCCTTGTATCCCAAAGGTGTCTGTAGCTCTCCAGGGCAATTTCTGCCATTTCTTCTTTAGCTGTGAAACCACCCTTGGCGGGTAGGCCATGCAGACCAGGTTACCTAATATATGCTGCTCTACTGAGACCTTTACATTGTGGTGTGGGGGAACAAGGGGATAAGGCCAATAATCCATGATTACATGGGCCAGGTAGCAGCACAGATGATGGTTCTCTAATAAAGCTGGGATGTCAGGTTCAAAAAAAGAGAAATGAGTAATTTGTATAATCAGCTATGTCACTGAAATTATCAGGGACAAGATGGGCTAAAGGAAGGGGTTCTTCCCTGGAGTGCTGAGGTCCTGCATGGATGCCACACTGAGAAAACTGAAGGACAGTTTCTGGAGGTCCCATCTCATGTACTACAAGGAATTACAGATTGTTGTCCCTCACAAAGAACCAGGTTCCTTTAGCACCTCTGGAAAATGAAGTGGTTTTTACCCAGTCCAGTTTAGGAATGAAAAAAAAAAAACAAACACCAACACACTGTCCAATAATATGATTGCGAAATCAGGGGATTTTGGGCAAGGTAAACCGTCATGTGTTAGCTTGCTTCTAAAACCAAATTTGTTTTCTGTGTTTCTGTGGGAAATCAGAGGATGTTATAAGCTGAGTCATGCCATTATTGACTTTAGCAAGCACAGCACTGATATAAATAGTGAAACACTGGGGAGTCTTAGGCAGAAGGAGAAGAGATTGAGGTCTTCTAGCAAGGGCTAGTAGGACAGGGAGACCAAAATGAAGACAAAGATCCTTCTTTTCCTTGAGTTGCTGTATGTTGTATGTTCTTCTGCTTTTCCAGTGGTTCCAGAAAAGAAAGAAGAAGATACGCAATTTGCTAAGGTAAAGACTACAGGCAGAACTTAAGAAATAATTTATTGAGAAAATGAACATACTGATGTATTAGTGATATAGAATATGTTATTATATGCATTGGAAAAGAAATTTTTATGTTCTAAACTGCTTTTTTCTTCCCTATCAGAAATATCTGGAAAGCTTCTATGATTTTAAAGAAGAGAAAAGTTCTCTTCTTAAAGCAAAGAACCTCAATCACATGGCTGACAAAATCCGAGAGATGCAGTCATTCTTTGGGCTAGAGGTGACTGGGGAGCTGAACCATAAGACACTGGACATGATGAAGCAGCCTAGATGTGGAATACCTGACGTCCGTTCATACAGCACCTTCCCATACAGCCCTAAGTGGAAGAAAGAAGATGTGACATATCGGTAACATACATTAAAGCATGTTTTTCTCTACACTACTGGGAAGCTTTGTGAATGCTAGGTATAAGCCATGTCAACAGGTTCTTTACTATTTATTCCTGTATATCTCCATATAAAAGCTCCATTTAGGATGAAAGGGCTATGAATGTGGGGACTATTCAGGCTTCCAAATAGTTAATAATAGTTAACTAATAGTTAATAGTTAATAATAATAGTTAACTAATACTTAGTTAACAGCCTATAAAATAATATACTCGGTGGATAGGGATGCAACTGAGGGTGTATATGTTAGGGTTTCTGAAAGACATGAAAGAAAACTGTGAAAGCTTCATCTGTTATGTAGGCAAATATTTTGAAAATAAACAACTCAAGACACATAGATAACAATAATTATTGATTAAAATCTTTGACCTTAATGCCATGTGTCCCAGTACATGTGATCTAGTTGTTTTTAATTCCTTTGTCCTTATTTCACAGGATTTTGAACTACACTCCAGACATGCTGCAAGCTGATGTAGAGGAAGCAATTGCAAAAGCCTTCCAGCTCTGGAGCAGTGTCACCCCTTTGAGATTCACCAGGGTCTACAGTGGTCAAGCAGATATAATGATCTCCTTCGCTGCTGGATGTAAGGGGATTCTGTTGCCTGGGAAAGATGGTATTTGTCACTTTTTCTTACCAAGATGATGAAAAGTATAACTTTTTTTCCCCTCTTATTTTTAGTTCATGGTGACTTCTATTCATTTGATGGTCCAGGAGGAACTCTGGCTCATGCTTATCCCCCTGGCAGTGGGATAGGAGGAGATGCCCATTTTGATGAAGATGAAAACTGGACCAAATTTACTACCTATAGTGGTAGGTAACCTTAAATGTTGTGTTGCCTGTTCTTTAATAGACAGAGTTGTCTTGAAGATGCTGTAAAGTCATATACACCATGGCAGTAGTTTCAGTGTTTACTGACAGGTAAAATGTCAGTGTAATTTAGTAAAATAACGCTGCATATTTTGATCTGGGCTGCAGTCATGACAGTCTCCTGAAGTTAATGCAGACAGCAATTACAGCTCTAGTAAAGGAAATGATATTAGCATGGAATAGCAATATTGGGTAATCATGACATTGTAAGACAGGGAATTTTCACCCTCAGGTAATGACCTTAAAAGTTGTAATATAACCTCTTGTTCATGTTTTTTCCCCCTGATTTAAAGTGATGCATATCTTTAACTTCTGGAAAGGAAAAATATCTTGAGTTTATTGGTAAAAGTTATTAAATGAAACAGTGAAGTGTTCTGGTTTCCAGCAATGTCCAGAGATTATGTTACATTTTGCTGGTCTTTGTGAAGTAGTTAACAGTTAAATTCCATGTCATTTATTAATCTCAGAAATCTGTCTAGATGACTAAAATATTCTCACCTGGTTTTTAGTCATTATTAACATTAAAGAAAATTTTTTTCTTTGTTGGCAAGAAAATTTCTGCAACAGGGGCAAAAACTATTCCCAGATTGGTTTCCCAGTGAGAAATAAGTTTTCATAATTCAAAACTCATTTCTTCTCCAGGATGCCAGAGAGGCTCTTAATTGGGACACAGATTTTGCTGTTTTTGTAACACCAGAAACAATGTACTATGCATAAGAGGATGGCACCTCTATTCCACTGTCGTGCAAAAAAAAAAAAAGTAAACGTTTATTCTTTGTGCTGAATTTTTTTTAGGATACAACTTATTTCTCGTTGCTGCTCATGAGTTGGGCCATTCACTAGGTCTTGGTCACTCCAATGTCTTCGGTGCTTTGATGTATCCTATATATATGGCCAAGGATACAAGGGACTACCAGCTTCATCAGGATGATATTGACGGCATTCAAGCCCTCTATGGTAAGCAAGAAGAATCTTTTTTTAGTGAATGATGAATAATAATTTATAATGAATTTTACCCAACAGCTAAAATGTACTGAAATTTCTACTGGAAGAAGGATACTCTGGTTTAATTTCCTGTTACTATTTTTGGGTAAACCTCTTGGGGTTTTTTGTGGCTAACAGTCTGTATCTGCAAAATAGGCTGTATTCATACCATTTAGTTAAAAGATCCAAGTCTTTCTCCAGTGATACCAGAGGAACAGCCCGTGTCTGCAGTATTAAACTCTCTTTATCTTCCACAAAATGATGGTCGTATACCAAGTAGCCCATGCATTTGGCTTCATATGGTACATCCTGAAGCTCTGCAATATGAACTACTCTGATCCACTTTCCAATTCTACACTTATCTGTTTTACAAAGGATCCCCCAGGGAATCTCCTGTACTTCCAACAAAAGCTTTTCCCCCTCAAGAACCGACTGAACTGACACCTGCAGAAACAACAACTGAAATGTCACCCTGGCCAGAACCAACACGTACAACACCCTCCAAACCCCCACCAAGACCTGAAGACTGTGACCCTCATCTGACTTTTGATGCTATCACCACTCTCCGTGGGGAAACACTGTTCTTCAAAGGCAGGTAAGTGCTTTTATTTCTAGCAACACCTTTGTGTGAGATTCACAAAGGCAAAGCATAAAGTTCATTTCAAGGCATTTATCTTCCATTGGTTAAAAGGAAGATATTTTCTTATGAAAGTGTTAAGGCAAATTTGCTAAATTTTACTAGCCCACCTGGGCTGGGTGAGTAACATGGTTTTCTGATGGGTGAGTAAGCCATCATACATTATCACCCACGTTTGTTAGAATTGTGCAAGGCTGAATAATTGCAGTGTAACTCCTCATCCTGTAGCTGCTTCACATGCAGCACTGTCCTCATCACATCGTCCAGACTGTGGGCCAGGGAACTGTGGAAAATGTCACTTTCGGTGTCACTCTGACCTAGGAGTCTGCACTAGACCACTGCCCAGTGATGTCTATAGGGAATCCCTGCTGTTACAGGTGTCCACTTTTGGGACACACTCTAACACTAACACTGTAGCAGGTTGTTGGCTGGACACATCTACCCTGGCAAGGGAGAATGGAATGCGAGGCCCAGGATTTCACCTGCTTCTTGTGTCGGTAGTTGCGTTTTGATTGAACAAGCTCCCTTTGATGATGCGGGTGTGATTTCCCTTTTAAAACATATGGTGAAGAATTGTAGCTTAAAAATCTTAATAATTTTCAAGGAAGGTGAGGAAGGAGCAGTTCTTCCTTAAACTAGGTTTTAACATGTTCCTCGAGAATATTTAATTAACATTTTTAACGAAACTGAGATGAAGAATGCAACTGTGCCTAACTGCATGAGTCATGGCAAAGAGAAAACTGCAATTGTCACCCTACCACAGATACCACAGGTTGTCCTGGACAAGCCATCAGGATGCCAGTGGAGAGGTATACAGGGCCACCAGCTCTAGGTGAACCTGCTTGAGCCAACAGGTTGGATAAGATGACCTTGAGAGGTCGCTTCTGACCTCCACTGTTCTGTGACCTCAGAACAATGCATAGTAAAGGGCAAATATCTGTGTGGGAGCAGGGCAAAGTGAAGCACTGCAATCACAAAAGGGGTGATATCTCTGCCTCATAGGGAGCACTGGCTCCAGAACCCAGACAGTAGGCTTTAAAGTGTGTTTCTGGGCTCCTGATCTACTAGTGAAGTACAGATAATGAAACACTGCTATTTTCATTTCTATCAGCTATGTCTGGCGCAAAAGTCCATATTTCTCAGAAATTGAGCACGACACCATCTCCTCTTTCTGGCCATCGCTGATAGGTGGCTTTGATGCTGCTTATGAGGTTGACAAGACTGATCGAGTGCTATTTTTTAAAGGTATTTCTCTTACATTTCCATCAGTCCTTTTTATGGATGAACGAAGTTATAGTAATACTGCTAATGTTTTTTAAAAATAATGGAAGCAATATTACACTAATATTCATACTAATTCTAATACTAATACTAGTACTATTAGGGGCTATTCTTAATAGTTAAATCCATTTTGATTTTGAAAATGCTGTTACTGCCATTAACTAATTCTGCTTCACAACATTCCTATACAATAGGATATTACTCTGGTCAGTGAGAGAGAAGATCATAGCTGAGACAAAATTTATTGCTACATTAAGTTATTTAAATACATTTTTAAAGGTGCCAAACACACCTTTGTTGACCTTTAACTATTGAGTATATAACTTAATGTCTATAAAGTGTCTATAAACTAATGTCTATAAACAGCTGTGAGATATTCAAACTTATGTGTGCCCTAGAGGGTAAGTTTTTCAGTAGAACATTTGTGCTGTTTGGTGGCATTTACTACACAGAAAGCTCTGGGACTTTGATGAAAAGCAGATCAGGCTCCTCAATGAATCCCTATAACTTTTTCTGTTTTCCTGTAGATGATCAGTACTGGGCTGTCAGTGGCTACAGTATAGAGTCAGGCTTCCCCAAGCCCATTCAGAACCTGGGCTTCCCCACCAGCGTCAGGAAAGTTGATGCAGCTGTTCATGATCACAATACCAAGAAAACCAATTTCTTTGTAGGCAACAAGTACTGGAGGTAAGGATCTTTCCTCTTCCATACAGTAGATAACCAAAATAGCTTTTAAAATCAAGTTACATTAGTATACTCTTGTTGTCAGCCTTCTCAGACTGTAAAAGCTGAAACTCAGAGGCAATGACTCCGTTTTTTTCACTCAGGTCTTTTCATAGAACAAAGTCTGTAGCACCTGAGGTAAAGACAACTTTCATTTACCAACCTGTTATTAACAAGCGAATGAGCTTTGTTTATTCGTTAGGTAGCACTATGAACTTAGTATAAAAAGACAATGTGAGTAGACTTTGTCGTCATATCATGTATTCATTCAGTAGCTATTAAAGGGCAGAAGCACTCTATGAAATCTATAAATGACAAATCAATTAAGAAGGCTGTGGAAGGACATTAAAATATTTACTACTTAAGAAATTTCTTCGTTCAACTAAGTAGTAATCTTAGCTTTAATAATTAATCTGCAATATTATTTTAAAAGAGTGTTATTACACCATAAGTTTGCATTTCTCTTATGGGGTCACTCCATAGATTGTGTGCTGTTAAATTAAATTAAGTTTGAGTAATTATTTAAGTTTATTGCTCAGTATAAGTCCCATACAGCCTTACTGTCAGTCTCTGGGAATGAAAGTAAACCATTTAGTCTGATATTCTGAAAACAGCCTTACATAGGCCACTAAAGATGTAAATATTCACACAGACAGGATTCACATAGACTGTTCTATGAGATCACAGATGCTTGCAGTAACTGGATTTTCAGCTGAGAGTGGGCATATTTTGTAAAAATTTCATCTGATTTTAACACTGAACATGCCATGCTTATTTTCTGTTTTCATGCAATTTCTTTATTCAGTTTCAATGAAAATACTCAATCAATGGAAAGAGGATATCCAAGAAAAATAGCAACTGATTTCCGAGGGATTGGCCACACAATTGATGCTGCCTTTCAGAAAAATGGTAAATAAATTAAAATGTAACTAAAAAGAAGTAACCCAAAAGACCACCAACCAAAATCAAAAATATGTATCTTTCAAACATATATATTAAATGTTTGTTTTGATTTTTTAATCACTCAAGAAAGTATTAAGTGTATAACAGTAGGTATACAAAAATGAAATATTAATTTTCCAATATTCTGTCCTTCCAATTCTAGGATATTTCTACTTTTTCCATGGATCAAACCAGTATCAGGTTGACATCAAGAAAAAGAAACTCATTCGTACAATGAAGAGCAACAGCTGGTTTAATTGCCAGAAATATTAAGTGATGGTGCAGGGATGTATTTGTACCAGAAATGGTTTTACATGTTCCTTGGTTCTAAACAGTGTTATTCAGCTGTTGCTGTGCACCTGAGTCTTAAATGATGGCCTTTGACAAATCTAATTTAAAACCGTAAAATGTAAAACCTAATGTACAGTTTTAATTTATTTTGTTCTCCAGCTATTTATTAATCAAGTTGTTTTTGAGTAATAAAGTATTTTGCTCAAATATAGCAGTGTTCTTTGTGTTCTGGTTCAGTCCACTGGAGACAAGGCATCTGCTATAACCATATGCAAGCCTGAACAGCATCATGACTATTTTTAGTAGGGCTCAGTGTCTGTGGAGGGAAAGTTAAAATGAAGAAGAAGTAGGAGGGCAGTTCTGGCAGACAATAAGAAATTAGTTAGGTGACAGAGCAGGGAAACAAAGACACTCAGGAACAATGTGGGGGAGGTATAAAAGGAGATCCTACACAACAGTGTGTGAAGGGAGAGACTGGAGCCTGGGACTCACCTGCCATGACCCCATGGCAAAAGAACAGAATGTTCAGGGCAGGGATGGAGACAGGTGCCTGCTAGTAGATGGGAGCATGGCAGTGAGCTGAAAGGACCAGTGCCCCAGTGCTGCTGTGGGTGGATTTGGTGAGCAGAGTCATTCATACAGCAGAACATGAGCCAAGAGAGAGAAGGGTAGGTGTCCAGTTTGGGGAGAGGTAGCATGCAGGCAGGTTGGGAACTGATCACAGGGTCACAGGGAGTCAGTGGATTAGCCCTGCTGTGCTGTGACTGTGTGGCTTGGGAATGGAGTCAGGGCTGGCAGTCCGCCTTGCAATGCTGAATAAGAAACCACTAACAAGAACTACCTCCCAGAGCAAACAAGCTGAAATGCTAAGAAAATCTCAGAATTTTTATGTAACTACCACAGATGAATCCTCCAGAGGATAAGTGGTGAGACAAAGAGAAAAGCACATCTGCTTCCTCTGTGCACCTTGTTTGGGTCCCCCTCACAGGGCAATAGCTCAGTGACCTTAAACACCCTTCGGGGTATAAGAAAGCTTGGCTGAAGTCCATCCTATCTGAAGGGATTTAGTCTCATCTCTCGCAACACTGATGCTGTTGACTCGCTATTCCTCTTTCTCTAGCAGCACTGGCAAAGGTAGAAAGAGAGGATGGGAATGGCTGCTAAGGACAGTATTCCAGTTAACACAGCTCAAACCTGGTTAGGGGTTTGCTCCAGATTTTCCACACAGGATTTGCTCCTGGTTTTCCACACAGTGTAGACCCCTGAGAGATCTTGTCAAAACACATACTAACACCTGTTGAACCATCCATCCGGTCCAGAGGAAGCCATGTGTCTCCCAGTGTACCCACAGACCCACTGTCCCACTGTGCTAGCAGACAAGACCAAAGAAGGGTAGCAGAGATACCTTTGAATGGGGCTTTAAGAAACCTGTCCTAATGGAAGGAGTCCCAGCCAAACGCAGGGGGTTTGGAACTAGATGATCTTTAAAGTTCTTTCCAACACAAATTATTCTATGGTTCTATAATCTTGGAATATCTCTTCTCGGCCGTGTTCTTCTCCTCATGCATGCTAGATTCACTCTGAGCACCTCTAAAAGCAAGGTATAAAATGAACATAGGTTAGAAGTGGCTTAAAAGTCAAGTAGGCACTGAACAGCTCAGCACTGCCACAAGGGCAGTGGTGCATCACTGTGAAGTCATGGACTGACAAGTGAGTGAGTTTACCTGGCAGCAGTCCAGGCAGGGCAGAGACACAGGAAAACTGTGTTGCCCCAACATCTCCCAGTGTCTTTCTCAATAGCTTGTGCTGTGTACACAGCATATCCTGAAGAAACTTCAGTTCAAGGACTTTAGATGACTCCGGTGTTAGGCAGGGTGCTTGTGAGTACTGTTTGTACATAAATAATGGGATTAATCCCCTTTGTTTTTAAAAATACCTACATGCTTTGATATCCTACATAGATGCCTTCTTATATGTGAGGGCTACCTTCAGAAATCAGGTCTTAAGGATCTGGTTGTTGACTGAGACTCCAAAGTGGTTAAGGAAGAACAAAAAAGAGCATCTCAGCAATGGTGAAGCAGAATACTGTTGATGTTTACAATGACTCACATTATATTAACACATTTTTTTATATATGGTTGGTATAGTTTTTTTAGTTATGACCTCAAGTAAACAGCAAAATTAAAATACTCTTTCGACCTCTGGGTATTAATTAGGTTAAACTCCCAGTATCTGAAAAATGAGTGATATTTACTTGGATGCGAAGGAAAATCTAGAAAGCGTAGCCTGGAGGATAAATAGAAGACAATATGGCATGGATTTCACCAGGACAAGAGGACTGGTGACAAATGTTAACCATGGAATTTCCATCTGTATTTCTGTTTTCTTAATGTCTTAAACTTTGAAGTGAAAGAACGTTACTTTTGGTTTGGGAAAAGCAATGAAATTCCTGGCAAATGAAAAACATAATTCAAATAAGATTGGAAACAGGAATGCTGGAGCTGCCTGGCTACACTTAGTGGGCAAGAGATTTCTTGTAACCATGACTTTCTTATAACTCATAAATGATTGCTGGAATTAAAGGCCTCTTGGGTACCAGAAGGGGAAATTTGTCCATAAATGTAATTTCAAGTACTTATCCTCTGTGAATATGAACTTTCCCTGAAGCCTGAGGCCAGGCACACAAAAAAAGAGGCACGCAAAATAACCTGTTACGTCTGAAATTATTGACAGCACAACTGTTGTCCCAGACCCAATCTCTTGCACATGAAATCTCAGGCAAAAATGCCTTAATGACTTCATCAACAAAGAGCAATAGTGACCTGTGTACAAGCTGACTGGAACTAGGGGGGCCCCATCAGTGAATCAGCATTACCATGCTGAAGACTGTTATATAAAAGCCAGAAGTAGGTCACACACTCATCTTTGTCAGCAATTCATATTTCTGAGGCTAGGTTTGTGCTGCCAGGCCTGAGAGTTTGCAGCATCGCCAGGAATGAGGTGTCAAAGGCACTGAGTTAAGCAATGCTCATGGCAGCAAAGATTTGCAGTTCAGAAGCTTCCTGTGCACAGAACTGCTCTCCCAGCTTTTGACTGGGGATTACCAGAGTCCAGCCCGGCCAGGACACTGAGGGTACATAAGGCAGCAGAGTGGAACAGTTTCAAGCTCTACATAGTTAAGCTTTTGATTTTGCAGAACAATTCAACTTAATTATGTCCTGTTGAGGCTCTGTGAGATGTTCTTTTGCTTTTCTCTATACTACAGTATGCATTAGTTCTAAAATATATAAACTGTACACTAGCCAATAACCTTGCCAAAAAATGAGCAACTTCTAACACTTCTTGCCAGTGTTACATGTCTTTCTTGGGTACAGCCAAGAGGGGATGGGGCTATGGGAATACATCCAAGAAAAAGATTGACTCCAGAAGAGGGGGAGAAAAGGGCAATCTTAGAAGCTCACCAAGGCACTTTTACAGGTTGAAAAGAGGAGAACATAACAATTTTCATACTGATTTCTTTAACCCAAGCCAATAGATTGTCATTATATATTGTACTAGTTATTAATAAAGCCACCTCAAAGGACAACATCAAAGATCTCTGTGGTTATATAGTTTTCTTCATAAAGCATATTCTAGGTTATTGATCTCTTGAGGACAATGGTGAATAGTATCAAGTAAAATGAGAAAGAGGTTGACAGAGTAGCAAAAGTATGTGTTTGAGAAGGCAGATAATCAGAAAACCGTATACATTTCATCAACAGCTTCCTATATGGTTTTGATGGCTTCTGAAGGCCCTCTCATTAGTGAAAAAGATAAGTGAGGAAAATTTATCAAGTACTGCCAGCTGAAAAGCTTCTTCTTTCTTCTAGTATATATGGAGATAATATGGGAAGAGAAAAAATGTTGGAAGTCTATAGCGGGGCTGTAAGTCCCAGAAGCTATTTCTGCAAAGAGGTAATGTGGGTGTGTAAGCTGCACAGGAGAACTCTGGACCCAACATTTAGATTCCTCTCACCCACTCAGAGACACCTCACATAACTATGTGAGGGGAGTCATCAAACCTCCCTCAGGGGATCGCTTCCCCTCGGCTCAGCTGCCCCATTTTTGGGCCCTTTCCTGAGCCTGTCCACCTCCTTCCAGGGCTAGGGAGAGGGTCTCTGCCCTAAGGGGAATGCTTCAGCTAGATATCTGCTCTTAGGGTACAAGTTCCATCCCCAGTGACCAGATAACCCCTGCAGAGTCCCATCGGCCTTGCCAGGGACTGCTCTTGGGACTGCCCAGAACTACAGTCCCTGATGTCCCACCTGCGGACAGCCACAGGCACCCTGTGCTCTGGGGATCCTTCTGGTACCAACACAGTGCTCTTCAGGAGGAAATAATTTTAGCAAATACCTCAAGTGTACTATATCCTCTCCTTTCACAGCTCTGTGGAAGGGGGTTTATCTCTCTGTGCATGCAACGTCCCACCTTCCCTGCAGTGCTGCGGGGGTACCCTAAATCCTGTGTCAGTCCTACAAAGAAATCTCAGATACATAGGACTGTCTTCAACAGCAGTAAGCATCTCTTTTCAGGATTCCCAGGGACTCCACCATCACCACTGCTTTGTCCTCATTTGTGGCAGTTCATGGAGGGTGTGACTTGACTGGGTGTGGAAAAGTGGACCCAATGCTAGAGCGGACCTGTTGTTGAGTATCAGCAGTTCTCATCACCAGTGACAGACATAGAGAACAGAGGAATCTCTCCTCTGACTAGGACAGCCAATAGACAGTTTGATTAAGAAAACTTCAGTGCTTTATTATCGACGATGAAGGAATGGGACTGCAAACACACACTACTCCATTTTTGGGATTCTCCACAGCTCTCTCTCTGTGCTCCCCTTTTATTAACCTCCTCGGGTAAGCAGCACCTGGTGTTGACATTCAGTTAACTAGAATTCCCAGGATTTTGCTGACCTGATGTTTTGATTTCACACGTTCACACATTACCATTCTGTGATTGTTTTCAATCATAGTATAAACCATGCATGCTATCACGCAGGCCATTAAGCAGTTTTCCACTTTGAGACCACAGTGCTCAGTCAAGGTCGACCCTCTTTTTTGGTTCTAGTTAACTGAATGCAGGTGTAGGCTGGTTCAGCTTGTTCCCACGCTTTATAAAACCTTATAGTAAGTATAAAAGGAGACTGTGAAATACAAAGTCATTGTGCAATTCTCTGAGAACAGTGGAAAAACTGTTGAATAAAAGTAGCACAAAAATATCTTGGCTCAATTTTTATACTTTTTACATATGCTGGGAGAACTTTTTTCATTTCTTTCTGTAAATTCCACATTTTCCTCCAGACAAAAGGAAGTTTCATCCATGTGAGAACTATATTAAAGAAAAACTGCATAAACAAAGCACCGTTTAATCAGGCAGGGAGTTATAGCACTGCCAGAACTATATCAAAGGGAAAGATGGTGGCAGTATAATAGCCTCCAAAAGTACATGCTCCTGTACAAACAACTGCAGACAAAATATAACAAAAAAACCCAAAACAAAACAAAAACAAAAAACAAACAAAAACAAAACAAACAAACAAACAAAAAACACAACCCCACCCCCAAATAATCAAAAAACCAACCAACCATGACCACCACCACCAAACACCTAGAACACAAATTTTCTGCTTGTTCTATAACCTTCTGTGTATGTTTTTCCCTTTAGGTACTTCAACAACCCTTTTGAAATCAATACTAACTTTGAATGGGAAACATTAAAGAGGTATGCATTAGGTTTTGGAGAGTAAGACTAGATTTAAAAAAAGGAAATATTTATAAGTTTTTTAAAATGAACTACAGGTCTATTATCTTCTCATTAATCATATTTCCATGTTACAAAAGCTGCACAAGGGTGGAACCGGATGAAAGACAGTACCAGTCTGTTTTATGATAAAAAACCTTGTTTTGCATGTTCTGTTGCTAACTAGAAATTGTGAGCATCAATGAGTCAGGGAAAGCTTTATACAGCAAAAAAGTACTATATAAAGGTGAAGCAGGTGTGTGGCAGATGACAAAAAGGACTTCTCTAAAGTTTAGGGGAACTGAGAATGGAGAACCTCCCATTTTTCTTGTTATTATGTGTGGCACTTTCTTGTCCTTTTCCTGCAGATACAAGACAGAAGAAGGAAGAAGACATGGAACTTATCCAGGTGAGGAATGCAGACCTTTGGGAAGATCTTTAGCAACTGTTGAGCATCCACTGCAGTCTCTGTAACTAGTAAACAGTGGATGAGGAGCTTGCAGAACAAATAGCATGATGGAATAGTTCTCAAAATGGTGGGTGATGGGGAAAATGAACGGTGGTGTAATCATGATGACAAAGGCTTCTTTAGCCCCAACTCATCTTGCTTTATCCTTTTTTAGAGAACAATTAAACCCAATGATGTATTCACTTGCTTTTTGATTCTACAAACAACTAAATTCCTGAGTCAGTCTAGGTTTGTTTTGCAGTTCAGGTGGAAACACGGTTATTTATGTGACTTGCGGTACTATGAAACATAGGTCTTCATAAAACAAGTTAGGGTTTTTAATGAATTATTGCTGTCAAAAATGTGGGGAAATTGGATAATACTGATGAAATTTTATATTCAGTCATATATTCCAAACTGACTCTTATAAAGGACTCTGGGTGACCCTAGGGCACAGGGTAAGTGGAGGGCATCTTATCAGAAAATGCTAGACAAATACTAATTTTAAATGTATTTTGAGTTAACTGCAAAAGTGATAATATAATGTAAAAAACTGTCATTAAGAGAAAAATATTCATACAGGCTTTAACAAAATCAATTGTTAAAGCCATAGAACAGAAAGAAAAGTAGCAGAGACACATGACTAAATGGGTTAGTATAATACCTTATGAGCTTCAAAAGCAAACACCATTTATTGTCTTAAATTATCTATTTTTTTTCATTAGAAGTATCTTGAAAATTACTATGAATTTAAGAAAGATGGGGAATCTCTTGTTTGGAAAAGTAATAGCCCAGTGAACCAAAAACTGAAAGAAATGCAGGAATTCTTTGAGCTGGAGGTGACTGGAATACCAGACTCTGGCACTTTGGACTTGGTACAGAAACGTCACTGTGGATTCCCTGACATAGCTGGGTTCTCCACCTTGGCAGGAGAGCCAAAATGGGCAAAACAAGTTCTGACATACAGGTAATTACAGTGGAATTCTTCATGTCAAGATGGCATACTCCACAGCACAAGTGGCAAAAACACAGTTGGTTTTCTATCTTATATTTTGAAGGATATTGAACTACACACCGGACCTGCGTCCAGCAGATGTCAATGCAGCCATCAAGAAAGCATTAAGTGTTTGGACTCCACTGAAATTCATCAAGAAGGATAGAGGTGATGCAGACATAATGATCTCCTTTGCAGCCAGAGGTAAAACTCCAAGCAACCGTTATGAGTTGCTGCCAGTTTACTGTTTGTCTGGAGCAGTTCACTTGAAATGCTAATGATTTCTTCTCATGAATAGCACATGTGAAGTTCAGAGTCAGGCTGAACACGCAGACAGAAAACACAGTTCTTGCTCAAGGTGCTATGCCTATAATTCTTGACAATCTTTGGGGGAGGGTATAGAGGCAAATGAGGAGAAGGAGAGGGAAAATAAATGTAAGGAGCTGCCTGTAGTTCACTGGATCTATACCTACCGTACTCTGCCCAGTGTGTGCATGAACACCCCATCAGCTCTGTATGGAATTTGCTCCTCAGATCACAATAACTTCATCCCCTTTGATGGCCCAGGATGATCCCTTGCTCATGCCTATGCACCCAGCAAAGGACATTGGTGGAGATGCTCACTTCGATGAGGATAAAACCTGGACAAAAAGTACAGACAGTAAGAAATTAAGTTCTCCAAGCCCTTCTTGAAGCAAGTTGCATATGAAATCAAGGGTACAGTATCTGTCTCTTCCTTATGAAGTGCTTAAATTGCTACTGATTTGGGGGAGCATTGTTCTGTGGTTTCCATAGCTATAAAAAGCCACTGAGCCCTCTGGTTAAGGGCTGCACTGGATGGAGAATTATTTGGGAGGGGGCCCCCTTCTCTCCACTCTTCCAACCTGCTTGCTTCTTGTCAACAGTTATATCACTTGCACAAAGCCTAGGGTCCTTCTCCCACGCTGACTTTACAGGATCTACAGGCTATTTCTTTGTACTCTGCTATAATGATTTCCTTATTTTTCTTTCTGACCAGAATTTTATCTCTAATTGAATTTCTCATGAGAGCTTCACTTGCTTAGGCAAGCAGTTCTGAAAGCTTCTGAACTACCTTATGCCCTTCAATGTTATTCAGAAGAAATGAAAACACGCAGCTCTCCTAATATATGTTTGTTGTTTTCAGGTACAAACCTGTTTTATGTTGCTGCCCATGAGTTTGGCCATTCACTGGGACACTTCCACTTCAAAGACCCCAATGTTTGATGCATCCAGTTTACAGGAAATTTGACCCTTCAGTTCTCCCTCTTCATTAGGATGATATTACTGGCATTCAGTACCTCTATGGTAACTCACAGTTACTGACTAACTAGCAATTATAATTTCAAAGACTTTGGAATACCTTACAGTGACATTTTTGTGTACTGGGTATACCTCAGTGAGTCTCTCTATAATTTCTTCCATAAACTGCTTCTTTTAGGACCATCTTCTAACACATACGATGATCAAAGGGAATCTACTGAGATAAAAGACACAACTGAGCCAAAAGATCCTGCACTGCCAAACTGCCTGTGGCCCCAATTTAACTTTTGATGCTGTCACCACTTTCCATGGAGAAATAATGTTTTTTAAAGACAAGCAAGTCAGCTTGTAGTAGTAAAATAGCTTGGTATCATTTTTTAAATTATGCCCCACAGCATGGGAAAATAACTTTAGCCAGAATATCAGCCATTCTAGACAGGAAGGCAAGATGGGGAATCAGGAGAAGAGATGGAAAGCAAACACAAAGAGGCTGCCGGAAAAATGAAGAGAGAAAAGGATAAGGAGGAAGATGACCTGTGGAACAGGACATGCTGTGAAAAGGGCGGAGAAAGATGGCTCCTCTGCAAACAGACTGTTTTCACTTTAGGCTGTAAGCAAGTCCCAAATGTTTGGCATCTGGGAGAGTTCAGCTTTGCCAAAACACAATTCCAGCTCTGGGACACTTGACACCTTCATTGCTGTCCTTGCTTTGAGAGAGCTGACGGTTTACCAGTCTTGACACAATACCTACTTGAAGAACCTCTGTAGTGGTGATTTTGTAAAATAATAAAAGGAAAGGAAGGTAGATTCAGTACTAAACTCAGACAAAGTGTCCCTTTCCAGGGCATGACATCCCAAGGTCTGAAGTAGAAGGGTAAAGGAGATGATTCCCCTTCTTTTCATGAGATAGGGCTGTGCTTCCCCTGCGTCAGACCATCCCTGAAAATCAACATTGAAGCAAGTTCTGACCTCAGAGTTTGGAGTCCACAAGGCCAGTAAAGTGTTATTTTGCAGAAGAGCCTCACACACACTGACTGTTTCTCTAAACTGGTGCTGATAATCCCAGAGTGGGCTTCATTCCCAAATTCTTACCCCATACCAGCCATTTGATTCCAGGTCTCTCTAAGCTCCATTTCTGCATAAGGGAAAACAAATGTTCTGACCAAACAGTTCCTCTGACCTATTTTAGATGTCTGGATCAAGATGAGAGCAATCCCACCATGGAATCAACTTTCTTTACATTAAGACTAGGGGAGCTTAATGTGACTGCTCAGGGTACATGGTTGGGTTTAGTTAGATAAATCCTACCCTGATTGCCATGATGTGGTTTCATGCATTAGTGTGTGTGAACACCTAATTTTATTTAAAACCTGTTCTATATTTATGTAAGACAAATTTGGCGCAAACATCCTGCAGTCAGAACAGCTGATTTTAATTTCTTTGTTTTGGCCACGGCTGCCACCTGGTGTTGATGATGCATATGAAATTTCTGAAGAAGATGAAACCATCATTTTTAAAGGTAAAATGTTGTCTTTTTATTTTCCCATGCTGTCTTCCAATTAGCCTTGAGAGTTTGTCTGGCTTAAAAACTACTTAAGCTCTTTCTGTAGGATCCAACAAGCTTGAATTTAGTCTAAAAATCGGTGTGTTTCAATCACAGAGATAACCAAAATATTATCTAAGATAAAGAAAATGTATCTTATTTTTTAATAACCATACAGAAAAGTTTCCCTGACAAAATAAATGTAATGACTTTTTTCTTTCTGGGAAATTATCTATTGAATTTAAAAATGATACCACATGCTTCTTCCAAACTTGTGGGAAACCCATATAAATATGAAAGAAGACTGAAATTTCAGTTTTCACAAAAAGTGATGAGGAGAACTATTGCTTTTTTTTTGGACTCTAGAACTAATATGTAGAAGGTTTTCAAGTAACCGTTATTTTATCTCTGCATTTTTCCATTAAAACATTAGCTTTCATTGAAGGGATTCTGTCATTCCCAGAAGAAGATTCTGATAGTATGTTGTCATCAACTTTTCTTCATAGGGAATGAATTCTGGGTTGTGAAAGGAGATACCATGCTTCCTGGATACCCCAAAAAACTCTACACCATGGGCTTTTCAAAGGATCTTACCAAAATTGATGCTACTTTTTATAATGAAAATGAGGGGAAAACATATTACTTCATAGTGGACAAATTTTGGAGGTAATATTTCCTGTGTTACTTTCCTAAACAGAAGCAAACATAATCATATGATCAATATCCTGCCATGATTTAGGATGCGTTAGTCATACACTTTTGGTAATCTCTTTCAGTGTCACAACTGGCTATGAAAAAAATATTTGAAATGGTGGTGAAACTGTGCTTTTAGCTTTCCTGTTAATCAATATAACTACTGAATATTTTATTTATTTATTTATTTTCATTTATCTGCCTTGGGAAAAAAAGCTATTCTACAGCTCCATAAGTCATCTCAGGAAATCAGTCAGAACCTCACCATTTATATAAAAATGTTTCTGTGGAGTAAGAAGGAGAATCCCACCCTTTTCCAGTTACTAACAGATAGTTTCATAAAGTTGCTGATAAATGCTATGTACTGCAAATAATTTTCTACTGTGCATGGTTATTGTTTTCTCTTTCCAATTCAGTCCCTACTGCTCAGGTTTTTCTTACAGGACATAGATTTCTAACAGCCAAAGGTGGTGCTCCTGTAATGAAAGCAGTAATTAACCTTAACTTTTGTAGATGAAGAACAAAACTTCTCTTCTGCCTGTCACCACAATGCCCAAGTCATTGTGCTTACAGAGATCACCCTGAAGTAACTATTCAGACACATATTTGCAGTTTAAGCAGAAAATCAGACTTCCACATTTTAAGTCAAATTCTGGTAGCTTGAATGATTTCAGATGAGATGTTTGATCATTAAATCTCTTGCTGGACAAAGTTATCAGAAGAGGAAGGCTTTCAGAAGCCTTCTTATTCCAGCATTAATAGATAAAATAGACTTTACTAAAGATGTAATAACTTGCTGTACTTACATAAAATGACTTAAAATAACTTATAACTTCAGAAAAAAAACACAGATTTTTTCCTGGTAAACATTTCTTACAGAGTCATGACATGAAAGCAATCTTTTTGTAATATATTATCTCCTTTAGGCATGGTCCCTCAGAAAAAAGTATTAAGTATTAAGCAGATTTACTGCAATGGTTCCAGTATTAAGTATTCTTAGATGTATCTTGAGGTGCAGTAAAAAGAAGCAATTCTTCCAGTGTAGCTACTAGAGTAATAATTCTTTATGGCAAATTGTGTCTCTCTCGATGCTACCTAAATGATACTAAAAATCTTTAATGAATGCAGTTACCTGTTGATAGGTAGAAGGTAATTAGGTGAGATTATTTAATCATGAGTTGTTTGCAGTTTTCATTGACTCCAGGTTGTTTATAATTTTTCTCAGTTATGATAAAAGAGGTCAGTCTATGGATAGAAAGTCATTACTCATAAGAGATGCCTTTCCAGAAATTAATGGGAAGATTGATGCTGTTTTTCAACATGAAAGCGAGTAACTGTGCTCAATCATAGGGTTGAGAGAGCCTGGGCAGAGAAAGACACTTCTAAATGTCTCTAAGGGACAGATATATCTGTATTTATGTTGACGTGCACATCACACCATGAAGAGCACTACCCAAGACAGTGATGTCTCAACAACATAAGGTTTACCTGCTGTGAGCAAAGCTATCACAGCCAGGCCCTCTACCATAAAATGGGACTGCCTTGAGTCCCAGTTGGCACTAACTTCTCCTGCATGAGGGTGAATACTGCTTAGACAGGGAGATGCTGATCTAGACTCAAGGATACACCCACACTGCCAAGTGTCACAGCTTCCCAGTTATCTCCTTGCTCCTCATATGTTCCTTATCAAAACCCATACATGCTAATTGTTTCATAGCAAATCATGCAACTGATAACATCTTCCTCCAAAACAAGTCTCACATGTGGTGCTGGGGGTCCTTAGCTGTAGACCTCACTCCCAGAGGGCAGTGTGGATGTGACTGCCCCAGGCTGGATATCTCCTTCCCTGCATGGTATCTGGCACACAGCTGGCTAGAAATGCACTCTTCTGGGTGGTTTCAACACAGCTGATGTGTACCAGCAGATGTTTTAAACTGAAGAAACACTCAAGATACACTTTTTGTATTGTCATCTTGTGGGACTCAGCACATTATGCAGTTGGTTTGCCATGGAAGGTGTTCCCATGATGCTGTACAATGGTTTGCAGAGGTTACACCTGGGAGTAGATCCTCTTGGCAGCATAATTGTACCCAAAGGTTACTTTGAGCTCTTTCTGGATGTTGTTGAGTCATACTGATCTTTACATCTGCAGTATCATAATTCACCTGGTTTGATTGCTGTCTGTTTTTTTTTATAGACTTCCTTTATTTCTTCTGTGGAGGAAAGCTATTTGAGTTTGACATTGATAAGAAGAGAGTTACACGCTTCCTAAAGACAAACTTCTGGTTTCCATGTTAAGGAAATGAAATCTGTAATGGTGTTGGAAAGAACGTAGTGTTATTGCTCTAGAAACATTTTTTCTTTTATAAATATATGAAATGCACAGGTACTTTAGCATTAGTCAGTAGACTTCAGACCCTGCATGATCTGTGTTTCTGTAAATAACAGAACAGTATTTAACATACTGATGAGTATACATGTATGTAGTTAACATCAGGCTGGCTAGCTTACCAAACAACAATGCAGTTTTTACTTTTGATACAAAATTATGGCTTATTATTTCCACCATCTTCTTTTCACTTGTCATGTTGTACATCACCCTACACAGAGCCCTACCACGGTTCCAGGAGTCCATGCGGAAGAATATTTCTGTTCCTAAAGCTAGGATTACTTTCAACCAGTTTTAGATATTGCAAAGTTAAACAAGCAGACTAATCAAAGCTACTGGTCATTGTTGCAGTCTGAAACGCGGATACCAACAGAAAAGGAACTGCTAGGATTAAAAAGGAAATCTTGGGCCACGGGAGCTGGGAAAAAACCACCATCTAAAAGACCAGACAAGATCCATTGACATTCATTTCGTGTGGATTGTCCTGATCTCCCCCAGCAGAACGTAGAAAGACTTTGCATGATGCTATCGGTTATCTCATTGTTTTCTCCCTCCCTGTGTAAATCCTTATTTCGGGAAAAGCTGACCACCCTTCCCCAGTATAATCTTGCTTACTGGAAATATCAAATCCTTTTTCCCCAAAATGTAAATACTGGATCTGAGAAATGTAAGTCCATTTTTCCCCTTATGTCACCCCTGTTACTGGAAATGCTAATAATTCCTGTGGAATCCTCTGTTTGGAATAACCCTGCCTCCTTATTAGCGTGGAAGCCCCCCAGACCCTTAAATAGCATTCACATGTTCAGTAAATCATTCCAGCTTTTTGCCTCTCTATCTGGGATCGTGGTAGCTTTATTAGACCCTTACAGGTCATAATTGGAGTGAGACATACGGGAGCTCCAGAGAGCAATCCCTCCCAGCCTGAAGTGCATGTTTAGAGGCGGAAGTACTCCTTTTTTTTACTGACTGGAGAGGCAGAGTTGGACATCTGATTATAGAAGGCTAAAATTAAGTGTGATGAATTATACCCTAAGGTATTCATTGGTATATGTGATTTCCCGTGCAATGTGTTGGACAACCATGTTTGAGCAGGAAGGTTGGGCCAGATGACCCTACTGTGGTCCCTTACCCATTCTGTGATTCTGTGATCAAAGGGTTATCTGTCTGTACACAGGAGCAGAGGGACACACTGACATGTAGGAAAGACCCAGTCATCCCTGATCTGTCTCTGCTCCTCTTCAGTTTTCCATGGGGAGCCCCCATTTCCTGGGGGACACCCATCATCATGTGTCAATGGGAGAGGGTCCCTCTCACCGCACAGGTTGAGGGGTCACTGCTGGGGAGATAGGAATCAATATCTAGGGTAAAAGCATTTAGGGATTTTATAAAACTTATTATGTCATATTTGAAGGGGACTGTGGAAATGTTCAAAATTTTTTGTGAGTTGATTAGGGGAAAGACCAAAGGTAGGGAAATGGAAGTATCAAGGTAGATTGGGGAGGAACAGGTTTGGGAAAATAGAGGGATAAGTGGATGAAAATAATTGATTGCATGCAAAAAGGCTGCAGTCAGTGTGCTTCTTTGGCCCTCCCTGCACATATGGTCCTGTCTTCCCAGTAAATCATATCTTATATGTGTGTGAGCTCTTTCTGTACGTTCTTGGATGAGCTTCAAGCCAGACTGGCTGCTGAGGAGGTTAAGAAATCTGAATACTAGCAGTTGGAGCATGGCTGCAAGCTACAAGGACACATACATTACTAGGACACAGGAGGTGTGGGGTCAGCTACTCTACTGTGAGGACTGTGTGTCTAAGACCAGCTGCTGAGGGCCTCCACGCTGTTTCTATTTCCATGTTGATGTCTCACCAGTGGACAGAAGTCCTCATCAGCTGGAGGGGAGGAATGGGATGGGGCAACCTTTTCATATTTGTCTAAGCACCCCATGTTTTTTGTCTATGATGGTCTCTTTAGCCAGCCTCATGGCTCTCTTGACCTGGGAAACAGATATGAAGCAGCTGCCAGTTCAATACTGTAGACAATAATCTCCCTGGTGCTGAAGTCAGACATCACTTGGTAGTGCTCTACAGGTGCCCACAAGTATTCAGATGGATAGCTACCAAGATCTAAGGTCTTAGAGAAGGTACTCTTTCTTTTATGCATATAAAAAGATCTTTCCTGGTACCCAATCTCTCCCCCTCATTAGACAACTTCCCAAAAAAAAAAGGGGAAAAACTGACAAAAACAGTTCTATTTGATTCTTCTTCTCCATGAATCACAGAATCATCAACTGACTAAGGTTGGTTGGACCTCTGAAGGTCATCTGGTTCAACCCCACTGCTTAAGCAAGGCCACCTAGAGTGGGCTACTGAGGCTCTAGGTGGCTTTTGGAGATACGGTTTTCTCACACCTCATCAGGCAACCTGTGCCAGTGTTCTGTCACTCTCACAGTAAAAAAAAGTGTTTCCTAATGTTCAGAAGGAACCTCCTGTGTTTCAGTTTGTGCCCATTGCCTCTGGCCCTGTCAGGATAAGGCAATTGTATTGTATTTAAACACACAATTGTGCTGTATAAATGCTATGGATTATTTCAGTACACTTTATGGAACCTTTTTTCTGACACATTTTTAAAACCCCTGGTAGCAGAACTGCTCATATGGGGCACTCCATTGTGGATCTAGCCACTGAGAAATTTTAAATGAATTCTATCAAGGTCAAAAATGTATTATGGCATTGTCAGCCTTGCCAGACAAATAGTACTGCCACACCTGCTTTGAAGGTGGTAAACAAGGCTTTGCTGGCCAAGTAGAACTAGGGTCAAAATTATTAGTTTTAATTGCAGCACCTCCAGAAAAGGAAATGAGTGGCTCTGATCAGTGTATGATATTGCCAACATCAGGGAAGCAGATTCAAGTCTCGTAACTTGCATATTTCTATTGAATTTAGTAGGAAATGTTTCCGTGCTGTTTATTTCTTCTGTATTAGTCTCCTCATACTGTTCTTGTTTCCCAGTTCTGTGTTTCCTTCTTATTTCTGATGTGGCTTTTTGAGTGGTCTCACAACTGCAAGAGTTAATCAGTCCATGGTCTCAGCTATAACAGTGAAAGTCGAAAAGATATATGAACAGTTTGGCTCACACTTTATAGATATTTTTTAGTTTGTTAAGGAAGTTTCTAACTGTCCTGGATTTGAGTAGTTTTCTTCATTTGTTCCTACTGCTGATCCCCTTCTACTGTATCTGTGCCTTCCAAAGCACTGCCATTGTGGATAACTGCATGAGATCATGTTATTTTAAATGGGATAATGTCTTCCAGCTCTGGTCTTTTAAACTTCCTTTTAGAAATATTCTGTTTCAGATAAGATTATAATTCTCAGAGAAAAGCCGGCTGGTCCTAGACCTTTCATGATTGTTTTGTAGTTTTGTGGCTCTCACATACTTATCCAACCAGTTCTTCCTTGGGTTACTTTGATGATTTCGCATTAGTCGGAACTCTTTTCTTCCTTATTTCTGTGTGCACAGATGATCATATTAATTATTGAATATGAAGTCTTGGATCTGTGGCAGAAGTAGAGCTTAGCTGACTCTGATAGTGCCTGTCTTACTAAATAGTTCAGCTGGTTTAATAGTGGATGTTGGTATCTTTTTTTTGCTTCACAATTCTTATTTTAAAAATCTCTGGTACCACTAATGAGACAGCCTCACTATTTGAGTGCAAACAGGCTTTTGAACTGAAGGTGATTGACCTATATTCAATATCCCATACTCTTCTGAAATACAGTTTGAGACCTAGACTCTGAGTTATGTATATGTATTGTCTGCAGTACACTCAGTCCAAGCATTTCAGATATGGATTTCTCAGTCCTCTAAACACATCAGATTTTTCCATGCTGTAGAAATTTTCCAACCTGTTAGTGTAGAAAATTGTGTGAAGACTAAAGTTTCTTCACAAGGAACAGTTTTACCATGTGACTCTAGAATTCAGATCACAAAAATTGTTTTCTTCAATGTTTTGTTTATAATGGTCTTGTTCTGGTTTTCACAATCTTGTCTCTGAGAACATTTTGCTTACATCTGAATGGGGTTTTTTGGTTGGTTGGTTGGGTTTCTTGGGGTTTGGCGTTTTTTTTGTTTTCTTTTACCAAGGATTCTATAGTGCATCCATCAGAAACAATCCAGAAGGTCCAACAAGGGAGTTCCAATACTATCTACCCTAGGAAACAACTGTTTTGATTAGATGTTCTTTTTCTTATCATTTATTGATTTTCTTGGTTTCACACACTCATCTTGCCTGGAAGGGACGAATGGCATTTGATATTGTTCTTGGAAGGATTACATATATATTTTCACAAAAGGTAGCTCTGCAGTACTGACCTGAACGGAAAAGCTGTTGTGTATAATTTAAACACTCAGACTAAGAGCAGAAAGTTTACCACCTAAGTAAACCAAAGGTAACAATAGGTACTGGCGGAATAGAATAAGATTAAAATGAGTTAATTTAACTGCTGTTTCCAGGGACTTGTTCCTAGCGAGATACTGGGTTTGGTTTATGGAAATGGTGAGGGAAAAAAACCCTTTCCTGGTGAAAGAAACAGCAACTTTGTGGTTTCAGAAGTGCTTAAGGCAACTCAGAACTAGAAAGATGCATCTCACAGGTGTCACTGAGATTCCAGAGAAAATAGTTAAAAGGTGCCAAGGAGCAGACTTTGTTTCCAGATTATTCCCTGGTAGCCTCTGAACTGCCATCTCGCTACTCTCCAATAGGCCTGTTCATGTTTGCTCCCTGCCAGCAAGACAACTGTCCTTGCAGGTTTGCAAGCAATAGCTGTCTCATGGGATATCTTGGCATTGATGCCGTGCATCCAGCTGGGGGATTGTTAGCCTGTAGGAGTTCCAGTATGTCCCAGATAGTCCAGATGCCCAGGGAATATGCAGATTTATTTTGTATATCAGTGTGAAGACATTGATCTCTTCTTGCTGCCTTTTTCAAGACAAGTTTTATATCTGCACAGCTTGTGTGATAACCATCAAGGCAAAGGACTGCAAGTTGGTAAGTTTGTTTCTGCAAGGCATCCCAAAGCTGGTCTGCCATCGGGGAAGTCATGCACTGGACACAACAGATCAGGTTCCCATCCCAGGCAACAGCCCAGCTGTAAGGATGAAGAATGTGATTTGTTTTTTCTGTGTTCAGGAAGCAGGTGCTTGGCATGGAAAGTGGCACTCCTTCCCTTCTCCTTTTACTGAAATCATTGATGATGCCATGTCTGAGACTATGCAAGTCACTGAGGTGTAACTCAAGCACTGCCCCAGTCTGTGACTGGTCATGTTAAATTGCTTTTCTACAATAGGATAATCAGAAGTGATTCAGCACTTGACATCCTGAGCCCTATTGCGATGGCCTTTGGACTTCTGAGAGGTTTGAACTATAGCACTGTGCTCCTAACAATGCCCAGCACGGCACCCTGGTTTGTAAGCTGAGTGACTGATCATTCACTTGGAACAGTACCAACAGCAATTCTATAAAGGAAATGTTTAACACTGTGTGACGATAAGCCATGAACTTGTGCAAACTCTGAGATAACTGACTTGAAGGGTTGCCTTTGGCTTTTTCATCTCAGTGTTAAAATATGCTTGGCCCTAAGTATTTATTAAGGTAAAATTCCTAATGAACTTTCTAACTTCATGCAAACATCTGGCAAACAGCTGAATATTGTGGCACAGTGACAGGATTTATATCTTTGACACTTCAGTTTTCCTATTAAAAGTTATATCCTTCAAGGAAAATAACTTGTCTCATTTGCAGAAATATTTTCATTTTGTTGCTTCAAAATAGATTGGAAACACATGAAGAGATTCAGATATACATAAGAGCACAGAATGGGCGTAAAAGTACTTCCTGCAGGCATTATGACTACTTTGTAGTGCCACCTGCTAATGAGAAAGCAGTATTAAATATCATTGTGACAAACATTAAACATTCTTAGAATTATGAAGTACTACTTTTCATTTTTGCAACAGTAAAATTACAGAACTACCAGTCGAAGTTCCCTTTTCTACAGTAATTCTGCAGTGAGAAACCTGATTTAGGGAAACCCCACTGTGAGTCACACTGTGAATTTATTTTTTCATTATTCAGTCAGGGGTGTGGGTGGAAGTCATTTGAACATTTTAAAATGTTATCAAAGTTAGCTAGGGAAAAGAGAAATAGCTCCAAGAGTCAAATCCAAGCCCTAGCTAAGTGAGGTACAAAGTAAATAGAAATCACTGAGAGAGAAAATTTTTTGAGGCTGGGAAAGTCTTCTGGGGAAATATGGCTTCCCTTAATGCTTCTGTCTAAATGTCCTTTTCAATTAATGCTGAAAAGGGAAATCATGCTGGGTAGACCTCTGGCAGTGTTTACATTCCTATGTAGACTTAGTAAGAAACAGTGAGTAGAGTACCTAGAAAAGGGACACTTTGAGGTCTCTTGCCTCAACATGAGCAACAAGGGTGCAGTTTTGCTGAGGAAGAAGTGTGCAAATAAAGCAGGATTATTGCCAATACAGAGAAACACAAACCTGTACTGCCTGGGTGTACACTGGAAAAACCCTTGAAAAACAACTGTGTCACCTCCTCTTCCTTAGGCACCCATTTGGGTTTAGCAGTGGCTTAGCAAATAGATACCAGACCTCACAAGGTGATTGAGGACAATCTGAGTGAGGCACTGATGCTTGTGGTCCAGACAGGAGCTCCCTGTCTGGAGAACTCTTGGGGATAGGTAAGGGTCAGTTTTACTTATCTCCTTTGATTACATGGAGATTTTCCATGTAAGCCCCTCTGGAGCACCTCTGCTATAAAGACAGCCTGGAAGAGCTGGGATTGTTTATCCTGGGAAAGACAAGACTTCAAGGAGACTTCTTTTGGGCTTCCGGTACTTAAAGAGGGATCATAAGAAAGAGGGAGAGGGACTTTTTACAAGGGCAGACAGCAACAGGACAAGGACAAATGGTTTTAAACTAAAATATGAGAGATTTAGGTTAAATCTTAGGAAGAAGTTCTTTACATGGAAGATGGTGAGGCACTGGAATGCCCAGAGAAGTAGTGGATGCCCCTTCCCTGGAAGCGTTCAAAGGCTTTCAGCAAAATGGTCCAGATTCCTTCCAACTCAAACCATTCTATGATTCTAGAATGCTATGATTTTAGGAAAATTTCAGGCAGAGACAATGTGTTAGGAGTTGTCCAAACCAAGCACCTTGAGAGAGGTGAAGCTGCTGCAGCTTCACGACGACAGGTCCAGCCAGCAGTGAAGCTGCGCTTGTATTCCCAGTAGGGACATGCATGTATACATATGTACCAAATGGACTGGCACATGCATCTTTCCAGTCACAGCACCACAGACACAGGGACCTTCAGCCCCTGGTCCAACCTTAGAGGTTCTCACTGTGACCCCCACAGGCAGGATAGAATCCCTTACGTGGGAAAATTACTAGAAATTGGGTTTAGTGAGAGGCCAAGACAGTCAGATGCAGGTGCAATGCAATGGTCCCTCAGGCAAAATAAGGAACTGTGTAGACACCACTTGGCATTCAGTAACAATTCTCATGTATTTTGAGGGGATCTCACTTTCATTTTGGCATATTCATGTCTCATTCTGTTGGGTTTTGAGCTTTTTTCTGAAGGCCAGACTCTGCCCTTCCCCTCAACACAGATTCCAGGGAGTTGTGCCAAAGAACACGCAGTAGGAAACCAACGCAAATGGTGAAACGAGACATGAGTTTGTAGCCCAACACTGGAAAATCCCAAGACAGGAGGAAGCCACTGCTTCTGCTTCCTCTTCCTGATACTGCTGAAGGTTTTTCACTTGTTGACTCTTCAAATGAATAAACAGCTCCCATAGCTAGTGCTGGAGCCCAGGACTTTCTAGTCCTTCCACTAGCTGACTTGGAAAGTAATTTATTGAAAGTTTCATGGAAAATAACTATATGTCCCCTCTGACTCTCTGTCCAACTCAGTATCCTCTTGGTCACGTTAAAATTTGGCCATAGACCCTTTCTAGAAATTTGCAAGGCGGAAGAACCTCTCTGTGAAAGCCACAGGACACGATTTCCTTATGTTCCTGTCTCAGCCACTGGACACATGTAATTAATCTTCATCTCTTCTTTGCTTGTATGTATTTAGACATGTCTATGATGCCTTTGGATAATAAATAAATTTAAAAAAAATAGAAGAAATAAAAAATTAACCACTTTTTAGAACAAAAAAAAAATTAAGCTATTAAATCAGGAACTATATAAACCAGCCTACAGAAAAACTGGAGAAATATTTACAGATATGACTAGTTCAAAAATGAGTTAGAGAAGTTAAGCAGTATTTTACAAATTCTAGGATTATGTGAGTTGTAGCAAAGTCTTTGGAGAGGTACCCAGATCATAAAATTCCTTTTGTACATGTCTGAAAATCAACATAGATTAGGAATAATCAATAATTAGGTTTCCTTGGACTATGAACTATGAATATGGAAGTTGAATTTCTTTACACCTACCACAGCTGTATCCTTTGAGGAATTATTGTCCTAGTCATTTTGAATCCCAGCACACGGATGTTGCTTCTGCTTTTGAAGTGTCCTGTATTAACTTCAGTCAATCACTCCAGGCAAGCTATGTGACTCACATTGGAAGGTATAAAGTAATTTCCTTTTCCCAGGAATGATGTATGCTCTGCTGAACCTAGATATAACTAGGAGGTGCTACACTACAGTGAATGTAGAATTGCACACTAAGTACATTATTTTTCATGTCGTTTGAGAAACTAAGTGAAGAATTTTCCAGCATAATTAAAATAATGATGTATATTTGTATTTTTCCCTCTCACACTAACATTTACTGTTTCTCTTTTAAGGTTCCAAGGAAGCTCCTTACCTCCAGTAAGGACAGAAACATCAAAACCATCCTGAGAGATGTCCAACCTGTACCTGTCAGGTTCCAGAGTTAGCAAATACACAGCCACTTCAGGCCAAATACTCTGGTGCTTAGCTGTCCTTGCAGTCAGAATTGTTTTCCTCAGTTTAGGGATCTACAATGTAGGTTCCCACGTGTCCAGGGTATTTAAACCCAATACAGTCAATGAAGTATAGACAGTAATTAATCTGATTTTAAAGTCCATGTTTTATGGTCCGTTGAATCACTCTCTAGAATTCATTGTCCAAAATGGAAATTTAGAGACCTAAATAACTTACAGATATCTACGCAAAAAAAACCAAAACCAAACAAACAAAAAAACCCACCAAAAAACCAAACAACCAAAACTTAAAGGATATTTCACCTCATTAATCATTTACCTGTACTTGAGACACCCACCAGGCCTGGCTGCCATGACACAGAATCTATGAAGACATGCATCCTTCTAGGGCAGCTGGAGGTCAGGCGTGATTCCCTAAGGCATCTCAAATAACACCAATGCTCAGGCAGCAGAATCACAAACCTCATGTCTTAACTTAGTCACTGTTACTTAAGAGCACTCTAAAGTCTTGGAGACTAGACACTGCTTCCTTTTTACTAAAACTTTCATATATTTATCAGCCTTTATCACGGCTCCCCTCTATGAAAATCCGTGTTGTGTTTCATGGAGTTTTTTTTCTCCCAGAGCTCATCTCTCTCTGCCTGAATCCAAACACACTGTTGCAGCTGAGACCTTATCTATGCTGGCAAGAGTATAAATATCACCTACCATACATATAGGAACCCAGCTATGCATTCCGGTAGCATGACTGATTTTTGTTAATATCAGTAAAAAAATGTTGAATCATTTTAGCACTCAGTTCTGCTAACATCATAAGATTGTTTTAGATAGAACTTTTAGGTAACTGATAACAGTCCTCCTGAAGTTATGCTGTTGATTATTCCTAGATAAGTTCTTTGTACTATCTTTTGTATTTTGTTATTACATATTAGAACGTATTATTCTGTAGTCTGTTAAGTATTAAATAATATGTATCATCTATTTGATTCATTATCATACAATATATTATGTTGCTGTTACATGTTTTTTCTTATTATTTCTGCAGTTTATCAAGACTTTGTGCCATAAATAGTCTAAATTCATAATTCAAGAAAACCTATGAAATGTAGCTCCACATTTTATCTGAAAAACACTTCCTTATTTTTAAACACACTACAAAATTGCCCAAAAGAGAAGATTAGGACAAGATAAGGACAGTAACACAAATTAAACAGATTGCGTCACTGCCTGATGATGAAACCATTATGCATCAGTTTTACTAATCAGAGGATATTATACAGCATGAGTCAGGCTGTCACTGATTTACTATTAGCTATATAAACAAAGCTGAGAAATGTGTTCGGTAGCTCAGGAAAGAAACTGAGGCAGAGAACCTTGGACGAAGATGAAGACTCTTTCACTTCTTCTGTCGTTATATGGAGCCATCTCCTCTGCTTTTCCTGTGGCCCCAGAAGCAGAAGATGAAGGAAAAACCCTACAGCTTGTAGAGGTAAATATTTTTTTCAGTGCATTTCGAAGGGTAGTCTTTGAGATAATTATAATTGTAACTCACAGAATATTGCTTGAAATTAAAGATTTACCATTTTGCAGAGGTTCCAAGAGAAAGCTTTCCCAATCTAGAAAATGTGTGAAAATTATATGGAAATTTTTTACCCAAAAGTCATCTGAATATTGCATATTTCACTTTTGGTGTTTTCAGTAAAACAACAAAACTTCTGAAGCATGAGTTCTAGCAGCAAGTTCTGTGGCTCTGCAGAAACAGTCAAATTCAGTAACAATATGAATTTCCGAATGTGCTTTGAAACTTGTAATATGACTGGTCTTAATAACATAAGGAAGGAAACTTGCTTGAAGCAGATGTGTTCCAATGTTTGGCTAAATAGATCTTTTATGGAATATTTTGGAAAAAGGGACATCTATGAGAAATACAGCACTCACATAGACACAACACTATTTGTTGTAGACAAAAGTGTTGAAATTTAGTAGAGACCTGAGTTTCTGCTATCATATTTTGGAACTAAAAATAAAAGGCATGATTTGCCAAGTCTGACTCTCTAGTAGTAGTCACCTGCTTTCGTGGGAGACCTGGCTGTTTGGAGTATCACTGCCAATCTTGATTTCCTTGAATGAGACCAGATATAAGCTTCCTCATAAATTTTGCTGTTAGAGTAGAGGGACATGATAAATAATGTCGGAGTATTTATTAATAGTAAATATGAGATTTTCAAGACATTTCTTCATATATTCCATGAGTGAAACAAGAAATTCAGAAAACTATAGCAAAATGGTAAATTATTCCTGACTCCTCACACCACTTCCTGGAGAAAATAGGTTGTTTTTACTCCCGGTAAACACAGGGCAAGTCGACATTGGAATAGTTCATGATTACTCAGAAAATTTTAGTGTGACCCAAGACTGTACTGATATGACACAATGCTCTTCTTTTTTTAAAACTCTGATTCAGAGTTATCTACAGAATTTCTATGACCTTCAAAGGGATAGCCATCTTTATTTAAGAAGCCATGGTGAAAATCCCCTTGCTGCAAAGCTCAAGGAAATGCAGTCATTCTTTGGACTACAAGTGACTGGGAAACCTGATCTTGACACTTTGGAGATGATGAAAAAACCCAGATGTGGTGTACCTGATATAGGGCAATATGTGTTCACAGCAGGGAATCCCAAATGGAAAAGAAATAATCTGACATACAGGTAATATTTCCTAATCTGAATCAAAAAGATCTTATTCAAAAAATCTAGCACCCCAGCTTTGGGGGGTGGGGGGTCTGAAGTAATTATACTATGCCATATATGGACATATAGAGTGATTAAGTGATTTCTAGAAGACACACTCTGGAAGGCAGTATCTAAACTGAAGCCATTATTGATTTTCATTCACAAAAGATACACCTAAGATTTTTTACTTTTTCACAAGTTATTATTTTTCAGCTAAAATGCTGAAGTTCAGGGAAAATGCTGAAATTTCAATGCAATTCTTAACAATATATTATTATGTGTTGGTTTTTCTTTGAAGAATTTTGAATTACACCCCAAAGATGACAAAAGCTGATGTAGATGAAGCAATCCGAAAAGCTATCAGTGTCTGGAGCAACGTAACACCACTGACATTCCAAAGGGTTGAGGACAAAGAAGCAGACATAATGATTTCTTTTGCTTATAGAGGTAACAATGATAACTTTGCATATTCAATAGCCATCTGCAGTCATAGGAGCAATTTAGGATTTTAACTGATTTTTTATATCTTCATTATAGACCACCGTGACAATTCTCCTTTTGATGGTCCTAATGGGCAGCTGGCTCATGCATTCCAGCCTGGTGAAGGTATTGGTGGGGATGTGCATATTGATGAGGAGGAAGCTTGGACAAAAGATGGAAGAGGTAAGGATTTCATAACTGGATTAATTTATATAGTTTTACCCTGGATGTTCTTAGCTCAGGCAATGCATATTATTTCATGAGCTTGACTACAAGTAGAGAAGTGAGCAAAAGAGGTAGAATTTGGCCTTTTTTTTTTTTTAGATATTACCTTGCAGAAAATAGGGTTTTAGGTTATAATGGTTTATAATGGCATATAAACATTTAGTTCATAATGGTTTATAATAATTTTAAAGTCAGCATTTTAAAATACCTTTTTTTCAGATGAAAGCCAAAACTTGCATACAAGCAGATTTGATGGGAGATTTCTCTAGGCAAATCCTTTCTCTTTCTTAACCTAGCACTTCAAAATTTGGTGCTAACTAGGGTGGTCCAAGTATCACCAAAACTGTAATCTCAGTGTTTGTTTTGAAGTCATTTTTCTGGCATGATCCTTGATCTGAGTGGTTTATGTGACAGCAGGAGAAACAGTTTGTGTTTAAGATACAAGAACACTAGAGAAAGGACGAGACCACAATTAAGGCCAGACATTCTTTAGTTACTCTTCTGTTACAATATTTTTAAGTTGTGATGTTGATAGAATTACTTACAATCTTTCTTGTACTTTTAGTGTATTTTAGGAGGAAGCATAAGTGCTTCCTATTTAGTCGACTGTGCTAAATACTGAAATAGATTTTACCTTCTTTGTGTGATTTTTATCCCACAGGCTACAATTTGTTCATTGTTGTTGCCCATGAGCTTGGCCATTCACTGGGTCTGTCTCATTCAAATGATCCTGGAGCACTGATGTATCCAGCTTACTCCTACACGGACCCCAATGAATTCCTTCTTCCCCAGGATGACATTGATGGCATTCAAGCCATATATGGTAAGAAAAAAAATATATTTATTTAATATTTCTACTTGAGAGGCTGATAAATGATAAAAGGAATGTATCAAAAATACATTTATTCCACCAAAATGAGATGTTTAACAGCTACTGAAAAACAGATAACGAAAGAGAGAAAATTCCTGGAAGCTAACTTCAGCTGAAGTCCATTTCTGCAAAAAACTCATTTTGGAACTGATGAACGCAACCGATTTTACCAACATTAAAATCCTGTGTATCATGACACTTACTTTAAAATTGTATCCCTTTTCATTCTCTGTAAAAAGAGTTCTTTGTGTCCTCACAGAACTTCTTAGCACTGTCTTTATATTTCTCCACACTAAACAATAAACATTCATCCTACAGGGCAGTCTAATGCTGCTGTGCAGCCAACAGGACCCATAACTCCAGAAGCCTGTGACCCAAATTTGACATTTGATTCTATTGTGACCCTACGTGGAGAAATATTCTTCTTCAAGGGCAGGTAACAACAACAAGCATATATATTGCCCCTTTAAAAGGTTCAGTAATTTAAAAAATTCCACTAAGGGAAAAACTATCCTTTTGGAATCTAGTACAAAGAGAAGCACTAGAAAACTGCTGTGTATTTACAGAAGCAAGAGTTCTCAAATCATTAGTCCTAAGAACCCTAGTTGACAAGAGCAGGGACAGTGACAAGGGCTTGTAGGTTGTCTTCCAGCTATTCTACTACTGTGGCCACTGTGACAGACTTGTCTCTGAACTCCATTCAAGTAAAGAGCAAGAGCATTCATATGTCCCTTAGCAATGTGTCCGTGGGTCCCACACTCATCCTCAGTTTAGGAGCAGTGGCAGAACTGAAAGCATGGCAAGGTAGAAAGATGTTTGTTAGGTGGTTACTGAATCTAGGTCTGAGCCTTCTTGATATACAAAGAAATAGAAGGCCTTGTATTGAACTTGCCTGATTTTTAGCATGTAACTGAGGTGCTAAAATTAAGAATTCTGTTGCTGTAGATTACCTTTATGTTCAGTAGAGGGGGAGTATTCACACACAAGTACTCATCTCCCCTCTGTTACACTCCAGGAGCTGTAATAATTATTTTGCATTTATGATAGGAGTGGAATTATTTTATCACATAAATTTTGTTTAAAACAGATATATGCTGCGCAAACATCCTGCGAGGACAGAGACTGAGCTCAATTTTATCTCACTGTTCTGGCCAACATTACCATCAGGAATTCAAGCTGCATACGAAAACGTTGAAAAGGATGAAATTTTACTTTTTAAAGGTAATGGAATCTGAAATTCTCTACTTTTTCTGACCAGTTACTTCCTGCTCCTTTGCAAACTACGCAACTACAGAAGTCAAAGTGTTTTTTAAGGAAGTGAAACAGAGAATCTTACAATTCTGCAAGTAATTAAACCAGAGAATCATACTGCTGTAAGGGATCTCCAGAGGTCATAAACCTGAAAACTTACCCCTCTGCTATACCTAATGCTCTGAAAAACAAGACATGAAAACAGCTACCCTTCTTCAGGTCTAGTTCTCTTCAGGTAACAGCACTTCACTTTGTGCAGAAGGATTTTTTGTGAATTCAATTGACAAATACAGGCCTTTTTACACTACTGTTACTGGTATGCTTATTACATTTTGTGATATTTTTGGGAAAAAAACCTACCAAAAAAAATGTTAGAGGAAAAGAGTACTGTGAGAGGATAATTGTTCACTGAACTAAAAATCAGTCCTTTTTGTTAAAGGTCTCAAATACCCTTTAAATATCTCAAATAACTTTATTATATACATATTTAGGTACGTGATATATTACCACATATAAATATGTTCATTGCACTTAAAATTACCAAAGCACTTTAATTAGATATATATGCTTTTCTTAATAGTTTAAACTGATGTATACTGACTAGTTTTTAAAATATTATGTGTTTCTCTAATCAAATAATATATTGCAGGAATTTAATAAACTCTATAACCTAATCCAGTGTCAGTGGATTAATTGATCAAGCTCCAGCCTTCTCCAAGTTGTTATCCAGACAATTACTTTATATTCATTTCAAAAAAAATCTAGGGAAAGTTCTATCCATACACCTTATTAATCTAATGTTTTACTCCCAAAAACAAAAGATATTTCTGTTGTCTTCATGATGTAGTCCCAGTGTGAGAATTAGAAAAATTTTCGAAAGTAGAAAACTGAGAGGAATAATACTGACATCTAGACACATTATTTTCTACGCATCTAAAACACAAGTAAATGCTGCTTATGAATAGCAAAACCAAATTTAATTTTCTTACATTTTTCAGAGGATAAATATTGGGTTGTCAGGGGATATGATGTTGCACCTGGCTATCCCAAACCAATCTACCGCTTGGGGTTCCCGAAGACTGTTAAAAGAGTTAATGCAGCTTACAGTGATGAAACCACAGGAAAAACATACTTCTTTGTAGCTAACAGATACTGGAGGTAAGATTTTATGTTCATTTACCAGAAGGCCTATTTTCATTTGTCCCTGGGGATTAATGTATTACTATAAAATCCAAGTGTAATGATGTTTAAAAAAGGTATATTCCACAAATTTAAATGTGATTTTCTAAAGCTTAAAAAAACTAAGCCTTTGCTAGAAAATGTCAACTTTTCTATAGATTTTTTTTTTTTTTTTTTTTTTTTTTTTGCTAAACATTGGATTCCTGTAGCAGGAATGTAATTACTTGGAACTGAATGAAGCAGCTGCTCAATTAAAGAGTGGTTCTCTATAAATTACTCACTTTTTCTCTATGACGGTGCTGCTGTTCCATGCAAATATGTCCACTTTGAATTCACATTTTAAACAAAATGAATTGCTAATAGAGAGTGTTGTATTAAATTTCTCTATGAAGAGACTCTAAATATTCTCCAAATGTACAATTGGTTGTATTTCTAATTCAAGTACATGACAAATTTCAGAGAGCAACGTTGTTTAAGAAGTGCATCGCTGACACTAATTCAATAATGTTTCAGGACTGTGCTACTGTCTTCTTCTCCAAAGTTTTCTGTTCTGCTTTTATATTGAACTGGATATTCAGTGCCTGGAAATAAAAACTCTTTTATGTGCCAGTGATGGCTAAGGAAGGCTCTGCCAGTCCAGAAATACATTAATAAATTTCTGTGCTGTGTTCCCAGGGTCTCTGAGAACCTTGTTGCAAACTTTGCCATAAGCAGGATTTTCAAATCTCAGGACATTCATAATGTGAGAAACCTAATTTAGTTAATCTTTATAAGGCTTCTTAGTAACAGCAGAGTTGTGTACATGTACGAATTCACTTTTGACTTTCAAAATATTTTCTGCTTCCTCACAAATGATAATGGTGTTTCTTGTTCTAAGATATGATGAAAAGAAAAAATCCATGGATCATGGTTATCCCAGGAAAATAGTCTCTGACTTTGGAAAAATTGGCAGAGTTGATGCTGCTTTCTGGAAAGATGGTGAGTAAAACATACCTTTAATCTGTGTTTACTTGAATATTTGGGCTTCTGTAGATAGAATAATTTTCAAAAGTTTTCAGAAAGCTGTCATTAACCTTAATGAGAAGGAAATGAAAAATATCAAGTATATATGGACAGTTTATAATGGGGATGATTTATTTTTCCAAAATACTGAAAAAAGTCACCTCTGAAATATAATTGGATTAAATTTTACTTCTAGGCTATGTCTACTTCTTCCATGGAACAACTCAGTTCCAGTTTGATCCTCGTGCCAAACGGATTGTTAGACAAATGGAGAGCATCAGCTGGTTTAATTGCTAATTGCAATATTTTTTCATATGCACACCGTATGTTTTTATGTCCTGCATTTTTCAGCATTGCCTGACTACGGGGTCAGAATGGATTTCTGTTCAAATTCCTTAGGAGTATACTATTAACAATTATTTATTTTAAACTAAATACATTTATATAATTTATGGCAATTTCACCTGTTACTGTTAAGTTTCCAAATAAATTATGTTTCTCATATAATTGTGTCCTTTATGTCTAATTTGCCCTAATGCTCAAGAGCCAAGTCTAGCTTCCAAACACTAAAAAAATGTATTCTGGCAGGAAATGGCAAATCTTTTTTCCCCAAAGACAGAGAAAGGGGCAGACAGCTGTCTCTGAATTTCATCAACCCACACAAGCCCTGGTTAAAACCTGATGGGCAATTAGACCAGTTGGAGCTCATTATCATCAGTGTACAAGTCTAATTCCACCTTCTGTTCCTCTTTCCCCAACTTCCACTCTTAGCCTACTCTCTGGGGCATATGTCTTTGCAGCTGTAGGCAGAGGGATGTGATGTGTGTGGGGTGTGTGTTCTTATATTTTTGGGTTTAGAAACTGGTTTCAAGGCTGGAATTGTAGCTTAGAAAGGACCCCCTGAGATCACTGAAGCAAGTCTCTTGCTATCACAGGTAGTCACTTCATATAACGAACACACAAACCTCTTTAATCAGGGACCTTTCAAGTGCTTACTACTCCAGGAGTTAGTAAATCCCTCCTAATTTCAGTGGGTTAAAGAATAAAAAAATTGCTTAAAAAATGAAAATTCTTGGCCAAAAATACTTCAGATAAAAAATTCATGAAAAAGACAACTTGATTTCCAGCTTAACCATATTTTTTACAAATACCCTCAATTAAAATGGTTTTTGAAGGGTTATCCACTTTCTCTTTAATCTTTGTAGCTCAGTTGATAACATCAAAAGACATATGACCAACACAAAATGTGTTATCTTGTATAACACCTGTATTATTCAACATGTTTCAGAAGAAGGTTTGAGATTACTGTAATAGAAGTAATTATATTTGAGAAAAGAATGTGTAACCTCATAAAAATATGTTTCATTTTTTTCATTACTTGTCTGTATTAGAAACCTATTAAATTATATCCTTCATAAATAAAGAACAGACTAGGTAGTTCTTATGTTTAATAAATTCAGGAGTAGAAGTTAATCTAAATACTATTCAAAGATAATAAATTGTATAGTTGAAAATTAACTTGATTATATACTTTATAACACCTAAGAAAATATTATAAAATAATAAAAATAATAATAAATTACAGCAAATCAAAGGCTTTAATTAAATGTCAACTTATGTGAATCCTGTTCTCACAAGGTATTGTAGGGACCAATTCTCTAATTTCAAGCCTTTGTAGCAATGCTATTTAAATGTATTTTCTCGAGTAAGCCAGTACTGCTGAACTAACAATGACAATTAAGCCAAAAATTGATTGGGAAGTATATAAATCTAAATAGATCATGTTGGTATTTTTAGCAAGGAAGGTTTACAAACATAACACAAGGTTTACAAGGAAAGATAATATTTCTTAATAGAAAAATTATATATTAAAAATTAAAAACTGGGAGCACATGTCCCCTACAAATATGACGTAGAAACAGATCTCAAGGCAATGCCAAAAGAGCTCCTCAGATTTAGAGCAGAATGTTAATCCCTCTCTAGAATAAAGAAGTAGTGCGTAGTCATGGGGCAGAGAAATGTTAAGTGGGAGACAAGGGGTATGGAAGTGGTTATGTTTTAGAGGAAAGAAAGATAAAGAGTAATTTACAAACCACGGAAGATAAAGAAGTTAAAAAGAGGATGGAGATTCTAATGGCATATTTTTAGTCCATGCCTTTTGGTATCCTGTGAAGTTCTTATTTTTAGTTGCCAGACACATTTTTGAAATCGCTTTGCGTTATTTCCCAATTGCAGGAAGAGCAAGAGCTCAAAATGAAGTGATGTCTTTGTGAGAAATGTTACCCGTGCTTATGTGAGTGAATATTTCCTCTGCCTTCATGAGAGTGGTGATTGCTCCATCCCAGCCACACCATTAGGAGGAGGGTACCTCTGGTACCAGTAGCTCTTGTCTGCCTTCAGGCACATACTTTCAGTAATTTGGAATCCAGGTGTTGTTTCCAACTCAGTCCACGCAATCACCTGCCATTTTCTTACTCCTTTTTAATAAGTTTACAGTCCTATTTGCTAATTACTGTACTATGTTAAAGCACTGTACCACTCCCTACTGTCTTGTTACAGGTTTAGTGTGTAATCATAGCCCCTATAATTACTATCTGAGATAGATTTGCCCAGACAGGAATTCAATTCCCTAAATGTGTTTAGTGCATTTGAGGTGCTTTAGGGTATCCAAGCAACCCATGTACGTATGAAACAGGATTTCTGGGAGATCATCACTTCCCAAAGTCCCACAGAGCCTGTACTGTCTCTAGGGACTTATTCTCAGGTGGTTGAATCCTGCTCTCATAGGCTGCAGTCTTTGCTAAAGGTTTGTCAAAGGTCAGAGAGATTATCTGAACCATTTACCTTTGTCCCATGTTTTTCATTCAGCTTGAATAATGATTCAAGTTTGTTGACTCCATGGAAAGATTGAGCCTGAAAAGTAGTGGCTCAGATGCCTGAACAGTTCTCTAGTGCCATTAAGGTACCTGAAGGTTTCCAGTTGGCTTCCAACTACCAGTCTAGAAGCCACACGTCCCCTCTAGGTTCTGGATCACAGACACCAGACCTGTGTCAATGTCTTAGGTTCACTAGACTGTCTCAAAAGCACAACAAATCACATTTTAGGCAGCTTAATTGCTGCCCAAGTGTTTTCATCTGATCTCAGGCTTAGGTTGACACCACAGTCAATGGTGTCAGTTAAAACATTTGGTGAGCTCCTGAGAGCATCCTACTAAAGTTTACTTCCTACATGTGGTGAGATGAAATGCTCTCTAAATGCCATTTGACCATATTGATTAGATTTCTGTTGATATAATGCAAGCTTAGACAGTTAACTCACAGACACCCACATTGTGAACATTTAGGAATGTTGAATCCCTGCTGGTATTTGTTAAGATCACCACAATGCAGCAGTATTGCTGACTCCTGTGATGCTCTGTATAACGTCACCTGGTACTACTGATGTGATGAGGACAGGCAGTGACCTTTCTGGATTAAAACATAGATCACATTGCTGCTGTCTGGATAAAACCAATTCTAAGGGGAGAAAAGAAGTCATGATGCAGGTCAATATCCACCAGCTCTAACAAATGTCAAAGATAAGCATTAGGAAACCGCAGCCGGAAGCTGCCTATACAAAAGCATTAGGAAACCATAACCAGAAACAACTTATACAGCTTCTTCTTTTCCCAGGCCTCAAGGCCAGCTATAGGGGTATTTGTGAAACATTGCTTGCAAAAAAACATATTCAGGTCTTTTTCCCATGGGCAGTGGGAACTGGCTGCTGTGTAGGTGGCCAAGTTGCAAAACCTTGGTACTGCTTTGTGTGATGTAGACCTCCATCACCTGTCACTCAAATGTCTTCTGAGCAAACACTAATGTTAGTTGAAACTAGGAAATGTGGACTAAATTAGTTGTTTCGATGAAGACAGAGAGCACCAATAGAGGTCAGATCATACTATTCTAAGGTAGTTGGTTGAATCACTCTCCAGAGATATGTATTTCTCTGTTTTCTATAGAAGAATGCTTAACTAATAAATGCATAAAGTTAGATGCAGCTGATCTTAACTTAGCTGCTCTCATTGTCTCTATCCTTTTACTGCTACATGGCAGACAAGCTGTGGGGATCTGATAGCCAGCCACAGTGGGTAGAAAGATAATCACTTCTCTCAGTTCACATCGAATCTGCTCGTAGTGCTTGATTTTTATGCAAAATAAAATTCAAATCAGCCAAAACATGTTTTTTTTCAAAAATGTGTTCTAGTGCCATTGGAAAATGCATTTGATGCAAAAGCCACTGAGCAGGTTTTTTTTGTCTTTCATGGCGCATGCATGTACACGGTCAGATGCTAGCACCATGGTCATTCCTTCTAGATTTGAAACCTTTGAGACAAATAAGCATATCCATTTGAAAACATAAGACAGGTCTCAAAAAAGAAAGTTTGTACTTCTGAAAAAATACAAACATCATTTCCAGTATCAGCTCAGTTGAGCTCTCTATCTCAGAATAACTGTTGTTATAGGTTGTACTTCAGTTACAGAACTGAATGGGATCCATACAATGTAATGATAATAAAAACAAATCAAGGGAAGGGTTTGATTATTTTTTTTATTGTAGCTGAGAAATGCCATTGACAAATAAGTTTAACTAACGAGGCTATTAAGATGGAAAAATCCATCATTAACACCTCCATCTGGAGAAAAATTGGCTGCAAGTGACAGCAAAAAAGCCAAAAATAGGGAAGCAAGGATTTTCTGAAAAAGCCACCATCCGACATGAAGGCATTTCTTACAACTGTTTTGTAAAAGTTGGGTACGTGCTGTCAGAGCTCCTCTGAGGTGCCAAACACCTTCAGCTCCCTTTGCTGCCAGCGGATGAGGAAGATGCTTGGCTGGCACAGGGTGAAATCCCATAATCTGTCACAGCTTGTGTGACTTTTGAAACTTCCCTTATTCTGAATTACTTAAGACAGGAAATAATCATATCCCCTGCGGCTAATGTGGTTAAACTGAAAAAAAACTTTTGTGATGAAATGGCAAATAGATAAAAGATAGATAGATAGCTAGATAGATAGATACATGCATACATACATACATATGTGCAGACAGAGATATAAGATTATTCACATTTTTTAGGTTGGATTTATAAGGTAAAATCTTTTTCATTTACATATATCTTGGATTCCACTGTATAATTTAAAGGAAACACCCCTTTTCAAAGGGTTGCAGGGTTGTTTTCATCCATTTTCCAAAACACTTTATAAATCAATTTGAAAAGAAAATTTTCTATTTACGGTAATTTCTGCCAAAGTTTTAATTATTTTTTTTAATGGGCTTCATATCTCCTGCACAACTTTCATTTTCTAGGCTGCTAATGGTTAAGAGTCCTTCTACATTTTGTGGCCCCATTTCACACAGCTGGGTCAGGACAGGTTTTGCATTTTTTCGCCATTTTATCTGGCATGAAATTGCTCAGGTTTTCTAAGTCAGTGTAAAATAACTAAAACTGAGTGCCGGTTTTCAAATTGTAGCCAAGCTGCTTGGGCGTGTTCAAGTACTAACTGACTTCAGATGACTGAGAAATCGGATGGGTTTAATTAAGTTTTATTATGTCAGTCAGCACAGAGTTATAGCATGTGTGGAGGTAAACAGAGCATGATAAAGTCTGAGTCAGCATACAGCTAACTCTACAAAGCACCCCATAACTGTACGAACTGGGTGGGATATGAGAAAGTATGCACACAGAGAGGAAAGCAGACTGCTCTCCTACCGGGACAGGAAAGAGAGTAAGAATGAAGGATCTTTCATTTTGGCTTTTAACATGTGCAGCTGTTTCTAATGCTCTTCCCAGCCACCCAGAGAAAGACAACAAAGAAGATGCAAAGCTTGTACAGGTAACTGCATTGTCTGTATCTGAGATCTATTGAGCCCTCTATTTTTAGATATAATCTGGGTGTTCCAGCTGCACAGAAAGCTTGCTGTCTTTCTGAGACAATGTTATTGCATAGAAGGCTGTTGTCCAAACTTTACTAAAATAGGGTAAATTTTTACAAACTGGAAATGTCAAGTAAGTAAGAGTCAGGGACAATCTCATCTGTTTCTTTTTAGCTGCAAACTGCAGGAAAATATCTGTGATGCTGCAAAATCACAGGTAGAAGATTTTACCATCAAAGTAAGCAAACATATCAGTCCAAAGGTATTTGTTTCTGAAACAGATCAAAATGTGAAATGTGTTTGGTTTTTTTCTTTTCACTAGGACTATTTAAGTAAATTCTATGCTGTTGAGCCAGATCCAAATCTACTCGGATGGAAAATAAATGTTAAATCCACAGCTGAGAAACTTCAGAAAATGCAACAATTTTTTGGTTTGAAAGTGACTGGAAAACCAGATAACGAGACATTGGAAATGATGAAGAAACCCAGGTGTGGAGTTCCCGATGTGGGTCTCTACGGTGTTACTCTGCCAGGATGGAAAAAAACCGAACTGACGTACAGGTGGTATTTCAGTAATTACTGCCTAAGTTTAAATTTTAGGTTTGTGGATGTCCACTTTTGTTATATTTAAGTATAACTTTTATAGCAATTGTTTCCAGTTGGAAATACAAATATGTTTATCTTTCCCCAGCTTTTAGCTGTTCATACTCCTGAGAGGAATTTCTGAGAGTCAACCCGGGTGTTCCACATTTTCTGTGTCAACCACAGTAGTTTGCCTGCCCTGTATCACTCCTGACAAATATTTTGTGAGCCAAACGGAAACATCACCTGCACCTTGTACAAGCTCCATTATCTTCAAAATTTGCTAAGATGAACAGTTTATTTGTCACAGAATCCTGAGGAGATAACTTTCCTCATGCTCAAGTGACAATCTCCTGGCTAAGAGCCATTTTGAGAAAAAACTGATACTGTGTATTTATTATTATTTCATTATTATAATGAAAAAGACGTTGAACAGTTATCAAACATACTTCAAACTCGCTCAGTTCAAGATGAATCTTGGGAGCTATTGGTTTACAGGTTAAATTTCTTCTTATACATTTCTGTTCATCATCTTAAAAATATTAGGGGAATTTTTTCTGCGGATATTAGGTATTAATACTTAAACTCTCATAACCATAGAATTGTGAACCGCACGCCAGATATGAGCAAAGAGGATGTGGATAAAGCAATCCAGAAGGCATTTAAAGTGTGGAGTGCTGTTACCCCGCTGATTTTCACTCGTATTCATAAGGGAATAGCAGATATAATGATTGCTTTTGGGACCAAAGGTAATATGCTGACTGCATACGATTAATTTATAGATTAATATGATTAATTTTATAGATTTTCCAGTTATCATAACATAAACTCAATCTTGTTTCAACTTCATGTTATTTAGCTCATGGACATTGCCCTCGCTATTTTGATGGCCCACTAGGAGTCCTTGCCCATGCCTTTCCACCTGGCAATGGTTTAGGTGGTGATGTACACTTCGATGAGGATGAAGATTGGACCACAGGTTCAGCTGGTAGGTCAAAAAAAAGGTTTCTGAAGTGTTGTGCAGATGAATAATTTCCTTTCTGATTTTATTTAAGTGAAAGAATAGACTGAGATGAGATGCAGCATCAACCATAAGAGCAGTTTGAGAATATTACAGGCTGTCCTCCAACCTGGATACTTATAATGACACAGACATAAACTCAGCCTGATCTACTCTAGTTCTACTCTAGTTCTTATTTAATACTGGTAAAAATACCAATGGGACAACACTTCTCAGGTAGGAGTGCTACAAACATGGCCACTCTTACCTGGGGGCTGGTAGGGCCTACCAGAGTTTCACAAATTAAGCTTTCTGACGTTTTCCCCTTTTGGTGAAAACCAAGCCTGGTAGAACCATAGACTGCAGAGGAAGCTTTGCAGCAGCCCTCAGAGGAGATCCCTATCACCTAAAAATCAATACAGCCACCAACGATAATGAAGAGTCTTCATTAATAATTCCAAGATAGGTTCAAGTGTAGGCAGCAGAGAGGGGAACACTGAGTGCTCAACTATCTGACTGGGATTCATCTGCTCTGGGCTGGCCATACAGCACATACAGCCTCTGATACGTCTGTCAGTACACAGCTACATTATCCTTTTCTCATCCAGTTTTTGGGATGGAAAACTGCAGAGGGTAACTGCAGCAGGGGAATGAAGGTCATGCCACAGGAAGAGCAAGTAGCTAATGAGCAGGAAGGTCCTGTAAGAGCACTGCAAGAGGAGGAGAGTGTGGGTTAATTGTGATGGGAAAAAACCAAAAGGCATGAGGAGTGGACATGTCATGTGATAAAATAATGTTTTCCCCACGTTGGGACTACATGGATCAACCCCAGTTTTGCTGCTGTTCCTCAGCAGCACGGCTCCAGTGGCCAGACATTGCAGAACTTGGAGAGTGCAGACAACTCGTGAGAGGGGGAGTCTGACTGGAAATATGTGTGGAAAAAATGAGGCTTTGTTTTGTTTGCTTTTTGAGAAACAAATATCTTGGCTTCAGCAAGCCTTTCTTGGGCAATCGATGACCAGTCCTGTGCTCTGCCACAGACTTGTGATCTTCACTAAGTCTGTCGACATTTTCTGTCTCTTGGTCTGCAGAGTAGATGATCATTCTTCCCTAATTCAGAAAGGCGTGTTACTTGGAGGGATGCATGTTGAAGGAAATTCCATTTTTATCTATTTACTGTGTTGACATATTTCATGGAGAATAAGTATGTATAAGGATAATATTTTAAAAATAGATTTTGTTTGACAAGGCTATAAAGAAACCATATTCTTTAAAGTCCTAATGGTAGAAAGCTAAATCATTCTGCTAACATTTTATTTTTCCTTGTCTGTTCATGATCTCATCTTTCTTTCTCACATTTTAGAAGGGAGGGTGACAAATTTTGATGTGTGAAACTTTGATACCTGAAATGAGCATGGAGTACATTGTCCTACTCTTACCCTGGAGAGCTGTTAGTTTGATCTGACTCACTATCTAATCTGTTCTACCTCAGCCAGGAAACCCTGCCAGGACATTCTTCAGAGCTGCACCCACACTCACCTCCAGACATCTACTCATGCCACACACATACTTTCAGTAGCTAACAGAAAGAAAGAGAGTCAAAAGCCACTCCCTTGTAGTGGGGGAAGACCATAACCTTATCCTATAGAAAATATGTTCATGCATACCCCAGCGAATGTCAATACATTTTATGAAAACTGTCACTGAGCAGCAGCCTTGCTGTGATTGTATCAGCCAATTGCAGAAAAAAATTAGACTAATCTCTTCTCTCTATCAATTTCTTAAGGATTCAACTTGTTCCTCGTTGCTGCTCATGAGTTTGGGCATGCCCTGGGTCTCTCCCATTCTAATGATCAGAGGTCTCTCATGTTCCCCAATTATGCCCACAGCAGCCTCAGTGAATTTCCCCTCTCTCCAGATGATATAAGTGGCATTCAGTCCATTTATGGTGAGTAAAATACATGGTTTTTAAAAAAAAATAAGAAGGAGAGAAATAATCTCTTTCATAAAGTTTCACCATAAAAATAATTGTATTCTTATATATTAAAAATGCATTTATATGTGAAAACCTTAATGTTTCTACAATTTGATGTATTCTTTCTAAAATGTCTCCCTCAGGATCCCCACCAAATGCCCCAGATAAAAGGCCAGCCACTCCTAACTCACCTAAAACCTGTGGCTCCCAAATGTCTTTTGATGCTATAACTACACTTAGACGAGAAGTCATTTTTCTAAAGCACAGGTAAATACTGAAATGCCATTTGTCTCTATGGAGTTTATTTTTTCTTGATTTATACAAAAACTGAATACTTTTGTGGTTCATGTGGTTATGGGGTTTATAGTGAGACAAACAGATTTCATTTCATGGAAATAAAACTTTAAGCAGGTATGAATTATATTAATATTTTTACATGGTCCCCTGAAAAAACATGCTTTGTTTTTTTTCCAGAAAGCATCTCAATATCAATAAGACTTTATTCCCAAATGTGTAGATGGTTACACCAAGTAGTGACTTGAATAAATGCTGCAACTATTTCATAAGAATCATAGAAAGGTTTGTCTTGGAAGGTACCTTAAAGATCATCTAGTTCTAATCAGGAACACTTCCAATAAGACCAGATTGCCTTTCCAATCTGGCCTTGAACACCTAATTAAGTGTATAATTATTTTAACTCATTTAATTAATTAAATAAGAAATCAGTATGATTGACAATATAGTTGAGCCAATCTCTCCTCCAGTCATCTTTGCAAGCCCAAAGTCATCCAGGGAATTAATCCGGTTAGTAGCTTACAGAAAGGCTTATCTGGGATCCTATAACTCTCCTACTATATGGTACAACCTAAAATTTTCAGCTGCTTATAGCTGATCCCATTAATCAATCAGTACCAACGAGAAGGGTAATGCCAGAAAGAAGCCAGAATAAAAAACTCCACACTTACCATTGTGGGGAGTGTTTTCCTTTCTGACACATCAACCCAGGTAGCGTTCCACTAACAAGAAAGAACTTGTAAATTACAATGTTTTTCACATTCTTTTGTATATGTAGAAATGTCTGTGGTTTATTATGTACTATAAAACCTGTTTCATATTTAAATCAGGCACTTATGGCGGGTCTATCCTGATAACTCAGAAGCTGAACGTGAATTAATTTCTGCCTTCTGGCCAACTCTGCCACCTGCTATTGAAGCTGCATATGAAAACATGAAAGATCAGATCCTATTTTTCAAAGGTGAAGTATGAGATTTTCTTTAATTTTTTTCTTAACTTTAATTTTTTGGGAAGAAGGGGGGAAGAAAGAGTAGACGTGGGCATAAAATTCACTTTTCAAATAAATAAGATAAAAATTTAGAACATTTCATCCAGTGTTCCTACAACCTACAAAAAGGTGTGTATTTTTCCTTTTACTGTCTGAAAATGACAGGTGAAACTAAATATTTTTATTACTTTTAACAGGCAATAAATTCTGGGTTATCAGCGGATATCAGGTATTGCTTGGTTATCCAAAGAATATCAACACACTGGGCTTCCCTAAAGGAGTCAAGAAAATTGATGCAGCTGTTTGTAATAAACATACAGGGAAGACAGACTTTTTCATAGGTGACAAGTATTGGAGGTAAGAAAGTGTCTCCAGAAAATAAAGATCTGAAAGACAACCTGCTTCAGCAGAAGGCTGGCTGGGACAGCTTGTGTAGGCTTTCTCTGATTTCTGAAAAGTCCTGGATTATTTTATCCTATTTAGAAAAATAAAAGTGAGAGTTTCTTTCCTGTCTTTGACTGATTAGCACTGGATTTTCAATTTCTCTCTTCTAAACCCTATTCCCAAACTGGCATGAGTGACACCCAATACCGAAACACCAAGCAGGCGGAAGCAAAAATCAGCTTTGGTAAGTTGATAGATTCTTTCTGTGTGCAAGAACAATGGCTGCAAAGGCCTTTTGCAGGCAACCAGGAGCATATGTGGGTCACACAGACTTTATCGTGACTAATTGTGGGGTTCCCCAGTGAGACATATGGTGTCAGCTGGATTTTGAGATTCATGTGGTTTCCTGACCTCTGTTTTTGATTGTTTTGGAAAGATTCTTCACAATATCTTGCATTGCTACTTTACTGCCTTGGTCACAAGACAATAGCATGCAAGAAAACCACAACACACATTTCTTACTTAATAACTCATTCTCTTAACCTCATGTCCCTGTGAAAAATATTTCTTGTATCCAAGGAGAAGTAAAACAAAGGCTAGCTTGTTTCCTTGTTTTTCTTTCCTGAGAGGGTTTCTCAAATCTGGAAGAACCTTTTAGGTTTTCCTTTCAGCCCCCTTAATTCAGTTCCATCTCAAAAAAAATTGTCTTGGCTCAGTTAGGAACAACTTGATTGTTTTAGAAATAAGTCCGCTTCCTTTCCTTCATCTAAATCTGTAAGGTAGTAGAGGACTATCTACAATATTTTATCATTCTTATGATAAATATGTGCAGTTACTACAGCAGAAATTAATCTGTCCAGTTTCCGTGTACTGTCTGTCACAACACTATCATTAGAGAAGGTAAATCTCATCCCTGCTGTCAAAAATGTGGGTCTTCCTTCAATTTTTCTTACTTCAGGTGCTTTTTTGGAGCTATATCTGCCTTTATGGGCAAACAAGTAGCAACCTCATGGAAAACACAACGGCCAGCATCCTGCAGATATTTTTGTGACCTAATAATACAACTTTCTGTTGTAACCCCAGTGAAATCAGTCAAGCTGAAGATGGTGGGCATGTTTCAGCATCTGCTTAACTGTATGTCAAAACTCTGTGTAAAATTACACATCTCCCTTCATATGATTTAGGTTTGATGAAAACAGCCAGTCCATGGAGGAGGGTTATCCTAGACTGACAGTCGATGACTTTCCAGGAATTAGCCAGAGGGTTGATGCTGTTTTTCAAAAGAAAGGTAAATGGAATGAGTTTTTAAGTAAAATCACTTTACTTCTAAAAGTTACGATGAATGTCATTATTGCTGTATCCTGCAAAAGACAGAAATTAAGAGATGCTCTCTTTTGTGTTCCCTGATTGTCAAAATGAAGCTATTTCTTGTATCCATAACATGATGCTTTGCTTTTTCATTTCCAGGATTATTCTACTTCTTCCATGAATTGAAACAGTGGGAATTCGACCCTATTGCTAAAAGGGTTATCCGAGAAATAAAGAGTAACAATTGGTTTAACTGTTAATATCATTAAACTTTCTTACATTCAGCAAAAGACAATAATTCTGGTGATCTCAGAACTCGTTTATATATACAATACTATACGTACAGAAGAGGCAACAGGAGTAGTTTTCATAAATGGTTTTCATGTATTTTAATGAAAGAACATGTCAGCTCAAATTGTATCTCCAAAGGCTAGAACAAAACAGCATTTTTCACAAGTACAAAATGTACAACATAATTCATTAATTTATACTCCAGAGGGGTTTTCAAATATTTTGTCAATAAACTGGTTTTGGTTGACATCACTCTTTTCTGTTTCATCTATTGAAGACAGACTATATTTCTGATGTGTGAAAGACTGTAGGTTAATGTGCTAATATCCTTCCAACATACAATGTTTGTATTTTGCTTCTTTTCTCTCCAAAGAGTGATCTTTTCTCTCCATCTGCACGAGCCAGGCTTTTCATTAGTCACTTGCTTTTCTGTCCTCTCTCCTGTATCTTCCCCTGTTCTTCAGCTGTTGCAGCCTTGTTCCTTTCACATTATAACAATATTTTGCCATCAAAATCACCCTCCAGCCCCAGGGTCTAAATACAGTATCTCACCTGATAATCACCCTGATCTGCCTTTATAGCATAGCCAATTAGCATTTCATCAGTGACCACTTTTTGTAAAGCTGTGAATGACATCCTTCACAGATCAGCTCTGTTCTATTAAAGAAATAGATTCAACTACAACGTCACAGCGCACAATCTTTGCTCCACTAACTCAAACCATGTGCTTCAAGTCAAAATACATTTAATGCATGCTGCCATCACACATGGATCAAACAGCTCACACAAAATGAGACAAAATCTATAGAGTTACAGTCATATCCTCTCCAGGTATTTATTTTACATTTAGTTCTGGAGACAGGCCCAGAACACACTGCCAAATGGCTGGCCATACTGCCTGCGTGGTTGGGTATATTTGATCTCAGAATTGGTGTGTCCTCCTGTTCTCTGGTTCTCACATATTAGGCTGTTTAACACACCTGTTGCACGCTTGAGTAAAATATTTCTTTTTGCTACGTGCTTTTACAACAATGGACTTACCCCAACCTAACCTTTCCCACATAGTTTTGTGTAAACAGCAGGAGTACCATCATTTTGCTGCTATTGCCATGAGAAACCTGCAGGGTTTTTTCCCACCAGAAAACCAAAGCAGAGGCTCAAATATGCTGTTTCACTGATTTACAAAACTAATCATGGTGAACACCATTACAATCTAATCCCTAGCAAAACTTAACCTTAAATTAAGATGAAATAGTAGACATTTGAGTGAGATTCATCTGACTACTTACTGTTTAGCTACATATCTACATGAGTTAGGGAAGATCCCTGTACTGAAAGACAAGGGAGAAGTTCTCCACAACATTTCTCATCTCATCTCATCTCATCTCGCTCAAAGACTGTTCTGGGGCAAACCGGTGCCTCCAGCCCCCAGAGAAAACATCTCTTTGCAGATGAAGGCCAGTCAACTAGCTTAGAGTAGCTAACTTTCAGACAGATAAGTATTGGTGGAATTTATAATGTCTTTGATGGGTATCTTTCAGTTTTTACTCGGAATATATAAGTACATCCTATTTTTCTCCTCTACAATGTTCGCTTTTTGGCAAGTTACCACAGCAGTTTTTTGTATCACCATAAGCCAGTGACAGAATTGTGTGAAGGCACCTGCTTGGACGCCACTGTCTGTGGAGTGATTGTGATATTCCACAAGACAAGAGCAGGACATACTGGAGGCAGGTGGGATGGAGACAGTTCCTTACCTATTTCTGTATTTCCAGCCTTCTCTTCTCCTGCATTTAGTTCAACTGATGTCTGTATAGAAAGCACAGTCCAACAGCACAATCACAGAGGCTGCCAAGTTATACCCAAGTGTTTATATTCAGAGGCAAGATTACTCTTTCAGACACTCTGTTCAGTGTGTAATACAATTTTAATTTAAGCTGCAAGAAACAGTTAATCATGGAGCCATCAAGGAGATTATTCAATTCTTTGTAATACATGGGTAAGTTCTTCTGTCTTCAGATACATAAACATGATTGTTTCTCTATGCTCCTTCTTTTCTCAGGTCAAACATTGCTTCATAATTTATATAAATACTTTGTCTTAAGGAAAGTTAATATTTAACAGTGAAATGCTGTTACTGAAGTTTTCTGACTGGCAGCTTTGGCGTTATGTTAAACCACACTGGGGAGTACGTTCATGGGTCACCTGCAAAAATAAATAAAGCAATGCATACTGCTTTTCCTTTATTTGCAAAGAAGGCCTAAGAAATCATTCCTAACACAAAAAGACTTGACTTCTGATTAGCAATAACAGGTTGATCACTCAGTTTTCCCTCTTTTATTGCCACTTCATTGCAGTAATAGGAACCAGAATAGGAGTGTCAGAGCAGAAATTCAATAAGTGATGAGTGCTTAGTGATGGTCCTATTCCTCCATCTCTGCCAAGTACCTGGCCAACATGGGATTATGTCTTGCACCTCACCATATCCTCCCACAACCCTAAAGAGCTCCCAATACCACCTTCCCAGCACTCTTTTGTGCCACCTATAGCTCCTCATAATGCATGCCCCATACTACATTTAGGTATCTAGCTGAGTAATGCTGATTAGTTACCTGTGGGGTGACCAGCCACTGGCCCCACAGCCCAGTCGAGGGGTGAGTTATCTGCCTTGCCATTAATAGTTTTTTTTCTCCTCTAGCCAGCTGCTATTTACCACAAAACCTGTAGGAACTATGGAATTTCTGTTTGGCTTGGCTGAATTGGCCAGTACCTTCAGTTGCAGCTGGACCAGATGGACACACACACAAAGAGGATCTCATGTGGTCAAGCTAAAATAATTTTCTTAGTGTTTTCGCTAAATATTCTTCTTGCTTTCCGCTGCACATTTTCATTCAGTTTTGTAATATCATATTACCCCTATTATTTACCAGAGGAGTTTCGAAGGGCAGACAAGGCAAGGCAGAAAAGACATAAAACCAAAGAGAAAGCTAATCCAGTTGTTTCATATCACTAAGAAAAAATGGTCATTTGCTTCTCATCCAATTAGTGTTTTTTACCAGCTGTTTTTCAGATGAATCATAAAATCATAAGATGATGAGACTGGATTGAAATGAGGAAATTATATATCCTAATGCAATGTGTTGTTGAGACATACAAACTACAGCATTCCTAGTAGCTTGTCCTGAAAAGTCACGCTCACTTCTTTGCCTACAGGAACCTGATCTCCCAACACTTGCTAACAGAGTGGGGAAGGAGCTGTGTATAATCAAATACTTGCCAGAGCAGAGCTTAAAACCCACGTTCTATAACCAGAGTTTAAAAACCTTACCCTCTCAGGTGAGCAACCTCTCCCCTGTGCTCTCAGGTGCCAAACAGATGCCCCAAAACCTTGAGAAAACTGATAATGAATCTTTTTAAGGGTTTCATACTTTAAAGGAAGAAAAAATATGAGCATGGGAGCTAAAGTGCAGAGAAAGAATGGGTCATTACCTGGATGTACATAACCACCCTTCCCTGCACTCACTCATAACTTCATGCCTCTTGATGCTAATTTCCCAATTCCGGATAACAGGTAAGGAAGCTGCAAGGCCAATGTTTAAGCACTGGTAGCCAACATGCTCTTTGAACATCTTACGGAGTTTGAACCTTTTTGAACGCTGATCCTTCAGACCTGCCAGAGCCATACCCAAAGCAGAGAACTGAAAACCAGTACACACATCACAGGTACTGAGATGGAACTTCAACAAGAACTGAGGATGAGAGGGACAATGTGCCAGGCCAAAACAGGTGAGAGCACTTCTCTGAGGCCTAGAGACACAGGAAGAGACCCTTGCAGGGTAAGCACTCTTAATGACAGCCATCTCAGTGACCTTACTGAGTGTACCCTGTACCTGTATTTTGTAGAGAGGACAGGTTTGAGCTGTGGGTTCTGTGGTTCTAGCTGTGAATCAGTTTTTCATGGTCTGTCTGTACTCATTAATTAGATCAGCTTCAGGGAAGGGGTTTTTTGGGTTTTTTTTTCCTTATGCATCATGGGCTTCATGTGTTTTTATGATCTGTAAGCATTGTATCTTGCTACCTTTCAATACACAATACCCTGTGTATGTGTTTGTGTGCTGCTACAGAAGTGCCTTGCCCATGAGTACATGTGGCTCTGTGCAGGCTCTGTGGGGCTCTGCAGTCTGCAGAGGCTAAAGGAGCAGGAGGTCTCCTCAGCTGTGTGGAAATGGCTTCTCTCTATGCTACAAGCAAATGCTGCTTGTGCAACCAAGAACCATAGAGTAAAATGAGTAAGACAAGGTTTTAAACTATGAGAAAAAAATCCAACATAAGCTCCTAAAGACTAAGTCTGGGGTGAGCAACTCAGCCTTTGAATATTGTGACTGTGGGGCATCTGTTTGAGCTTGGATGGGAGAAGATGGTGGTTACTTTTGGAGCAGTTGCTGTGGGTATGGGAGACTAGTACAGACTGACAAAGAAAATGCTGCTTCTTTCAAGAGACGGGAGTTGCAAATCTCACTTTGGTGAGCGCAGCCTATACATGCCATGGCCACAGACAGCAGGGACCAGCCGGAGCTACCCACTGCCCTGTACATCGGGGTCCCTTGGGCTGGGAGTGGGGGGTCACAGCTGCCGCTCCAAGGTCACAATTGTCACCCTGCAGTCACAGCTGCCACTAAGGGGTCACAGATCATAGCCACTGGTCTAAACTGCCATCCCGCGGTCACATCTGGCATCCCACGGTCGCAGATGCCACACAGCTGTTACAGCTGCCACCCTGCGGTTACAGCTGACACGCGAAGGTCACAGCTGTCACCCCGCACAGCTGTCACCCCGCACAGATGTCACCCAGCGGTTACGGTTCCACCCCGCGGTCACTGCTGCCACCCCGCGGTCACAGCTGCCCCATCGCCTGCTCCAAGTTGGCTCCTGACAGCTCAGCTCCTCAGATGCTTAACTTCACTTGTGCGCTTACTCGGCTCAAGATTTTCTAAGAACGGTTTGCATGGAGGTATTTTACGGAGAAAAAAGTATGAGAGGAGAAGCACTTAGATTTTAAAATGAAAAATGCTTTGTTAAATCTATTAATAGTGTAATTTAAACTAAATAAACTGAGCTGTGTGTTTGCCACATTGGTGGTGATTCAAAATCACTAAAAACCTACAGAAAAGCACTGACAGAGTACTAGAAACCATGTCCTGAAGGGCTGAGTCCCCAAATTGTCAGCAGTTATTACGGGAACTGGTAAAAGCCGTTTTGCCCTAGACTGAAATAGTTACAATAGTTAGGATGAAAAATCAATATTTAAAAATGAAGATGTTTTTAAAAAGGAAATGGCTTACAGATATATGGGAAATGCCCTAGACTGAAATAGTTACAATAGTTAGGATGAAAAATCAATATTTAAAAATGAAGATGTTTTTAAAAAGGAAATGGCTTACAGATATATGGGAAATGCAATTATTAAATAGAAAAAGTGAGTAATAAATATAAGAAATAAATAGTTTACAAAAAGCACTGGAAACATTTTTCAAACATGTGTGTGTATATTATACAAATATATATGTATATTTATCTTTAACTGTGTTTCAGACTATCATCATTACTTTTGTAACTACTGCTTTTGATTTTCACCCAAAATCATAGGGGAAATTATTTACACAGTAAATATATGAACTCATCATGATGCAATTTAGCTTAGGCTATTGTATTTTTCCAAGCAGCTGAGAAGTGAATTTATCACTTCATGCTACTGTAAACAGGATTACTGTGAACAAACCAAGCTTTTAGCATAAAAGAAACACCTTGTGTCAGCAAGCAAGAAAAGTTTACACTGATCTCAGGAGGAGACCGAACTGGTACAGGTATGTACAGGTATGTTCTGGAGCAAAATTCTGCATGTTAACAAGTGTTTGTTTACAGAGGTGTACAGACTATGGGAGGAGAATGACTACTATTAAAGGCATCTTTTTCATTTCTAAACATGATAAAATATTTCCTCATTAACAGGAACACAGTGAAACCTGTGTGTATCATGAGCTAGAGAACAGGTTTTAATTAGAGAAGAAGGTGCAGATTCAGCAAAGCCTTCAAGCTCATGCCAAAATTCAAACACCTATTTATGTAACTCTACTTTTGAAATGTTTTGCGTAATCAGAGTCCTAATGAGACATCTGTGCTCATTAAGACCATAAAAATGCACTGCCTCAACAAAGCTCACACAAAGCATGGTCATTTCTCAAGCACTTGGCTGAAGAAATGTACATTCACACCGTTACATTCAAAACGACCTGTGCATAAATGAGAAGGGACCCCACCATCTTCCTTCCCCTTGCAGTCCCCTTGACTCTTATCCCCAGAGCTTAACCTGCCACTTTGCAAACCATTCTGTCTCTGCCTCCGGTTTTGCAAAGTTTATCCTCAGGTGCAGATTGTTGGAGGTCATAATTTTGGGAATCAGTGCTATTAAAAGGCAGAAGTCTATCTAAATAAAATGTAAATTGTACAAAGGTAAATACAGAGGTCATTCATCCATTTCTGAATACGTTGTGGGATATTTTTGAACACATGGCATTTCTGTAAGAATTTGTTTAGACTGTGAAGACCAAGTCCTAGTTATCTAATTATCTGATTTCCACCTATATCCTTGTGTCTGATGTTCTATTGATTGGATCTGAGTCTTTAAAGATATGCAACCATCAGGAAAAGTCTCTGCAATTTGGGATGAATTTGACCATCATGATGCCATTCTTAAAGTTTTAAAGTGATGGTGAGACAAAATACTCGTGGAAAAAATTATCCTCAATTTAGGGAACGTATTGCCTGTAGGTGAAAATAAAGATTTTTTCTCTTGGGGCATCTCTCTACGGCAAGGGACAAAGGAATTTTAGCCTTTAACACTAGGATGTCTAGAAAGCACTAGCATTGTATTTCAGAGCAGCATGTTTCTGAAGCCAGCCTCTTAATCACCCTCACTTGCCGTGCATGACTTCAGTTTATGGAGCACTTTGTGGCCACAAATCAGAGTCCTAGTAGAGAAAGCTATCTGAAAAGCTCTGCCACAGCTGCCCATATGCCTCATGGAGAGATCAGAGCTTGGACCAATGAATGGTCCTTTGGACACCTTCAAATCATGTGGCCAAGACAAGTGACCAGAAGTCAGTCCCAAGTCTCATACTGAATGCTTTCCCTGTGTGTAGCTAACAGAAGAGACTTATAGAAAAGATGGACATAGCCCTCAGGTAACACTTTTGTGCAACACCAAGCAAAAAATCAGCACACAGTGATCCCTGCATCCACCTCTGTTGGGAGTCTGTCCCTTCTTCAGGACAGGTAGCCAGGGAACCATGCTCAGGGAGGCATGGACTTCTCAAAAATCTGGTCTCTGCACCTACTGTCAGTCACCAAGGCCAGGCTGACATTGTAGGAGAAATACCAGACTGCTGTGAGGTTTTTTTTGAACACTGAAGAAAAAATGTGAATACTCTGTAACACAGCACAGTTATGTGCTGTTGGTGTGCAAGACACAGGGTTCCTAGTCCTTTCTCTTAGTCTAAATTAAATAGTCTTCCTCCAGCAGTGGTACCATCCTCCTTGGCTGGCAGCTGGAATTGCCAGTATTGTATGCTATCTGACAAAGAGATAAAGGTCTTGTTTCGTTGCCACGTACAGTAGTAAGTTTATCTCCATGCACAATAGTAAGTTTATCTCACTCATTTGACAAAAAAAATAGTAGATTTAACAGCAGTATTTTTCCTGTGCTACTGCTAGACGAGGGCCTGTGCAAGTCACAGAGTGGCACAATCTGTGTATTTGAATCAGAAAAGCTGAGCAGTAACCATCTACAAAATAATAATCTCTTTGCATACTAGAATAAAATTGTAGTTTAGACTTTGCCAAATTTCTATTTGCCTTAGAGAAAACTGATGCAAATAATCTAAACTTGTCAAACCCAGAATGTTTGCTATCATAGGAAATTCCAACATTACAATTTCTTCTCATTCTGAATTGAACCCCAATTCAGCGTAAGATTTAATTTTGGTATAAAAAAATTACACTGTCTTTACATTAATAATTACTCATTTTTCATTGCCAGACTTTTCTAAGAACTATATGGTCATCTAGATTATTTTTTTAATCAGCATTTCATACAATTCAGATTGTAAAATTTGTATTGGAAAATACTCAATTTACATCAATCAAAATATTGACACGTCAATGAGAAAAATTTGCTTGAATTTTTGTAGGTTTTTAGGAGTCCTTTGACAAGTATCATACCCAAAAGGGAAAGCATCAGTCTGTGAGGATAGCAGCAGCTTCATGATAAGAAATCTTAGAGATGCAGGCATTCCTGGGTGTTCAGGTGACCACCTACAGCACCAGGAGCATGAATGACTCAGAGGTCATGGTGTTCCTCACATAGTGAACTACCACCTCTTTTCAGGAATGCAAAAAGAATACACGAATACACAGGTGAGTTGTGGGGTTTCTGGCTTTAAAAGGACAATTAACTTTTTAATTTTTGTCAATGTTGTCTCCAATTTGTATTTCATATATTTTATCTCCATTATAAACTCAGCAAGGACTTTGTAATAAGCCTCTAAGTTTTTTTTTTCCAAAAATTATTAGTTCTTAAAATTAAGGGAAGATTGTATTATAAAAGAGCACAATGCATGTTCAAATGCACAATACTTCATCTGTTTTAGAGAGAAACACACACTTGTTACTGCATCACTAAGTGCATTGCACTACATTATGAAGACTACCAATTTAAAAATATAGGTTGGCTATCACAAAATGAAATGGTCTCACGATATGAGATCACGAATGACTGGAATTTTCCCACACTATGACAACTCCGGCTTTGTTTTTTACCTTGTCCCTATTGCACAGCGCTGCCACTAGATGTCAGATGATGAAAAGGCCCCACTGGTCCCTGCAAGCAAGTCTGGTCAAGAGATAACTTTGAAGAAAGTATTGCACTTTCCTTGTGGCCAGGTGAAAATAGGTACTATATCAAACTATTGATATTTAGCTTTTAGTAGCATTAAATTATGGGTTTTCTAGGAAGAATACCACTGTTGTGATATACAAGAAACGGTCTTGAAGCCACTTTCTTCCTCTGGGCTGTTACACTGGTTTTAGAGCATCTTTCAAAATGGAGTCTGATCCATTGCAGGAATTCTTCATCATTAGCACAATGCCAACACTAAATAACTATAGAAAAATGAGACTCAGAAGTTATCTGATGCAAATTAAAGTCATATAAAGAAAAATAAATTATCAGGTCTCGTGCCTTCAGTCAGTATAGACTTACCTGTATTTACATCTCAGCTGGCTCCATGACCTTGCCCTTCAGGCCCATGTTCACAGCTAAATTGCACTAAGTATGGGGCTTGGTGATGAAATATCATTCTATGTTTACATTCAAGAAGGTTGTCAAACAAGACACTAAAGGAAAGGAGACTTGGTACATTCTCTATGTCATGTCATGGAGTTGATGAATGCTGTCCATAACAGATTAAGGGAATATTTGCAAAGATCACAGCTCTGGACCATGTCCTGGCACTCAACAGAAGGACTAGCCTTGGACTATGAATGCCATCATGGTCCCAACTTCCCAGGACAAGAGCTAGAAAGGGGAGGGACAAGGAAAAGGCAATGTTCTGTGTATAACACGAGAGAAAAGTTTCCTATTTTACCTGCATACAGGACAAGTTCTGTATTCTGTGATTACATCAGTTTAATCTGATTGCTCTATCCATATTTATAGGAAAAAAATGTGCTTCAGAGAACTTCATTCTCTTCTAGTACTTGTATAAAGTGGAACAATGCAAAGGGATTTTGGTCATAGTAAATGATACCAAAACCCAAAGCTGATGTCAGGTTTATCCCTTTCTAACTACAGAGGGAAAGCCATGGGACATAACCCATATAATATTATAGTTAATTACTTGGGATGAGTTTAACTTGCATCAGAATGGTGTTGTTACACATGCCATTGCACAGACTTAAACCTTCCGCTGAATGCTCTGAGTGGGTATGAAGTATTTGCACTACTGAAGAGATGATATCTTTTTTTAATCTAATTTCCTCCCTGACAGTGTCTAAATTATTGCTTTCCATGGAGTCTTTCAGTCACTGTTCATGCTTGCAGCTGTGAAAAGGCACCTTCTCTTGTAATCTGCTTCCTAGTCTGATGCTAGGTTATTTTCCCTTCCAAAAAAAAGTACCTCAGTTATTCATTAAAAATAGAGTTTCTGACATGCTATACATGTGGGTGTTCTTCCTCTTTCTTCTGCTATTATTTGCTAGATCATCATGACTCTTATCCCTTTGATAGCCCATGTGGGACCCTGGCACATGCTTTTGCCCCAGTGAAGGATTAGAAGGGGACAATAATTTTGAAAGCACAGAGAAGTGGACTGTGGGAAGAAATGGTACCTGAAAATAGTTTATAAACATTGCAAATTCAAGGATTTCCTGAAAAACCGACCCTTAAAATTTCCTTCCAGAAATCAGTCTATTCCTGAGTTATCTGGGGGGAAACAACATAACAATGTAGGATGTTAGAACAGTGTAAAATGTAGAAGTGTGAAATATGAAATCCTACATTAGGGGATAAATTTGAGGTCAGTTTGGAAAATAAATACTTTATGAATAGACTGATAAGCCTTAATCCCAAGCAAACTCATTGAAACAATTAAAAAGGAAAGGAATTATTGTTACTCTTTCAAAACTGGGCTAACTCAATCCTGAGAGAGTTATTTCTGACCTATCATTATGTAGCAGAAAGTAGAAGAACAAAATTATATCCATCATTATCTGCAACAATTATTTTTAAAAAGCACACAAGCTACAGTTTTTACTGCTGCTCAGTGAGGATCAATATAAATACATATATAAACTCACTATGTTGTTTAGTGTTGTGGTTTTCTAAGGAGCCATGGGATAACAGTTTACCTGTTGTGTTACAGGAGTCTGTAGGACCCTAAGATGAGGAATTGCTCCTTTAATGTCAGGCCCATCCCGAAGAGCTTTGCAAGATCAACACTGGAACCTTTGTCATCTTGTAGTATTGAGGATTAAAATCCTGAAATGTCTGTGGGACATACTGGTACATTCTCATCAGTGAAGTAAATTAAGCAGTGGCAGAGAAGTAATACTCTATACTCTTAAATTATTAACTTGGTCCCTGACACAGCTTTGTCCTGGACAAACTTTCATTTGAACATAGTTCAGGAGTCAGTACAGTTCAGAGACTTGCCTCAAGAAATCAAGTGATCTGCATGTATCTGCCCTGTTTTGAAAGTTAATTTTAGATAAGAAGAGAATGGTTTCAGGCCTATTTATTTTAGCAGTTTGCTCTTTGAAACTTGATGAGTTACCTCACTCATGTGGATAAGCATAACATACCTGCTTTCTTATCTACATCACCACATTTTCTTCCTATCTGATAGGTTATTTGTCATGCACCTGGATTTTACCCAATACTTTTCCTTCAAGGTGCTCTTATAACACATTCAAGTTTTAGGAACCTTTCTTTTGGAAGCTTTCTTTGGTAAGAAAAACAAACCTAACTCTTAGATAGAAGTCATTGGTCCAACCTTAAAACCCCATAAAAAGTTGCAAAAGCCTTTTCTTTCTTTTTTTTATTTTCTGGATATTCTACTGCTTCATAATGTGGTTTTGCAGCTTGGTTATTAGGGGTTTTTTTAGAGCACATGCTCTCAGTCATCTCAGTCCTGTTTGGGTGGGTTTGCTTAATCGTGCCACAGAAATCTAATGCCATAGGAAGTCCTGTTCAATATCTGCTGTTTGTCCAACTACACTCTATAACATCCTTCTTTACAAGGCAGACCTAAGACCAATGTATTCTATCATTGTGTCACTCAGTCTTTAGTTAAAACAACAAAGAACTTTAAACATGTACAAAGCCTCTAAGACACTGACTGCATATCTCTCTGCCAGACCTCAGGCCCTTCAAAGCTTTGGACTATCTTTTTTCTAATCTGTATAGTCTGTCTCATCTGCATAATTTAAGGCCCAAATTCAACATTATTTCTGCAGTCCTTCGACTTACCAGGGAGGTCCAAGTCCAGCCATAGATCACTGACCCAAGTGACTTGTTACCCCCTAAACAGATGCTTCAGCAGCTGGGGAAGGTGAAGATGGATGCACACCTTTCCTGTGAGAGCATCAATCAAATTATCACTTAGAAGACGGCAGACAATGTTTACTTGGATACATTTCAGCCCAAGTTTACAGCAGATATCCTAAACACTAGTTCTTCTGCTAAGCTTTACAGGCCTGCCCCTTCAGCTACTGTGAAACCAGTGACCAAGGGGACTGAGAATCTTTTTTTGCGAAAAATGTAAAGTTCTTTCTGATAACAATCAGTCAGTATTCTGCTTAAAGCTGTGACAGTCAGTGTTTCTCTTGGGCTTTCCAGACTTAAAGCAGTCAGCATTTTTGTACCATTTTGGAGCAACAGTCCAGTGAAACCCCATATACTGCAGCCACCTTTCATGACAGCCTCCCATGAGCTGGTAGAGAGTCATGCAGGACTTAACTGGACTTGTGCCTTAATAGCACTTTGCCAAAAACAATGAATGTCAGCAAAATCCTTTGGAAAATAAAAAAAACTTCCTAAAGAAATTTAATTTATGAGATTTTCATTTTTCATAAGGAACTGAAAAATTCCCCAGATTTCGTAAACTGGTTGCCATGTCCTTTGTGGCCTGTGAGTCATCTCCTAGAATTGTGACAAGACTAACTCTTTTCTTTTTTTACTATTATTTTATTTTATCAACACTCAGTCTCTGAGGCTCCTAGAGGAGATACCACCTGCAAAAATGCTTGACAGACCAGAGGTAACGTGATTGTAGCTGGGCTAATGCTTTAATCAGTGCTGGATGAGGATCTCCAGCTGTAGACAGAACCAATGTGACCAAAGAGAAACTGCAGGACTGAGGCTACTAGAATGAAGCATGTAAGATGTCATTTCAGATGAAGTCTAAAGCCTAAGGCTACATCTCTAGCAGGAGAGAAAATACAATTGAGATCATTATCTGATATGGTGGCTGAGAGGCTTGAAAGAGCTCACACCCAAGCTATTAAAGTCTGTTAATTTTTGAGGTAGTTTTCTACTTCCAAACAGGTTACTTGGGAATTGTCCCTGACACATTACATTCCCTGAATAGAGCCTGGGAACCATCCAGAGGGTTGATCTGAAATGAAGCCATGCAACAACCACTCCAGTAGGACAGATTGAGATCTAGTGCCTGGGAATGTTTTTCAGTACCACAAAATTTACTAATACCAGCCAGAACCTGAGTATCATTCCATCTCTCTCAAAGTCCATCGAACATCAGGCTCACAGATGCCAGTGCAGCAGTTTTCAGTGAGACTCACAGGCAAAATGTTTTCTGCTCTTCTCACCTAGACTCCCTCCTTTTAATTTCATGACAATTTATTTTGTTCTCATTTAATTTTATGCCTGACAAGAAAATTTTTGTCTGACAAGAGAATTCAGATGACTTTGGCAAGACTTTGAATCAGTTGCAGTTGCTACAACCATTTCACAAGAGGCAGCATAGCAGTTCCTTGTAAGCAGCCGCAACACCACAATTTAAAAAAAGGAAGAAATTATAAAGCAGGATATCCTTTGGAGACTGCTACTGCTCATTCAAAACATATGTGAAGCACATTGGTCTAGTGGCAGCACGAACAGACACAGGATTATGTTGGAGAGCTGGCCCAGTAGGACAGCACAGAATCTTTTTAGACGCACATACAACAACACACTTATATATGTGTGCATACACATAAAACTTCAAAGAGAATTCAGGCAACATACTGGAGAGGTGCTCTGTGTGTGGTGGCTGCATATGGGCAAACTGCACTTGACAAATCTGTAGCCCTTTGAATCTCTTCTGCTCCTCCTCTCACCCCACACAGCCTCCATCAAGGTAACCATGAGTTTACTATGACCAAGGCAGAAGTCCTTATTACTGTAAATTCAGTGCAGATTTTCTATGACCTCTTTTTGACAGGTTTTGTATGCATGACCTAAATAAGTGTTCTCCCTGTTCCAATGGTACAGTTCTGACAACTGTTTTTTAATCTCCTTATCTAAAGAGAACACAAAGCTGAAGCTGCCAAGGAAGTCACTGCTATGTGCCATTCATCAAAGAAGAGCTCTCTGCAACACTAAGAGGCTCACTGGACATTCTTTCCTTTCTTCAACTCACGTTACAGCTCATGTTAAATATTATTGCTGCTTATGAAGTGAACACCACTAAACACTAAGCAAAAGTTAGTGCACCAAAAGGCTTAATAAGGAAAGAGTCATTTACAAGTATATTTATATCTAGTAGGATCTACTCCATCAGTTTGTTTTACCTTTTCACAATACAGAGACCAGAAACTTCTCCAGGGTTTCTTATCTTCTATGCAACTGGCCTTATATCTGAGTACTTTTTTAAAGAAATTCATCAAATCCTTCTTTAAAGTAATCAAGTGATGAAGAATTTCCCAACTCATTAAATGAGTCACATTTAATTTGCATAGAAAAGGGAAACATTTGATTAGATACAGGGTCTTTTAGGTCTTTAGATGTCATCAGTCAGATTCTAAATATATATAGGAATAACAGTGCTCAACCTGGTCTGCACTGGTGGCATAAGATCCCATGGAAGTGCATCACAAGTTGTCTCATGTAACAGCTTTATTTTCTTTTGTACTGAATTGTAGCAGTGACATCTTTTTCCTTCGAATTCAGATTCCGGACCTGTATCTGCACCACTGGGAAATTTACAATTTTTGTATAACATCTTTTTTTTCGGGCCCTCATTACTGGATAACTTGAGGATTTCAAATGCAGAGTCCCCCTTACACCATCTCTGACTTAGGGTTTCCCAAAAAAGGTGCAGCACATCGATGCAGTGGACTAGCTAAAGGATGAAAAGGAGATGCTCTTCTCTGTGGTAGATGAATATGACACACACATTCATTACCAGCTGACCCTCTTGGTCTGTACTTCTATTGGAAAACAAGGATTTTATTTTTCACTAAGAAAGTGCAGATAAACTAAAAGCATTGGAAGGATGGGATATGTCTGACAAAATGTAGACATCTACAATGTATATAGCTGTACATGAGTACTTCAAGTAATTGAACTCAGTATATATTCATTTTACACAGTCTGGACCTGTTATTTACTCCAATCTCTGAACAGTAATTTAGAGGATGCCCCCACTGAACAGAGCTAAAGCCAAACAGAGATTACTCTGCCATCTCTCCAGCCTCCCAAAGGCTACCCAGGCCAAGGTTAAACACAGAGCACAGTCATGGTTCATCAAATCTTGGTTTCTACAGCTTCAGAAATATCAGTGTCTAGAAGATCCAAAAAATACTTATCCCATATTCTTCCAAATAGTACAAAGTAAAAAATAGTCCTGAAATAAACTGTTCAGCTTAAGATCTTCTGTAAACACAGTAGAAGAGTAGCAACCGATATCACAGACATCCATCAAACCACACCTGAAGAAGAGAACAACAGATGTCACAGAGATATCCTAAGTCCAAAGTTCTCAATTGGCAGAGAATATATTAAATACATGTAGCAGATCCCTTCTCGCCACAAGCACGTTTTCCACCATCACTACTTATCACTCTGTTTTCAGGATGATGCTGGGGGAAAATAAGCACAGCACAGAAGCCAGTCTAATCAAACCTGTGTTTAAAATAGAATTAATCATCCTTAAAATGTTCTAGCTTCATCTACATAGAAGTGCAATTTGAAATATTTACAATGGTTAAGGAAGTAAAGAATAAAAAATATCTTAAAATTGATAAAATTATAAAAGAATCAGTGGAAAAGCAGAGAATTGTTTTTATATCTTTTCCCTCCTAAATGACTTTGATTATTTACCTCTCTTATCTATCATACTGCTTTTTTTCTGACCCATGTAAATAAAGTTAAAATTAAAAAAAATTAATTTGTTCTCTTTATTTTTCCTAATGAAATGGGGAAAACAAATGTTATCTGAAAATTGAAGAAAGAAGTATTTGCTCCAAAAAAAGAAAAATTCCATGACTTTTCCAGGGAAAGTTGTCTGGTAAATTCTGACCCATCTGTCTTAAAATCAGCTCACACTTACTAAGCAAATGAAATAAGGATGTACAGTGAACACAATATTATTGCAGCTGTTCCAGCCACTGAGCAAAGACATTGATTCATTCTAAAGAAATCACACTCAAAAAAGCTATAAAATTTTATAGAAGTCATTAAATTCATTTGACTTGGTGAATACAGAGCATGTCTATATTCTGCATTATGCATGAGTAATAAAATAAATTCTTACAGAACTAAGCCAAATGTCTGTGCTACTGTAGTTAGTACTTAGCAAAGTTGCTATGAAGATCATCTGACTTTCTTTGAAGATTAGCATTAAAAGTATGATCAAGGCTTTTAATCTGATCTTCCAGATCTTGTTAGTGGATACTAATCTTGGAGTAAACCAGCCATGAGTTGGTGTTCATGAGCCTTTTCTACCAGTTCTAGAAAATTTCTATTATCCTAAACCTACATATGTTTCTTACTTATAGTTTCTTTAGCTTTCTTTTTAGATAAGCAGTTTCCTATGGCTCCCAATAGATTTTCTACTTAGCACATTTAACTAAAATCTTCAAACATTTCCTTTTCTGCCTTATTAGTCTACTTTTTTTTAAGGTATGAGAATGTCCAGCTGTACCCATGAAGACTACATTATGTAAACTGTGCAATCCAAGTGAAGTTGCCTGAAACCAGTTGCGTAGGTGAGGAGGCAAGGTTAGTTAGGCATAGCAGGGCTACTGTGAGTGAGTGAGTAGAAGGGTTGCATGTTTTCATGAGGCAGAGACAGCAGAAGAAGGCAGGAAGGGATTGTTTATTATCTTATTGCTCTTCATACACCATCCTTAGGCTGAAAAAACCTGCCTCTGCCCACTTTCTGTTATCACATATTCAAAGTTGTCTATCAAAGATACAATTTAGATCATACTTGCCCCTGGCCACAGCAGGGTGGTTGGAACTAAATGATCTATAAATCATTCTGATTCTATGATTCTATGATTGCAGTGAAGAAGTCTTAATATTCCAAATATATTTTCAAAAGTATGAAAATTACGGCATTAGCTGTTTGTAATAACTCTTTCTTCTTCCAAATCTATGATAAAAAAAAAAATGGTTGGAGAAGATCATCCAGAAAGTATTCATAAAGAGTTCAGAAGAATCAGTAGCAAAAGAGATGCAGCATTGGAAATGAATGGCAAGTATTTAACCACACATTGAATAGGCCTGATCCTGCCAGTCTGTGCTCTGTGGAGGTAAAGAGGTTAATATAAGCACAATGTTTGTTTCCAAAAAAATAGCACATTTATTGATTTATTTCTCTGATGAAGCTGAATGAAATTTCCTTACCAGCTGCTTTAAAAAAAACTCTGAAATGTGTCAGCTCCATAACCAAGCTATGTCATCATCAGATGATTTCAAATCCCAGGATACAATTCTACTCTTGTCCCTGGGATCTGCTGACAGGACACAGCAGAATGGTTCAAAGCTGCACTAGAAGAGGTTCACACTGGACATTAGGAAGCACTTCTTTATGAGAGGGTGGTCAAACACTGGAATAGGTTTTCTGGAGAAGTGGTTGATGTGTCAAGCCTGTCAGTGTTTAAGAGGTATTTGGACAATGCCATTAGCAACATGTTTTAACTATTTATCAGCCCTGAAATGGTCAGACAGTTGGACTGGATGATCACTGTAGGTCCCTCCCAAGTGAACTAATTCTATTCTATTCTATTCTATTCTATTCTATTCTATTCTATTCTATTCTATTCTGTGTATTTTGGTGTGACCTGCCATAACAAAGGAGTGGTCCACGTTGGACCCACAAATGTTAATAGCAAGCAGAGATGTTAGTTTGTACTGACATCAGTATTTTAGAATTGATTTGACAGTGAATTTGAGTTAGTTGAAAATGAATGTATCAATATGCTATAAGTAGTGCAATCCAGACAGCCAAGTCTGCACTACCTTTGGACACTATGTGACAACAGCTCAGATATCACTAAAAATGGAACTGGGATAACACAGATTTCATTGCTGTCTAAGGGTGTAAAGCTGAGTCTCTGAGGCACGCTGGTGAGGTGATAACCATCACTGCAATTAAAAAAGGAGGTTGTAGTGAAGTGGGAATCAGTCTCTTCTCCCAAGTGACAAGTGATAGAACAAGAAAAATGGCCTCAAGTTGTGCCAGGGAAGGTTTCTATAGGACAGTAGGAAACATTTCTTCATGGAAAATGTTGTCGAGCATTGGAACAGACTATCCAGGGAAGTGATGGAGTCACCATTCCTGGAGGTGTTTAAAAGATGTGTAGATGTGGAGCACAGGGACATGGTTTAGTGGTGAACACAGCAGTGCTGGGTTAACGGTTGTACTTGATGGTCTTAAAGGTGTTTTCAAACCTAAATGATTCTAAACAGGTAAAGTCCCTGTAAAATAAAGAAGCCTTACCTTTTTTTTTCCAGAAAAAAATTATTTAATTATTAAAGAGTTAATTATCTATCTAACAGGTACCTGTCTTTTATTCAAAATATAAATAACTTCTCTAGAGCATGAGAAAGCTGAAACGAGAATTGGTAACAGCCAGGCAAACAGTTTTTCTTGTGGCAGGCAGCAATAGCTACTGACATGGATTAAACACAAAACAAGTTCTGCAGTTGTTCAGATGTATGAGTTCACAGCTGATGGTGCTCACTGGGGGTCACATCTCTATTCTCATGGGGCTCACTGGGGCTCACATCTCATGCTCTTCAACATCAGGAACTGCTTTTGGGAGCTCTATCTAGAGATGATTGTGAAACTCTTCTCAGTGACTCAGCAACAAATGCAATCACATGGGTTTGCCAGCAGACATTTTAACCTACAGAGAGCAATAGGAGCATTTCATGAATACAGACAGGATGTGGCAAGTATGAGGTTCAATCTGAGAAATTCATCATCAAGGTTTTCCTTCATGACAGTAATATAGAGATGCATGAGAGTGAATTTGTCTGTTCTATCTGAAACCTATCATTGACATTCAGGCTAAGTTTAGACAAGGCACCCCAGGAACAGTCTAGATTTGTAATTCCTCTAACAAACACTTTCTTTTTCCTTTTTTCCCTTTTCTCATTTTTATAGATTTATATACTTCTCTTCTGGTCCAAAAGCCTACAAATATGAGAGAGAGAAGGAAAATGTGACTAATATTTTGAAAACCAGTTCTAGATGGGTTGCTAGAGTGGTTGCTGAGCAGACCATCAGATGGAAGTCGAAGAAAGTGAAGACTGGACCATGAGGACCAGAAACATGGCTACTCCTTTTCTGAGCTTTTCCTTTTATGTAAACACAGAGCACAATGAGGAATGCTACAACTCGGCCCTGCAATATAACACTATTCCAATAATTACATCACTGTCAGCATTTTGAAGAGCTTCAGTCTCATCTCAGAAACTCCAACCTAGAATCAATTCTAACGAAATTCAATGAGAAACCCTTTCTGACCAGCTCCTAAAGACCTGCATTTTCAGGGAACAAGGTGATACAATGGGAAACCATTGAAGAAGCTGTAACTAACTAAGCCGTTTCTCAAAAGAACCAGGAAAATATTCCAGAGTGAGCAGCTCTCTGCGGGAAGAACCATCTTGTGGTTTAAGTGGTCCTATGCAAATATTCATACCCATCCAGTGTCTAATTATTGGAGTTCAGTCTGCAGCCTCTTCAGTCTGTGCTTTCATCAGCACAATCTGTTTTCATCAAGGAGAAGGTGATGACAGAGCAGAAGCCAGTCACCACTTCTCCATTTTTAGTTTTAAAAAACCTATTGTGTGATCTAATAATAAATTAGACCTGGCACAGTAACTACACACTTGTTTAGCTGAAAACAGTGATAGAGGATTTGCATTAAACAATGGAAATGCAAAAACACTGGGGAAGCATAGTTTAATGTATGGCTATGCATGAAGTCTGATGCTTTTGCTGTTGTTCTGCTGTCACAATTTTTTGCATTATGCCAAATTTTATGCATTATGCCATATGTACCTTTCATACTGATTCCTTTGTGCCTTTTTATGCCAATAAAAAATTTTCTCTACCAGAAACTGTACTATCCAGGATGTTTTAGTTGACTGACAAAAGATTGGCTGATGGATCAGGCTTGAAGAGAAACTGCAAATGCGTAAAATACTTGCACCAAATCAATTTAAGCAAGATCTTAACTGCCTCTGTTCCTTTTACTTACATGACAGGAAGACATTTTAACCCCCAGAAGAGCCTGAGACCAAGGTTTAAGTGGACCATAAAGCTGTTATGATTTCCTTCAAAACTGTGGAACCTATGCAGAAGGCAAATATATTTCATGTCTGGTATCTGCAATTCATTGCATGATTTTTAGTCTTCTGTCCTACTTCTTGTGGGTGGATCTTCCTTTCTATCTACTTCAGAACAAAGCCCAGGGGCAAAAAAGCTATGATCCAAAACTGGGACAAATTTGTCCCTACTCCAAATAGCCTCCAGTTTTGCACATCTGAATGAGAGTCCTGCATACACATCCCTTTATTTTCTGCAACCATGAGTGAAAAACAAACCTTTTTCCATCTCTAGCTCTTTGAGAAAAAAAAAAAGTAAACATGATTTGTCAAATACACTGCTAAAAAGGAACAGCTATTTATTGGTGTTACTGAATTTAGCAGACATTATTGAACAATCCAGAAATTCAGTATAAGCACACAAGGAATCAGTTGTCAAGAATATGAGACATGTTCAAAGCCATAAAACTATGAAAAAGTACAGTAACTCTTTGCATCAGTGTCTATAAAAGACTGCTTAAGATAAAGGCAAATTACTTTTCCCAAGATAAGAAATGCAGGGGCATTTTAACAGATGAATTTTCCATGTCATCAAAATCTTAGATTAAGAGACTGAATTTTTTTCAGTAACACACCTCTTAAATTCAAATTTGGAGAAGCCATACTACCATCTGTCCATCAGAAGAGAATCCCCTCAGACAAAAAATACCAGGACATTTAAGCAGATTTTGGCCTCGTGGATAGAGAAAGGAGAGGAATAATTATTCTACAGAGGAAAATGAAACTACCCCTGGGATCATATGAACTAAACGATTGATATGATTTTTGTACATATTCTAGGTTACTGAATAAAAAGATTCTAAACCACTAAGATAAATAGCTAAACAAATATTTAAAAATGTGTTTTATTATTACAAATGATTGAAATACAACTTCTGACATTACTATCACAGTAGAAAACATTTATTTGTGGACTTATAAGTTAACATTTAGTTCATACCTATAGTTCTTGTATTTAAATATTTTTTCATGGACTTGTAAATATGCCAAGAAACTTGTGAGATAACTGGATTTTAATATTCCATCAAAATGGTAATTTTCTCATTAAAAATTAAGCAAGATATTAAATTTATCCTTTGTTAAATAATGTTTCTTGTTGTGATTTTCAGTGCAATTTTGAAAATTTTAGCATAATGTTGATCTGACCCATCCAGATGCAATTATTTTCCAGTTATTTTCATGCCAAAAATTTTGAAACAAAGAAATGCTTGCAAAAGATTCAGAATTACACAATAGGACTACATCTTTCCCTAATATTTTATTTTGGGACAGTGCATAGAGAAGGTTTTGGTTTTTAATATCCATGATTTATGAAAATAGCAATGAGTTTATTTAATGTCATCAGTGAAAATCTTCCGAAGTATCAGCTAAGCTGTATAGAAAGATGACTGAAAAAGGGTCTCACCTACTACCACTATGTATTTTCAGCAAGATAATGTGGGGTTTCTGTATCTGTTTTTTCTTAATTTTCCCTTTGAAGAAACATATTGTGTCTGTAGTTCAAATTGCCTTCATTCCCATCAAGTAAAAAAAGAAACTGTGGTAGTCTACTTCAGTAACAGTTCTTCCCTTCTGGAGGCTGATGTGCACAAAAGTTCTAGTGAAACAGTCCTTAAGTTTTTTCTCTGGGGGTTGTGACACAGTGGCAGCTGCTGAGAATGGAGTTAAGGCATCTGAAGGGAAATCCAGGCCTTGTTGAGATTACTGATTTTTAACATTCACCTAAAGGAGTCAGAGGTTTCCCCTGAGACTTCAGACTTTTGGAAGCCAGGATCCCAAAACCTTGCTCCTATATATAATTTATAGTAACTTGAAGTGCATTGTACCGCGCTTACATAACCAAAATACTGCACAATAAATCCATTATGTACCTATTTGCCTTGTTTTGAACTTTCTCATAACCTGGGGTTTATAATAATGGCTCTTCTGTTATTCTTGCATAGTACAAAGTTGCATAACTCAGAGAAAATTAAGAAAGCACTGTGCAATCGAGCTCCAGGTACCGCAGAATAGCTCTGCACTGTCCCAAGTGAGCACTTGGTGTTAGCCCTCCCTTGAATGTTTCCTCTCTCTCTAGTTGAGTTGCAACACAGCACACTCATAACTAGAAAGCCAAGGTATAATCAGTCACAGAGTTCATATCGTCACTTATCAGTGGATGGACTATTTTGGGACAGGCATATTTGTCACTGCTGTCACCCACCATCATTCTATTGCCACCATACTTTATCATCATAAGAAGGATAAATACTGAAAACAAGGAATTTCTAATGTAACATGAACATACCCAGCAAGCAAGAACTTAAAGCATGAAGCCCATGTGAAAGGCATTCTGGTTCACTGAGTTCAGAGCTGACAAGAAAACACATTGAATAGTCCCCTTCGAAGACTTACCAAGTCCTCTTTTGAAGCTACTTCACTTACTGCTCTTCTCATTAGAGAGCTTCATTCCTTCGATGATTAGAAACCTGTTTGTTACTTCTCTGTTATTTTTTTCCACATAAATTTCTGTATCCTGTAAATTCATTTGCCTGTCCTCTAGTTTACTCTCTGGGATGTACTTGAAGAAAATAATCATTTCTCCTCTTCATTGCAACGATGCAAATCATTGCTGTCAACACCAGTTTGGACTTGAGTTGTGAAATTAACAGCTGCTCTCCCATTACACAGACACCCAAAATTGCTCCAGAGCAAAAAGCAAAGAACCTGTTTCATCAAAATTCAACAGACTTAGCTCCTCTGACACTAGTAAAGATGACAGTAAAGGGAAATAGAAATCCAGCTTAATATGTGATTAACATCTGTGGAGTTAGGACATAGCTGTGTTAAAACAATGCAGTTATCAATTACCTTGCAGCATATTGTAGATGAATAATTTTTAATTACCAATAAACTTGGGAAGGTATAAAAATTCCTGTAAGCTACAGGTTTTAATTACAGCAATGTGTATTTTAGATATTACAAATCTGCATGGAGATGCCACTACTATCAGTGTCATGTCTTTCTTCAGTCAAAACTTCAACTTCTTTCTGAATTTTTTACTTTTTCATCTAAACTTCTAGACTTCTTCGTCTTCTGAGAATTTGTCTTATTTTCTACCAACTATCAATAAATACACTGTATAGCACTTCATTTCTTCAGCTTTGAGAGTTTTGAGTGATTTTACCCCACAGATATTTCTGCCATATAGTGCATACTGCTACAGTGATAAACTTTGGAAAGAAAGATAGTTCAAAGGCATTTAAGAGCATAGCATAGTTTTGTCTTCACTCTGTAAACTTACAGAATTTTACATTAATTTCTTCCGAAACACATATGGCAGATAGCTCAGTGGTGGATTATTCTGTTGATTCAAGAGCAAAGATTGTGTGCAGCATAAAGGAAAGCCTTTTTTTTTTGTACATACCTTTATAGCTCATAGAGATTTTTTATAGTTAGGGAGGCAGCGGGCTCATGTGCTTGGACCTGCACCTAAAGTAGACATATTGTATAATGGGAATGAAAAATTAAGCCTTCTGGTGTGTAGTGTGAAAACAGCAGAGAAAGAAATAGTGGGGATGAGATGGGGGACACACAACTGACTCTACTCTGGTGCTTAAGCCTGATTATAACATGCCTTGATCATGTTTTGCACAGAGACATCCTCTATAAAAAAAAAAAAAAAATCCCCAGCCTTGCTTCATATTTCTTCCTGATCATAGCCATGTTGTACGTCCCTATGATGCATTCTCACTTCAGCTTTTGAAACTGGTAATTCAAAGTTTGTACTTGCACTTTATTGTTGTTCATGACTTGTATTACTCTGACTTTCCTGTTCAGACACAAGCACATCTGAAGGGCCTGTGTACCAAAACCACAGCATTCCTGGGCTACTGCTTTCCCTTGAGGATGTGAAGACAGGCTGAGAGACTTGGGGTTGTACAGCCTGGAGAAGAGGCTTCAGGGAGACATTATAGCTGCCTTCCAGTTCCTAAAGGGGCTCTGCAAGAGAGCTGAGAGGGACTTTTCCCAAGGGCATGTAGTGATAGGACAAAGGGGAATGGTTTTAAACCTAAAAGGAGGAATTTTAGATCAGATATAAAGAAAACATTCTTTACTGTGACAGTGGTGAGACACTGGAACAAGTTGCTCCTGAAAGTGTTCAAGGCCAGGTTGGATGCAAGCTGGTCTAGTGAAAGGTGTCCCTATCCATGGCAGGACAGTTGGAACTAGATGTTCTCTAACGTTGCTTTCAGCCCAAACCATTCTATGATTCTGTGTTTCTACGTGCATGAATGAATGACACTGAATGATATCAGTTACATTTTACAGTTCTGTACTTAGTGCATTAAAGCACGTTTCACGTTACCCAACAGGGCTTGCTGCCAACAGCCTCATCTGCTTTAATACAGAAATGCAAAGGTGAGTTAAAGGGTGGATGGAACACTAATACAAAGCTAATGTTTGTGAAGCCAAGGGTTTCATTCTGAAAGCAAGTGTGAAATTTGAGGAAACCATAAAGGGTGCCAAACCCAGCAAATCCATACTGATACACACCTCTTTATTACTGTACTCTCAGGTAGAGGAGTGTTCTTTCTTAGACTTCAGTTCTGGAAATGCTTATACACAGAGAAAATATGTATCCTCAGCGCAGTCTTGATGTTTTCCTTGAGGGTACTTTAGTGTGCCAAGCTAAGCAAGCACAAAGAAACGTGAAGAACACAGACCTCCTTTTAAAAACTGTCTTAGTTCTTTATTTATGGCTCTGTAAATCTCATGCATCCCCATTGGAGTTGAAAACAAACAGATGGAAGTGACCAAAAGGATAAAATCCACCATAAGAAAGAAAAATACCTAAACTAGACGCAAACATCAAATTCAATAAATACAGTTTCTTCTCAAGATCCCAACCACCATAGATCCTCTGCATAGCACCTCAGGCTGCAAACATAACACAATTTATTTAACATTACCATGAGAGACACCCTCTACTCTTTCTGGCTGCTGTGCAAAGTCAACAGGAAATGTGTCATCAAGAAATCTCTTTCTCCTTTCTTAATAGATCACATAAGGAATCAAATCCATCTTGCGTTGAAATCCTGGTCCCATCGAAAATCTCCAGCAAAACTGACACTGACTTTAAGAAACAAATGACAATACCTTAGTAGAAGAGGTTCAAGGTCTCCATGACAGCCAGTGACAGCTGCTTGGAAGTACAAGGCAAAGCATGTAAACAATAGGCTCTGCTATGGCAAATACCTTTAGTTTTTGGACATATATGTTCATGATTTCATTTATTTTACATCACCTAGAAATGATCAATCCAAGTCCTCAGGTAAAACTAATCTAACATTTGATACTCTTAGCAGTTTGGGAGAAAACTGTTGTATTTTTCAGAACTGTATACAGTAAATATTATAGCATTTTAATTCTGGGCAACAGAGAGAAGAACAATTGTTTTAATTTCGGCAGAAACAGGACTTTCTGATTCATTCTTACTGGTAGTGAGGAAGTAAAGGCAATCTTTACCTGAGCATGCTTTATGACAGAAGTGATTTCTTTCTCATGCCTTGAACTTTTCCCTGAATCCAGAATCCTACATCCAGGAAAAGACTACAACATGCCTCTTCAGTGCTAAGTAATGTGCATTTGTATCTGATGAAGGCTTTTAAGAAGTTTCCCTGATCTTCATATATGACTTTCAGCAGCCACTAAAGGTTTTCAAAATCATCTGTTTCCATAACAGACAAAAGGAAAAGGATGTAGTTTTATTTCTTCTTGTATGAGACCTTAAATAAACAGATATAATCTGTCTATTGTTTGAATCATAAACAAGTGTCTGTTAAGAGTGACCTTCAGCGTGCTGTACTGAGAAACTGCAACATATTAAGGTACATTTTTTTTCTGAATACAAGGATTCTGTCACACCTTTTATAATCCCTGTAGAACAGACACTATCAAGCAACACAGAAGTTTTCAAAATACCATGTTAGAGAAAAAAAAGTGATTGAAATAAAATGCATCATTTAAGAATTACATCTATGCTTTCCTCCACTACTAGCAAAGAATCAAAACTGTAAAAATTCAAGTGTTAGGTCAATTTAACAGTGTGACTACTACTTTGACTTTAGATTTCCATGGAAAAATATTCTAACCTCAACAGAATTCTGCACCTGAAGACATGCCAAATCACCATGCCTTCTGATTTACTCCATCGCCATTAGCAATGTCAACAGTTAGCCTATCAGAAGAAGCATGATACAGAGGATAGGAAACACAAGGAGAACACATATTTCCTTAAGGAGCCTGTGGCTAGCATGGTAATTGCTAAAAAACTTCCAGGAAGAGAGAGCGAGTAGGAATGGATTGTAAGCTTAAAACTGGAAGAGGTTGATGTGAGATGGAAGTTTGGTGAAATGACTTCTGACAGTAGCTTCTAGTGAAGGGGAATGGGATCAAGAACACCAGATGAGTAAGCTTAAAATTTCCTAAGCTACAGGCTTGGGGAAGAGTGGCTGGAGGACCTGAGGGTACTTGTCAACAGCCAACTGAACATGAGCCAGTAGAGTGCCCAGGTGGCCAGGACGGCCAGTGGCATCCTGGCCTGTATCATCAATAGTGTGGCCAGCAGGACCAGGGCAGTGATTGCCCTGCTGTACTTGGCGCTGGTGAGGCTGCACCGCGAATCCTGTGTTCAGTTTTGGGCCTCTCACAACAAGAAGGACATTGAGGTGCTGGAGTGTGTCCAGAGAAGGGCAGTGGAGCTGGTGAAGGGTGTGGAGAACAAGTCTTATGAGGAGCTGTTGAGGGAGCAGGGGTTGTTTAGCCTGGAGGCTCAGGGGAGACCTTATCACTCTCTACAACTCCATGAAAGGAGGTTGGAGTGAGATGAGGGTCTGTCTCTTCTCCCAGGTAACAAGTGATAGGACAAGAGGAAATGGCCTCAAGTTGCACCAAGGGAGGTTTACTTATTGGATAGTAGAAAAATTTCTTCATAGAAAGGATTATGAATCATTGGAACAAGCTGTCAGGTAGGGTTTATCATCCCTGGAAGTATTTAAAAGACATGTAGATGTAGTGCTTTGGGATATGGTTTAGTGGTGAACACAGCAGTGCTGGATAAATGGTTGTACTTGATGATTTTTTCCAACCCAAATGATTTTAAATAGACAAGGAAGTCCCTATAAAATAAACAAACTTTTTTTTTCTTTAAAAAAAAAATTATTTAGTTATTAAACACTTTGCCCTCTCAAAGTGTGGCTTCAGTAGTAGCAGCGGAAAGGTGTCTCAATCTTGGAAAAAGTTTTGAACTAAGGATCAGAAATAGATTATATAATCAATGTTATGGAGGAAGGCAGGAGCCATGATTAATATTTTCTACTCTGTTTCAGTTGACTGAAGCATTTTCTATTGCCTATTTTAGGACAGCATAAATCATTTCCTAGTGTGCTTGTTTGTCATTATTTTCAAGAGAAAAAGCACACGTGAGCAGCTGACACTAGAGGACTACCTTCCTCACGAGCTTGTAGACACTGATGTAGCAATCAGGCAGGGAGAAGTTCCCCATCCAACTGTTTCATGCTCATCTGCCCACTCATCCTCTGATGTGTCTGGGTCAGACAGTAGAGAAGAATAAAAATGTATTTTGAAGAATAAGTATGGAGGAATACTTCAATAACCAACAGGGATCACTGGAAAAGCTTTAACATTCTAGTAATGTCTGAATTTGTATCTTGTAAGGATCTCAGACACTGTCCATGAACAACTGAATTAAGGTTCTAGGAGAAGATGAACAGCTAAGAATAGAGGTATGACATCAAACCATGCAGGATCAAGGGGCAACACTCAGTTGCTCATTTCACTGAATAGTATAAAGGGTGGGAAGAAAGAAATTTCCATATTGCTTCACAAGTAGGCTCAATAAGACAGAGGATGTGAAGATTAGTGACCCTGTAGATCTAAGTTGAGGTCATGAGAATTTGTCATAAATGAGAAGCTACATGTTTAGAGAGAAAATGGTAACTTCCAGTTCATTGTTCTAAATTGGTCAAAAGCTATAGATTTTCATTATAATTAGCATTCCCAAACAGTTCCGTGATTCTTCCTTTTGCTTGATGTAAATCAGTAAGTGCCCAAAGACTAATTGCTGTTCACTGTGCAAAAGTTTACCCAAAATCATATGCAAACAAGGATGCACATCCGAAGAACAAAACTAATAACGTGATTTTTTATGAAATGTTCTATGAAGCAGAGAACACAAAAGTGTCTCTCTTCATAGCCTTTGAGTTCAGCAAAGTTCTTATCGGACACTGCACATAATTATGCTTGTACATCTTTGAACACAAAACTCAACATAATTGGATTCCCGTATTATTCAAAAGTTTCACTGCCAAGTCAGGAAGCGCGGCCATGCACTGTGGGCGGTGTGGCAAATCACACTCGACAAACTGAGATTAGTCAAAGTAAACAGTTTTGAAGCAAACATAGTTTGTAACTACGTCTTCAATAAGTCTGTGAAGAATGAATGTATTCATTAGCAATCTAATGATCAAACCTAAGTACACTGCAGGTCTGTACAGAGATCGTTTCCATAACAAGGTCATTTAGAACTCTCTAGTCTGGGATTGTTTGTGTAACTCTTGTCAAACCTAGAGTTGAGGAACTGGGCTGGAAAATTTGATTTTAGACTATGACTGAGATTCACAGTGGGAAATTCAACCCAGAAATCTATTCTCTCAACTACTAAAGGCTGGCACCCTCACTAAATGATGGTTAACTTAAGAAGTTCTGGGACTTCTCAGGAGGGAATAGGGCTTTGCATGATTAAGTCCTAATTGGAGGAAGTGTTTGCTTCACTCTTTCATATAATACAGCTGCACATCTATTGAATTTTCTGGACTGAATTTTAATGAACAATTCTTTGGCATATAAGTTCTGTTTTGTTTCCTTCTCGCTAGGCTTTTAGGAAGAGTAGAAGATGAAAGGATTGTTATTCTTCTTCCACTAAATTTCAATTAAAACCCACTAAGCTGATGTGTCCTAATTTCTGTAGAATACAGTCTTCTGAAGACAATTCAGAAAGTAGGGAATAAGATTGTTCTGGGTCTACTGAGTGAGAGGACAATCAAACAAAAACACTTGTTTACCATGAAACACATTCAGCCACAGTAAGTACATCCAGTACAAACGGTAAATGCAAATATTGCAACAGAAATTGATATAGAACAGGAAGTGGGTCGGTACATCCAACACGCTGAACTGCAGAGAGTACAAGTTAGGGACGACTGTCCAGCTGCAACTTAAAATTGCCCTTTTGGTGGCGCTAGTCTTGTATTTACTATCTTTATTGCTTTAAGACAATGCCAGATGTACATCCTGTAAATGCACAGGGATGAGCCTGTAAGACCACGAGGAGTTAAGCATTCAAGACATGTTTTGACCTAGCCTCCTAAAATTTTGACATTCATGTTATCTCATTTCAAAGACGCAGAACTGGTTATACAAACCTTATTTCCCAGACAAAATACCTTTTGTCCCAGTCGTATTCCTTTAAAAAAATTATGTACGTTCCTTTTCAAAACATACAACTTTATTCCAAGAAAAATGTCCAAATACCCAAGAATCAAATCCTACAAATATTTACAATCAGGTAAGCTACCTTAATAGTAAGATTACTGCATAAGGTGATCAGCACTATGTGTTTGGAGCAATATATTTCACCTAAAGGCTCTCAGTAATAGAAATTTATATTTGCACATCAGGCTACAAATAAATTGATTTGTTTCAATTCTTAAACAATTTTGTAGGTCTCCTGGCGTACTAGTCAAAGAAAATGTTTTGACTGAAGGAAATCTTTCATTTGCTTCTTTTAAAACTTTAGGTAAGTGTAGCTTTGAAATCAATAGCACAAAACTATTTTATCTTAAAGTTGTAAAATAACTAAATATTTGGGAAGGGCTGAAATTGTTTAATGAATTTGGACTAAGATCACAAGCTGTTCTATGCAACATGAAGCTGCATTATTTTAACAGATGAATAATTTCCCTGGAAAATTCACTCTGCTCTATTTCTGCAGTTTTTTGAAATGTATTAGCAAAATGCATCCTCCTTTGTTTCTGCATGACAGACACATTTGCACAAGGTGTACCCACATGTCACTAGTGACAAGACACAAAGGGGAAACTTGACTGGACAGAATCGACTTTTGGAGTTAATTAGCACCCATTATGTAGAAGCGTTTTTTTCATCAGCCTTTAAGTACACTCACAACATTTTTCCTAAAATATTTGATCCATCTATTACCCTGTTGCCATCTCCAAAATAATCTTAGGCTTGGGAATGAATTCCAGCTTATACAAAATATCAGTAAGTATAAATCACTTACAGGAAGATTGAATCACATCCACAGGGCCAGAGAAACTTAATGGGGGAAACTGCTTGTGAGAAGCAAGTTCTGTTAGAAGATGCAAAATGAGGAGTTCAGTTTTCCTCATTTTGTTAAACTTGTGACTGTATTTTTGATTAACCTTGCAACACAAGCCTGAAGGAATAACTTCACATGATTTTCCCTCAGCCAAGGTAAGTACAAACCCTTTCAAATCCAGGGAGGCACCAAAATAAAGAAGGCAGGATCTTTCGGTCCCACAAGTGCTATGTCAGGCTCTGAGGACTGCTGCAGACTTCGTGGGCCAGATCCTGATCTCATTACCCTGGCTAAGCTGCAGGACTGCAAATAACCCTAGTCAAGTTAGCAGGAAAGGGTAGGGTAAGAAGCTGTTTGTCATCAGCAAGAATTCATGATACCTACAAAGCAATGCCTGCAGTCCTTCCTCAGACAAACCAGATGGAAAAAGAATATGCCTACAGATGGAAGAAGAAAATGAAGGGGCCTTAAATAGCTCCCAGGAATTGATCTGACTCTGGTGGGTTATTTTTGGTTGATTCAAAAGACAGCTGAGGCCCACATAAGTCAAAGCTTATGGTTGGGTTATTTACAGAAATGAAAAAGCAGAACAAATAAGTGTGTCAGCTTCAGAATGTACCACCAAAATATTGCTGGTTATCCTTTTAAATGTCATAGTTTGATTTTGGAATAACTGTTGATAAATACTATGTAATGTTTTTAAATTTTATTTTCAAGACTAACCTTAGGTACTCTGGTATACTCAGTGGTATCAAAAGCAGCATGGCCAGAAGGACATGTTCCACTCGGCTCTTATGAGAACCTATCTGGAGTGTTGCGCCCAGGTCTGGGGCCCCCGAACATAAGAAGGTTGTCAACCTGTTGGAATGAGTCCAGAAGAGGGCCATGAAAATGACCTGGGGCCTGGAGCACCTCTCCTTTGAAGACAGGCTGAAAGAGTTGGGGTTGTTCAGCCTGGAGAAGAGAAAGCTCTGGACAGACCTTAAAGACACCTTCCAGTACCTAAAGAGGACTACAAGAGAGCTGGAAATGGCCTTTTTATGAGGGCATGTAGTGATAGGGCAAGTGACAATGGCTTTATACAGAAAGGGAGGAGTTTTAGATTAGACATAAAGAAGAAATTCTTTACTATGAGGATAGTGAAACACTGGGACAGGTTGCCCAGAGAAGTGGTGTATGTCCCATTCCTGGAAGTGTTCAAGGCCAGGTTGGCTCTGAGCAACCCAGTTCAGTAGAAGGTGGACCTGCCCATGGAAGGTGGGCTGGAACTTGATGATCTTCAAGGTCCCTTCCAATCAAACCACTCTGTAATTCTCTAAGTACTTGGGAGGTAGGATTTTCTCTTAATGACTGCCTTCTGTATCTTCTGACCCCAACACATGCCGGCTTTGGGGCAGCTTGAGTCCTTCCAGTTCCCTTTACACTTGTAGTGTTCTTCAGCTCTCTCCAGTGCTCATTCCAAGCAACAACTCACATCCAAAAATGGTATTGTGTCTTTCAACAAGATAGCCTGAGATGAGGGTTTGAGGGGCAAACAAGGTTTCCTCTGTTATCCAGCCTGTGTTAACAGCATTTCATTCATGCTGCCCTCCTTATTCATCTCTCTTCAGTCAGGAAAGGGAAAACAGAAATGGCAAAGCATATATTTGCTTTAAATTTACATTTGAATTTTTTGCTTAAAATATCAACATTCTTAGGTTTTCTTTCAGATGCTAAACATATTACCTCTTGTTTTGACTATCTAGTTCCTGACGTGAACAATGTCTGAACCTGCTGCTTTCAAACAGCAACATCTGCCACAGGTTTATAGATAGTTCTTTGGGGAGAGGTATCAGCTATGTTCAATGTGTCAGGAAGATGATCAAATAAATGCAAACTTTCTTTGGGTTTCATATCACTGGAAAGTTGAATGATTAGAAAGTCACAAAGATGAACAGTTTTAATATGGAATTCCCGTAGTAAAGAAGTAGCAGGTCTCTCCCTCCCCTTGGTTTCACATGAATGTGACAGCTTGCTGTTTGTCATCATTACACACTGGCTGCAGAAGTAACACTGGTTCTGTTGCTTTAGAGATGTAGAATGGTAACACAGAAGAAAGGTGTTCTCTTTTGGTGATACCTGAAGTGCTTCACTCTGTTGAGAAATTAATTTGATAAAAAAAAAATTTAAGAAATAAAAAAATCTATTCAACAAATTGAATATGGTCTCAGACTTCTGCACTGTCCCTCTGTGATTGCCATAGCCATACTTACAAAATCTTAAAGGAACATTAACTAATACACGACCAAAATATACTTGCACATTAAATAATAGAAGTGAGAAAAAAAGAATAACCATGATGTCCAGGTGAGCACTATACACTGTGTGTCTGTCAGCAGTTTGATGCTGTCATGCCATCACTGTGCTGCTATACCCATTACAGCTCTCTGCTTGAGCCTCTCTCATTCCCTGGTGCATTTCCTTCTCCCTGCACTATTTTCTTGGGAACCAACCTGAGCATCATTTCCTGGCCCTGCATTACAAAGGTACATGTTCCCTTAAGCATACAATATTTGAATACAAGTTTTGATCCTCAAAAGTACTGGTCAAAATAGACATGACAACACTCTAACAATGTCTGTGTTTACTTTGTCCTTGTGAAAGCATAATATGATGACATCATTCAAAACATCCATAAAGCTACATAGATAGACTTTTTTCCAGAATTGGATGAACAATAAGATACTACTGCATGTAATTCAAAAGCAAGAACCTTTTGCTCTGTTAGCTAGTGTAATGCTATTATTATCATCCAAAGTAAATATGTGAAATAGATCTGACTGAGGTTTTTGCTTCTTCAGGAAGAATAGTAAGAGACACAGATGCTGAGCACTTTTAGGAAAAAAAAGGGTTTCTGAATTTTTTTTAAAAACTGCTTACTGAAGCCACATAGTCACTCAAAGTCCATCCTAGGTCGCCTTCATTGCTCAGAGTAATTAGACCATTAGCTGATGTTATTTTAGAACACTCAGTTTTACAGTCACTACAGAATAGGAGCAGGGTTTCAAATCATGTGATGAAACACCATTTTTTGCCTATTAAGCAGAGTGTAACCTTTTCTCTGTGATATGGGTAGACTTTGAGCAGTGGTCCATATCTCTGTCACCTTGATTTTAGATTGTAAAGCACCATTGCCCTCAGACCAATTCATGTTAAAAGAAAAGTTTAAGACAACATTTTGTGTCATTCTGTTTAAACAATACTTAAAGACAGATTACAGTAACTCTTCAGGATGTGATGGAGAGAAAACACTTGCAGCTTCCTTATGCCTGCAGACAATTTCCCACATACAAAGGAAAATTCCAGTGTCAACTGCTTTGCATGTACTTAGTACTACTTGTATGAGGCTATAAACAAAGCAGAACTTTCTAGACCAAAGAATAAAACACTTGTATATCAATTTGGATATTTTTTTTAACTTTCCTTATATGCAATGATACAGATGCATCAGGAAGAGGGTACAAATAGTTAAAATATCTCTAAGGAATTCAAGGGATGTGACACCTCTGAACTCTGTAACTGCAAAGTGAAGACATCAATATAAAAATAACAGTTTCTAAAGGTGTTTGATTTTCCCATATTGGTGGTTTGTATTTTCTGTTTGGTTGTTTGGGGGTTTGGGGGGGGTTGGGTTTTTTGTTTTGTTTGGGTTTGCGTTTTGTTTGTTTGGGGTTTTTTTGTAAATCAGCTCTCCAAAAGACATTTTGACGTTTTCCTCTAAGAGAAGGGATGAGAATCTTCCTGCTATGTCACCTTCTCATGCAAGCACTGCTGAGGAAGGACAACTTGTTTCAGTCTTAGCACATATAGGGGATTTAAAAGAAAGTCAAATTAACAGAGAAGAAAAATCTAAGGGTTCAAATTAAGTAGTTTCTGGTTGAACTGTTTATCCGAGTACAGGAACTGCCAACTAAAATCTAATATGCATTTTGCTACAAGAGAACTTTTTTTCCATTTGATGGATTTCCTCTTCTGCTAGCACATGTATAAGGATGTGAAGGAGAGGATACAGAAGATGATGATACTCACTGAGATGAAGAGGAACTTTAGGCAACAGACTACATCCCACAAGCTCAGTCATCTACTGGTGAAATCTTTATGATGGTTTCCTTGAGTTTTGGGTCCTATCCAGAATGATGAAGTGACAAACCAGGAACTGTGGAAATCCCAAGCCACTTGTGTGCAGTAGCTAACAAACCTGCCACTCAGCAGGCAGATTCACATTGACCTTCAGTCAAAAGTGGGGGTTTCCCACCAAGGATCTTGTATTTTGATTCATGCCAAAAGGCTGAAGAGCAATCAGTTTAAAAGAACACTTTTAGAAAGAGTTTTTACTGTTTGCTCTATTTCCTTGCTCAGGTGGGGAGCAGGTTTACCTGTATGGAAGGTTTAGGGTTATCGCACATATTCTCAGCAGCTGTCATTCATTAACCCCTCTCGGCTCCCCATCCATAGTGCTGCTGCATCTGAAACATATTCTTCTGTCAAACCCGTTTAAACATATGTTCAAGATTTCAGGCCAAATTCAACTTTCCCCAAGAAAATGACTGCAGGGCCAGTGGCCTTGGGAACTGGAATCACAAGCATAACAGAATCCAAGGACAAAAGTTAAATAAACTCTTTTCTTCGTGCTGTGAAGAAATTAAAAATAGATTGTCACAACTGTACCTTCTGGTCTGAAAATCCTAAATTCCATGTGTTTGGTTTATTACAATGTATGACAGAATGCAAAAATTATTCTCATGTCAAAACAACATGTTTCTTATGAAACCTAAACTATACTTCCAAATCTGATATTAAGCCTAGTGTATTTTTTTCTTTTGGTTAGATATGATCTGCTCAGAGAGTTAGGATAGCTCATGAATTTGACCATTTTCTTGGACATCTTTACAATATAGAAATTTTTCAGCTCAGAGGAATTCTACCCTTTCTCTTCTGCCCTTGGGCAGGATACAGCCTTGTATGGGAAGTTGCTCTGAAATGTTCTCTATGTGTATGGCTGAACTTTTCCTCTCCCCTCTAATACATCATAGCATAATAGCATTTATTCTAGCCTAAAATTGGATGAATAATTTGCTGAGGCCTGGAGGGAATATCATAATTATAGGCAAATAAAATATGTGAGTGTCCTTTAAGAGTATTAGTTCTCACGTAGAAAAAAAAGAATCATAACAGTACTCTTGTTTGGTGAGAAAAACTTACATGTCCTCTGGAAAATTAGCTCAAGAAGAGCACCTTTCACTGCATAACATTCTGGAACAAATCCAAATATTTTGGTACACATGTAACATATTGAACAAAAATCCAGAATGCAAAAGAATGAATAATTTATATATAGTTGTTTTTGCTCCAACAAGGAAAAAAAAATCCTGTTGGTACAATTACTTGCACAATGACCTTACTGAAAACCTTTTGATTAAGTTCATAGTCCTCTTTACAATATTACTTCCTTCTATTCCTTCTACCTCCCCTTTACTTGAGAATATTTACTACTTATTGTTGGGAAGAGATAGTTCAATAAACTGTTGATAAGCAGTGAGTCAGCTCTACAGGCTAAATCTAATATAATAAATCCCTATTCTGCATTTGGTCCAATTGCCTCAGGCTTACAAAACACTGTGTGAACTTTGGTCTATTCTTTTTTTATTTTTAAGGTAAATCAGTGTTTTGTCAGCAGGTTTTCATCCCTGTTTCAAGGTTTTTCACACCTCTGGGAACTGACTTTGCAGGCTATCTGTGAATCAATCCTCTCAGCAAGCCCCCCAGCACTTGAGGACTGTCCTTACACTGCAGGAACATTCCCGGCAATCTGTGAATGAAGAATACAGACTAAAGAGTCTATTTAGTTTTATACAGAGGTAAAAAGAAATTATATTAAGATCCCTTCAGTGATTTTCAAATAAGTAATAGCATGGGAATAGTTACAGAGTGTTTATCTGAATCAGCTGTTTCCATGAGATTTTGATCCAGTTCTCTGAAGCAAAAGTAGATATACAGATTTTCATTGTTCTGATGAAATTCACAAAGTACTTCAAAGAAATACAATAAGTTTTCTCTGGGACTGGAGGAAAATGCAGGCTTTGAAAGAGGAGTTGTTTGGCAAATGTAATGTTGACCAAAAAGACAAAGTGGAAGTGTAATATGTTTTTTATATGTACACTTCAGTTTACAGAATACACTAAAGGACTCCATCAGTCAGCTATCAATACCTCCTGTAAATTACTTCTATTGTGCTTGAAACAAAATCGTTGGTATTTTACAATGTCTGCAGAGTCATAAAATGACAAGCAGAGACTGCTGAGGCCACTCACATGCTGCAACCATTCCTACAGAACACAGAAAAGGAAAAGCAGATGTTGTTCAGCCATTTACATTGCCATCATATTGGTCTGTGGTCCAGAAAATCAATGCTACCCATGGTCCAGCACACCTGTTATTTTCTTAATCTCAATAATGTTCATAGTCTTACACATAGTTCATAGGAACTATAAGCAAATAAAATTCAAAAAAGCGTTTTTTTTTCTAGATTTCATTTGCCTTTTTTCCTGACTCTCAAGAACAAGCTAAAAATTAAAATAGGAAAAAGTCTTTCCTGGATGTTAGCGTCCAGAGACATGAAAGGACACTGTCAGCCTGCAGCTGTTGATCTGAATATTGAGTACTCCTTTGCATGCAACTTTGAGCACATGTGTACTTTACACAAGATCTTTCACTATACTAGCACCTGTTGTACTGCAAGGAAATGAAGCATAATTGATTAAACAAGACAGTACCTGAAAAATCACTCGTTTCCTAAATGAGATCTAAAACTCAGACACTGGAATTCTCATTATCCTGCTTCTGTCATCCTAAAACCCAGCTGGCACTTAGGAATGCAGCTCCAGTTCTCCAAGGACAGTGGTAGATAAAAGAATGATGTGTTTTAGCCTGCTATTCTTAAAAGTTTGCTGTAAAGGAGATTCTGAAGCCTCACCAAGCAATCTGCAGCAACCTCAACTATCTTGGTGTTAGAGCATTTGTCCTACCTGCTGAGTCAAATCTATTCATAGCAGACACTTCCTTTTCCTTTCCCACTATGACCCACATAGCTGTAGAGTGGTATCATGTCTTTCTTCAACCCTCTCTTCTCTAGAACTAGCAAGCCCACTGTCTCAATCCTTTCCACAGAAGTTATGATTAAAGTAGCGTTCCTGTGGCTCACCTCTCTGCCCCCTTCAGTTGGTCCTCACCTTTCTAGATGCATGGTACACAAAACTGCACGCGAAACTCTCCTCAGGGACATTTCAGCTCCTGTTGGGGCAGAACAATGATTTAATTTGTTTCACTTCCGGGATAATGTTTGTCTTTTTCAAAAGAGCAAAACAGTTTCCTTTACTCCCATTCAACTTGTGATCAACTATTAACTAGTTACTCATCCTGTACAACATTTAACTGCAACCTCAGCACGTGATTTCAATTCCTTTTTAAACTGCACTGTTTCACTGGGTCTTGGTGGTCAAATGATAAGTTTCCAACTTAAATGTGTATCACTGTTTGATTTAATGTGCACCTGCAGATTCTTGAAGGCTTCACTGTTTCTAGTACCTCACATGAAATGAGTAACTTAAAAAATGTCTACTCGATTTTGTTTCCAAACTCTAGTGTTTAAAATACTGAATTTTATCTTCTTCGGTAATGTTCAAAGTATGTTAGTGGCAACAGTGTACAGATACCTAGTATAGATGAAGTAAGCTAACCACAGGGAAGTTGTACTGTAGTGTCACTATGTGATGGTGGCTAGAAAACTGCTGAAAAAGATGCACACTCATATTCAAGTGAGTTGCCTTCCCATTTCACTGAGGAAGTGGGAGTAGCTTCCTGATCCCTGAAAGGATGATTACATCCCATGATAGCTCAAGCAAGCGAGGCTTCCACACAGTTCAATTAGTAAGTCAGTAAAGTTGCACAAGGTTGCATCCCTAAAGCAGAAACTGGTTTCAAGCAAAATCATCATTCAGAAATTTTTCTTTGCACAATTTATCACACAATTTTTCGCCAAAAAACTTTTCCCATTAAATGTAGGCACATTCAGATCCTTTCTCTCAACAATTTCTCCTTCTATGTATTTCCAACCGTTAAAGTCCCGCTGTTCAAGAAGCATAATATTCTTCTAGCTGCTTAGTGTATTCATTTACTGCTCATTCACCCTATGAAAAGTGTATTGCCATCCTGAGGTATACTCATGTCACACTTTGTTCCATTCATAGCATTAGTCTCTATCCATTTCACTTACCCTTATGTAGAGTCCCTATTGATAGAACAGCTTTCTACAATCTTCCATTACACTTAGTTTGCAAGTTAATATTATGCTACTATGAAATTACACGGGGTGAACAGCCTGCTAGAGTGAATCGACTCTATAAAAAAGTAGTAAATAATCACGTGTTCTGATTTCCCATGTTTCTCTTCAGTTTAAGTTCATATTACAAGATAGAGTTGCAAACAAATGAGGCCCACATAAATTCATAAAAATAATATACAGAAATAAAAGAATCATGGGAAATGTCTTACTGTAACATAGTAGAGTTCTGTAGAGGTATAAAAGATGCTATAAACTCTAGAACAGGCCAGGTATACGTCAGGTCCAACAAAGAAAACTGTCAATCACCATAAAAACAATTAATCAAATATTAATTCAAATTTGCATCCTAAAGACCTCTACTACAAGCATGTCAACATGTCTTTTGTGAAACAATGCCCACAGATTTGGCTTGGTGGGCAGCTGTAGAGTTGTTTTATGATCAGTTGCAGTTTTTGATCAGGCACATGTGGGTTTGGTGTTTTATGAAGCCCGGGGACAGATATGGCAAACCAGGGTACAGTCCCCAGAGCCCACTCCTGCTCACATGATCTTCTAATTAATGTAACTGCCCTCAGTGGTTTAGGTCAGACTTCCTGAGTAAATTAGAACAGTAAGAAGTTTTTATTTCTTCACAAGGAACTATGATAATAAGGCAAGGAATTAAGTCTATTAATTCTACACATACTGGTGTCACCAAGAGCATGATGCAATTTCTCTTTAAACATCTGGCACTATTGCCTATATTAAGTGGAGAAAAATCCACCCTTGCTTGACAAAAACATTCACACTGTTGAAGTGACTATTATTTTTCTCAGGATTTGGGAAGCTGCCATAATCCACAGTGCAACAGGTACAACAGCCAACATGGGCTAATGCCCTACTCTGACCTAGACAGGGAGCACATCCTTTGGGCTAGTTTCACTGTACACAAGAGATGAATTTCAACTAATTGTAAACTACACAAAAACAGCTGTATTTGAACTGTGTAAAACATACTTTTTTCTTTTTTTTTCTCCTTGTCATGAATCTGTTACCAGTGTGATGGAGTTGAACTCCTACCCTCTGCAGAGCAATAACTGATAACTACCTCCAGAGCAAGCCAGAGTAATGGCAGGCTGGGGCAAACAGCAAAGCTGCTGTTTATTTGTAGGGGAGAAAAAAAAATAAAACAAAACAAATAAAGAAACAACAACAAAACACAAAAACAAAACAAAAACAAAACAAAAAACCCCAAACCAAAAAACAAGTAGATTAGTTTCCTCCTTCCGTAAAAATTTAAACTTGCATTATGTAAAAATGCAAGCTTGAATCACAGCAAACTTTTGGGACACGGTGAAAGGACTGGAGCAATTCTTCCTTCAGTGTGCAATCACCTGTTCTTACACATTAGTGTAATGGATCACGAAGGATTAAAATATACAAAAGCCTATTGTTCCTGAGCTGTGATCAACCATAGTCACCTGACAATTGCCTCTGGAGAAAATATAATGACGTCAAGTAGATTTTAAAGGACCAGGGTGCTGGGTGTGCCTTGAGGACTGTTCCACTCCAGACCAGATGTGTGCTTCCAAAAACAATCTTCTATCCATCTGCACTCATTGCACTTGAATTCACGCCAGGATCAGCTGGGCGTCAGCCAACTGTGTCTCTTTCAGATGGTGCTGACAAAAAGGACACCATTCCACTGATGGATGCTCAGCCTGCTGGACCAGACCTGGAGCATCCCCCTCCCACATGGGTGCCCAGGCCTCAGCACTGGGTGTTTTGCCCTCCACAGTCACTTAACTCCTTTATATAGACATAGGCTTTCGTTAAAGAGTTAGCCAAATGGGGTTTAGTTAAGCAACCACTCAGGTTAGTGAGCAGCTACGTGAATAACTGTTCAGAATTTAGCAAGGCTTCTTCGTGACTCACTCCTCACCGTACAAGTGCAAGCAGTCCTTATTTGGTTGTGCAGTTTTTAATGGTTGTGTTGCTTTTTAATGATGACAAAGTCAAAATCTACCATGTTGGAAAACTCAGTGTAACTTGCTTTGTGGGAAACAGAGGCTTCAACTCTGCTCAAGGAAGGAAATGTTTGGTGAAAGAAAAACTCAGTGGTATAACTGAGTTCACCAACAAAGTGACATTATTGTCTCTATACTCAGATACTGGAAGTCAAACAAAGTAATAGAAAAGGACCATCCCACACCTGGAGGACTTGTCTGAGCAGCAGACAGCTTCCAGCCATGAATCAGTGCTGGGAATCAGAAATCATTTGAATAGAGACAACAACATGATCAAACTTGACAACTTCCAGGGGGAAAAAATGGTGTAAAAATTTTTTTACCTATGCATTCACATATCATAGAATAATAGAATCATAGCGTCAACCACGTTGGAAAAGATCTCCGAGATCATCAAGTCCAACTCTTGATCCAACACCACCTGATTTTAGTCTTTTGCAATCATCCTGACTGAATCTCAGCTCTGTCTAATACATATGAGGTAAATCAAGCTTCTGCACTGGTCTTGAGTTGACTACATTCAAATTCAATCTCACACCTTCTGTACTAGAGCCTAAAACCCTGGAGGTCAGCCTGTAATTCCTCTGAAATTACTTTACTGCATGTCAGTTTACAATGAAGTCTTGTATCAATTCTCTGGTATTTCGGGGTTGTTTAATTTTTTTATAGAAGTAGAATTTTACAAATCAGGCGAAATACAAAACTTTGGTTAATGTCATTTATATTCCCAGCACTTTTTCCAAAGATCTATACAAGTCCATTAGGTTCAGCATAAGTAAAGTCATGCTGTGTCTATCCTGTCTTTCAAACCCTGCTCTCCATCATCACCAAAGCCCAAACTCACTGTGCTGTCCCAGCATGTACGGATATGTGCAGATCATCAGGATGAGTCAGGAAGAGCTTCAGACATTGACTGCTCCTTTTTTAGGTTACAGTCAGTGTGGACAGATCAAGTCCAGCATGCCTCCTGTGCTGTCACAGCTACTCTGCCTGCCCGTACAACACCACTGTATGATCACTCTGTTTTAGGTAGGATTCTGCAGTTTCTCACAGAGATTTGCTGCAGGTTTACAGGGAGTCTGAGTTTATATCAATCCAACTACTAAGTTAAAGATTTCCTAGATGAAATTATATGATTTTGTCAAGACAAGATGTATGCACTGCTTTAGATTACATCTTGTTTCAGTCATTTAAAGACAGTATCATGACAGGCTTACAAATGGATGTGGACAGTCAGCTACGGAAAGTGAATTTGCAAATGAAAGCTGACTATGGGAAGTTATGACATTTTTCCTACCCAGTTGGATTTTGACCCACACTGCAGTGCAATGCAGCTGACTGATCTCCTGTCCCCTTCCCTTCCTCATGTCCTGTACATATGCTTCTTGAGGACAGAAACTCTGTGTACAACTAAAGGTTATAACTATTACTTCAATTTAAATTGAATAAAGCCAATTATTATATAGAAATTTTTGAGAGATCCGTATGTGTGTGTTAGTTGGAAGAGAGATGTCGGATCACTGACCAAAGGAGTAGACAAATTAAAGAAACAAGGGTGTTAGAACTCACACACATAGGTAACATTTACAGGAAAGCTGTTTCTCTTGTTGTTTATTGCTCAAGAGTATTATGGTAAAAACTTCTCTCTATATTTGCATCTTTTTCCCACATTATGTCCTAATTAAATTGTTGTAAATACAAAGTCATTAAATGTGAAGGAATTCTAGACACTGTGAGAAAATGGTAAATCAACAAGTTGAGATGTGTTAAGTCTGATTGCTTAATTATTAGTGAATTAGATGTGCTAGTTGTCACCACATTGTTTGTGCTAAACCTGAACATCTAATCCCTTCCGCAGGCCTTTCCTTCCCTAAAGCAGTGGGATGTGAAGTAGATCTTTCTGATAAATAGCTCATTGCATCTGGATCCAGCCAAACAGGAGGGAAGAACTGGCTTGCCTCTCTCTGGGGACAGGCTGACGCACTGCTGAGAGGTCATGGCAGGACCTCAATGCCCAGACAGAGATGACTGGAGGTTTTTACAATCACACAGCCTGTAAAAGTGATCCACAGCCCAGTATCACAGATGGTAAGGTACCTATCTGAAAAGAGACCCTCAGGGTCTATGGAATCTGTGGAAACTGAGTGCAGAAGGTGTGGAGATGTGCCTCCCTCTACAGTCAAGGCCTCTGACAAGAAAAATGGCCTGTAACAACCATGACTGTGCCATGAAAAGATGAGACAAGAAGGATGAAGGATTATTTTGTGGAAAAACACTAGGAATGTTCTGAATCAGACTGTGCCTTGCTGGACTTAGCTTCAGAAACTGCAGTGCGAAAAAACATTTTATTCTGCAAAAATATTTGCCATGTTTGAATTTTATTTTTTATTAGTCAAAATGAATAATCAAATAACAAAACTGATCATGTGTTCTGCATACCATAGAAAAACAGGTCAATCCAGTTTGGTAGGACTTTACATACTATATTACATAGTTCACAAATCACCCAAACAAAACATTTCTCAGGAATTTTTGGACATTCTTTTTCCTTGATATCCACTGTAGTGGGTAAACAACAGCCAGCTCTGATGCTAATCACCCACATAGTCACTTTCTTCTTATGCATGGGGGGGATGGGTGAGATATTATGAAGTGCAGAAGAGAGTTTAATAAGTGAAAAGAAGGGTGGAAGTGGGGGGAAGAGATGCACAGGCTCACCACCTGCTCCCCAGATTAATGTCCAGCCAGCCTCCAGGAAATTATTGTCTTGGAAGACAACCTTCTTCTTCTGCTAGACCAGGTTTGTTGTTGAGCATGACATTATATCATATGGAATATCCCCTTGGAGAATTCAGGTTAACTGTGCTGAATGTGCCCGTTTCCCACACAGTCTCTACCATACACTGTGAGAGCAGAGTGTGAACTGAGAAAGTCTTGACATTGTGCAAACACTTTTCACTAATACCCAAAGCATGGGTGTGTTATCAAAAACTGGTTAAGCCACAAATCCAAATGCGGCACCATATAGACTGATATGAATAAATTTATTCTATCCTAGATAGACCCATAATATTCATGAAGATATTTGAGCAGCTCTTGACTTTTGTTAACTCTGTTGGCTGCATCCAGATTGGGTAGAATCCAGCTGAGTTGTCTATCCAAGCCAAATTACCAAGACACAGCAATCATTCACCACTGAATCATTTAGATCTACTGCACTTTTTCATCCCACTCATGTCCAGAGGAGGCTCTGGTCTTACTTTTTATATATGTATTTTTCTCTAGAACTCAAAAGCCCTGGTGCCCATCAATGAATTTCACATAGGACATTGTTTCATGAAGCATCCTTGTTCGAAGTTGGGTTACTCTACTCAGAAAATGTCACAGTGTAAACTTTCCAATGGCAATATTGTGAGTCTTCTTAATAGAATTTTAGACCATGGAACACTTTTATCATCACCATGTAGCTACAGCAACTTCTCTTATTAAGTGTCTTTAACAGTGTTTCTTCTGACCTCCTCAAATTTTCTCTACACTGGCCATGTTCTCTCACAGATGTACAGGCTCTCTGCTGAATACAAATCATATGACTATGCTGCTTGGGCAGGAAATTATCTTTCCTGACCCACAATAATTTTTGTCATTCAAGATCAAGACAAAGCAATAAAGTCTGTAAAATTCACACTGCTAAATCTAAAATCAGCATCTGTTCCTTTTTTATACTGATCTTATTAGAATTAGATTGATTCCTTCTGATTTTGAGCCCAAAGAACTGAAACTTCTTTTCACTGAAAGTTTTTTATTTCAGTTCAATCCCAATGTTCATCAAAATCTCCTCTCTTTTTGGGGAAAAAAAAAAAAAGATCAGAGTTGACAAGCTTCCAGCAGAAAATGAAATGGAACATGGTACATGTCCTTTTTCATCAAGCTCTTGTGTTTAAACTCTCCTTTTCAGTTTTGCCCATGGCCCAACTAAAGATAAATGGGACTTGCTCAACAGTTCAACAACTGTAATGGAGCTCTGAAGCCTTCCTCTTGTGTCTATGAGGAAATAATCAGTACCAGACACTGGAGTCATGGAGTTCAAAGTGGTTTAAACACATCCTCCTCTACTTCCACCCAGACCCTGGTCCGGATCCAACTTTACTACCACAGTCTGGCATTAAGTCTGATGTTGAAAAAGATGAACCTGGTCCCAGTAATAAAACAGGGTGCTTTTTTTCATCAAGCTTTAAAATTTGGACATGGATATTTTTCCTGTAAGCCTACCAAAATGTACAGAAATGATAATACGTGGATAACTGGGTTGTTTTCAATATCAGGTGGCAGCATCATTCCTTTATCAACTATTTCAGGCATAGCTGTGTACTGCATTCCTCTCTTGCATAGTTCAGCAGTGTTTTGGTATAGATCATCTCTCTCTGAAGTTAAATTCTTTCTCATCACATCAGCCAGAAGTACATTGAACATCATAAGACAGTAACTCACAAACTCTTCTATACGTGTTCATCTATGCTCATATGGCCTGTCCTAGTGTGAGAAATAGTAATGATCTTTTCCTATCTATGTGGTTCTCCTTTTCAGATTAGAGCTAATATGATCACAGAACTGCATACCTTAAAATAAAAATCACAAACCAGCCTGTGAACTGGTGTTTCCAGGTCTCAAAAATTCTCCAGTGGAGTTTAATGAAGATGAGACCATTGCTGGTAAAGGGGCCAGAGAGGTTGTGGCTTCCCTGATCCCCTTTGGTTTTCTCTGTAGTGCTTCATGGACCTCTGTCAGATTGCACTGGTACAGTTGGCGATAGAAGATAGCTCCACCTTTGCTAGGGTAAGCTCCTCTCTTTACCCTGATAATTTTCACCCATTCTTGTAAGCTATGTTTTATATCTAGTTCTCCAATGTAAAGAGACTCTTCTGAAAGGCCATCTTTGGTAGGAAGGGGACAAAGGTGTCTCATGCCCTCCTATTTCTAGAACGCACATTTAAAGAGCTCTATTCTGATTTCTGTGAAAACTGCAGAAACCTCTTAAAGTTTACTAAACTGGGCAGTGTTGTGCATGGTACTAAGGAAATGGCAGTAGTAATGGCAGCAGTTTCACTGAGACAGTGCTCGCATACATATCGTGTGCCTCTACACCAATTGATACAGGCAGGCAGCCAAAGGGCTGTTACAAAATACCTTTTCGTATAAGGAACATGGGAGAAGCTCGGTAAGAAGTGATTACACAGTAACTGTACTGATAAAGTTACAGAAAGAGAACTTCCCCGTGACTTTGTGGTTTCACTACTGGAATAATATGAAAAGAGAGAGACAAAGCTGGCTGCTACCTGTGACGTGACATCGATGGGGAAGTTGCAGTTGAAGGAAAGATTTGTTTAATGTGCTTTCATTTACTTCTTAGAACAGTGATGACATTACATCAACACCACCAAAAAGTGAGTCACATATGTAACTGCTGCTTGGACCTATCAGGATCTATATAAGCATTTTTAGCTGTGGTCTTGGGAGACAGAAGTCAGACCCTTTCTGCTGCAGCAAGGCTCCTTACCAAGCTGGGCACCATGCAGTATCTCCTACTTTGTGCTGCCATCCTCCTACCTGAGAGTCTTGCTTTTCCAGTACACATGAAACTCGAACCATGGAGCAACGTAGACCTTGAGAAAGTAAAGGTATGTTATCAGGGGAAAAATGTAACTGCATGATGAATAATCTGATTTTTGATTCAGCGTCTACATTCCTTTCCTATCTGTTTATATTGTCCTTATTTTACATTACCACAACAGTTTTTGCAGAGATGAAAAAGAGCAATTTAAACTTGCTGACTAGCTTAGACATCCTAAGTCCAACTTACAAAACAGACCAAGTTGCAATTGGTAAATAAAAGGGAGCAGGTAATTTTTAAAACATCTCAAAAACTTTATGTAGACTGTGTTGGAAGGCTGTAGATTTGAATGCTCAGTAAATTGTGTTTACTTTAAAGGATTTCTTGCTTACAATGCTTCATTGCTATTGCAATTCTTTTTATATGTGTTGATTTATACTACAGAGAGAACAGAATTTGGTGAACTGAAATGGGAAGGAAAAATACATGACTGTAGGATGATGAAACAATTCAACCAAATATAAAATGCAATTATCAAAACTTCACAGTTATATGTAATAATTTTTATTTTCCTTCTCTTCTTCCAGGTATATCTTGATAAATTCTTTCCACTTTTTCCAAAAACAAAAAGCTTAACCTTAGAAGACAGAATTAAAGAAATGCAGAGGTTTTTCCACCTGACTGTAACTGGAACATTAAATACAGAAACAGAAGAAACAATGAAACTGCCCAGATGTGGAATACCCGACATAGCAGAATACCAAACATTTCCTGGAACTCCAAGATGGAAAAAAACACATTTGACTTACAAGTTAGTGATGTTTAGGTTTTACGAGGAAAAGGGTTGTTTGTATTTAACTATGTGGGTTTCCTTCACACCCTAAATGACATTAATCTGTTTCCTTTTGCTGCCAGGATTGTCAATTATACTCCTGACCTACCCAGAAGGAAAGTGGATGATGCAATTAGAAAGGCTTTAATGCTATGGAGCGATGTGACTCCACTGAACTTCCAAAGAGTACAGCGTGGCCGTGCAGACATTGAGATTGGATTTGCACGTCGTGGTGAGAATACCTGTCATTTTTAAAATACAATGGTCCATATTTGACTCAAAGCATGTATTTTTATAGCCATAGTTTTAAGAAAGAACAAAGAGTTTGTAATTATATTGAAGTCTTCATAAATTTTATCTTCTATTTATCATGTCACCAAATTTGTATGCCATGATTCAGTTTTACTCATATGAAATCATTAGAAAATTCTTTCAGAGCCACGGCTATGAAAGGGAGAATTCAGCTCCAGAAAGAGGCATTTAAATTTAGATGTTCAAGGCTCTGTTTGCCTTGATAAATAGCGCAAACTAACAGGAAGAGCTCTGTAGAGCAAACCAGCATATTCCAAAGATCCAGCCTCCACAGGCTGGATTCCAGCAGGTTAGGGAAGGTTTACTTTGGTCTAGATCTAGTTTAGTTCCCTGGATTAAACAGCCTTCATCAGACAAGGTGTATTAGGTTTGGCCAAAGAGAGTATCTTCTGGTTGCTTTACGCTCCAAGGTTGCACCAAGGTGCAAGACAAAGCATGGTAAATGGGGATGACCAGTAAAGTCACTTCAGAAGTTCGCTTGTGATCTGGAATATTATATGAGGCTAGCCATACCTTTAACTTGTGCCTGGAACCTAAACTGACTCAGCTTAGACAAAATAAATGCCTGCTTTAAGGTTATCTGACTTGTTCTCTAGATCCATTGACAATATTTACTAGAGCTCCATTGACTATAAATGAAGATCAGACACCTTGGCTGGCAAGCAGATGATTGCATATAAACACTAAAATGTCCAAACCTCCTATGTCATTGATGGGAAGGATATTATGTTGCCATAAAGAGGTGACTTAATGTGACAGTCAAAGTGGGAGGCGATCCTGCAAACTGGAATGGGTTTTATTCCATTGTCACACACTAGGATTAGGTTTCTTCTGCCTGTGTTAGCCCTGCCCCAAGGTCCCTCCACATGGTCCTGGGGAAAGGGGACAGAATGGCATTTGAGTCCCCAAATACTCCTCAATAGAGTTAGAGACTACTGTGAGGTAAGAGGAAATTTTCAGACTTGGTACAACTCTTGTACAGCTCTTGCATTCAAGGAAGGAAACAGTAATATTCCACCCGCACTATGATAGAAGTGGATAATAGACCATACCCCAAGGCTGGGGATAAATGAACTTAGGAACATAGTTATCTATTCCACATCACTGTCTCACACTAAAATCAGTGCAAGTGAGAATGTCTACAACTAATGTTGCCCAGTATTTTTCAACATTGAAAATGTTCAGGTCTTTGCAATGCTGTCAAGCATTAAATATTTATTCTGAAATAATCCCTGATTCCTGCCTCAGAAACACACTTCTGACAAAGGCTCAGAAAAAAAAATTCAGCCCTTTCTGAAACGTGAAGCAGCCTAAACCATCAAATACAAGTTTTGAACTTAAGTCATTAATTTGGAGAGCGTTTCCTAAGCCTTGCTTCTCATTTTCACAACCTTGCTGCCATTGTAGGATTTTTTTTTAAGGATGGGTAACCAACAAAACTAGCAAAACCAAGCAACATGCTTCAATTTGATGAATTTAAATATAATACCTGATGTAATATGATGACATTTATTTGTTTTCAAATGCAGAGCATGGTGATGGATATCCTTTTGATGGAAGAGGTAACACACTAGCCCATGCATTTGCACCTGGAGAAGGGATTGGTGGAGATGTTCATTTTGATGAGGACGAAAAATGGTCAGAGTTCAATCAAGGTAAAGCCCACATGTGTGCATGAAGGGGAAAGACAAATATTGCACATGTTGGAAGAACATAGACACAGGAAATGTTTTCCATAACTCTTTACACTTATGTACAGCTTCAATGCCAAAATTTGTGTTCTTTTCAACTAACTTTCCAAGTAGTTGTGCTTCATTATGATTAGCAGCTACATAATGCCTGCTCTGTCCATATTTTAAAGCTCTGTCCATATTTTAAAGGTTGACTATAAGCACAGTTGGAAAGGGAGTCAGAGTCTCTAGATGCGTATGCAAAGGATCAGTAATGTTTCTATAAAATATTACAGTTACATAAGAAAGTTCAGCAATAATGGATCAAAACCCTGGGGTTTCATTCCAAGATGAATGAAAGATACAAATTCTCCTGCTATTTCAATTCATAGTATTCTAAAAAGAAATGCCATACCTTTAACATACTTTTCTCTGCTTCTGTGCTGAAGAGGTTAATTTGTTCCTTGTTGCTGCTCATGAGTTTGGCCATTCTTTGGGACTTGCTCATTCAAATGTCCGTGGAGCTCTGATGTACCCTATCTACTCATATCAGAACCCAACAACCTTCAGACTTCCAGAAGACGACAGGCGAGGAATTCAGAAGTTATATGGTAAATTCATTGTGAGATTTGATTTTCAGTATAAAACCTACTGGGGTACAGTTTTAACTACTCTCCCTGACTGTAAGGGCCTCATCATACTACTAAAAAGAAAGAAGGGGAACAAACTTGAGAAAAACACATTCCTGCATACTCCATCCACTATGTGTCCTCTGTAATGTGTCCCCACGCAACCAAGGGGTGACAGAGCAGCAGTGCAGTGGTGGGGCACACTGTCTTTCTGCACACCTACATATTGCCAAGTAAATCCTGTGGACGTTGTTCTGCAAATTAGCTATTTCAGTGAGTGGGGCTACTGGCAGGAAATGAGAGATACTGTGCCACTTAACAAGTTAAGCGAAGGCAGAAACTTCACAGCAGTGGGGGGAATATTACTAGAATTGACCCCACAAGGCAAACTTTGCCAGCTTTGCTTTTCTTTAGGCACCACCTTCCTCAGGGCACGCTAGAGGAACACCAAGAATAAAACATCATTGTCTGCATTGTCAATTTCAAGTACAGTCTCAATGTTTTCTCCTTCTTTTCCACAGGGAAAAAGTCATCAAACTCTTGAAGAAAATGCTTAGCAAAGTCCAAGGAATTCACATCTCACTGTTTTGGTCTTTCAAAACAATTTAAAACTTCTGGCTAATTAAGGCAGTAAACTCCTGGGCTGCACTTTGTCTCCCTGAATTTTTATTTTGATTTATTTGTACCTTACGCAATTTCACCTAACAATAAAAAGAAGTTTAAAAAAAAACCCAAGCATGTATACTCTGTTTTCAAATGTTTTCATTTTTCTTCTGGCGTTTCACTGGGGGATCAAATAACTCCTGCATGCATGATAGACAGTCAGACAAATATCTTTCCGAACAGATTTATAAGTACCTAAAGAGCCTGTGTGCATTTACTGATGTAAGAACAAACCCTCTTCCTGGCTTGCTTTCAGTTCCCATGCATGTCCTGGCACTTCATAGTACATACTGCTGCCTCCTCAGAATCACAGTGTGCTTGCCATATGGCTTAACATAAAGGAGGTCTCCACAGTGATTCCTTCGGTATGGCTTGGGATGCTTTCCCAAAGAGAAAAGCTTTTCAGCTTCATGTCCTCCCTGGCTTGCCAGAGGAGCAGGTTTGAGAAGTAGTGGACTGGGAATCCCATTGTCCTCTGTGATATTCCAACATCTCTTAGGTATTTTGAAATTAAAAGGGAGAAAAAAAAAACAAAAACCAAAACAACAAACAGGAATTCTCCTTCTCTCCTGTGAAAGATTAACACCACATTTCCAGAAAACAAAAATGAGTACAGACAGGCATAAACCTGTGTTCACAGAATATCACAGAATATCACAGAATATGCCAAGTTGGAAGGGACCCATAAGGATCATAGAGTTCAACTCCTATCCCTGCACAGGACCATCCCCCAGTGTCACACCAAGTGCCCAAGAGTAAACACACACAGCTTCTCACTTACTCCCCCAATCCCTGCTCCCCTCAGTAGGATGCAGGAGAGAAATCAGAAAAAAATAAATTTTGCAGCTTGAGATAAAGACACTTCAATAGCAGAGAAAAAGAAGGGAAAATAATAATAATTACAATATACAAAACAAGGGAGGCACAATGCAATTGCTCATCACCCACAGACTGATGTCAATGCAGTCCCCAAGCAGAAGCCCATGGCCAGCTTTCCTCCCAGTTTATATGCTGAACATGATGCCATAGGGTATAGAATATCCCTTTGGTCAGCTCTCAGGGATCGGCTGTTCCAGCTGTGCATCCTCAGAGATTCTTGTCCACCCCCATCCTACTGACCAGTGGGGTGGAGTGAGAAGCTGTAAAGTCCTTGACTTAGTTTAAATGTTCCTCAGCAACAAATAAAACATGTGTGTTATCAACATTATTCTCATGCTAAAGCCAAAACACAGCATATGTATCAGCTACTAGAAAGAAAAAAATCTATCACAGCTGAAATCAGGACAGTAACCCTAAACAGGACCTGAAACACATTCAGGAGACATAGCAATAGGATCATGCCGGTTTGAACATCCTGAGGATATTAAAACTCATCAAAATTATCGAGGTAAAATGTGTAATTATTAATAGTTTCCGACAGATGGCTCCCAATGCGCGGAGATGATGAGCACAAACACCTGTTCAGTCTTACAACCAGAAAGTTTACCGTCTCATAAGCCAGTGTTACACAGTATAGCAAAACAATAATGTTAACCTGTTCCTCAGAGGTGATAAACGGCACAGCAGGGAACATGTACGGCTTACACAATGCGGCTTGGAGAACACGCACAGCAACTCTGAGAGCAAATAAATCAACATTGTGATCACTGACTATTAAACTAATACAATGAATACTTACAACAAATTTGTTTCAACATGCTCTGGTCAGATCTGTTCTTATCTCAAACCTTCGTGTCTCATGTTTAGTGCCAAAAAGGACTGACACTGTTTAACCCAGCAGGTAATTAAACATCACACAGCTGCTCACTCACTCCAACCTCTTCAGTGGGATGGGGGAGGGAAATGGGAAAAAAAGTAAACTTTGTGGGTGGAGATAAAGACAGTTTACTAGGACAGAAAAGGAAGGGAAAATAGCAACAAACAACAACAATAATAATATAATAATAACTGGCCAGCACAGGTGGCAGTGAGGCTTGTGTCTTGAAGGATGTATGTCAGACAGGCAGCAGTGCCAAGCTAGCATATCCACGGCATGTGAACTAAAGTAAGAGCCAAGATTATTGTCTTCAGAGAGGACAAAGGTACACTGATGAGCTGCCAGCAGCATCTTATTTCTTGTCGAGCTCCTGTCGCTCTTCCATTCCCATACAGGACCTCTCCTTTGGAGAAAACGGCTTCCAATGGCACACCAAACCCCGCTCACTAGGTGTGAATTATGCAGTATCTGCCTCCACCTAGTGGTACAGCTCGGCAAACTGCACTGATGTTACACCCTGTTGTAAAGTGCATCTTACTCGTCTACAAGCATACAGCATAAAGACTTGATGAGCTGCAAAAGTACAATTATAGCCTGACAGAGTAATGTTCTCTTGACTTTTCCTTCATAGCATTAATAGCAAATTTAATCCAATTTGAAGATGCATTTTCTCTTATCTTCTTTATATATTCATAAAATATAATGTTATGAAATTATATCTTCAACAAAACCTTCCTCAAACAGGATGCTCTTCGTGGTATCATTATGATATTTTCAGTTTCAGCGATGCCTATCTGAAGTAGCTCCATTGATGCCAATGGAATTATTTTGGATTTATCTATAAGAGTAAAAATGTTAGCAAAGCACTAGAGAAAATATTATCTGTTTTGATTATTGCTACAGCAGGAACCACCACAAGCCAGAGAACTACAGATAATTACTGTTTATTGGAAAAGGCTGCAGAAAATTATTTGGGGTTGAAAATTGTTACTGTTTTCTGTCAGCCCTAAAAACAAGGTTCACAGACAATGAAACAAGAATCACAGAGAAAAGCAGCATGCTGTTCAGGTATATAGGAAAATATGGAAGTCCACCCACATTAGGAAAACAGAAAACACTAGAGGAGTTCAATTTGGCCACATGAAGTGATCTGACAGAGCTGCTATACTGAGTGTCGTGAGATATTCATTATTTCTTGTATCTCAAAAAGCAACATACTCCCAGTTAAATGTTGTGGGAGATTTTAAATGAAGAAGGATGTAGGTTTTTACCTAGCAAACAATTCAGTTGTCAAATTCACTAACATAGGATATTCACTAGTGCTGGAGAACCAAATTCACAAATGGAGTCTAGAAAGTTTAGATATATTTATGTAGCCTAACAGCTACTAAACATGGTGGCAAATGGTGTCTCACTGTCTTGCTGAATAACAAAGGAAGAATCAACCTAAATTTATCCAGTTTTGCTAACACTGTAAATCTTGCTATAGGGAAGCCAGAATAAGGGTTGCATCAAACATTTTACTTACTGCTTCACACTAGAGATCATGTGGAACTAGTTATCTACCAAGAGTTTTAAGTTCTTTTCAGAATCACTGTCCCACATTAAGGGACACAACCCTGCCCTAAAAGCCATGTGAGGCTGAAAGGGATCTGTGGTTCTACTGTGGGCTTTCTCTAGATGAAGTATTGCACTCAAAGCAGAGATATCTAGGAGCAAAGTAAGGTTGTGTCAAAAAAACATTCTGTGTTAAACACCAACCTACACAGTTCAGGCATGAATTACAGAATACAGTACATTGGCAAAAGCGTTTGTCCATTCCATTAACTGCCGTTTGTGCAAAAAATCTGAAGATAAAATGTAGTCTCTGATGTTAAATATCTTTTATTTCCAACTACAGGATAGTGTCACAGTAGTACTCCTGATTACATACTACTTCTGACAAATAATTCGCTCAGAGTTCAACCATTACTCTGAAATCAATAGTTCCCCAATAAATAATCAGGTTATTCTTTACAAAATGAGATTTGTAGAAGATCAAACACAATGTTCTTGTCATTTGTGATTGGACATCAGGATCAGGAACAGCCTGAATCAGTACAGTCTCATCTTCCCTTGAGGGGAATCATTCTCATTATACTCATAGTATTTATGACTAGCGAGCCTTTCTTTCTCATGATGGTTACACCAACAACTGGTAGCAGTTAAGGATGAAAGGAAAAAATATTGCAAAATATATTACAAGACTGCCTAGTGTTACTTTAATGTTCCCAATGTTGCTGTATTTTTTAATGTTTGGGGGGAAATGCAGTATGAATTGACATTGCTTTAAAATAGAAAAGTATATAATAATGATGCTTTTGTTGGTAATTGGGCTTATCACAAATATTTTTGCCTCAAGCTTCCTTTAATATTTTCTACCTGTTCTAAATACGAATGGAAAGAGGAGTAGAGAAGGTGAGAAAGAATCATAATATGAAGAATTGGTTTAACTTTTTTTCTCTGATTATGTGTTTTCTTCATTCTTACCTTCAGTGCCAGAAATATGAATGAGGATTGATTCTTTGCATAAAAAGATTTAAGTTTTTACGTCCTGGGAATGAGAACTCAGGTAATAATTTGAGTAGAAGTCAAAATGCTGGCGCAGCTCTAATAATGGCACAATACTCTTTTAAGTGTGCCTTAGCTTTGCAAATAAAATTCATTCACTTGGAGTTCTCCCTGAGATAATTTTTCAAACTATTAGATGATTATCCAGCCCTCATGTAAAAAGATCCAATTTTTACTTAGCAGTGAGTAAAATACTTTATGGTAATAGGAATATATCAGGTTTTATAAGAAGGCAGAATGATTAAGGAAGAAATCTCTTCTTTTACTCGTGTTCACTATGGTTACAAAGCAGAATGTTCATATCATATCACTATCAGGTTAAATTCCATAGTTCCAACAGCTCTGAGTTCATACACATTACAAATCATGATCAAGATGATGGATAAATATTGGTCAGTATTTTCCACTGAGCTATTTGCTCCCACAGTATGATATCTACAGCTCAGAAATACTTTGGATGTGAGATGCTTTGTACATATTCCATGTATGTAAAGTGAGGAATGGGACCACCTGTTTTGAAGTCTCTGCTGACTATGCAGGTCTAAGCTGCTTGCTAGGTCAGTTTAATCATTTTTCCATGTTCTCTCACACAGACTTTAAGCATTAGAAAGCCCACACAAATTCCACCCCCCATTACATTGCACATTTTCATATTTTGGTTGAATGTTGTGTTTCAACAAAGAAGTGCTTAGGAATCCAATATAATTATCTGGATAAGCATAACTTAAAGCACTAATCCTAACCTTTGCATGCTGTCTTCCTGAAATATTTATTGCCTTGTTATCTCTTAGCTTTAATTTGTGTTGTAAATCTTTCAGTTGTTAGCTGTGTTTTCATCATGTTTATACAGTATATTAAAATGACTGGCTCTCAGTTCTGTTTCATTGACCCCCTTGTTATTACAGAAGAGGTAGCAGTATAAAATAATATTCTCCCCTCTCCTAAAAATTAACTACATGTTAGACTTTGGAAACATTTACATAAGTGGTAATCAGATTTTTGCTTATATCTCAGTTACAAATGCTACAGATCTTAGATGTCTTCATTAAGGTTCTCATGGGTAACAATCATTAGCAATCAAGACGACAGTCAAGCAGCTGTCCTAGGTAATACATTAGTTTATTTAACAAGCTAAAAAATTACCCAGCAAGAATTTCATGAATACCCTGGAAGTGTCAGATCAGACCAAGCACATTGTTTTAAAAAGGACCCTGTGTCTAGAGTATTTTCATCAACCTGACTGACATTCCTTCAGGTAGCCCTAGCTTTTGCACTTCACTTGAAAAATGTTGACTCTATTTTTCTTTGAATAAAATACATTCCAGTGCAATCTACTTATTGATTTTGAAAATACCACAGTTCTTTCACACCTTCAATCCCATTTGTCACTCTTGAGATCAAAGTTTTTTTTTTCAAGTAAAGTATGCAAAGAATCTGCATAAGAGTAAATAGAAGTTTTATAAATCAAACCTTAAGTGCTTAAATGCACTTTTTATTTCAAGCAGTAATTTAAAAAGTTGAAGCAGAAACATCATCTGGTAATTTGTACTACTGGAGAGGTACAAACAGTGAAAGTTACATTATTCCCTGTTGCTACTTTATGTCTAGGCTATGTCTATAAAACACAGAAAAAATACCATAATTACTTCAAATTTCATTTCAGGTATCATATGATATAAATTATGCATTCACAAGCTGATGTGTATCATGCACAGCCAGAGATGCTTCAAGGTGTACCTTCTTCAGCATGGACTTATCCTTGGGCCACAATCCCTTCCATACCCATGGCCATAGACACTTTGAGTGTCCTGTTCTGGTGAGGACTTAGCCAGGGCTACAAGTATTTTGGGATGTCCTGCTTTTGAATGGATTCATCCACAGGTCACAGTCCCTTTGACTCGAGATTCCACTGCCTGTCCAGTACAACAGCAGTGATTCTCTGGGCATCTGCCAGCCCAGACACATTTCCTTGCTGTTATCAAAGTGTTCCCAGGCACAGCAGAGTCAGATGATAAGCATCACAGCACTACAGCGAGCAGAGAAAGCAAAAAGTGGCCAGTAATAAGCACTGGGCTCTAATGTACAGTCAGGCAAGCAAGTCCCATGGCAAGTACAGGAGCCTGTCAATTAACAGCTAAATAGCAAGAACAGCTATAAATTCAATCTTGCCCATTCCAATGAAATAAGCCATTATCTCAAATCCTTCGAGCCCCACATTGGGTGACAAAAAGGATTGCTGTCGTTTAACCTCAGAGGATTCCCAGGACTTTTTGTCAGCAAATGACTCAAATGAAAAAAATCAGATTAAGAGAAGATGGATGTACAGGCAAACACAGTGAGAAGCTCAGATATCTGAAAAAGCTTTCTCAAAGTATGAAGAGTTATTGATGCAAAACAATTTCTTGTGATATTGGGGTTTTTGCCTTTTTGAGTCCTGCAGAACATTTTTTCCATTCAAATCAAAGTCTCATATTTCACCCTCATTGGTTTATGAGAATGTGCTTTCCAGCTACTTTGTGTCATTGTTACAGTATTGGCCATATGTGCCAATATTGTGGTGCTCACAATGAGCAACGTATCAAAACTCCAAATGAGTTTGCAGCTCACAAACCGTTATTTCCCAAAAAGGTGACCCAATCTTCCAAACAAAATGATGGCCTGGCTGAACTAATTCCAGTATAAATATTTCATCTTACTGTTAAGGTAGATTTAAGCAGAAACCGAAGCAGAATCCTCTGGAATCTAAAACATTTACAAATGAAGATTTACATTCCAGCATATTGCAGGAGTGACCTAGTTTACATGCATTTTCACAGCAGCATCAAACATATCATTAGTCTTTGCTTAAAAGACATCAATCATAATTACTATCTGGAAACAGTATCAGTTAAAGTGGATGAAAACATATTAAGACTATCAATAATAAAAGAATGGAACTACGTGACAGACATAATTTACAGATTTTTCAGCTGCTAAATCACTAACAGTATTTCTTGCTTCCAGAAAGAATTTGGTTTGTGTTTTATACATCAGGACTGATTCACTTGCCTCCACTTCTGTTTTTCATAAAGAGAAATAAGAATAAACAAGAACACATATGCAACATACTAGAAAACCCATCTTATTTCAGGATATTCAATAACATTAAAAGGAATAAAACTTGGGCAGCCCTGTAGCTGAAGTTGCCTGCTGAACACTGCATTCATTGCAATACACCATCACAGAGTGCGAGGCTCTAAATTAATAAAGTCTAGGGTTAAGAGTTCTTTGAAGCTGATCTAGAAAGCTTGGATATTTAACAATAGAAACAATTACATCTTTACCAATCTGCAAACATTTTTAAAGGAAGCAAAAGGACTGCAAAGCAAGCTTATCAGGTAGGACTGTGAAGAATTTACCGGACATACAAAAAATATTATATAAGGATTTATTATTCTTTTCAAATAGAATGTATCCTAAAAAGATGAAATTAGAAATTTTAGGCACTTGTGTGTTTCCAAAAGTATTGCATAGAAAAACACACGTACTCTCCAGCTAATTGTCTGTTAGTGGTCTCTCCATCTTTGTCTATATACCATGAAATTTCTATAAACAAACTCTAAATGTTACATCAGAAGATTATGTACAACTGCTTTGAAAATGAACAGTAGGATACTATGCCTAAAATAAGCAATTTTCATTATTCTTATTACCTCAATTGATGAACTTTTTATTTAAAAACATTTTAGCAAATATTTGTAAGATTTACTTTCTAGCAATGATCATTAATGGAAAATTTGAACAACAGTAAATATTCATTTATTTTGGCATTCTTGTCAGAAAAAATAGATGCTACCTTCACAGTTCTAGGTGACCTGCTGATTTTATTTATTTCTCCAGACTTGCTTTCAGACTTGGATGAAAGAATCACCTACGTAAAGCAAAACCGAAGGCAGATTTTCATCAAATATTTGCCATAGCCACAATTGTGAACCCAATCCTATCTTTTCTAACAGAAAAACTTCTTTGAAACCTGATGGATTAAAATAAAACAAAAAAATCAAAACAAACAAACAAACAAACAATAACCAAATCAAAACAGTTGTAACAACTTCTGCAAATTTTAAAACATAAAGTTTATTATTCTGTGCTAGTTATTCAATTTAAGACAGAAAGGATCAAGAAGTGAATGAAAGAAGGCTTGATTAAACACGTGTCTGTCATGACAACACTATGGTAAACAATCCACTCTTGCTGTGGATAAACATAAATCCTCCTGTTTAATAACAAATTGTCTAAGCATGTGCATCATCCCTGTAAAACTTTAAAAACATGATACAAATATTTTAAGATGAAAAATTTTGTTACACTAGGGTCAAGTTCTTATCATGTTGCATCATTGAGCTCAGTTGTACATGGCCGGCGTTTCTATAAACTACCAAAAAATCTCACTGTGGCAAAATTTCTAATAACTTGAGTTTTTTTCCAAAGCTGAAATGAAATAAAAATATTACAATTTGACTCAAAACTTCTTTTTTTTCCACCATTTTCATGTTAAAAAAATACACAGAGTTCAGTTTAATAATCCTGATTGTCTTAACATTAGGAGGAGGTAGATTTGCAGAACTGCAAAGTAGATAATGTGCAAGTGATTCGAAATTTTAAGTGGGAAATTGTGGCCTGGGGGTTGAATTCAGGTTCTGTGTTCTGTTCTCTGTCTCTGTGAATTTTCATCTGATGCTGTTAAAGAAAAACATTTCATTGTCTCACCTATCGTCTCCTAGAAAACATCCATTAGCAATGGAATTCCCTACAGATTCATCTAAAGATGCATGTGCCTGTTATTCTGGATTTATTAATTACAGTATTACCATATTGTGCATCAAATCAAAGCCAGACTTGATTACTAAAGAGTTTTTCCCCAATATTTCATTATATAGATTTTAAAAAACCCCTCCAATTCTCCGAAACTCATAAATCTAAGTCAATGATGATAACACAGTACTGGTATCTTATAAATATCTTGGTAACTTCCCAAAGTCATGGTACAACCTAAATTTTGTCAAAGCATGTAAGACAATATTTTATGATTCAGATGTCTGTGCAGTAGACTATGTCATGAGAGCTGGCAAGCACTTTTTTAATTCCTGCTTAGTTGAATCTCATTCACCATCTTTCTATGATTATTTTTATTATTATTTGAATAAAAATAATAATAAAAATATTTGAAAAAAATAAAAGAGACTGCTAATCAGACAATACAATGCAACTAATGTGTGGGAAGAGAATACTATCTAGAGGAGACGCACAGCATTGGGAATTTAACATCTGTGGTGCTCTCCTTGCCCTCTGCTCTGATTTTACAAGCCACCTCTCCCAGAAATGTCAGTGCATGGAAGGGAAGTATATAAAAGTCATGTTTTGCAAAGCAAAGTGTGACATCCTCATGATAGTCAAAGTGTTGAGAAAAGAGGTTGGTTTAACATAGGAGGACTGTTATAAAAAGATCTGTCAGATAAATATTAGCCATGTTTCCAAATCATACTCTGAAACAGTTTTTTACTTTTTTACTTGGAAGGACATGCCAACTTGTGAGATGACACACAGACACAGCTCTTAGTAAGTTTGAGCTAACAAGTGCTGGGTTCAGGATTTTTGTCATTAGGATCAGTGAAAATAGAGATCAGAAGCAGTAGCAGGGAGATTTCATCATATTCAACTAAGAGTATCCATCCCAAAGCAGAGTTTTCCTGGCCACCCTGTCAGTCCAGTGTACCCATTTGTGATATCCAGCTCCCTTGGACTTTGACAAGAACAGCAAAACTGCTTGCCTCACTTCTTTCTATGAAACATCATCATCATCATCAATTAATATTACTTTGTTATTAGTTATTATAATGTTTTCTTACTGTATTTATTATTTCCTCAACCTATGTGTCTGATTGCTCAAAAAGTGAAAAAGTAGAAATCCTCACCATGATTGATACAATCTACAGCTGGAAGAAAAAAGGACAAATCTTGTTTTCCAGAATATGCTATAAACAGAAATATAAAGCAAGAAAATTTTTTATGTACTTTCTTCCAGTCTTTATTTCAAACTATTTTCTGTTTAATTATTAATTTTGGGTTTTTTTTCTACTCAGTAAATGTCCTTGATGGCATTTCTTTTCTACTGGATTTTCAATGAGGTCAGATTAGTGCCTCTGGAACGATCACCTCTTCAAATGTTAGTTTTATATGGGATCGTACTTAACTCTGGAATCTTTGTTCATAAAATTTACCACATCAATGTATTCATAACAGGCCTGGATGAATGTGTAATGGAAACAAGGAGAGCACTAGGATCCTCCTCCTTCCAAAACACAATAGAAGAAGCCAAAAATGAGAAAGAGTCAGTGAGCACAAGCCAGCGCCCATACAAAAACAAGACAGCAAAATACTACTTGCAACAGCAGCAGTCATGCATGACCTACAGAGGCCAGAATTAGGGCTCGGGCTCTTTTGATCTGATGATACTGTAATAATGCAAAGCAAATCAATAGATTGGTAAGGAAATCAGGGCACTTCTAGCAATGGACACCACAATGTACTGATGCTTCATGTGGGCACTGGTGCTTAACAAAATATGCCTAATCCTGGTTGTGTCTATGTAATTTAGAACTTAATTCCTTATTCTTAAAAAATAGGCATGAAGAAACCCAATGCAGACTTGCTAACGCCCTGGATAAAGAAGATTGCCAGTTTGGTCAACCTGTGTTCTTCTCTCTCCTTCTACAGAGCTCAAGTGTTAACTGCCAAGAAGCATGACTTAAAGCTTGCCAGTATTTCAGCAAAACATGTTGCATGTTCCTGTCTTTTCCTGATTAGAAATACTTTGCTGTTAGCTAGCAGTGTTGCTCTAACTCTGATGTCTAAGAATATAAAAATTACATGATTTGTAAAGCAATGTGTCATCTGTTATGTTTGGAATAAGACATTGTGGGGTGGATTTACAAGTTGGATCTGTACAGAGCAGGCATCAAGCTAAGTACAGGTTAGGAATTACTGTTCTGGTTATTACATAAATTAATATTCCTTAAACACCTTAAGAGAGGAAGACAGCTAATCAAGTATGACAACTAGGAGAGATGACATCCTATAGAAGTGAACTTCTGTGGGAAAACTATGGGTTAATAGTTGATGAGACTACATCTAGTTAATAGTTGATGAGTATGGAAAACTACTACAGTGGTCATAAAATTTTTACTGAGCAAATACTGAGTCCATAGTTTTGAACACTGAGTGGGATTGGTACTTCGGGATCTCAGGTTTGCCTTTGTAGGTCTTTCCTGAGGATCAGGTTTCACATGTGAATAAAAAGAATTTTTTCTTCTTCCAGCTGGGTGTTTCCGGTTTTTTCTGAGTTAACCCTATGCTGGACCTGTTTGGTTTCACCTGCACCATCTCCACAAAGCCATTTTAATATCTCATGGATAAAATGGACCTGAAATGCTTATGTTTAGGATCCATGGATTGTGACAATTCTGTTGTGAAACTTCAATTTGCAACACTTGTATGAATGTCCTAGCAGTTACATACTTACCTCAACAACACAAGACCAACTTTTATGGATCAAGGACATTTCTCTAAGAGGTCAGATTGTACCTTTGAAAGAACTGTCTTCAGGCAGTTCCTGTCAGGGCTCTGAGTGCTCTAGCAAGCCTTAACTGGTAATAACAAGCCCTGACCAACCTCACCTGTGACCTCCATCCACATGTCTCCACTCATTCATCCAGTAGCTCTATTTAAGCTCTTGCCTGAGGCTCTGGTCCCTGTCTGAGCTGCAACATACCTGTGCCTGCTCACAACCATGTCTCCAGCTGCTCTGATTTAGAGACTGGTTTTGCTGGAGGGACTACAGTCTGACAAAGATGGTAGCCTCATATCATGTACTCTGGATTGACATTAGACCTAAGACACAGGATTGTTTCTGAGCCATCTCCTGCTGTTCCTTCCCAGCTGGACTCCCTGGATCAGGCTCATCACCTTGACTTCTGCAAGGCTGCTGGTGGACCCTGTCACTATCACTACCTCGTCCTGCTCCGGTCCTGTGGGACTGCACCCTGGTTGGTGAGCTCCTGTGGTTAACCTCAGCATCCATTCTTGCTGCTCTCTGACACCGGATATCACACAAAATTAGGGGGAAAAAAACGCCACAAAACTCTCACCAATCGTATTTTTATGAGGGAATCTGTATAGGAAATCATTAATTACACCATGTACCAAAAGTGGATGATAATTTCCAGTAAATTTTCCCACAATGTTTCCTTAGTGTAGGAACAACTTCCAGCCACCTCGATACATTGCCAGAAATTCAACTCTCACAGAACAAACACCAGATGAAACAAGACCACACCAAAGCAATCAACGCAAGAACTTCCAACCCTCTGTCTTTACACAGTAATGAGCCTGTCAATTGTTGCAAAATGCCTCAGTGCCTGCTAACTCATCACTTCTATGGGAGTTACTTAGCTATTTCCCACAACCCGATTACTCCTCTTTGTTCCATGTAGCTTAACTACTCTTTCCCTTCAAGTTGAGCAACGTTAATTAGGCTGTTCCAAAATAAATAATTTCCAGTCTGGTTTAAACCTGACGTTCATATGAGTTGTGCAAGAGCTGAAACAGACATCTTAAAAGTATAGATATATCTTATACAGAGAAATATATCCTCTAAATATATGTTAGTTTAGTAAAATATGTTTATTTTTTTCTTACTATAAGCTTTATTTCTGTAATCAAACAGAGGCCCTTATACTTAGTAATATATGGATTACTAGTATTTCTAAGCTTTACTGGAATTAGGCCACCTGAAAATAGTATTCCTATAACAATCATTATTTCAAAAGAAAAGATTTGGAAGATCATCTCAGAAAATTCACAGTAAAAAGATGCATGTTGGTCCTCAGGTACCTTAGCCATGAGAGCTGCACAGGAAGCTATGCGGAACAAAGGCATAAGAAAATGCTGGAAGTATAACACATGCACCTGTTTTCACCGAATGCAAAACTCTGGGGCCTGATTAGTCTAGAATTGAAAGAAAAATATTCATTCAGCATTTTAGTTCACCATTCGCTGAGACTTACAGAGTAAATGCATGTCTGTCAGTAGGGAAGGGAGCTAGGTCTCACACGGTTCCTCAGTATAGTTTCACCACCCGCCTGTGTGCTCTCAGGCCAGTCACTTTCCCTCTCTGGCTCAAATGCGTCACTTTGCATGGGAACATTATTGTGCTGCAGCAAACATAAATGTAGTAACACGTGTGAAATATTCCACTGCAACTTTCCTGCTGATTCTTAATTACCCACATTAAAAACAGTTTTCTCTAACTTACTAGAAACCAATTCATATCAGCACGTAGTTTTCTTTCCTTTGATAAATATTTTTCAAGTTGTTTTCACTCTTAAGAATATATTAACAAATTCCCCTTGGAAAATAAATTCCCAACATCAACTCTATGTTAGAAGTAATAATGGAAGTTTTGAAAGAACTGAGCATGGCTATTCCCTTTCACTTTTCCCTATCACCTTTGTAGTCGGTTTCACAGTTTTCTATGTACATCGGGAAATTCCAGGATGGCTCTACGGCATTGGCTCTAGTGACTTAAGAGCCTAAAACAACCTGAGGCTGTGTGACAGGCAGCACGACGCACACGGGCTGTGAGTAGTGACACCTTGGGAAGGTGTGCGCAGTGAGCTGCGAACAGAGAGTATGGACACCCTGTTGTCGGTCAGGTGGATGTTATTAAAAAGGAGGATAAATCCACGCTGTTGGGGCTCCGATGGGAGATGCTAAACGGCATTTGGAAAGCGGACCGCCTTCCATCAACAGCCGTGAGCGCTGTTCGCAGGCAGCGCTCCTGGAGCTCGACCCCGTTTCCAGGGGTGCTCGCAGACCTACAGAGCGCCGCTCACCTCCACGGGCACCCCGTGAAGTGCGGACATCTCGTCGCTTACTACGTTATTGTTACGGGTACACAACGCTTTGCCGCCCAGACTGCAGGAAAATGGGGAGAGAGGGGAAGGGAGAGAGGGATCCTGGCGTGCGGGAAGGACGCAACTCCGCCGGCCACCCCGCGGAAGCGCGGGCTGCGCCCCCTCGCTGATCCTCTCCCCGTCCCGCTCGGGGGCGGGGGGTCGCAGCCCGGCCCCCGCCCCGTGTCAGCCCCGCCCCTGCCCGGCCCGTCGCGCCGCCGTGGGCAGACGCGCCCGGCGAAGCTGTGTCGGCCCCTCCGCGGCCATGCGGCTCCTCGGCGGCGCGTCCTGCGCGCTGCTGCTCCTCCTGCTCGCCCCCGGCTCCCGTGAGTAGCGGCCGCGGGGGGACGGGCCGGGCACGGCGGGCTCCCCTCGCAGCCGCCCTGGCTGGGGGCTGCCGCGGCACCTCGGCCGGGCCGGGCCTGGTGCCGTCGCTGGCGGCCGGGAGCGGGGCGGGGGCTGCCCGCCGAGAGCCCGTTGGCGCGGGTGCCCCGCAGCGGGGCGGGCCGGCGGTCCCTGGCGCTCCTCCCGAGCGGGAGCCGAGGTCGCACCGCGCACACAGCCGGCTTCTCGGGAAACTGTGACAGGAACGGGGGGGAAGGGTTAATATTCGGGATGTTTGTTAAGGAGGAGCAACAATTACAGAAGAAGCTCCCGAGGAGCGGTTCGAGTCCGGGCTGCGCACTCCCGGAGGGATGCGCGGGCACGCCTGGGCCAGCTCGCCCGTGGCTCCGCTCCCGGGAGCGGGAGGCGCGGCGGGAGATGCCTCCGCACCCCACCGGTTTCCCGGGGCCTGGCAGGTGAATGGCGAGAGGGGCGCGGGGGAGCCCGGGGCGCTGCGCTGCCCTAGGCCGGGCCCGGCTGGAAGGAGACGCTCCCGGCCCCTTCTGGGTGCTGTTGTCTGGGGCGGTACTTACGGCGAGGGGCTTCTAACGGGGGCTTTGGGGTCGTCGTGGCTGTGCGGGTGGGACAGACGCTGTGCTTTGTCGTGTTTCTGTCAGGCGCTGGCAGCAGCAGTGCCTCTTTGTGATGGCTGGTTCTAGCAAATACACAGCCTGTGTTTGCTCGTGCTCAGCTCAGAACACCAGAGTCGGGATAATCGTTGACATGCACTGAAATAAAGCGAGAGATATAAAGGTCTGAACTGCCATGGTTGCCTTTTCAGAAGACTGTAATGCCCCATACGGTGCCCCACAATTTTCCAAAGTAAAGAAGCCAGAAGATACGTACCAGAATTAACCTGCCATGAATACCGTTGAAGAATCTCAGTCAGTCCAGCAGTGTTACTATGCTGTTGCTTAACCTGGTGAAGTTGTAGTAAAGTTGATACCAAAAAAAAAAATTAAAATGAGGAATGTAAACACCTTTATAATTGCCCTTCCAAAAAAAGGCAAATGTTTTTTAGAAAAAGTTTACAGGTAACCTATTTATTGCTTTGCTAAGATCTTCTGGCCCCCATTTAACAATAATAGACTGTCATTTCATTTGATAGACGATTGCATTGATCTGTTTTTTATCATGCTGCTTCCTGAGTGCATGTGCTAGTTTAACGCAGTGTACAGTCAGTGCTGTCTCCTGGGGCAGCAATGATCTCATCTGACTTTTGTCAGTCTAATGTAGTCCTTCCTCTATATGTAAATTTGTTGTCTAGAGCCCAGTTACAATATGTTGAGAGAAGTTGTGCCCTTTGAAGACTCAGTTCAATGTATGTGTTGAAATACCTTTTTTTCTAGTTAATTTAGAAACTTCCAGAAAGTACTGTTGAGATTTGTGTTGGTTTCAGCAAAAGTTTGTGATTATCTAATCAATGCTACAGGAGAAAGTGTGAAACCCATCAAGTCCTGTGATTTGCAAAAAAGTGAAAGTGGCAGTCGATTTGTCCTCTTCACTCCAATTAAGATTTTTGGGCAGACTGGTTATTTCAATATAATGCTGCTCTTTTACTCTGTTGAACGGTTTGCTTTTAGGTGTTGGTCAAGTTAGTGGAAGAAACATCACCAAAATGTTGCTATGGTTTAGGAAAAATCCTTCCCACTATTATGTAAAATCCAGCTGGCTTCCTGGTATCTGAGTAAAGAGATTCCCTGTCAGGAAGTGGCCCCCACCCCCTTCCTGCTCGGCTCAGAAAAAATAGCTAGTGACATCTTCCAAGAGCTTACCTGTATACAAAATTCATTTCAATACAAAAAATTAGCAGCAGCAGCCTCCAGACCTGAAAACAGGCACGGTATTTTGATTTCACCAAATTCTCCCACCTCTTAGATTTTGGGTAACAGCGAAAGGGAGTGTAGTTTTTCAGTCTCAAATTGACTGGGATTGAGAATTGATTCCATGGGTCTGTGTTGTTTCCATCTATGCAATGGTGTTTATGCTTTCCTTTGCAAGACTGTGAGGTAGTTTCACAATGATAAGGTATGAGGACCTGTCCAAAAAGTTGCTGCAATAATCATGCCTGCCCTCTCTCTTGGGAGGGACCTTCTTGGCAGGTCAAGTACATAATTTCGAAAATAGGTACCAAAAGACGTTGAATCAAAGGGAAAATGAAGTTTCCAGAAAGCAGGGATTTGAATTTATGGTTTCTCAGAATTGCCTGGCAGCTGTTACAATGAATTTGAGGTCAGGGAGTTGCTTTTATTTCAGTCTCCAGAATTTTAATCTTAACCGTTTCAACTGAGAAGAATGAGTATGCTGATGGTGGAGACTATCTAGGGGATGGTTATATTCATGTTGCTGCTTTAACATTTCTGCTTTAACCATTCCAGCACCTCCACTGTTACTTACCTGGATTGCTTAAAGATTATTGAGCAAGTGGGACATCTTTCTAATGGACTTCACATTGTTGGTGCTTCTGTTCTTTTTGGTTTAAACCAACAAATGACTTGGGCATAAAACTCTACTATATGCCTGCTAGGCATCAAACTTGAAAAGGGAAAATACCCAGAGAGAAATTTGTATATGACTTTTGAAACGTCCCCAAAATGAATGTGTAAAATTGTGCCTAGTAAAAATGAGAGTTTATATACCGGCATCTTCCTGCACCGTGAGGTTTAGCTACACTAGACATAAAGCTTGTGAGTCCTTAGAAATGTGTCTATTTTATATGTAAATGTGGGAGTGGGCAAATTGATTTTTGTCACATGCAGGGAGTTGAATGAGTATTGCCACTCATTAGTGTAGGGTTCTTCTACCAGGGTTCTTCTATGGAGAACAGTAATTTGGTATGTATCTGAGCTAGAGACTATGGATTTCAAACATGAATGTTATCCACTGTGTTGATTTTTGCAAGCAAAATCAAGTTCATTTAACATCTTGTCCTGTTCATTTTCAACAAGTATTGGAGCTATCCCCGTCACCCACCCTGCATCTACGTGTATAACAGAAACACAAGTCTTCAGCTCCTGTCTCTGCCACTTTGGAAAATCGAATTCCAGCTATAAAGCTGGAAGAACTGAACTGATTTTGCCCCTCTGAAAGTTTGCTTATCCAAATTGTCTCTAACTCATGACTTTTTACACACTAGAACAACAAAACCACAAGAGGCCCTGAAAGCTCAAACTGTGACATAGGCTTCCACAGGAAGCACACTTGCCTTCACATACACCCCAACCAGCCACACACAATCATGGTTTTAGCTGCATCTGTGCCTGACTTTAAAGAGAGGAAAACAGAGTTGTCTGACAAAAACAATGTTGATCCCCCTTCCCTGTTACTTCCCAGTATGTGTTGCTGTGAAACCATTTTAAATTGGGTATATCCTTGTTTTGGTTCCATTTCATCATGAAAAATGAACACAGAGATCCTTTCTTTCTTTCCACTCTCTTCTGGATCATGGTGGGAACAAGCATCAGCACAACGTTTTGTAGGCCTAATACTGTAACTACTGCTATGTCCCAAAGAGCTTTGCTTCTTCTTGCGCACAGGATGCTGCAGCTGGCTGCCAGCTTTCTCCCCCCTTCCTTCCTGTACTCGCCCATGCACGTGTACACTTGGGTCAGTGCAGGTTTCTAACCCTTGCACTTCTGCTTCCTGGAGAGGGCCAGAACCCTTCACTGTTTTGCTTTGGGACACTTGCACTTTGCAGCCTGTGGTCTCGAATGAGAGTCTCCACTTGTCAGAGCCACCACTGCATAAAAACTATGGTGTTTTTCCCTTTGCTTAACAATCAGGAGTCCTTCCTGTTTGAAGTCTCCTGCTTGTCACTGCAGTGATATGTGCAGCTTTAAGTCCAGAGCCACAGTCTGACAATAGAGACCAGTTTGGGAACAGTGTAATTTTAAGATTTTCTTTTTCTCACCTGTCCCATTCACTGCAATGTGTTCCAATGTGGCACATGCTTATGCAGTACCCTATTTAAGCTGTATTTGTATTCTAGAGCCAATGCTTGCGATTCAAATTAAGAGTTTGGAGTTTGTTTGAGGAGAAAGAAAAGTTGCATCTTTTAAGCTGAATAAGGTCCTTGATGTCTTTCAAGGTGTACAGTCCAAGCTGATTGGAACTAGGATTAATACAGTCCTGTCTTCCCTTCCACCTCTGCTTCCTGCCTCTCTCTTTCGTCTAATCATACAGGGAGTCCATTCTGCTGGTTGATGCAGCAAAACACATTGTGTGCTGTTGGAAAGGGGGTAATGTCAGTTTTGTGTTGGCTTAGCTTCCTCAATCAGATCACTGTTTAATGGGGGGCATTCACTCTGATGTTGACCATGTCTTGCAGGATTGGGACCTCTCTGGGAAAGCTTAGTTTAACTGTGTCCCATCCTTCTTTGTTTGTTTGTGTGTTTTCCCTGAGCTCCCTAATTAAACAGTCTAAAATATCTTGCAGTGCTGTCCTCCATCTTGATACTGCATGGTTTTGCCATTTGTATTTGCAGACTTTACCATTTTGAGATCTTCACTAAGGTTTTGAAACTAAGAAAATGCCCTATTTCTGTCAGACTTGGTTCAGGTTATTTGCTTGTCTTTACCACAATATTAAGTGATCACAACTAAACTATGCTTGGCAAAGGCAGAATCCACAACCAATCCTCATGTATGCTTGTGAATGCCAGACTGTTTATTCTGTGTGGTTTATCTATAAATTTTACCACCTGTTTGTAGACCAGGTTTGAGGATAAAGTAGTCAGACCTCAGTCTCTAGGGTATGATGATAGTTCTTTGGAAGTGTGATCCTTCTCAGTCCCATTTCCCACCTGCCAAATGCCCAGTGGATGCATTAACATGCCTTTAGTCTCAAACTGAGCAGTGCAACTTCTTAGGAGCTATTTATCTTATCATGTTGTCCATTTAGGGCCAGAGCAAGCCCCCGTCTGCCTGCACAGGCCTTGTAGACCTCACAGGAGAAGATTTAAGTGAAAAGTTCTTTTCTTTCTGCTCTAGGTGGTGCAGGTCAGATATTATTACTGAGGGAAGGTGCCTGATTTTCTGCCTCTTAGTCTCATTTTGTCTCAAGGAAGACAAGAACCTGGGATAGGGATGATGGAGAATATAAAATAGAGGATGGGAGGAGTACCAGTTCATTCGATGGTTGGGTAATATAAAAATTGTCACTTTTAATGCACTAAGAGCAGGCTGTTGTGCTTTTATATCATCATTATACCTGATTCCTGTCCATGATAATTTAGTCATTTATATGCCCCAAAGCCAAGTGACAGATGATGTACTTTTTTTTTTTTCCTTAGTAATAACTTGCCTAAAACTATCTTTTTATTCTTGGTGTTTTTTTATGTAGGAAATGAAGACATGAACAGCACTGCACCTTTTACTACGATTTCAGGCCAGAGGTTGCCAGGTAATGCTCTTGACATTTCTGTTACTATTCTCAGTAACATCGAGAAAAGCAATATATATTATTGTATACCTTAAACTATCCTGTTGTAATTTGTCCTTTATTGAATTGTGAACAGCTGAAGGGCAAGGGGGAAGGTACTCTGATTGTCACATCTATTCTGGGACAACTAAAGTTATTTAAGAGGAACAGTAGAACACAACGCAGTTCTCATATATTTAGTTACTCCAGAGCAACAGAGAGAGGAGAAATAAAATGGGAAAATTTTGTGTATGGAACTAGAAACACCTGGCAACACCCATTTACAGTTAAAAGGAGAACCAAGAAGTCTGCTAGGCTAGAATTCAGATAAAGGCAAGACACTTTTTCATTTGAGTAATTTTTGCCCTGTACTACTACGCTCATTTTATTTGCTGTTGGCCGAAAATGGGGTGCATAGGTAGTACTCTGCTCATTGACTCACTCTAGCTGGTGGTAATTGCACTACTGACTCACACCCAGATTCCAGGCAGTGTACGTAGCTTCTTTTCACCTGTATGAACATGCAGTTCACATCCAGAGTTGTCCCAGGGTTGCAGAGGGAAGCACTCAGAACCTGGAGGAAATGCAAAGATATGATCTGGTTGCAGTATTGGCCCAGTGTAGAAAAGGTTTAAACCCAGGCATCTCCATGGCTTATGTTGGTATAAAAATCAACATATCCAAGAAAGAATGTGTTTGTAATTGTACAATCCTAGACTGTTTCTCAAAGGCAATTAAATCTGCAAGTTAATATCCCAGGTATGTCAGTATAAGTGTTGCATGAGCAGGGGGGGCTAGTTGGCTGTGATTATACCAAAGAAAAGGCAAATTCCCTCCCACAATCCCATTTTTTGGTACATGGTATGAAGGTGTAAATTTGGTGCATGTGTTCTTAAACCTGAGCTTGCTCATATCATGTATGCAATTGCAAAAAGCGTTGACAAAACTGTTTTAGACTAGACTTTTCCAGTGGTAAGATCAGCAGATCCATTCAAGGGAAATAGGTATACATCTGCTTCTTGTTTGCAGTAGCTGTGTTACTCTCAATCTCTGAGGTTATGTGCTTTGCTTTTCAGCCATGCTGAAAACCAGCAGTGCTGCTGCAAGGCACATAGCACTGTGGGAGGTGCTGTAAAAGATCAGTTACTTCAGAGAAAAGAATATTCACAGAATGGGCATACACAGCAGTGCAGAATGAAGGGAGAAAAGTATGGACAGTGACACTCCCAGGAACAGCCCTGTAGATCTTAGCCAGGAGGAAGACTGTTAACCTGTAAGAAATACAGAAGAGGGATGCAGCAATGAGGACAGAAGTGAGAATGGGAGGGTGCCTGAGAAACCTAGAAGTAACATGAAGAGGAAGGAGGGGCAAGAAAAAGAGAACTGGAAAAGTAGAGGTGAAAACAAGGAGAGAAGAACAAAACCACTGTGATTGAAACATGGTTTGTATTTTATGTCTTTGAAAACAGGTACCTTCTTAGGACTGTTTTTTGTAGAGAGAACATAAGTCTACAGAAAGATGTTTCACAGAGTATTGATTTGTCCCTACTTGACTACAGTATATTCCCAGCATCAGCCCAGTTTGCAACAGAGATACAGCAAAATGGAAGAAAAGATTGAGGGACAGGAAATGGAACTGAAGTAGAGGAATAAAAACTACAAAAAAACCTCACGGTGCTTACGTAGGTCAAGAAAGTCAGTGATAGTATGGCTATTTACAGCAAGTGGAATAGAACATGACATAGAAGTGGAAGAGAGCAAACAGAGGAGATATAAAGAATTCAGATGCAGACCATTCAGGCACTGTTGTGCATAGTGTAACTATGTTCTTGCTGCTCTGAGATCTGGAAGTATTTTGCAGAGGGATAAAAGCTGTCTGCTTTGGGATGGAATAATCTCTACCGTATTTCCTGTTGTAGTCTGCAAACACAGATACCCTGAGGAGGGTATTGTGTTGTGGATACTTTAATTATAGTGTGTTAAATTGAAATGAATAATATTGATTTTCTTGTTTTTTTTTTTTTTTCCTTGAAGACAATAGCAGTTCATCCAATGTCACTTCTGTGTCATCCACACAATCTGCAGCAACATCTGCAGGAGGTATGTATCTGTTCATCTGTCCATGACTATGAACCTAGAAGTTAGCTCCAAACCTAGCCCAGATCATACCAAATTCTAAAGAACAGGACATCAAAAGTGGGTATTTGAGAGAGAGGCATTATCATTTTAGGGCTGGGAAGCAACATGTAAAACAACTCTGAAAAGAACCTATACTGTTTTTTCAAATTTAGGTAGCATGCTTCATCAGTAATTACATTTGCAATGCCATTGTAACACAGGATTCAAAATAAAAATTCAAGGAAGAATTGTAAGAAGTTGGTCTTTTAACTGTCCATTCTTTTTCTCTTAGCAAACTTCTTCCATTTTCGTGGAAGGTGAATAGGATGTTGTGCAAACAGTGCGTATCTGTTTAATATTATTTCACAGTAAACAGATTTAGGGTATAATGAAATCCTGAGAGCTTGAGTTTCAAGAGTAAGCCTTTATTTCCTTTTATGTAAGACTCACCATGATGATCGTAAGGATCATCAAGGTTGGAAGAGACGTTCAAAATGGTCTAGAGCAACCATCAACCCAGCACCACCATAATCACCCCTAAACCATATCCCCAAGTGCCACATCCAGATGCCTCGTGAACATTTCCAGAGATGGTGACTCCATCACCTCCATGGGCAATATATTCCAATGCCTAACCACTCTTTCAGTGAAAACCTTTTTTCTAATACCTAATCTGAACCTCCCCTGACACAACTTAAGACCATTTGCTCTCGTCCTTTCATTTGAGACATGATGGAAGAGACTGACCCCCACGTCACTACAATCTCATGGGAGTTAATACCATAGAAAGTAGTCCCTTTAGAGCTCATAGCACAAAATAGCACCGTTTAAGCAAGACACAAGTGACAGACATGGAACAATCTGTCATGGGTACTTTTGCATTGTTCTAGCACTACCTTATTTCTTTCACAACCTGGCAAAAGAACTTTAGGTAAGAATTATTTGCCAAGGCAGCAATATTGCCTTTGTGATGCTCCAACATAAATAACATATTAACACATCTTTGTAGAACAAACAAAGAGTTCATCCACTTGCATTTGCAGTGTTCCAACTGTTGGCTATGTAAGTGTGAGATTATTAAAAAAGGAAATTAAAAAATTCATGTTGTGGAAGAACTTGCACAGGCAAATTTCACTACATTAGTAAGGACTGGATAAGAGTTAATGTCTTGCAGTTGTTCGGGCTGTGATGCACAGATAAAAGGTTGCATCTGAGAGAAGCTGGTTCTAGAAACTGGATCCCCTTTGTGCTAAGAACCATGTGAAAGCAGAGCAGAAATACTGGGTCTACCACAAGATACTTTGTGTACTTGTGGAATTTTATGCTAAGCATAAAGTCCCAGCTATGTCATTACGTTTCCAGTACAACTCTTACTTTCTGTCCCTGTAATCTCTAGATAAGCTCTGAGCCACCACACTCAGAAGTTGCTTCTATTTACATATAAAATACTCACTAGGAGAGAAGAAAAAAACCCAAAACTTTGCAGGGACCTTTCTTTAGATAGCAAGCAAGTGGTGCAGTGTCTCATTCCATTGCCTACAGAGTCCCAGTTTAAGCATGTCTAACTTGGAAAGTTGTGAGAATTTTGTAATCTACTTGTTGCCTTACAGCCTTCCCCTAAAAGTGCAAAGCCATAGTTCGCCACAGCGTTTCACCAACCTTCTGCTCCATTTCTCTTGCTCTCTGCTCCAGCCCTTGCAGGTTTCTTTTAGAGGTCTGAACTTTACTAGGTCTGGATAATAAAAGAAAAAAGAGGCCTGAGCCCTTTACTGTTAGGCACAGTATAAGGCTAAGAGAGAGCTTAGCTAGCTATGCCTTGCTTCACAAGTTTTATGATTCCCATCCTTCTCTCTTTTTTATTTTGTTGTCAGAAACCTCATAGATGTTCATCCATTTTGATTAACCATTTCAACCTCTTCTTGCTTAAAGGCTCTGCCATTATTCTTTTCTGAGGGGCAGAGGTGGGGAGGGAGCTCTTTATGGCAGAAACAGAAGTTCAATCATTTTCCATGCAAAAGAGAGTTTATTTTAGGAAGAGCATAATAATTTTGTATGTTAGCACAGTGCTTATGCAATCTGAGTTTTGTGTTCATTCTTCAGCTAGAACATTAAGGGAGTAGTAGTGCATGCTGCTAAGAATTCTTACCTATTTTTTTTTTTTCAAAAAAAAAAAATTATATATATATATTATATATATATATATTTTGATTGATGGATATAGTATAGCTATTTACTGTTTAAACATAGGTAGTATACTAAGTGAAATACTTGTCTCTTTTAAAAACAAAGCATCATAAACCTGAACTATATTACTGGCATGCATCCTTTTTAAACAAAAAAAATTAACTCAGGCAGTCAGGGTTTGTTTAGTGTGATGTTCGATGAAGCCCAGCTGGTCTTTTGGGGGAAGAGTAATTAGGGAAATAGAAGATAAAAGGACAGATGTTGCTATATTCTTTCATCTTAACTCTGTTTGTAAAATAGTATGGGTAAGATTTTTCAAAGACAGAGAAGAACAGATTGATGCCTGATTTATGTCAGCTTTCCAAATTCTCCAGCTGCCTTAGATAGACTCCCACTGATGTTTTGAAATGACTGATGCTAAATACATCAGGAAAGATAGGTCTGGACATTAAACAGACTTTACTGTTAATGTTATATCATCGAGGGTTGTAATCTTGATAAAATAAGAAAAAAAGGATTGCTAGTAGGAAAGAAAGGTGGGGAGAAGTAATGTGCAAATGTGCTGAAATTCCTCATAGATGTTTGGATATTGTTTGTCATGACTCAGGTTTTCTGTAGGGTAATTTGATACCCATGGAATAATTACCATCTTTGTGTAACATTGTTTCATAATGTTATGCATGGAACAATTAGCCATTGTTCAGAAAGAGAAGCTGCTTTGACACTCAGAAATCATGGCTGAAAAAAACCCCACAGAAAACTGGCTGCTTGACACTTGCATTCAGATTTGTCTTTCTTTTGATATTGCTTATATTAGGCATGCAGTTACCAGGTGTGGTTTCATGTCATATAATGTAGGTGGTTTCCATATAGACATTTCATTGCTTATTTCCTACAATGAGAAACGATTTGATATTTATAGATCATTGTGCCTTTGGGGAGTTCACTATTAAAATGTGCCCTGAATTTTATCTGATGTATTTTACACATGCTTCGTAGAGGAACTGAATTTCCTAATTGTAACAAGGTAAGTACGTGACTATAGTACTCCAGCTGTTCCAGCTCAATGAATGCTCATTTCAAAGTGTATCCTAGGGTTATGGCACAATGCAGTTACAACAACAAAGACCAGGAAAACAAATAACATTTACTAATGAGACTGTATTAGGCTGTTTCAGTAGTTTTAATGCTGAATGTCTCAGAAGTGTAGTGTAGGCCAGTTCCTTTCTGAATGCTTACACTGTTGTACTGCTGTTTTTCTTAAAAGTTTTTAATGTTCATATCAGTACTGGAAGCTGTGATATTTAAATCTTAGCAAAGACAGAGTTCTGTATGTAGTTCCTCATGTTTTACACCACACTTACAAGAATATTATTCTATAGAAGCATTCTAGATACTGTATATTAAAAAAAAACCAAAAATTGAATATCAAGTTTACTTTGGAATTGAGATGAAACTATCTATTTTTTTCAGTTATTTTAGTTTTACACAATTGTAAGAAAACCTGAGTATAATTAAAGATTTGAATGTCCATAATAAAAAGCTTTTGTGGCATTTAAAATGAACTCAGCTTGTGTGAGGTTATAGAAATAATGCAGAAGCAGACAGCTACAAAGGGAGCTTTTTCTATCTAGAATTCTTTCATACGTAAAAGCTATTTGCCTCATACTGTCTGCTTAGAGAAATGTTAGTTGCATAACAGGCTCATGTTTCTTGTTACTTCCTTCTTAGAAAAATAACAAATTGCTTTAAAATCATTCTTTCTGGCTGCCTTCCACTAAGGTTCTAAGGATTTTGCTATAAATATCAATCCCTCTTATTTGTGACTTTCACATCATGGTATTTTTATTCTGAACAGTTCATTAATGCTTTCTGAGGAGGGAAGGGGAAGCAAAGTTAAAGACATTAAGTGTCCATTAAACTTGTGAAACACCTTTCCAATCTTTGTTTTTACCTTGACAAGACAGATCACTACTAAATAGATTATATAAGCCAGCAAATTGACTTTAGTTGAACTTTTATCGTGTGTGGAAAACATGAACCTTAAGTTTCACATAAATACAGAATTCTCTGTGGTAATTTTTAATATATATGGAGCCTTAGAATGCTAGTGTTTCATTCAAAAGCAAATTAAAAATGAAATCATTACTAAAATTAGAGGGGGGGAATTTTGATGCAAAATCTGTTCCTATTAGAAAATCTTTGTTGTCTGAAAAAACGGTGCTTCCAATTGAAAGTTACTCTTGACCAGAAGTTTGCTGCATTTTAAAATACTGTAAATTAGGCATCATTCTATGGAATTGGATAGTGTTTTCAAAAAAAAATGACCCTTCTAAAAGTTATCCAGGTTTTCTTTTCAGCCTTCCCTTTAAATCATTCATGACCTTGAGGCCAGAAATCAGAAGTTAGGTCTTTCCAAAGCAAAGTCTGTATGCAAACCTGGATACTCATGCAGTGGCATTTTCATTGTTACTCTTTCGTTCTATTTGGGCACAATAAATGCTGTCTTACTCCATGAGTATGCAGTTTATTATTTTTATGTATTTTTCTATGTGGTATCACAAATAAAAATTTCCCAGGTGTGTCCACCAGTACTACTCATCTGACCAGTACCACTCAGCCCACCATCACCAATATGTCTGTCAGCTCGACGACTCAGCCCACCAAAACCAGCCAGACAATAAGATCCACCACAGCTTCATCAGTCACATCATCACAACTCTATATTACAGTGGTGACCACCTCCAAGATTTCTTCCACTTCTGTAACGGGTGAGTTCACAGTTCAGGAAGCTCATAAAGGTTTGTACACACATTCATATAGGTTGTAGAATGGTTAGTTTTACAGTAGTGTAACAAAAAGAAGAAAGAAGGCATTTGCATGTAGAAAAAACAAGACTAAAGTGGGGTTTCATTACTAAGTTGGCTACAATAATGTTGCTCTGAGCACTCTGCTTACTTCAAGAAAGATTCACTTAACCTGAGAGGCCTGACATGTTTAGAGAAAAAAACCAGCCAAGTGGTCTGAACCAGCAACCACCAGCACAGAGATTAGCAATGTTAAGGAGAAAGTCTGGATTTGGAATGCAACTTCTGTATTTGTTCAGCTGTCCTTTCTGCAGTTTGAACTTGGACTCATCTCTAATACTTCCTTTCTCACAGCTGACCTGTATCTCAAAATATGTCTACTGGCTTGGTAAAAAGACCAGTAGTTCCATTAGCAGTGTAATGAATTTTATCCCTAACAGAGGACTGAGCATGACTACGCATGAGTCACACTTCATGTAAAGTTGTCCAATACAGTTCAATACTACCCTTTAATACAAAACCAGTGAGCACAGAATTCAGTATTTCCTTGCAGTTAGCTGCTTGCTCACATCACTTCCTGCTTACCCTTCTAGAAACATTAGGGTTGCACACATATCAGTGGAGCATCATTGGGTAGGTGAAGCTGTCACCAGCAGAACTTTTAGTTGACCATGTAACAGTCTCTGTAGCAAGTACAAATAGAAACGGGCACAGACTGTCTTTCAGTGGGAGTTTGTAGCAGATGTAACCAGTTTTAACAGTGAAACAGCTATCGCTTCTATGTGATTATGTTGTCTATGTCAATACTTGTGTTAGGCTGCAGAGTTGATCTCGCTTAGGACAGCGAGAGTACAATTCCCAATTCCATGAGACAAGGTAAAGCAATCCAACAGCTCATTGCCACCAAAAGTGTTTCACTCCCACTGTGTCACTATACTGACTGACTTGGTGGCTGTTGGACCCCTCTTGCAGGCTGTCTCAGTATGCTCATCTGAATAAAAGCAACTTCCTTTTATACTTGTGTTAATTTCAGGCCAGTTTAGTGAGTTAAATTTGCTCATGGACGGTATGAAAAACGCTAGCACACCCTAAGAAGGGCAGGAGCTCCTTGTGTAGGAGGGGAGACCGGGGGAAGAAAAGGCAGGGCAAAGAGGGACATGGAGAGGAAAAGCCGTAGTCAGTCTTTCAGAGACAGCAAGCAGTTGGATCAGCTGCTCCCACATCACCAGAATGTGGTACTTTAAACCAGAGCCCTAGGTTTCAGCGTGCTTGGCTGGTATCTTTTCAGGTGATCTGTGTTAAATTTGTCTAATTGGGTCTTTAGATGATATGTCAGTGGGGAGGGCAGGATGTAGAGGAATCCCTCAAAACACAATTTTGCAAGCTCTCTAAAAGGTGCCTTTTGTTTTCTTCTTTTCAGCCACATCAAAATCTGAGGCTGTCGTAGCCAAAACCTCCAGGTTCGATGTGGGCAGTTTTGTCGGTGGCATTGTGCTGACTCTTGGAGTCCTAGTTATTCTCTACATCGGATGCAAAACCTATCACTCTAGAAGAGGCATTCAGTACAGAACCATGTAAGTTCACAGGGAATTGTCCCTTGTCCATTTATTACTTTCTTGAAGGGAATAGGACAAACAGAATGGGCAGAATGAACTCTGATACATTTGGTTAATGTACATTATATTAATATCATTAAGAGATTTAACTGTGATGATTTGTCTTTCACCATTTCAGCTATTCCTCATTAGTATTATGCCACTTCTGTGGGGTTTTTTTCTCTGATGTATTATATAATTTTTTTTAAGCATCTTTGTCTTTTAGCGATTCCACAAATAGTTAACATTTCATTGAAACTCTTTATGTAATTTGCAAGATTACAGATTTCTGGTTCTTCTTGACACTTTCTTCTAGTGTCAAGAAGACACCAATCTTTAATGTTTTCCTCCCTCTTGCTGTTATTTTTTTGTAGTGAAGTTCATTAAAAATTGCACCATCTCACTTGCTATTTATACTCAGCTCTACTCAGTTTTCTTCCAGGCTTCCATACTTGCCCACATTTAGTTCAAGAACAAGGTTGCTTTTCTTTTCCTATTCAGTATCATCTGTCTCAGTCAGGAAACTTGTTTTAAGTGAGATGTCATTAGATTGTTGGGATACTGGTGTTCAGGCCTTTTGTTTTCTCTCCATCTTGACTCCTGCTTACTGGTCATGGAATTAAATCAGTCATTGCTGCACATTTACCTGCAGTGGTGTTTGTTAATGGATATTGTAGACTTCAGATCAACAGTGTCTTTAAAACATGGAGAACCTGCTGCTGAGCTTGTACAGTGGCTTTGGTTAACTGTGGCTACTGGGTATAGGTAAGACAGATAGGATAAACATGCCTGAGCAACAGCTGATGTAGAAATACGTGAATGAAATGTGAAAGGCAAGATGTTAATAAGGCCATTGAAGCTGGAGGAGTGTTGACAAAATTAAATTGTTCAGTTGACTTCAGGCTTGGCTCAGAAAGGACTGTAACTCCCAGATCAATGTGCCCTTTGCCCTTCTTAGCAAGGTGGCCTCTGCTCACAAAATGACCTTCTCAGCAGCAGCTAGGTGGCTCTTTCTCATGTTGACTGTTGCTTGTTGTGCAAAACATTAATTACCGTGTTTCTATTCCAGTGATGAACATGATGCCATCATTTAAAGAGACTTCAGGGGCGACAGCGTTGGAAACCCACCCTGTCACAGCTGTTGTAACTTGCTTCTGAAAGAGTTTCTTTCATAAAGATGATCACAGTCTCTGAACCTGTGGGTGTTACCCTGCAAAATGTTGAGAACTTTTCTTAAACATCCTAATTTTTTACATTGGCTTTCATAAGAGTAAGAGGAACTCAGCACTTTGTAGAGACAGTATTTTCTTATTCCGGTATTTGTAGCCAGATTTAACAAAATCACATATTGAGTCATTTTAAGGTACACACACAGGTCTCTGAAATAGCTAATTACTAGCACAGGTGATTACATCATTGCAATTCTAAGTAAGTTCAGGTGGGTTTTTTTCTAAAATTTTGTATTAAATTGTATTTATTTTGAAGTTTGATGTGAACTTTAGTTTAGAAATTTTGGATTTGGAACAACTCAGTTAATTTTTAATAGAGTGTAAAGGGGTGTGTTTAGCTAACTGTATAGAAGGTGTGATGAGTACTTTAAGTGTCAGTCATTAGCTCGCCAGTGACTTTCCTTAATAGGCTGTACAATGAGACAAGCTGCAGGAAGCATGGACAGACTGGAGATATCCATCCATGACTGTTTTCTCTAAAAGCTGCTTTTTTCTAGCATGTCCTAATGAAGCTTGTGCAATTGAAGATAAAATAAGAATGCAAAAAAGTAATTGTGCCATCATAAATAAAAAAAAATACAAAAATTGCTTCTCAAAATTGGCTTTTAAGTTGAACGTAGCAATCACTTGGCTCTTGATCTTTATTATTACAAAACTGTATGCAGTGTTTTAGTAGCATTTGATAATCACTGAAACTTACATACAGAAGGAGAAAACTATAATATAGCATTTTAGAAAACTATAAACTGCATTTTTAAAACTGCGTTCAGAACTTGGTACTGCTGGCACATGTGTACAGAGATCTGGTCAAAAGTCCAACTGAAGATAATGGGCCATCTCTCAGAAGACCTTTAGATTAAGGCCCAAATGCACTGGGGGTCCTGTGCAGGATGGCTGGTGCTGCTTCCACATCACTTCTGCAGTCACACTGAGGTAAATCCGCTGACTTCAGTAGATGGGCTCCTGATTTACACTGGTGTAAGGAAAACTAGAACAAGGACCAGGAAACACAGGCTTGCATTTCCTTATGTCACTGAGTAATTGTTCAATCTTTCTCAGGCTCCACTTGTTGACCCCTTCCTGATGAAAGGGTTGGTGTGGTGGGGTTTGACCGTCCTGGTTGCTAGCACTAGTCCCTCATTGAGGGCACAGAGGGGAGGTGGTGACAGGTGAGGAAGGTCACAATGGGAACTGCATCTAAGTCTGTCATGGGGCTGGGGAACAGTGCATCAGGGGAAATATGAGTACCTCTCTGGAATAGGTTAATTTTTTTGTTAAGCAGTAGTTTATTCTGACATGCAATGTTAAAGTGGCCATATGGATATTTTTTCCTTTTTTACTACTCCATCTGAAAAACCATGGCTAACGAGTCATCTCACTAGCACCAGCTACACACCTGAAAAAGGGCGTACAGGGCTGTTTCATTTTTTTACCAAGATTGAGGTACAGGGGGAGAGAAAGAGTGATTTGAAGTAACTTTTGTAGTTTTTATTACTTGTGGTGTTTGGAAAATTACTGGATTTGACTTGAAGAGTTAGAGAAAAAATTCTTTCACAGAACTGTAATTTCTTACTTTGTAGAAATTAAGACAATTAAGTGCAACTCAATTACTGGGATTGTCTCACCTCTGTTATACAGACGAATAAATAAAATAAAATCTTTGCAATTACTACATCAATTTCAGTTGAATTTTCATAATTCCCTCAATCCTTTCCGCAGTCATAACCATTGAATAAGAAGTGTTCACTGTATATACTTTTATACAGTAGAATACCAGACCCTAGTGCATTTTTGCCCAGCTCAGTCATTTCTAATGTATTTTGTAATCCTATTACTACAGTAAAGCAGAAGTATGTGCTCAAGATTTCATAGGTGTCAGTGCAAATATAAAATTTGACCTCCTTTCAGGTGTTTGGATACTGGACAAAATCCCTTCCCCATTGAAGTCTCTTTCCCCCTTAGTTCTCTGGTGATTTAATTATTCTAAATTCAATCATAAGTTCATATTTACTTTATGCAACAAATTTTTAGTATAAATTGTTCCTTACCTTGTCTAGGTATACTTATGCTACAGTCACTCAGCCTTTCATTAAATGGATTTGTTGATACTGTAAAGATGATTTAATTGTTTCTAGTCCATCCCCTCTCCAGGACTGTGTGTCTGTTTTCTCATTAGTACAGATGGCTGAGCAATGCAGTTCAGAGTTCTGTCTTGCTTAGGAACCCCTCTGGTGACACATCACAGAACTGCATTTGCAGTATCACATTTTAAGCCCATCACCAGCATTCAATTCATTATTACAGCTCTTTTACACAACCCTTACCCTCATTTTTTATCCTGAAAATTCATGGGTTTGTGCTTCATGTTAAAATGTATTTCATTTAATATTACAGGCTGGGGAAGTCATCCAATGGCTACAGAACATAGCCACCTTAGGTCAGCTATCATGGATGTTACTTTGGCCCTTCAGACACAACAAGATCAGCCTTACAGTCACATCTCAGGGCTGCAGCATTCTGCCTTCCTCCCACAGGTCTTCCCTTTTCATGCACCTCTCCTTTACCCTATAATCCAGTACCAAATCATAGCACTTCCAGCTTAGTTGTAGTGATGGGGCCCTGTCTCAAAAGCTTCAAAGTAGTCCAGAAATGGTGCTTTCTTTGGGGTTTACTTAAAAAAAAAACCTATTTAAGCAAGATAACATTACTGTGATAACTTGAAAATTTGTAAATCTTTCATACCTTTCCTTTTTGTTTACTGACTGTTAAAGCTCTTACATATTCATGCCACTCTGTTTTTGCCCTGAAGACTTACACAGCATTCTTAACATGCTTTATTGAAAAGATATAAGCAACAAAATTACAGTATTGCCAAAAGCAAAGTGGAACAGCATCAGAGACTGGAAATTGCCAGGATAACTCAAGAGGTTAAAAATTTAGCTGTGATAGGGAAGCAGATGGAATGAGCATGGACCTGTACAGAATGTAAACACATTCTCTAGAAAACACTGAAGGAGACCCAATTCATGTAGGACTGAGACAGCAGCCTTAATAACCAGGAAAGTTGTTAAAATTAATTTAGGAAGTTGCATTTTACAGTCCTCACAAACTGCCTAGACCCAGGGACTTGCAATTCCTCATGTTGATACCGCAGCGTCTAAGCTTTAGCTTGCTTTAAAATTTAGTGTTTGATTTACTTAAGACTGGCACAATGATTAATTTTATCTTTCAGTGTCAGGTTATCCCTATACATCAAAACATCCAATTCAGGAACTCTGAAAATTGAAAGAATAAAAGGGACTCCAAGTTCTGGGGGCTCTTAAGTGTTCTTTTAGAATACCAAGAGGAAATACATTCTCACTCTTATACTCAAAATTTTGAGTGTGTCTGTTGTTTGACTGACCTTCTCCATATCAAGTTTAACGTAGCTGGGAAACCAAGGTGTTGTACCTGCCCGGCCCTGAAGTGGTGGGTGCTTCTAAAGTGTTGGAAGAAAAAGTCCGTAGCTCATTTTCCTTGACAGGGTTCATAAAGAAAAGCAAAGAGTGTGTGTACAAGTGAGTTTTTCTTACTCTGATTGTTGCATATATGACTCATCTAAAGACCATGTTCTTCCCTTAGAATTAAAACTATCTTCCCTTGGGCAAATCACAGCCTTACCTCCTGTCCTAGACTCTGTTAGTACCAAGTACTTCACTTCTCTGTTTGCCAAAACAATACAGCATCAGTAAGTCAAGCTAAACTGATCCAAAAGGAAGATCTTTGTTCTAAGTTTACACACCGTAACATGTGGGCTTAGAAAGTTTTGGCAAGTTCTCCAGCTTTTCCCTAAAAAAATTTCACCAAGCCAAAACTAAATGTGAAGGACACTGCTAGGACGCTGCTTATTGTGCAAACAATTTCCTGCTATGCTCCAGCATATTTTGGTCTCTCAAAAGAGAAGAAAATAATTCTCCTCACAGATCCTACTATGTTATTCTCAGAAAATGTTTGGAGTGCTGCTCCTCCTTGCGCAGGATGTGTGCAATACCCAAGACTCTTAGGCTTCAAAGGTCCCATGCCAGCAGCCATCAGTGAGAAGGGTGGGCTGGAGCATCAGTAACTGTTGGGATCACATTTTCAACTAAGAACAGAACCAAAGGACTGGTGATTTAATGCAATGGTGACCCCAGAGCAAGAGTGACAACAATTACCTGTGAAGTAGTTCAACAGAACAGAGAATACCTTTTTATGTCCAGAATACATCTCCTGCCTGAACTGGGGTGGGTAATTGGGAACCAAGGTGGGTGTTCAGAAAAATGAATTTGCAACTTCAGTCCATCTGCAACATAAAACGTGACACTGCACACCCCAGCCTCATAGACTGCAACTGCTGCAATGCAGAAGTAAAGGCAGATGAACACGCTATTTATAATTTTCATGTGCTTCATTTCTGATGTCTTGTGAGGAATATAGCAAAGAACCAAGTTCTGAGAGCATGGCACTATGGAGCTACTAGGCAACCACTAACTCTCTCAGTCAGAAAAAGCAGTAATATAAAGATTTTTCTTTTTTATCATGCTAATGGAGTTCCTAGGTATTTCCTATATGGCAATTCATTTCAGCATGTAAGAGCAGAGCTTTGTTATGACTGGTGGCAGTACTAGAACTACATGCTGTCTTCAGTTTGAAGAGCATTGGGCCTCCTGGTCAATGCTTAAAAGCAAACAGAAGAGAAAGATAAGCATTCAGTCAAAAAAAGAACACAAAAATTCAGGAAACTGCTGAATAATTACAATAAAGCTTCGTGGCACTTGCTTCACAAAACATACAGCTGCCACTTGGGAAACCTCTGTATCTTGCAGTATTGCAAACTAGTATCAGAAACTGCAGCTGCTCCAGATCCGTTGCAGATATGATAAGCTTCATTCCAGCAAAGAAATTGCTCATTTATGGGAGCTGGGAGCATTGCCTTTATCTTCCTCTTACAGCAAGTCTGACCACTGAAGTGCAATGATACTAAAGTTCACATCCTCTACATCCCCTAAGCAATGCAAACACACGCTGCCAGCTCAAGACAAGCCATGGACCTGAAATCCTGAAATGCTGATGTGCAAGAATTTGAGCTGCTTGGTCAGCACAGCTGCAGAGGGTGCTTGCGGGAGGGGGGCTGTTTATTGCTATTCAACCCAGTCAGAGCTCTGGAAAATGCTTTCAAAGAAGGAAGTGGACACAGAACAAAGTGTGAGCACGGTCAGCTGGTTCTGTCACTTGATCCTCTCCAAATAAAACACTAAGCAGACTGTTCTCCATGGTTTAACGTTTTGCCAGGGTCCTGTTTGCAATGTGCTACAGACAACTAGCTTGATTAGAGCTTTCTTGGAATAGTACTGAGGAGAGAGCATAGCTGCTCACACGTACAGCATTATCGAGCAGGGAACCCACAGTCATTACAGTGAGGTGTAGCAGAAAGCCATACCCTAGATAAGCCTTCCTGACAAAACTAGGTCAAAGAGTCTTACCCATTAGTTTCTAGATCAGGTTCTCCCACTTCTCAGAAAGTGATTCAGGTACCTAGATGCAGACAGGCAGTGCTGTTTGAAGCTGCCCAGAACATTCAAAACACTGATCAACCAGGGCTGAGAGGTATATTGCAGGCCCTGAGATACTCTCAGGCATCACAAATGACACTGAACACCTGAACCACAGAGGGCTTCTTATTAAAGCCCTGTATATCCTCTAATCCGATCTTTATGTAGTTAACTGGAACATCTGAAAACTCTAACTCCCTACATTCTAAAAAACCACCAAAAATGCATTGTTTAAAAAGTCTGCCTGCTACTATGTTTTTCTACCATGTTTTTCCCTGTCCTCTTCCTTGTTCAGAAACAACACTCACCTGTTAACAATTCCACATTCTTTAGGTGAGCCTGACCTCTCCAGTTCCCCCTGCAGATTCATCTTAATCTGCAGAAAGTATACTTTTAATGACATTTCAAAATCAGAAAAACAAAAGTATGTTAATCAGAGCTGTTTAAAACTACATGCTAGTTTTGAAACATTTACACTTTTAATAACAAAAATAAAGGGAAGATATGTACATGTAATAAAATTGGGCAAAAGTCTACATTTCAAAGAATTACAGCAAGCCAATCTGCAGTTAAAAAATCCACGTCTGAAGACTGAGAAGTCCACTCAGACATTAAATGTGGACAACTGTGGGCTGAAGATGACTGACTTTAAATTAGAGCCAGACAAACCGACTCCAGCACTGCAGGGCCTGATGCTGTTATCCTGGCAGTATTATTCCACTGTTTGACATGAAATCCTTGCAAAATACCTACAAACAGAGGTGTTCATAGGTATCTACTATGCAAGTCTAGGCATACAAAGTTGAAAAGGGTAAGTAAGAGTCAATCAGTAAGAGAATAGGAGTTCCTAGACTACTAGTTTATAAAACAACACTTCAGAGCAGGCCGGAAAATCCTACTATTTAATTGCACAATCACTATAAAGTTCCAAACACAGAAAAATAGCTTTTACAAATAATCTTTAGCACAAAGACTGTAGAGCTACCCTCTGCCTCATCTTTAAGGTGATGAGGACTAGAATTTCTATCCTTTGAAAAATCAAGACAGAAGAAAGTACCAGATGCTGTTGGGGTTTTGGGGGGTTCTGTTTTTAAATAAAGAGGGAATCAGCAAGCAGCACAGAAGCTCACTTCAAAAATGAAAGAAAGACAAATGGAATTTTTATTGTACTTTTGGAGGCAAACCACCCCAAAATTTTGTCAGGAAAAGACAGCGTTCTAGTTACTGCAGTCTACAGAGAAAAACCAACACTCGGAAAAGAGTAAACAAACACTCCTTTGAGAAGTAGAAATATTTAATTCAGTCTTCATACAAACTATTAGTAATATACATTACACAAGTATCAAGACATGAAAAAACTTCTAAAATTCCTGCTGTTCCTGCAACAGTTAGCCTCTTTTCTCCTCAAGTCCAGAAGAAAGCCAAAACAGGAGTAGCTGAAGTTAATATTAATTATTAATAACAGCAAACTTAATATATTTCCTCACATCCACATGGAGGAAACTCATGAGAAGAGTTGTGCCAAGCTCCATTTTAGGAACTCAAGCAAAAAGTTTTTTATTCAAAGTGACACTAGTGTATCTACTTTCCCTATTCAGAAAGGAACACCACAAAAACCTAATATTGACTTGGTTTTATGAACAGAAAGAGCCTTTGGCACCGAAGGCCTAGCGTGCTCCTAATGATGATACACTTTACTATTACACAACTGTGTTAGGTGGTTGATTAATTACCTTCTGTACCACAATTTTCCGTTCTTAAGACACTGCTGGCTTAAGCTTCAGCAGTTGGAGGATGACAGGAACAAAGACATTTTGCAAGTTTCCCTCTTTATGAAAGAAATGTACGGACTGTGCCCTTTATTGTCCCCCTGCAAATAGGGCATTTTCTAAGGGATGGTGCACATTCTTTGCATACCACTAAGTGACCACATGGAATAAAAACAATAGAAACTTCTTTGTCCATGCAAACTTTACATGTTCTTTCCTCTTGCAATCTTCTTAATTGTTCTTCCATAGGCAAACCTGGAAAAAATAGTTAACTTTTTGTCAGCCTGAATATGTGTATATATTATATCAAAATATATTTAGAGTATAGCCATACCCTTTATTTCCCCATCTGTACTCACTAAATATAGATGGCAGTAAGAAAATAAGAACATTTTCCAGAGCTCAGAAGTGGCATGCAAGGAACCAGTCTGTACTTTCCACTTCTGAGAGATGATGGACAGCTCAGGGTTGGAGGCCAACCAGTGTTTACATTTGAGCAAACGCTGTACTTTTCTTGCTTGGATATCAGAAACACAGAGCATAGCCTGACTGGTGGAAGTGAGCTATATCCAGGCTTGTAAACTTTTCTGCAGTCTGTTAACAGACTACACTACAGGACTAAGAACCAGAGCAAACTCAATCCTATGTCTGACAAGTGTTTATGTACCCAGCTGTTGGGTCAAGCTAGATGTCAGGGCACCTATAAGCCACAATGGAAAAGCAGAGATGAACCCTGTTGCGGAATGCTAACCAACTATCCCCTCTCCAGTCTTTACCAAATACCTGAATGAGACCTTGTATCAGGATCAAGTCCAGCATGTGCTTCAATTGTTGAGCTCCAGAAAGCTCAATATCATATGATGCAAAACCATACTTAAGGCACATGCACTTAACTTTTGGTTAACTTTTTCAGTCCATTTTATTAAAGCAGAATTAGGGAGAGGGTAAAGCATAAAACCTACTTCTTAAACAAAGTAATTTTTTTATGTTAGCTATTTGTTCCACAATACCCTTTAAGATAAGAAGGCAGAATTTAAGGTACCTGAAACATCTTCTGTGGGAACATACTTCATGTTCTTCTCCACTGAAACAGGAGAAAAAAAATCCTTGTCATTTGACTTATCTATATTGAAACAGCATCTGTTTGTTTCTTTTTCTTCAAGTTGCTATGAGAGCACTGGTTAGACTTCTATAAAATTATATCTTTTACAAACAAAAGAAATCCAGACAGACATACCAAATAAATCTTTGTAGAGCACAGGGTCACAATCTCGTAGGCAGTTCCTGAATATGCTGGCTGCTTCATTTCCTTTCACTAAAATTGTATCTATCAGTTCCCTTGCTTGCAATGGTGTCTGAGTCTTCTGCTTAATAACATCATGCTCAGGTTCTGTTATCACTTTAGCTGATAGTAAACTCCCAAGGACTGGAAGTACACATGTTAAACGTTGGAATAAAGCCATGCGATTCTTGCGGATTAAGGATAAATCATCTGGAACGTAAGGAGGATTAGATATTTGTTAGGAATACACTACTCCAAGTTGCACTTCTTTTTAACAATAATTGATACATTCTTTACACTCTATTTGAACCATTTGCTTATTACACATCATTAATAAAGCCCTCAGTAAGTTTCAGTGGTATTCACATAACAAAGAGACTTAAGAAAACTACATAAAAGCAGCTTCTGAGCCAAAGCCCTTTCAACCCAGGAAACCTCCTGCTCCCATCTCTAGGTTAAATGATCTGAGGGGGTCTTGTCTAACTCCACACTAGCGAGGCTTACACTCTCCAGAGAACTGCAAAGAAAAAACACCTCTGCATAACACCAGTGCTAACTTATCGACAACCAAGAGGTTAACTTTAGTCAGTGTAGGCAAAATCATGTCTGTATATAGAAGAAAGCTCTTCTAAGAGGTGTCCAACAGAATTATGTACAAAAAAACCCCAGAACAACAGCACAACCAGACTCTGGAGCCTTTTTTAAGTCTACCACAAACAACAATAAAAAAATTTCCATTAGGATTTAATGCTGAATCCATCCATAATTTTTTGACAGAAATAAGACTAGCAAAGAAGCAGCCTTAAGTCAGTTTATAATTAAGAAGTTTCATTATGCTTCACAAGCTCAAATCCAGAAGGATTTCTTTAGGCTGCAAAACTTCTATAGTATTGAAGCTACAGGAAATGTTAAAGGCACATCAAATAAACACTAAATTGCTGACGTACATGGGCCGAGTCAGATACAGTAAAGCATATCTTTGGCCATCTTACAGAATCTGAATTTGCAGCAGTTTATGGCCTCTTCTAGGAGGTGGATATGGTGGCTTACTGATTCAAGCAGCTTAAAGAGCAGGCAAATTTGGAAAAAAAATCAGTAGAGTGTCCCAAGTATTTTATTAACAGCAATATAAAGGCACACAAATGAAAAATGGCTTTGGAAATAAGAGATGATTCGAACCCTCGGCCCCTGGTATGAACTATTCTCCTAAAAGGGAATGAAACAATTCCCAGACTGCTAGTTCCATACAGATATCCTGACAATGCTTTTAGAGAAGCTGATCCTAATAGCAATGAAACTAAATCACTTAGTGAATCCTAACAAAAGAAAATCTATACATATTACAAACCACTTCAAATTTCACTTTTATTTATGCCTTATATGTACCTGATGCCGCTTCTTCTAATTGTTTTTCTTTCTCTTCTTCAATCTTCTCATCTTCAGCAATGAGCAGATCAGACACAAGATCATTAACAGTCTTGTAGTTTTCTCCAGTTGTAAAGATTTTACTTTGCACTGTTTGCTTTATTAGCCTTCTACTGAATCCCATCTCCAAGGCAGCTTTAATAACAGGCGTGTTCATCATGACTGCATCTTCTGAATGACTCTCTCCAGGGCCAAAACGAATAACTAATCAAAGAGGAAAATCACCGTGTATAATATAAAGAATAAAATATCTATACAACCCTGAAGTCAGACACATCAACGTTACCTACACACATGAACACCTGGCAGTAAAAAGTTTCAGTAGTTAAATAGAATTTTTTAAAAGTAGTTTTAAAAATGGAAGCCAGTTACTTAGTCATGGATTGAATCCAAGACAAACATCAATCCATGTCATGCCTTTGCTAAAATCGAGGATAATCCAGAGAAACCACTGAGAATTCCATTGTGTCTTAACAGCTTTTTTTATACTTAGTCATTTCTAACTTCAGCCTTGAAAAACGTCTTGGGGGAATGGGGAGAGGGGTGGAAATCTGTTTATAGTACCAACAATTGCTCTATTCCAATTCTTGATCAGTATTTTCCATTCCACTCAGTAAGCACCATACACAAGGGACTCCTACTCATTGTCCTCAACCAGCAGGGACTAGGACAGCATAAACTGCTCCCAGAGGGTGAGTGGATTTTTTTCCACCATAACTAGAATCCAGCCCAGAAAGACTTCACTTTTATCAGCTTGTCCTACCTTCTTCCTTAACCTCTGCTGCTCAACTCAGAGCATTTACTCATCTATGTGCCTAAAGATGGAATTGCATAACTGCATGGTTATGACACCCTCTAGCAATTGTTCCACCAAGTTCAATACTTGCTTTGCTTAACTGAAACCCTGAAACTAAAAACCACAAATGCAGCAAGTGCCAAGCATTTAAACCCACAAATTTTAATATGAGCTGCTAGCAAGAAAATAAGGAAAATATAAAACAAGATCTCTTAGAGGTGTTTCCTTGGACTTTATCCATACAACATCAAAACTACCTCACTTTTAGGGAACAAATGTAAGAATTAGCTATCCAAAGCTAATTTGCTTAGCAATCATTGAGTTTGCAAAATGCTGAAGGAGTGTAAAAACATGCTTTAATATACATACTTGGGGGATCAATGTTTTCATCTACAGGCGGCTCAGAGGTTGATAAGAGCTGTGGAACAGAAAAGAACTACATTAGTATCAAAATACTGCTTTTTCCTCTACGTACCTTTCTAACACATTCTTCCATCACAAAACCACGTTAAGCCTTTTACCTGAGTGGTACCCATTAAATATTTTACAGGCAGTTACACAAGTCTGCAAATTTGTGCAACTATATAATCAATATAAAGCTGGTGCTGACCACTTCCATGAAGAGGAGTTTGGCAAACTTTTGCCATAAGAATTACAGATAGAAATAATTCAGGCTGTCCATGACTGATTTCTGAAATAATAATTACTGATCTGCATTATTCAGTGACACAGAATTTCCCTCTCTTAACATAAAGGAGCTCATGCCTCATAGGACTTTCCACAAGTAATCTGTAAAAGTTAAACTCTTAGTCCAAGACTAGCCATGGTTCAGCACTGGTTTCTTGTACGTGATCATGAAGAGCATTTATCATGTTAGAAACCTCGGAGAAACATATGCAGAAATGAGGTAGAAGGATGGACCAAACTCACAAAAAGGACACAGCACTCTTCAACAAGGGAAAAGCAAAGTTACAGGACAGTAAAGTTTACCTGTTCAAGGAGATGGGGGAATCTGGCCTGAATTTGACTTACGAACTCTCTTCCTTTGACACGAAGCAGATACTCACATCTGGAAAATTGACATATCAAATTATACGTTCAACTTGCCAAAGGAAAAAAAAATACAGAAGAATAAAGGAGTTTAAATCCAGTGTAACTTAAATACTTATGTTTCTCTTCCTTCAGAAGAGAAAGAGTACTCAATGGGAAGCTTGATGCAGTGTCAAGTGACAGTTTGATAAAACTTTTCCATGATGTCCAGCCGCCAGTAGGCTTATATATATAAATGCAGCAACTTTACATTCTGCTACCACTTGTAATCAAAACTGTATGTCATGAGAAATGATACTGTGTCAGCATCACTACAAAGTGCAGTGATGAACTGTTTCTATCTTACATGCATCTTACCATTCTTATCTCCTACTCAAATCATTCAAAATAATTTAACAAAAGTTAACGCCACTATCAAAGCCAGATCCACTTTGCTAATTCAGAGTTTTATCTCCTCTGTACATTTAGTGACAGGCTTTACACAGTAAGAAACAAAGTTGTCATTTAACCTTACACACATCATGTAGTCCAACAGTAGGCAGTAAATTGCCCACGAAAGCCTAGTTGGAGAACTATAATTAGCTTTCCTGAAATTAAGTGCAGCCATTTCTGCCATTAATGTAGGTGGCAATTTTCACAAGCACAGACAGAAATTAGGTATGCAATTGCCATTTAATTAGGGGTGACATTAAAAAGTTATTTCTGTTATTTTTTCAATAGAGACATATTAAACAGCCACTGAAACCTTCCTCACAAGCCCTTCCACATGTAGGAAACTAAACTGCACAAGCAGAAAAACTGGTTCAAGAGCATTCAGCATGGGCACAGAACTAGAACAAATGAGTTACACATACTTCATTTCTCAACAGCCTATACTCCCCCCAGTCTGCTTTCTGACTGCTTCTCTTAGACAAATATGCTCATTAACAATGCAGTCTCACTTGCTAATAGTGATTTAGGGATGCACATGGCCTTTAATTACGAGGTGGAAAGCATTATATACCATGTTTAACGAAGAAATGTTTTAATTAAGCCCACCTTAGCATTTCAGAGCTTTTAAATACACATAAAATACATCCAAAAGAAAGAGTACGTCATAGGGTGAAGTTAAACAGTACATACCTGCCAAGATTAGAAGCATTTAAGAATGTGAACAAATTATTATAAAGATGTTGCAAGTTACCTTGGAAACCACTTTGCATGCTCAATCCATGGGTCATCTCCAGATTCCCAGCACCTTAACCCACCATCACAGCAAAAACACTTGACATCGTCATTGCGCCCTTTAAAAAAAGAACAAGGCAAAATATCTGGCAAACGTTCACACAATTTACCTAAAAGTAAATGCTGACATAGCTGCATGAATAAAACCGGAGCAGTCTGTTTTTCTTACCTACATAGTAAAAGCCAGCATCTGCAAGCTGTTCGGGCTGAACTGGAATTCTGGTTGGCCAATTGATGAATGTTTTAACTCGTGCCTCATGGGTTTGCATGCTCACATTTGAAACATTGAAACTTGGCTGGTCTCGGGTGAGGTTTTCCACAAAAGAACAGTTTGGATAGTGCCTCCGGTGCTCTGACACAGCATTATCTTTCGGTTCCCAGTTACACAGCTGACCACCGCAGGTAAAACAAGCAACTTTGTCTGCTGTCCCCAAGTAATAAAGTCCAGCCTTTGCCAGATCAGTGGGTGAGAGAAACGTCAGTGGCCATGAGTGAAAGGTGCGTAGTCTAGCCTCTTCTGTACTCATAGAAGGATTGTAAAGCTTATGTCTCAAGAATGAAAGGTCTTCAGCTGCCCTAGTAGTTACTGGGTCTTGAGGAAAACTGGAAAAAGAGCCACTGAAATATCCAACTTGTTCTAAACTTGGAGAAAGCGTTATAGAACGCAGAGATGGTGAGAGACTGTTTGTAACTGAGGGCAAAAAGGCAGAACGAGACGACAGTCCACGGTTGTTAACTGAAAGCATGCTTTGAACAAAACTGCAGCCAGGACATAGCTCTTTATGTTTTTCCATAGCATTATCTCCTGGTTGCCAGTTATCCAGTGTTAAGCCACAACTGAAGCACTTAACTTTATCCTGCACACCAGTGTAATAAAACCCAGCCCGGGCAAGACTCCGTTCTGATACTGGCATGTTAACGGGGAAAGCAGAAAACGTTGACATTCTGTAGAGCTCACACGATAGGTCATACTTCAGTTCACCACACACAGCACTGTGCCTCATGATGCTAGCCAAGAAAGGGCTATCTTCCACTATATTCATAATGGACTGGTTTTGGAAAAATGGGACAAGTCTTCCTCTGGGAGGTAGTTGTGTGCATGAAAGGTAATTTGGAATAATCCTCGCCTGTACAAAAGCAATAAATACTTTAATGTGTAACTTCAAATGAGCAAGTGAATAGAATCTGCCTCGTGATTAAAAGCCTTCTAACATATGGGAAGTTCTTGTAGTTTAGTTTACAAAACTGCTTTCAGTGCAGTTTTCAGTTGCCTCATCCCATTTTAACAATTGAAGAAAGCATGTTGAAAAGGAATTTCCCTTGAATCATATAAGCATCACATGCTTTCATTCTTTTGCATATCTGGGAGAGCAGTACCAATTTGTCAGGCTAGTGGAGGTGGGATCAAAACAGAAAAAACCTCAAAAGGGTTTACTAATCCTTTGTCAATAAAGAAACTAAAACTGGGGGCAACTAAAACAATATTGTTCTTATCCAGAACATATGTTAAGTGATTTAAGAACTAAATTTCACCCTAGACAGCTGATAAATATGTAGCTTATAGGCACGTATAGATTTTAGTTTGAAAACCTCATTAGGAACCTGAAAAGTAGGGTTTATCAAGTTCAAAGGGCATACAAAAAATAGAGACCCAGAACTGACATTACTGAACTGATCTGGTACATTTGCAACTACTGGCTCCCAAAAAAACTTCTCAACTTCTGCATAGTGATGTAACAAGTTGTTAAGACCAAAGAAGTTAGTCTATACACAACTCCACATGTATTGAATATTCAGCTATTAGAGAAACAAATTCTATACACTGCCTCTGACAAGGATGAACCTCCCTGTTAACAAATATGGGATAGCCCCAGCTTTTCTGTCTACAACAGTGTCAGCACTGAATTAACAAATCATTTCAGTTTTAACCTGGTGCCTGAGTTACAAGTACAGAGTTATCAAATGTAACATAAATTAATTGCCTTGTGTCGGGACATTCTGATGCTTTATACAGTCGAATTAAGTTTTTTCTCCACGCCATGTTTATGGCAGAGTAAACAGAACCCCCAGATTAAAAAAATAATAAAATTGATGCCTTAGTTTCTTTATTTCTGCACAGAACTACCTCCCAGAGTTCAGACTGAAGTCCCTATTAAGGTGTCTACGCCTCCATATTGATACTGACTGTTCTCAAGACGAAATTGTAAGTATCTGTAGTTTCAATCATCTAATTCTTTTAGGCGGAACAAAATCTGTAAGAAAGAAAGAGAGGAGTGTTTCAAAATATACAAAATTAGGTGCATGCAATGTCTGTGCAAACAGAAATTACACAAATTAAAACAACATAAGCTTTTTTGTAATCATAGAACGTTAAGAGTTGGAATGGGCCTTAAAGATCATCTAGTCCCAATCCCTCCTGCCATAGGCAAGGACATCTCCCATTAGACCAGGTTGCTCAGAGCCACATCCAACCTGGCCTTGAACACTGCCAGGGGTGGGGTGTCTACAACGTCCCTGGGCAACCTGTTTCAGTGTCTCACCACCCTCACAATACAGAATTTCTTCCTAATATCTAACCTAAATTTCCCCTCTTTCAATTTGTACCCATTACTCCTTGCCCTATCACTACAGTTCCTGACAGAACCTCTGGCCTCTCTGTAGGCTCCCTTTAGATACTGGAAGGCTGCTATGAGGTCTCTATGCAACCTCCTCTTCCCTAGGCTGAACAGCCCCAACTTTCTCAGCCTGTGTCATGTTAGCTAGAAAGTTTCAGGGAGTCAACATTACACTGTGATATGGAGTGGATTTTACACACTTAATTTCCCTGTTACTGACACACATGCAAAACTGTTCAATCCACGAGCAGAATTTTTCTGGCAGATGGATTAACTGGTCTACTTAATCACCAGCTGTATAATTAAAGGTAAGATCCTGTACTAAAGCTGCAACTATTTAAATTGGTTTAAACTTGCAGATTCTCAAACGTGAAGGTCCAGTTTTATAACACTGACTTAAAGAGCACTGGAAATTTTAATTTACGTGAAGCCAATTATATTTGACTTACAGGACATCAGCAAATTTAAACTTCACCAAAAATTCAGGTAAGGCCAAATACAAAGTTTTTATAACTGTATATGTGAATAAATACAAAATTATATTTAACAGTCTGGTATGGAGCATCGGTTCCTAAAAAGTTCTTCCAGGAAAGGCTCAAAACAGTCATCATGACACAGCACTACGAAAACAGCCCCCTGCGCTAAGGGCACACATCTAGAGCACCTGAAGGCGCCTGGCGGGGTCTGTCCGTGGACGCACCCCCAGCAGCCACAGCCCCATGTCCCCATGCCCCCTGGTCCCTCCCTGGCTTCGCCAGGCCTCGCCCGAGCGGATCCAGCAAGGCTGCCACGCTCCCCTCCACGGCCTGGGGCGGCACAGGACCCTCAGCCGCCCCGGGACTCCTCCGCCACAGCGGGGACGGGGACAGGCACAGGCACAGGCGCAGCCAACCCCCACTGCCCCCCCAGTGGCAGCGCCCTCCCGCCTGGGCCCGTCCCGGGCCCGCCCGTCCCATGCCCCCCCCTCCCTCCCCTCCCCAGTACTCACGGCCTCCAGACGGGCCCCGCAGCGCGCCCCAGCGCCCCAGCCTATATGCGGTGCCTGGCAGGGAGCGGGGGGAAACAAGCCCCCCACCGGCACCGCCCCGCCCGGGAAACTCCGGCCGCAGGGTCGCACCGGGAAGTCCCGGCGGCCGCCGGGCGCAGGCGGGGCCGGACGGGGCCCTGCCCTTCCCCTTCCCCCGCGAGCGAGCGCCGCCGGGCGGCGGGAGCGGCCCCCGGGGCGGTGCGGGGCCCTCGACGCGGGGGCGGTGCTCGGTCGGGTCGCAGCGCTGAGAGGAAGGGAGGCCCCGGCCCTTGACAGCACCAGGGATCTTGGGTACTTTCCTGCTGGCCGGCGGGGAAACCCGCCCGTAGAACGTGCTTTCCTTGGCGGGGATTTCCAGCTCGGCGGGCGCGGCAACGGGAAGGGGAGCGCCCGGGGGGAAGGGGGGCAGCGGCCCAGACTCGGGTGCACACACAGATCCGCCGTCCCGAGCGGGTGGCCAGGACGGGGCTCACCTCAAACCCCGCAGTTTTTCACCTCTGCTCCTTGACACCAGTGTCAAGCTCGGCCGCATTTCCTAATATGGGCAGCTCTGCAGCCTGCGAGAGGGGAAGCAACGTGACAGGCGAAAGACCCCAGTCACTGAAAGTCACAGAGGAAGAACAAGAGGAAGACAAAATAAGATGATAAATTTCCACTGGAAAGGTTTAAGGCAGTATCTCTGAGTACAGAAATCTGAAAAACTTCCACGGCAGCTACCAGAACGCTGATCAAAAGTTCAAAATCTCCCAGCACAGTTATGGTCTGGCATTTCCTATGAAGAAACAGCAGATAAAAGATTTTAAAAAGCCCCCTTTTGGGACGACAGAATAATAGTAGGGTGTTTACACAACTGAGAACTGAAGAGTAAAAATAAAGGAAGTGTGACAGAGCATTATGACACTAGTGGGTAATTTTCTGTAACAGAGTTCCAGTAAGATGAGTTTGGAAGAGACTCATTCATATATTTTCTAAAACTGTTACAAATTTCCTGTCATATGTGATGACATCTATCGTATGTAAGGGTACTGTCACATTTGAACCACCTAGCTGTGGTGACAGTACAGTACAGCTGCTACTGTTACACCATTTAATATCACATAATGATAGACATAGAAACCTTTGCATTTCAGCAGTTGCACAAAAAAATCCCAAAAAGGTCAAAAACTTTTTAAAGTTTAAAATGGTTGTCAGATCACTGATATGTTGTGTTAAGGAAGTTGCTTACACGGAAGTCAAGGTTCAAAATACTGTATCTGAAGAGTGACGGGGTGTGGTATTTAGTTTTGTTTGACATATGTGAATAAATGTCACATAAGGAACATACTTGTACGTGCATGTGCTTGAAGATTTACTTTGACGGGTTATCTCCAGTTTTGGGACTTAAAGCAGGACTCCCCAAATGAAGTTACATTGAATCTATTATAAGATTCTTGACTTTTTACCGTACATTCTCCCAAGCCTAGTTAATCCAGTGTTCCTCCTTAACTGCTGCATCGCTCCCTCCCTTATGCCACTCCACCCCCAGCCACTATCTGCCCTTACCCCTCTGTACCCTTCAGTCTCCTGCTAATCTGGCACTATAAACTGCTATTTCCTCCCCTTCCAGGCCTCAAGGCAAGAGGTTTCAGGTTCTCCCTTTCAGCTTGGCAGCCTCATGTCACAATGAGGAGGAAGGGAGGGGAGGAACTATGAAGCAGACTAAAATACTTGGAATAGCAGAAAAAGATGTGTAGCTGCCCTGAGCTGTCAGGCTCTTTCAGCTTGCTTTGCCTCTTTCAGTATAGTAGCAGCTCCCCCACTTCTCCAATCCCAGCAATTCCTTTGCTTTTTCCGAGAAAGAGATAAGAAGGAACTTCCCTCACTTAGCTGCAACGATGTCCCCAAAGAACATGAGGTAAGAACGTAACTAATGGGCTAAAATTCCTGAGGAACAGTGCATTATCATCTGTATTCTGTGTATGGCTTCAGCCTGGGACCAGGGTAACTGTTCAGAAGCAGAAGAAGAGGACAGCAGTGGTGCTTAAGCCCTACCCAAGCTAAATGCAGGCTTTGGCTTTGGTTCTCTGTAAATTCTCAGTCACATCACAAGGACTGTTCCCTATTTCAGCCCTTTCACCAGCTGCAGCAAGCTTTCAAGATCACAATCTTGATCTAAAACCCAGTAGCATTGATAAACTGAAACAAGGCCTTCTACTTTGTAGACTTTTAGCTCTCGAGAGGGGGAAGAAGGCAGCCTTCAGACAAAGCTGTCCTCAAAAAAAGGAAACTGCTTTCATAAGGAGTCCTATCTAATCATAGAGGTCAAAGTGCTAATAAAAGTGTGGCTGCCACATTACCAGTGTTTATGAAAATAAACTTAACGGCAGTGTTGGCTGAAACAGCAGAGGTGATAGAGCAAATTTCTGGAGGTGGAAGGCAGTGCCCCTGCAGCATGAGTGCATTACCAATGCCACATCTATCAAGTAACACAGACAGCCCCTGAAGTACTTCATATAACTGCAAGCCCAGAAGTCTTCTCTGGGAGGCCTAACAAATATCAGTCTCCCCAAGGTGTCATCCTTCTCCAGTGCCTTCTCCCGTTTACCATCCTCCACAACATTAAAACATCTGGCTTTAATTGTGCCTCTGTAACACACCTCTAAATATCTATTGAGAGGAGAGAGGGAGAAAACACACTGTTATTTGCCTTTTCCATTACTATTGCTCTTCTGTCCCATAAATTACAGAAACAATACTATAACCTAGTTTCTCACCACCATAAGGGAATGCCAGAATATCTTGCTAGGATTTCAGCCTTACCAATTACACATGCACAACCTTAACAATCTGACATGCACAATGGTTAACCACAGTTTTTATCACAGGTGTTTTCTGGAGATACAACTAGCTCAAAGTAGCAAATTAATCTTGTCAGTGCCATCTACAGTTTCAGTAAAACTGCTTTGGTCCTTAAACCTGTCTAAGAATATAACCTGTAGTTGCTTTTTTGTCGCAGGGACAAGCATTCAGTTGGGTGAAGAAAAAGTACTCCACAAAACATTAAATGTATTACTTCAGCTGTATCTACAGCCTGCCTGGCTGTTGATATACAGCGATAACAGAAAATATCTTCATTCCAAGCTGCTTTTAGGAGTTGGAAATTTGGCATTTCTCCAAGGCCTCACAAGGCTTCATCAGGAAGCCATGCAACTCATCTAGTGAACTGAGAGATAGAGGGAGACTCCCGTACCAGCTCTCCCACAAATCTAAACCCACCTATAAAACCTGTATTAAAACATAAAACCAGTTATCACTGGCTAGTGCCCACATTTTTGAGCTTCCCAAAGGTATCAAATGCCTCCATGGAACATGATCTACTTATTTTGAATTTTGGAGTGTTAATTTCATTGCAAGCATCAACTCCCGTTTCAGCAGCAAGGAGATAGGTTTCATCTGTTAAACTGATCTAAGATGGTGATTAGCATTTCACAAAAAACTACTGAATGAATTTTCTCCGGAAGATATGGCTCATCAGCTCCTTGAGGACACAAGAGGAAGATAATGATGAGAGAAATAGGAAAAAAGTAGATAGTAAGGAAAACTTGGGAAAAACCAACTTGAGGCAGAAAATACTAACTGTAGATAAAGTGGCACTACCCTATCAAATGAAGCCAAGTCCCAAGAGCAGAGTAGTTCTGACATCCTGTAAACATGAGATCAGATAAACTATGTTTTGTTAATCTAGGTGGGTGCAAACTGCCCACTTTGTTTTGACTGAACACAGCAACAGGGCACCTACATCTAAACCAGCAATAATGATTACTTTTTTCTTTTTTTAAATCAGAATTTTTAAATTGCATTTGGGCATATAGCAAAAAAAGAAATATAAACCTCACAAGGAACAAATATAATATCTAGACATTAAGGGCAGCCATGACTCATCGTAATAACTCAAAATGTTCAAGAATAAAAAAACCAAAACCCAGAGCATACATCTTGCTGCTCCCTTTCTGAAGGTCAGTACATTCACAGTCTGCAAAGTTTCCATTCCCTTTTCACGCAGACAGAGTTTTGTTTTCCACATCCTCCTACTCAAAGGATCACGAGTACAAAAGTTAAAGTTTACCTTAATCAGTTGTGGATTTTCTCACATTTAGTGCTCAGATAAATTCTCCCAATAGCCTCAATAATGTATCAAAGTCACACTGAATAAACTGAGGTTTTTAAATCAGTCAGAAACTCTCTTTGATTAATATTTACTTGGAAGATAAAAAATAATCAGAATGAATTGCAGGAAGATCTTGGTAAATGCTGAGTTCAATTATCTTTCTAGATTTGAGAATCTGATCACTTTTCCAAGTTTTATTGTATGCTTCTAGGAAAACCTGTTTTGTTCTTCTGGTGATATAATAAACATTACATTCAACAGGAGATAGAAGCATGAAGAATGCCAAAGAAGAGATGACTGGATTAAAATGAACCACATTTAGGTGGAAAGAGGACCACCTATATATCAAGGGAATCAAAAGGCTTCAATTCAACTGCATCAAATTATGTAAATTCAGAGCTCCACATTCCTAGTTTTTCCAAAGGAGTTGTCTTTCTAAACAGCAGGTTGGCTGCTTTGACTCCAAGTTACTTCCTGCTGTCAGAGTATGAAAATTTCTCTAGATCTGATTTCCCTCGTTTATTCCCCATCATCTCTCTGTGGATTTTAGATCCTTCCTAAGGTGTTCAATTTGCTTTAGTTGAACCAGCTGTTGCTGTTCATATTCTTGAGGAATCTTTTATTCAAATTTGATTTTCAATACTCCTTCAATTGAAAGACAATCAGATGTGACACTGTTTAATTTCCTGAAGACTACACTGGATGTTTACTAGATTCAGGAAGATACAGGTGGTTTGTGGATCACGCTAAATGTGATTACATCACACTTTACCTACAAAATGGGTCACTGCCTTGACAAAGTACTCTGTTTAAAAGGCCATCTACCTCAGAAATTAAATCATCTTTTTAGAGGTTACAGATACAAGGTGAAGTTTTGCAAAGTATCTGTATCACAATTTCGAATGGCACGTGGGAATTCACTAACTCCCAAAAACCCACATGCAAAGAGAAGCTTAAGTCTTCTATTGCCACATGCAAAATAAGGCCCTAATTCTGTAAGCAAAACCAGAAATCTGAGCTCTGTGCCTGAGTTCCCAATGCAGCTATAATGGGGAACCGATCTATTATTTACAGCAAAACAAAACAAAACAAAACCCTTGTGCAAACTGAGCAAGCCTTAAATCAGCTCTACTTGAACAATGGTGGCACAAGCAGTTGTAGCAGTCACAGATTTCAATGACAGGAGCAGGGGCTGCTTAGGTTAATCCCGCTGCCAAATGGTAGTAAAACCAGCCTGAGAGAAGCTGGGCTTTCCCTTTTTATATCCTGCTGCACAACACCATGTTTCTAAAGAGTATTTTGAGAGATAAGACAAATCATAGTTGTACTTAAAACCCTTTGACTTCTTAGGACTTAGAGGAGTAAATAAATTAAAAGTAATGTAACATGCATTATTGAAAAAAGAAGTATCCTTTAGACTTTGCATTAAATTTGTCATGTTTTCATAAGAATATATTAGGGGGAAAACATAGAGAAAGCAGAAGAAGGATGATAAGCCTTTGATAAGGGTTTAAGCTAATATTTTCTGGCTGGCGGCTACAAATTGAATATTAACCTACATACCAGTCCCCACTGGATGCACATAAAGGGAGGAGGTTCATGGGAGGAGCAACCAGCGCTAATCAAATTAATATAAATGACTATTTAGTGAGAAGGTTAGAAGACTGGGTTTCCAGCTGCTGGAATTTGCTGTCAAATTGTGACAGATTTGCTCTTCAATTGTTCAAACAATTGAAAAGTAGAGGGGACAGAGAGATACATTCTTATACAAAAATTATTGCATAAATGAGATGCCAAAATCAGGCTAAAAAACCACACTAGATGTCATGATGAATACTCACTTGTTTGGAGGTTTTTTGTGGAGTAGGAAGGAAAATTGCTCTGTTCCTGGTGCACTCATTTAGAAGGACCACCTCAGACTTGAAAAACAAAGAACATACTGACAGGGCTTAATTTAGCATCAAGCAGTGGCTGCACTGACCTAAAATCCATCTATCTCAGTGCCAGCCAGTACCAGATATCCCTGATATCAGCTAATCTGTTTATATAATGAAAGCCATCGCAACCTTTAATACAATAATCTGGGCCTATCATCTGAAGTTCAGTGTTATTAATTGTGATAATACCAAAGGACCACTTCAGTCCTCATTTTATGAACAAAGATTTTTGGGGAAAAAAAGTTTGCATCCAAATTGAAGCATTCTTGGGTTGGGAATTCAGAGTGGCAGCAAACACAGCTGGCTCAGGAAGCAGGAGCTAGATGCTGAGTTCATTACCCCACAGTGCTGTTGAGACAGGATACAGCAGCTTTGGAGAAGCAAAGGGTCCTTTGTTTCTCTACTGAGTAATTTCAGCAAAGAAAGACCATTTTCAGCTGAAAAAGCAGTGTCCTAAAGATCACTGAGATCAAAGAACGAGAAGAGAAAGGACAAAGTAAGGTTCTCCCATCCTTCCATTAACCAAGATTAAAGAAAAAAAGCATCCCATTCCCAACACACAAGAGCAATAAGAGCATGTCTTCAACAAAAAGAAAAACCTGGTAAAATATGCTTGTACAGCATCTGAAAAATTAAGCCCCAGTCTCTGAGGCCTTAAGTCATTACTTTAAACAACATGATTGTCGTAAGTTGACATGAGATGGATTTTATCTGGCTCTGAAAGCAAATCACATATTTAAAAAAGACACGACCAGCAGTTCTGAGATTCAAGGTGCTTCACGCTTGGGAATAGCGGAAATTAAATTGCCATCTAAGGTCTGGCACAGAAGTCTTAATATCCAGTGTGTTGAAGCCTTAAGCATACAGCATCATTTATAGCACCAGCATGAAGAAGTACAAATGCAAGGGTCTCAGTAAAGTACGAGTACCTTGGGGCTAGATACTGGCCTCTTGCCCCTTCCTTATGACTTCCTTAGTTTGATTTTAAAGAAAGTTAACTTTTATCCTATCTCAAAGCTCTTCCTAATACAGTTTTGAATGGACATCTAACTAGGAACCTGGCTTGTGTCTGAACTTTGTCAAACAAATGCTGTAGGTCTCCAGAACACTGTCTCCTTCACTTGGCTACACAGTTATAAGAACAACATAAGCTACTGTGAGAACATTTCCAAAACTAAACAGGTTATCTGCCTCTGATAGAATATACAAGAGTTTGGCATTGACCCAGGACTGTAGGAGTTTCTGTTTTCTATGATTCTGTTTTTCTTACTTGGAAACAATAGTGGTATTCATGCCTGGGCAGTTCATGAGGTTACTGCTTATGAAGCTGAATTTCTCAATTCACAGCAATTGCAATAAAAAATGCAGCATACTTCAGACCTTAGCACATTCAGCATTACCACAGTGATTTCCCTTCTGCTGGATCCTATAGAGTAATTAAAAAATTATTTCTTTTAAAATGGAACATTGCATGTACATACGAAGCTGCTCAGTCCTGCATCCAAACATGTAGACCTATGGCCAAAGCTTTGCAGACTGAAATACTTATACATTGTGAGTGCTGTTCTTCTGTTTCTGTCCTTTCACATCTCTCTTTCCCCCTCCAGTCACTTCCTTTCTAGCCACTGCTAATTTCCTGCACATAGAAAATGAGCACATTTATACAATATTCTGTTTGTCAAACGTTGTTTTGTCCCTTTAGTTATTACACACAAGTACTCCTCAGCTGACAAGTTGTCAGCTACATTGTTTGCAGGTTGTCAGGCCTCCCACATTACAATATACTTGCCCAGCCCCAGCGAGAAAGACTATGGCTTTTTCACAGACAAAGATAAGCCAAAAAATTTACCAATAAACCAATTTCTTCTGTTCAACAAATAGTTGAACAAAAGACAAGCCTCTGCAAAGCAATATGTGTTTGTCTTCTGTAATATAACACTACGGCAGGCACTGTGGTGAGCTATAGTAGGCAGGCATGCTACAGCAACTCTGGAAACAAAAAGAGCTGCTGACCAACAAAACTCTTGGGAAACACCAAAAAAGGGTGCAGAATTTGAATGTCAGGAAAGAGAGGGACAAAGGTTACAATGATGCAATTGGCAAGAGAGAATCATCTAGTAAACCATATAAGGGCTATAGGATAGATATATATATCTTAGCTGGTCAGTCTTCATAGTCAAATGAAAAGAAAAACATGCCTTTAGGATGTGTTTTTGTATTAAATCATAAAAATAAAATGGATTACATGCACCACCCCAAAGTGCCTTTTTCTCTCTGTTAATTTCTAAGGAGATGAGAATGTTAAGGCCCTAGCGAGGCTGTTCTGAGGCCACTAGGACAAATAACAAAAACCAAATCTGTTTTTAATCTCACATTTTTGTAAAATCATTAGGAGGCTAATGTAACTATAATCAGTGGACTAGGGAAAATGATAAATGAGTTCATGATTGTTCTACATATATATATGTTTTAGTGCATGGTTTATGTAGCAAAGGCAGGAACCCAGCAGTTGTTCTCATGAACTGTACCTGTAGTCTGGCTGGTGCACTCTGGTGCCGTTTCTACAAGCCACAGGAGATACAAGAAATTCTGTAGCAGGAAATTATGGGTAAACACAGCAGCTCTTCAATTACATTTTTCTTTTTGTTTCTGTTCATTTTCACTTTTGTTTCGTCACGGACAGGATTTGATAAAAATCCTGCAGAGAAACGAAACCGAAATTTTTCCTTTTGGGGCAAGGGATCAGAACACATGAAATAGTTTTTTTGGGTTTCTTTTTTAATGAACTGCTGAGTGATGGGTTTTTTAGAAGATGATCAGGAAAGGGTAATTGTTTTACTGGTGTAATTACACAGAATGAGCTACGGCAATAACTTATTCCTAGTAGGACACTAAAAACTATATGTAGATGTCCATTTGGCAGGCCTGAGCTCATAAAACACCATCCCAGAAGGCTCAGGCTTGTTAGTCACATGCACTGGTCCCAAAAAAGCCTCTTCTGAGCAGTGAGCACCTTCTCTTGGGTTGGGCTAATCCTCCCTGCAGCTAAGGGAACCACTGTTCCCACTGCCACATCTGAATTTGAAAATCCAGGTAATCACCAGTCATGGCAGCTGCATCTCACATTAGCAGCAGTTCTGCCATCTCATCCTCATTCTGTACATTCAACACATAAAGTGCAGGAGGTGACTGCCGCTGGGGCAACGAGGTGGGAAGTGAAAGTATAGGGATGAATAGCTCCTCGGGAAGGTGGTCCTGCAGAAGAGCACAACAGTGCATTTCACACATCAGGATTTTGGAAAGCTGAGCAGTCTACGGGGTGGGTTCAGGCACATAGAAACTTTTAACTTTTGACATACTTACAAGATGTGGCATGGGGCCAAATTTCACAAACAAGGAGTCAAGATAATCAAAATTGTCTGGCTGCTCCCACCAAGGGCTGTGTTTTCCAGAGTATGATCCATCATGCAGCGTGACAGTGGTATTTTATTGCCAAAGAGGCTTCAGTGAATCCTCAGTGAGCTTTCAGATTGGTTTCTGTGAAACAAACTCTCCAGGGGGACAGAATATTTGGCAGCATTACCCTCAAAGTTTGTGGGAATCATCTTTGAGGATTAAGGGATGTGAGAGTTCATGGGCTGAATATGGATCTCCCCAGCCTATGGAGTCAAGGACTCAGAGCAGCGATGCACACCGCTGCTGCAGAGACAGAATGTTTCTGTGGTGAACATCTGCTTTTCCAGCAGACGTATTCAGCAAGGAAAGTCCATCCCTGGGGTTCCTTGGGATAGCTACAGTCATCATAAGTGCTGCAGACCACACACCTCTACAGAAAGCTACTGTGAAGAGAGGGAAGCAACACAGCCAGACACTCTCTCCATCGCCTTCCCCTTGGCATCCCCCTTACTCCCAAAGCCCTCACCCCATCACCTCCTGCACCCAACAACTGCGGAGCCCACAAGGCCATGCTTCCCCCATTTGTGCCCCAAAAGAGAGATGGAAACAGCTATCTCTATCCCTGAAAGAGAAGTTACAGGATCTTGTTGACTCACAGCACAGGAGAAGCCTGGATTCAGGTAAATCTGTGTTTCCTGGGCAGCCTGTGAACTGGAAGAGATCCAGCCCTGGCAGAGCACAGACATTGCCTGACTCAGTGTCACCCACATGCAGCAGTTAGGTACCCTGAGCAAAGGACAATCTGGGCAGATCATGTTGCTGCCATGTGGCCACATTCCTGGAGCATTCTTCACAAAGAATTTAAATGATTAAGAGGTGTGTGCACATCAGCAGGTCATAGGCTGTAACTCAGGCTGTTAACCCCCAACACTGTTTCTGGTAACAGGAAGTTAATAGGGTAAAAACTGGTATAAAGAGGGAGAACAAAGTACAACACTGTCTGCAAGGATTTAACGGCCCATGTGCCAAGTGCTGAGGGTGTCTGGAGTTTCTTCATAATACCAGAGTTTAGAGGTACTATTGCAATTGTCTACAAAGAGTTATATTACAAGAATTCATAGAATTGTAGAAAGGCTTGGGTTTGAAGGGACTTTAAAGATCTAGTTCCAGCCCTGCTGCCGTAGGCAGGGACACCTTCCTCTAGACCAGATTGCTCAAACCGTCTCCAGCCTGGTCTTGAACACTTCAAGGGATGAGGCACCCACAACTTCTCTGCACAACCATCATGGCTAGGCTTCATGAACGAAGATTTGGGACTGGGCAACCAATTCCAGTGTCTCACCACTCTCACAGGAAAGAATTTCTTCCTAATAGCTAATCTAAGCTCACCTTCTGTAATCACATCAAGTGCTATATAGGTTTTTCTCACAGATTTTAACTTCAGAGACTCCTGCCCTTCGGTCATACTGAGCCACTTGCCATTTTTTGAGTTTTGACTCTGAGAATTAGGGTTAGGAAACATTCCTGGCAGTTCAAATCACTTTCTCACTGTGTGCCAATCCACACAGGACAGGCTCTGTGCTGGATGCTGGATGCTGAGGCTCAGTCTCACCTACACATTAGTTTAAAAGAAATTGAACCTGAAGAGAACTGGGTGTAATAGATTAAACTTTGGTTTTTTCACCCATTTTTCTTGTATCAGTTGACTAACTGAAAAAAACTATTTTGTCCACAAACTTTGCCTAGCAGAGTTAATTCTTCTCTGTCAACTCTTTTTGAAAACAAAACTAGCTTGGTAGTGACCATGCCTCATTCACTTTTTCTCTAAAATTAACACAGAATCCAAAGTTAATTAAATTATAATCAAAATTAGAGAAAAAGATCATGGATTTGCTAATCTTATCTTATGTAATTAGGCATGACAAGTCTTTTGTGTTGCTTATCTCTATTCCATTGGAACGAAGCAACAGGATACAAAGCAGAGACCCAGGGAGATAATTTGATTTCCTGTCCCTTGGATTTGCATAGGTATATTTTTTTTAAAGCAGTGACTTAAACACCCCACAAAGCACAGACGCTCTCTGCCTGACACAGGCCAGTGAGAAAATGCCAAAAAGGGGCTGATGGTGTTTTAGCACCACCGGGTGGACAAATAAAGGAAAAAAAGTTCATTTTTGAGATTGGATGCATGGGTGTCCTGGCAGGCAGTGGTCCCATGTTGGGGCAAGAGCCCTGAGCAATGCCTCAACCTCACCCATATTGTTCTTCTTATTGACAAGTATCTCAGGAAGGTCTCATACCCCTTAAATCATGGGGTTTTGTTACACTGCATGTGATCTTTGAGTCTGGAAAGTTGTCTCAGAAAACATTAGATGTATAAATACAAACATAATATCTGTAATAAATAGGACCAAAATAGAAAACAAACACAATCTGTAATTTTTAATACAGAATTTCAGTTGTCTCAGAAATAGTTCAGACACTTCTCAGTATTTTCTGACATTTTTGCCTCCCTTGAAATCAATGCTCCAATAGGTAAATAAGTGGGTTGTTCCTTAAATCAAAGGGAAAAAAAAACCTCTTAATGTAGTATTTCAAAGTGTTTCTTACACCCCAACTGTTCTACAGGCTTTTGGATGGTAACTGTTGTGGGTGGCTGGCCTTGGACAGTTTTTAATGCTGTTCATAGAAGATATATGAAGACATGTAGCAGCTGTAGCTACATAAGAACTGCTTTCCCCTGGCACCAGATAAGATAGTTTGTTGAATTAAATAAAAGCGTGTGCACCCCCCTACCTATATTCTATGTACTTTACTTGCACACTTCTGCCTAAAGCTTTGGCCAGCTCTGTGTCCTGTGACTTACCTGTTATGGATCTGTTTTTTGGATTACAGTACAGCCTAGAGAGCCCTTTGTGCCACTCCACAAATGCACATGCTGTCTTTTTGCTGAGGCATTTACCTTTGGCTGACATAAGCCAGGGAGAAAATGAAAGCATGAGCCACTCTGGCCTTCCCAGCAGCTCCTCAGCAGGACCCCCACGATGGCCTGTGCCCCACAAAGGGTCTGTGTCCTCCCTCACCGAGCTGGCAGAAAGTGGGCAGAAATGGCTCCTGTCCAAGAGAGGTTCTTCATGTTGGTGTGGGAGGCAAGGAGAGGCAACACTCGCAAAATACATCCTATAGAAGGTTAACACTTGGACTACTGGTGAGTATCCTTTTGGATACTCTGCTGTAGCCAACAGATCTCTCCTGGCAGCAGTTCCCGGGCAGACTATGCACACTCTTCCTGCAAATTCCACATTTAACAGCATGTTTGCTGCTTGCTTATCACAGCCTGCTTAAAATAGAAGCATTTGAGAGACAGCTGACGCCTCAGGTCCTCTCAGCTTTGAATGAAGGAGAAAAAAAATCCCTCTCAGACATTCAAAGTCTACATATTGTAGTTATTGCTAATCTTTGTCACGTACTTCTCCTTTGCCCCACTCACACACGTCTGAAGGTCAAGTGAACACTCACTCAGGCCTAGCAGTAGATTTGTCAGCTCTTTATAATACATCAGAGCACCTAAGTTCAAAATAACGCAGCCCAAGAAAACTAGTCATGGGGCTAAAGAAAGCAAGAAGGAGTCTGACTGCTATTTTGCTTGTTAAGTTGGTTTGGTGGAGGAAAATCCATCTCCTACCTACCTGCCACTGTACTGTACCAGAGAAGGCACCTGAGTCTTCAGCCTTGGCTGCTTGATAGTCCAAGCATCTATAGGAAGACTGGCAAATTGTGGCATTATTGCAAGGTATCTATAACCCAGATATGTTGGTTGTACTCATTTAACCCTTATTAGTAAGGAGGGAATTCACAACTGGTCCTCCTCATCCTGAGCACACAAGCTGTGCAACAGGCTACCAGGTCAGGTGGATCAGTACGGTGCCCTAGATGTCAGGGCTGCCTCACCTTCTGCAGCTGATGGCACATGTGCAGTCACAAGAGCACAACTTCTTATTTATTCACAGGTACTGTGCAACTCACAGGATTGAAGACCTGAACACGCAGGAATGCAGAAATTACTCAAAATCTGCAGGGACGGGGAATAAGTGTGTTTGATCCCATGCAATGCACCCTATCACAACAACCTTGTCCACCTTCTCTCTTCTAAAACAAATAAATGAGTTGCAAAGTTGGGCTGAAGGGAAGCCTCTGAGCTATGGACTCTAAGTAAAGCAAGGCAACGGGATCCCTGAAATGCAGTATTTTGACATATGTGTGTTCCTAGAACTTCTTGCTGGTTCATTCCAAGAAGCTTCCCAACTCTTGCTCTACCTGTTGGCATTTTGGATCCCTTTGAGACAATCTGAGTCTTCCTAAATGTTGCACACAGGGAAAGGGGGTTGTCTAATGCAGGGTCCAGCTTCTATTCAGAATAGGAAGCTCCTTAAAGTCCAGCCTTGCAACGTTCAGTTTGTAAGCATATAAATCATCTTTTGCATCTGGTTCTCAGCATCTGGGGGATCTATTACGGAGCTGGTTTAGAAAGTACATTTGATCTTGGTTCTGGCTGGAGCAGAGGGCCTGCATTTTGTCTCTCCTCATTGTGCATTGCCCAGCTGTTTGTGTACCAGCTTTCTGTGTAAACAAAGCTGCTTCTGCCTGGTTCATTCAGCAGTTTCACAAGATGGCATCTGCAACCTTGCAATTCCCAGGCCTCCCTTGGAACAAGGCTGATTAAAGGAGAGATTGTACTTCCTCACAGATGTCCTGGTACCTCACAGTAACAGGGATGCAAATAGAACCATGAAGGTATTTGAATAAAATGAAGATTTTGTTCCAACTGGCCCAGCTGTGGCAATGACATTAAGGAAAGAAAAGAGTTTGTGCCTTGATTTTCATAGTAGAAGGGTTTTAAAAAGCACAGATACAGTATATAAATCAGGTCTCTCTTACACCTCTTGCCATGTGGCTAGCTCAAACCCTTGGGCTCTCTTACCTACTGCAGTGCTTTTCAGAGATTTAGCGATATGTTTTATTTCCCAACTGAACTTCCATGGAAATGCAGCCAAGAGAGCTAAACCCGTCTGGCTCAGTGGCACCCATCATTTCCCTGTCTCTTCCCTGCCCGGGGACCAGCATCTGACCCTGTCCTCTCCTGACCTCTGATCCTTCTCAGGAGGTACCAAGAAGCAGTCAACCACTCTCATTCTGAGCTTGTTTCTCAAAAACACCATTCAATAACTGGGCAACAGAAAACAGACATGGAAAGGAAAAAGGACAAGATCCAGCCGGCAGCTACCCACACCCCGTGTGCATCACACCATCCTACCACACCACATCCCTCTAATCCTTGGTGTCACCTACCAAACCCCCTGATTACATGTGCTTTCTCTGGAAGACAGTGAATGAAGAAACCAGAAAGGTAAACCATGTAAGTAGAGATTAGAATCATAAACCTGATAAATAAAGAAAAATGTCAATTTCCAGCAATTCTGATTGTTCTGTCTCCCTAGCCTTTCCAACAACATCTGCAAACATCTCCAGAGCAGGATTCAGCAGCTGTGTAAAGGCAGACACCTCCTCAATGCAGTGTGCTTCCTTTGTTTCAAGTGATTTCGAAAAGAGATTTTCACTTATAGAAATTCCAGGTATTTGCATTGATTAGTAGACTTTAAATTATTTTAACAGCAAATAACTGTAAAGGAGCCTGATATTGAAATGGAATAGACTATTTTTGAACTAAATGTTCCTGTTTAACAATTGCAGCTGGTGGAACAGTTCTCATCCCAGGATAATGTCCATTTGTATGGCCGTGATTAAACTAGTGGTGTTACCCAGCAGTTGCGTAACTCCACATCACAGGGATTCATCACCATTAAGCAGGCGCCAACTATGTAGGTAACTTCAAGTGCTCATAAGTTACACCCACAGTTAACCCGAAAGTATTACAGATGCAAAACCTGGGGGCTCAGTGTGAGAAGTACCTAGAGCTACCATAAAATAGTGCCTGGGTGTTGCTTTTTATGAAGATTATGGTCTAATTGGGTAAAGGTCAATTTAGGGAAGCCCCGCCGCCTGTGTTATGCAAAATATCAGATTAGATAACAAAACTGTCCTGATTTACAACTGTGAAATGGCTGAATCCTTCCTACAACTGATTAGGTAGAATTTTAACCCTCTGTGAATCCCAACCAGAGCTGACTGAGCAAGCTGACCTGTATATAGTTTATTCCGTGTTATTGGTGAGCCACATATCTCCTCAACATGCCATTCATATCTGTTATTTTATTTTTAAGATTATATCTGAAGATGATATAGAGGAGATTCAAATAGTGTCCAGAGATGGGGATTATAGACTATCAGTTTTTTTAGTTGCCTTTATCTGAAGCTCATTCCTGTGCTAAATTGTAAGATAAATACTTCTTCCTTGCTTGTCCTGTGGAGATTTTTCTCAGCACCAGCAGTTTAAAAAAATCATTACAGAATAGGCAGGAAGTGAAATGAAACATCTATGAATATTTCTGATTTTGGGAAGAGACTATATTTTACTAAAAGTCCCACCTTTTAAAGATGGAGGGAATCTAACCTACGATGTCCATGGCTTCCTCACCAATTTTTTTGCCTTCTTCTTGTAAATAATGGTTCATGATCAGGAAGCAGCTTTACATAAGTTGCACAATAAAAATCAGTGTCTTAAATGTTAATTAGTCATAATCTACATATATTTGTAGATTTACCTCCTTTTTATAACCCTTTTTAAAACTAACCCCAAATATTCTCAGCTGAGTTGAGTAAACCGACCGTTTCAGAGATGAATATTAGCAGAACGAGAAGAGAGCAAAAGACAAGGGATCCCAGATACAAATGTCACCAAAAGCTGACAATAGCGAGTTGATAGGAGAATACAGGAGCTCTGCTCCAGATGGCAGGAGCTGCAGAGGAAGAAGAGCATGACTGTGAGAAGCAATGAGGGGAAGATAACGATAGATGAAGTAGGATGAGAAACAGACACTCCAAGGCAGGCATCCAATTCTCCAGGTTATGTAAAATGATTTTTACCATTTATGCACTTCCCTCCTTTTCTGGGTGATGCATATTGCAGACAGAGTTGGTAGAAGTGTTTGCAATTACCCCCTCCTGACAGTTCTTGTTACAAGCTCCCGCTTTCAACTGCTGGTAAGTTTGTTAGATGTTACTCATCCAGGCTGAAATGCCTTCTGTCAAGGATTGGCCTCAGGCTGGTTCTTTCTCCTTCCATTTTGTTTTGAGAGGAGGAAGGGGGAGGGCAGTTTCAGTAAAAATGGTTCTGTGGTTTCCAGGGCAAGATTAGGCAACTGTTTATTTGAGCAAGAACTTGAAATTTGGCAAAACAAGCGGGGAGGTCACCCCAATGCCAGAAGACGTAGCCAAGCTATAAATGTGTTTTTAAAAAATCTCAGTTCATGTACTTTAGCAGTGACTTGTCAGCCTGGCAGATGAATTTGCACGGGCTTGTGTCAGCACAGAGCACAGTGTGTCCACTGCCTACTCCCAGGTCCAGGCAGGACTGTCCCCATTAGGCAGCAGAGCTGGATGCTGCCTGCAGGGCAGGTGCCTGCCTCTGGGTATCCTGGGGGGTTTGAGGCTGGAGGAGGGTATGAGCAGGGAAGTGGGGCTGAGGTTCCAAGGTAAAAAGGCACTTGGATTACAAACACTGAGAATCAGGTTGTGATGATGTAAGAAACTGGAAAGATAAGTACTAACACCCCAGGCTAACAAAGAGCCCATAACCTTAAACAGGGTGACTGGTGGGACAAGAGGAGCACGGTGGTCAGGAGGAAGGAAAGAAAAACATCTTGGTAATGTTACCATGTCCTTTTCAGAGCCCACAGTAGAGCTGAGGTCACCCCAACAGAAATCAGTAAGTCAACTGGCATGTATGTTTTTTCCTGCTTGCAGGGTCTTCAACACTGGCTGAAAACCTGTAACTCCTCTTCCTTGGTTAGGTCTAAAGCTTCAATTCTCACCAGAGAGATGCATTAGCACTTTGCCTTGGTGGAGCAACTCGGCTTGGGATCAGGGCACACATCTCTGCCACCTGTCATGCATGCTGCATGCTCTCCTCTAAAGCTGCAGGGGCAATGAGAGGTGGTACAGACCCAGACTAGCTGTCTGTGCTCCCTTCCTTGCTGCTTGGTGGGGCAAAGAAGAGCAGCCGTCTCTAGTCTGGGCTGCACAGAGATGATAAAAGGCCCTAAAGCCATGTGTTGCTGCCAGCCCTGAGGCATAGCACAGAGCAGCGATGGAGGAAGAACTGAAGAAAGGCAAGAAGCAATGGTCATTAACCATGTCTTTAATCCTGTGTCTTAGCAATCTCTTTCTTCCCCAGCTAAATCAATGGCCAGTCTTCTCTCATATCCCCACCAGCCTCTCACCCCAGTATTTTCAATAAATATAAAACTAAACCTCTGCCTCAGTCATGCCAGCGTGTCTTCATTCTGCACCTCAGCATTTTCCCAATACCATTGCCACCAGTGACCATTATCCCTCAGGCCTCAGCCCCAGTATCATCTGAATACCCCAGCACACACCCGATAACTCAAATCCAGCAACAGCACCCTGGAGCCCTCCTGGCTCTTGCATTAAACCCTGTTATTCTGTAGCCTTTACACACTCTCACTCCACTCATCCCCACATCACCAATGACCCTGATTACCCTCAGATTTATTCCTACAACAACTCCCTTATCCCTGATGCTGCCCAAGACCCCAAGGTCTAGTTCCCAGTGTCATCCTGAACACCTTCTCCAGCCGCCTCTTCCTCTTCATGCAAGGGGAGGTGGGCACAGAGACCTCACCAGCAAAGCAGCACAACACTTGCTTGTCTTTTCTAGATACAGCCCATTCTGCCCCGAGGGTTGGGGTCCCCCCCAGCTGACCTTGGGCACCTGCATCCAATCCAGTGAGTATCAGTTTCCTTTAAAGTGAATGCAGATACTTTTAGGGCACCACTGATCTACCTCACTTTAGATATTTCCTTTGACTGCCCCAAAAGCATCGTTACCTCTCTAACCAGTGTAAGTGGAAACAAGAATTAGCTCAGTTTAGATGTGTCCTTTGTTGAGGTACAAAGTTTTTTGAGAGGACTGTGCACCAAACAACATTGTGTGTTCACTCTTAATCTTAAGTCATGCTCAGCGCTAATCTTTATTGTCCTCCAGAATAGCATTTCAAATTTCCAGGGAGCATCCTGTGCTGTGAGCTTGCCTGGGGAGGGTTGGCTCAGCAGCAGCACCCTCGGCCGATCAATGTCATCAGCACCCAACCATACCATGCTATATCACACCACACCAGACCATATCACCTAGTGGTGAGAGCTGGGGTCTCAGAGCATGGTGAAGAAAAAATTCATAACATAGTTGGCCACAGAAATGCCAGGGCAGTAAGCATTACTGAAAAGCAGAAATAAAGGAAAGCTCCAGGAATTATTTCTCTACCATTTCCATCCTTGTTCTTAGAATACACCATTCTCAGCTAGGCATTGCTTAGAATACATTTAAGTGATATCTTTTGTTAAGTTATGTTCCAGTTTGATCAGCTTGACCAGAAAAGTTGATTGAAAGTTGTAGAGGCTGGAGAATGGAGGAGACAACAGCATTATGCACTGGAGAACTCCAGGATGGGCTCATGTCTGGAATTCCCTGGGCAGTTTTCTCTATTGAAAATGGCACTGTGGGAATGGAAAGGTTCCAAGAAGGGCTACAAGGGCTCAGAGGTTTCGGAACGACTTCACACAAGGAGTACTTGAACAAGCTACAGTTTTTCTTCTCAAGAATAGAGAGGACTGAGGAGAAAAAGAAGAAGTATAAAAAGGAATAAAGTGAACAGGAAACTACTTGTCACCCTTTCTTCTGTTACAAAAATCAGACAGCATCAAATGAAATTAATAGGGAACAAGTTCAAGACAAGTGGCTATTTGCACAACAGTTAATCAGGCAAAGAACTGTCTAACTCCTTGCCACATGAAGTAGTGATTGCTGAAGTGCTTACCATCTGTCAGGAGAGCATTTAGGACTTCTACATCACACTCACAGTGGGCAGTCGATGACAATGCTTCTGTACTCTGGCCTTCAAACAGCTTCTTACACATGTGTTTCTCCCAGTGCTTACAGCCTCTCCGCTGTTGCCACAGCTGCAAGGTGGTACCTGCCTCTGCAGAGCTTTGCTCCAGGAAGCAGATTTTTCTAGGGGAAAAAAAGTTCTGTGTAAGCATGAAACAAAATTCAGAAACAAAAACACAGTGCACAAATACATAGATAAATATATCTAAGGGTTTTTTTTTTCCAGTTGATCTTAGTTATTCTCAAAGTTTTACTACAGAAAAATTATTTTTTTTCTTTGTGCATTGAAATAAGAAAATCTGAAGTAACATCATCTTTCAAAAATCAATATTAGTTCCAAGCTTCTTTTACATACTATAGGTTGGTTGCTTATTCCCTGAATATTTTCATTATGTGCTTCTGTAGGGAAGATAATTTGTAGCCATATTTACTTGAAGACTATAGTACAATGAATACATATACATAAATAATGTATATGAGAAGGCAGGGTAGGATTGCCTGGCAGACTTCAATCTGTTATTCCTTTGACTTCTAACTTGGCAATCTTAACATAGCTCTTTGTGTGGGACAAATTATAAACCAAATAATCCTATGGTAAGGCTTTCATTGCCTACACACTACTGAATGTATTTATTTTTTAATTCCATTCAGGTCCCAGGTGCTGTCAGAGTGACAAAGTTTCAGTCAATATGATTTTTCATTCTGCAAAATCTTCTTTGTTTAGTTTAAAATGGAACTGCCAAGTCTCTTGTGATGACTGGGACAATATTTTTTACAAAGATATCAAAAACTATTGAAACTTTTCTAGGTCTTCTGAAGATTTCCATGTGAGACAAGGCTGTTGAGGTGCACTGAGTCATATCCAGCCACAGCTTCTCTGGAGGCTGACAGAGGACTTTATAATCTCTTGAGATTATTTTAGTCTTTCAGTCTGGTGGTTTAATAACTGACATGGTGCCCAGAGAGAACGGCAACAAGCACATCTCGCAGTGGAGAGCCTGAAGGTCATAGAATTGTAGAATCATTAAAGTTGGAAAGGACCTCTAAGATCATCAAGTCCAGCCATTAACCCAGAATCACCATGTTCACCAACTAAACCATCTTCCCAAGTGCCACATCCACACTCCTTTTGAATGCTTTCAGGGATGGTAATTCCACCACTTCCCTGGGCAGCATGTTCCAATGCCTGATCGCCCTTCCAGTGAAGAATTTTTACCTGATGTCCAATCTAAACCTCCTGGTGCAACTTGAGGCCATTTCCTCTTGTCCCGTAACTAGATCCCTGTGCTAAAGCATCACCTGAAAGCAAAGGCTCTGCAGGTTCCCCTCAGCATCCATCTGCAGCAACACCAAGCACAGAAACTCTGCATGGTGTCTTAGCAGCAACTCATTATCATGGAGGAATAGTATTCCTTAATGCATGTCACCCACCTTCCAAGGGGCTTGCAAAGGCTTTTTCTCCCCTTTGTACAGGGCCAGACAGTGGTTTGCCTGGGAGCTGGGAGGGAAGCGGATCTCCTGACGCTCTCCAGTTCATTTCCTTCTTCTTCTTTGTATACAAGCGAACAGGGGGAAGGAAGGAAGGAGGAAACTGAGCCCACTTCTGGGGATGCAGCAGGTGAAGATCCAGTTAAAGCTGCCAGAGACATTTCTTCCTTATTTACTACTGTAAAATAAAGGACAATTGCCAAGGATTTAGTTAATCTATCATATAAAAATCAACTGCCCTACAGGGCTGACACTTATCTTTGTATTACTGGAAACGACACATCCTTTTGCTGTTTCAACATTGGTGGCATGAAAGTTTTAGCAATTAACAAAAAAAAGCTGAAGTAACCACATTAAATTTGTAAGTATGCACTGTGAAAAACATAAAAAAATATCTTGGGATTCTAGAATCATTCCAAAGCAAACACAACCTAAAAATAATGAAGCTAAAGTTAAATTTAACAGAAATCGAATATATTAAGATCCAGGAAATTTTAAGCTAAAAAACCCCCTGCTTTGCTCTGACTCTAAAAGTTATTTCAGGATCATAAACAGTATTCAGATTTATACTGAAGCTAGGATGCTTCATCTATATATTTTCTTCTATTTGAGATTCTGGCCTTTACAAATGTTTGGCATTGGGCATTTATGAAGCAATTTGGCATTTAGAAATGGGCATTCCCAATAGACTATTATGGCTAGAGTATTTTTTAGGAGACAAAAGACTGAGAACAAAGGAAATTCCTCAGTTTAAGACATAATCAGTTCAGAAGTTGAGCATTGCTCTGCATAAGAAAATTTTGATTGAACTATGATGTTTTTAAAGAAAACCAAGAAACATATATTACCATTTACTCCACACTTCGTAAAAACATCATTCAAGAACACAATTAATGTAATATATAATAAGAATCTCTTCCGGTTTTCACAACATCACCAAGCAGATATTCAGGTTGTATATTTGAGGTCCATGCTTATATATTACCTTTTTAAAATTAGTGTTGTTGCTACCAACACTCCTCTGTAAAGCCCCAAAGCTTCTGAATTGCTGTTGGGGTCATGTCATTCACCCGAGGGCCATGGTTTGGTGGACACATTACCTAATGATATGTAGAATACATTTCCTTTTTGTTTTTCTTTTTTTTTTTTTTTTTTTAAGGTAAGCAGTTGGTGCAAACTCTCTCTTTAAAAATTAGTTGTGAAGTATTTTCTTCTTTCCTTGGAGACAGTTTTTATTTATCTCAATTTTCTGTAAAGGTGGGTTGAAGGTGCCATTCTGTCTGGGCTTCCAATAGGATTGGCTGCATCAATTTCAAATTCCTTTGGATTGGAAAAAGTAGCAGAATTAGGCCAGAAGAAAAAATGGGAAGAGCCAAAAAGCGAATAAAAAAAATCAGTTATGATCAGCAGATGGCTCATTTATTCTGAAGGAGAAGAAGAAATTAAGTCCTACTTTTTTGTGTCTCTCCGTGAGTAACTCAGATTCTCCCAGCTGGTAGCACAGCAAAATTCACCCCCAGTCTGATGTTTATGAGCTCTCTCTCCCAGACAGCCATGAACTAATCACACAAATGCCACAAAATACAGAAAATCAGTTTCAGCTGGAGAGCAACAGTCTCCAGGCTAATTTCAACAGCACCAGTGTCACAAGGACCATCTCACTCACGGGAGTCAGCTAGTGGCCTCTGCAAGCCCATCAAGCCAAATCTCTCAGCACACACTTCTTTTCTGATATTCCTAAAACTATATAGATATCTTAAAAAAATTCACTTGCCCAGATATAAAACTGCCAGAGAGGCCCAGGTTTTTGAAGGGATCCCCATTGTTACTGAATTTAATGGGTTGATCCCATCATCATGGGATTTTTCAAATGTATGGACTTTGGAGGACTTGCTCAGGCAAGAATGCTGTGGCCTGAGTCACCATATCACTGGTGGGACAGGAGATCCCAGTTTTTTATGTATAGACCCCCATGGTTTGTGTGGGGGGGGGGGGTCTGTGCTGAGAGGAGTACAATGCATGGTGGGGGGTGTTGGAATATCTGGCAATCTGGTAGGAACACAAATGGTTCAAAGCAGACAGGCATTGTAGCATTTGGATCACTTTTCAATTCCTCACAGATCTTTTAATGAAAAGGTGGAATTTGCCCTGAAAAGGGAAGGTTAAAAACATGGAAGTATTCATCAAGCAAAACTGGATTCAGTTTGTTGTAGATCCCGTACACAGATCTGTGATTTACTGGAGGCTGTAAGTAATGTTTAGAGTTCCCTGCCATGGCTCTTAATTATTCTGTGCAGAGCTCCAAACTTATTTAAAGTTGTAGCAGACAAGTATGATTTGCGTGTTTAGGATCAGGGTGATTCAGTCAACCACACAAAAACCTGTGGCCTCAGTGAGTGCACTGGCATAGAGAAAGCTAAATCCAGCTAAATGGAAAAATTGCTTTTAGAGGCTGCACGTCCTACTGCCCCATCAGCTGTGTTTCAATTTTTTTTCCCCCAGACATAAAAATAAGATAGTACTCAAACCAACAATTCCATTCTTAACTTGCAATTTATGGCATAGCAACAGTTATCCAAAAGGATGCTGGATTACTGGGCTCTGTGTTTGCTTTCATCTATCAACATTCTGGAATGATGCACTTAATTCAGTGTTTCTTAAGTTTTAACTATGATCATGCTTTGATAATTGAACTACACCCTGGGAATGGGATATGTTTCTGATACCGGGCCATCACACCCACCACTAAAGAAACACGGCAGAAGTAATGTAATGACTTTTTTGGTAAATGATGTAGAGATTCCACATACCTTCTGAATGGATGAATCAAGCAATTTACCTTTCATCAAAAGGTAGCTTTACAGGATTAGTAAACTTCATGGGAAATAACAGATGAATGACTGTGCTCTCATTGAAGTAATTGCACTGGGCAGGACTGCGTGATCACTGACACCTTCGCAACCACCCTCTTCAGTCCTGAAGCTGACTACAGATTCCTGTTTCCCTCACCTTGCTGGACAGAATGGTATTAACCGTTTATACTGAGCAGTGAATACAGTTGAAGAATATCCCAGGGAGAATTCTCCAGGGTCTCTACTGCCCGTGACAACTCATTTCTACACCTGTGATTCGACTTACTAGAATTTTGCTCCTGCTTTTCATAGAAAATGCTGCATGGCTTCTAAACCACCACAGTTTAGGCACTCTCTAGTACAAACAGGAGATACCAGGCTGGCCAGGGCAATTTTCTGGCATCCCAGAGTTTTGGTGGCAGATGCAAGTGTTGCCAAGCCCATGAAAGTGATACTGTTGACAAGCTAGGCTCCCAGATTGCACTTGAACTTTCAGGAAATATTTTTGGAGTTCTTAACCCTACATATTTTTTGTGGATGCCTTTCAAGAATGACTTGTTAGATTGCAAAGTGAAAGAAACCTTAAAATGACTTGATAAAGCAGGTTACCTTCACAGTTGTAAATTAACTGTATGCATTTCACAGGTGAGACATGTAAAGGAAAGAGGTTTGCCAGAAGTCTGTGCTCTATTACAGTTCAGGGTTTGGCTTGTGATCCTGTGCAATACCCCTGCCCATCCACTCATGAGTGACTACTTAACTAGTCAGAAGTATCAAATGACTGGTTTTGTTGTTTGTCATTGCATAGAAAGCAAACTAGAAAAGCTTGCTTGTATAAAATGAGTATATTATTAATCTCCTATTTTCCATGTCAGTGAGTCAAGAGAATTAGTGCATTTTGTAAATCCAACATCCTGATTGCTGGCATCAGCTGCAGGCTGTGGGTATTGCACAGTTAATAACCTCAGAAAGGTAGTGTGTTGTCTTTTGTGCAAGAGGGATGGACACAGTGCTAAGGAGTTCTCTGCTAACTGGACTCGCACGCTACTCGAAAGGAACAAAGCGTTCCCATCCCTCTATCCAAAAATAGAAAAGGGAGAAACAATACTTCTTCAGGCATTTGCCAAAATGATAAGGGATAGGAAAAAAACCCACTTCCAGCTCTACTTTAAGCTCACCAAAATGCTTCTTCACCTATTCCTGTGCTGATGCTGCTGATCACAAACTCCTGAAAGTCCCACCTCATCTGTGCAGGGTAGTGAGAAACAGCAACATTATCTGTCCTGAATTTTAAAATAAAATCATTTGAGAGGGAGAAAAAATGCTAGTGAACTTCTGAAGGAAGTGACAGACTCTTTGATGGCAAAATCGGCATGTCCAGGCCTGAAACCCCACCTCTCACAGGTTGTTCACTGTACATTTAGGTCACTAAAGTACATCTTCAGGGAGGGGCTGCCTCCTGAAAGCTTCAAGATACATTGCTTCCTGTCTCCCTAATCAGCTGTGCAATAGGGTAAATTTAGAAACAGAAGGCAGCACAGGAGTGTTGGCAAATGGTTTTAGTACACATTAAAACCTGTTTTGGAAAAGTCAGAACAGGTCCTGCATCTCTCCAGCTCAGGCTCTGAGCAAAATAATAAATGACTTGCATACATTTAACACCTTTCATCCCCAGAGAGCCTGCAGTGTTTTATATAATAGGAGTTATCGCCTACCCACCCATGAACAGGCACCTGTGGAAGGCAGGCAGGCTGTATGGGCCAGATGGGGCTCAAGTGTGTTAAAGAGGAAAGTGAAGATGATCATCTCCTCTATTCAAACACACAGGAGGAATTTAGGTGGGCACATGAAATACCCAGGTTGGAATTTAGCCAGGAAAACAATGTATGAAAGAGTCCTTGCTTGGCAATAAGCACAGTGAATTGTTTAATGACCCTGAGCCAAACAGACCATTTCATCTTAACTTACTGAAACTGCTCCCAAACATGTTTATATTCCAAAGAATTCTCTTTCAAGTCTCATGAAGCTTAGGGCAGAATTGTGAACAGCAGAAAGTCAGCTACAAGGAAGACCTTTCTCAGCAGGGAAAAAAGAAAAAAAAAATTGTAAAGAGAAAGTTTTGAGGTGAAGGGGGTGGGAAATATGCCACTCCCTTAAGGGAAATATATACCAGTAAACAAATGATGTGTAAGTCTGCAGGCCATCATTTTTACCACACTGCTCTGTACCAGAGAACGTGCAAAAGACTGTTCCATTAGAAAGGACCACACACTTCTTTGGCTGGATTTTTTCCCCTCTTACCCAGTTTGATGCTTTTGTTTTTGCCAAGACTGGTATCTGGGCTTAGCTTCAAGCTCATCAGTAGTTCCCCTAGAGTTTCAGCCAAAAATACATCTTTTCCACAAAGGCTGGATGATTTTCAGGATGATTTTACTTCTCTGCAGGAGGTTTTTCTCCTACTAAGTGGGAGTTGTGCTCAATCTATTGTATCTTGGCCACAGTCAAACTCAACTTGCTGGGTTAATTCACAGACAAATTGCAGTATATTTAGTTAGAAGACAGACAGCACTAAAGCACCCTTTACCACAGTGGAAACATTTTGTCCAGTTTATTAAAGCAGCTGAGCTTAATTAAAGAATGTTAATATTTTTAATAGAAGAAAAAAGCAAGTACCAAAAGACATCTTAAGCAGAGAAAGGGCCAGTGTTTGGAAACCAAAACTGAAGAAAAGTTTTTGTTGGTTAGTTTGTTTTAAATTCTTATTATTTTTATTTTTATTTTACTTTTACACCATCGGTATGATCATCCATTGTAAGGAATTAACAGACAAAGTTACGGAGTCAAAACTGCACCTTACCAAGGGGTTATCTTAGCTAACGACAAATTGCAGGAGCAACAGGGGTTGCCAGTTGATGTAAGGAAGGGGTCCATTCATCTGAAACTCTAGGAACCTGCATTTTTTAACCTAGTGCTTGAACTCTAACAGTGGCCCCAGTTCTTACAGTTGGTGCTCAGGAATGGACCTCAGAGCTCAGCTAGATCGCCCAGCCCCCTCAAGGCTGGGTCAGGTCCATCCCATTTCTGAGAGATGCTCATCTAACTTGTTGAGTTCTGACATTGTAAGAGCTACTACAGCCTCCTCAGACACCCCAACAAGATACTCAGAGGAGTAAAAGAAGGTTTTCTTAACCTGGTTTACCTTACTCCAATATAACTTCTCATCCTCTGCTCTGTGGATAATAGATTGATAGAAGCAGTTGCTTTTTACTCAAAGATCATCTTTAACAATTTAATCAGCTTTTCTTTAGATAAATGACCCAACTACTATAATCTTCCTCTCTCACATTTTCCTTATCATCACTGCTCTCCTCTGAACCATGTTCAGTCCCTGTCTTTCATCAAATGCTCTACCCAAAAGGCTGACCAGCACTGCAGCTGCTCACTGATATGAACCAGCATAGGATTCTTCTTTGCCTGTTGTATTTGCATTTGTGCATCTCATAAGAGCATATGCATTTATCTCTCAGTTAAATAACAGATAAATGGATTTTGTGATGTTCTCCTGAGCCACAAAAGCAATTTTATCTCCTGAGCTACTAGGTCCTAATCTTTGATTCCTGACTACTTCTGAGTACATGCTCGTTTATCTGTCTCAATTGGTTTGTCTCCATGTTTTCTCTAAACACTTCACTGTCTGATCTTGTCTCACAGCACACTCGGAGCCCCTACAAATTTTGTGTGCGTGTGTTTCTAAATACAATCCACAAGTATATGCAAGTGTATTAATGCATATAAATGCATAAAATGTAAACATCTTGGCTGAGACCTGAGTATTTGAATAACACAAAGTATAAAATTCATTTCTACAGATGATGTAATGGGAAAAATAAAAGAAAAAAAAGGCAAAAAAAAAGCCACTCTAATCAGTGCTAGAAGTAGAAGCAGCTAGATCACTCAGTTTGCCTACTGTGGGATATAAAAATCTCTTCTTTTTTCCAGTAGCAGACTAGGTCCAATGCAAGGTCCAAAGGGCTGATTCAAAATCTAAGGTCCCAGAATTATAGAATTGTTATGGCTGGAAAAGACCTCGAAGATCATCGAATCTGACCTTTGACTGGACACCACCATGTCAACTAAACCATAGCACTAAATGCCACACCCAGTCATTTCTTGAACACTTCCACAGATGGTGACTCCACCACTTCCTTGGGGTGATGAGGATGCACTTGATCCCCTCATCCAGATCATCAATAAAGATATAAAATAGAACTGGCCCAAATACTGAGCACCAGGGAACCCCAGTTGTGACCAGCCCTCAGCTGGATATAACTCCAGTCACCACCACTCTCTGGGCCTCCTATCCAGACAGTTTTACCCAGCAAAGAGTGCACCAGTCCAAGCCACAAGCAGCCCATTCTCCAGGAGAATGCTGCGTGAGACAGTATCGAAGGCTTTACTGAAGTCCAGGTAGACAACATCCACAGCTTTTCCCTTATCTATTAAGTGAGTCACCTGATCATAAAAGATAATCAGGTTGGTCAAGCAGGACCTGCCTTTCCTAAACCCATACTTCCCAGAATTCTAGCTTCAAAAGCACCCTGAATCTGTTCCAAATGCTTGGACATCAACTCATCATCTTATATTCCACTGCTGCTGTTCTAACAAAGGCATACCTAGCAACAAAGTCAGAGCACAGAAATACTTATACTCAAGTGCAGAATAAATCCACATGTTCATACATTTTAAAGCAGTGTAGGTCCACCCATGGAGGCAGTTTAAATCTTGAAAAACAAAAGAAACCCCAGCAACTGTCATGGGATCTTGGGGATAGGGAAGTAATCCAAAAACATCTTAATCTCTATTTAAAAAGAATAACTCAAGCAAGTAGCACAGTATGTGCTACTTGTCAGTGGAACATGGCACTCAGTTGTATTAGGCACCCATTAGGCATTTAATCTCTGCCATGAGTAAACACTTTGCTCCATAAGGTACCAGTTCCCTGTCTCCATAGCCACACACACACATCTGTGTTTGCGTATGCACATGCATGACTGTCCAGTTACAGAGGGCACACATGCTAAGGTGCATAACATGGATTATGCATTAATCTTGAAGGTAAACTTCAGTGTAGACAAATCTGATCTGCATCCATCTCCTCATCTGTCCCAGCTTAAAAGCTAAAGATGCATTCTCACAGGGGGCAGTGATTGGCAACCCAACTTCTCTTACCCAGCTCCCAAAAGCTGACTATTCAAAACTGGTTTCTTGAGAGGCAGCACAGTGGAATATCATGTGCATTCATATTCTCATTATTCATTGTTTTTCTGATTGAAATGCTTCTACATCACATCTAAAAACTCCAAGATTGAAAAATAAGCAACAACTTTGCAGATTTTATAACCAAGATGGCACTTCTACTGTTTTTTTTTCCTTGTGAAGCCTAGAATAAATATAATGCTCATGAGAAACTGAGTTGTCATTAGGCAGGAAATTAGTGTTTATATATAGTGTGTCTATATATAGACACATACACAAATGCATGCAGCGTTACTCTATGCCTGCATATATATAGGGATGCAAGATTGTTTTCCCCCTCACACTCGTGATCAAGGTACTCTCATACCTAAATGATTATTCTGGCTTCCACGCAGCAGATCATTAAAAAATCCTAATCTAAAAAATAGCTAAAAACCTAAGGACTTAGGCATAAAAGTTTTCAGAGAAGGAAGAGTTGGTGCACATTAATCTGTCAGTGGTAACTGTGCACTCTTGTCTTCCACCAAATACAAGGAAATTCAAGTTAACTGGTAAGCAGCAGAGAAGGGCTAACTCAAGTCAGTTCACCCTTCCTACTGAGTGTCCCCATCCAAGTGGAAACTATCATTCGATATGCACTAACATATTGCCTTTCTATAATGCATTTCTATGTGCATCAGATGCATACCTTATACTACATTGCAAAAATTATATTCCTGTGTGGTGCTGCCACCGAGTAAAAGAGCCCCAGAATAGCACAGTTTGAGAGTGAATTAATGCTTTACCCTCAAAGCATTTTGCAAACATTAACATTTCAGTGCTCCCAAGACACAAGTAAAACCATGCACACAGCCTTGCTTAAAGGCCCAGCAGAAAGGTGGATGTGCCATCACATGGTGGGAGTCATCTTTATTCAGGGCAATGCATACCCAGGTAGATTGCACATGGCTACATTTAAAAAAACATCTTTGTCCTGTTTCAGTTTCAGTTGTCACCAATGCACTTACTTGAATAACGTGGTCGTCTGTTAGATATCAGTGACATTAAAAATTAAATGCAAGCAAATGTGAAGAGACAAGTGCACCAGATATCTTCACTTGGTTAGAAGTGACACATTTCCAAGAGCAGTTAAGAAACACTGGCCTTATGCAGCATCAGTACAGGTCTGCTTCCTTCCTATTTTCATGGACCTCACCAGACTCCATTACTTTTTTTTTTCAATGTGATGATAAAGCAAAATCCACATATCACAACAGTAAACTTAATCAGTACAGATGACAGTTGTAAGGAACCTGAGCCTTCCTGCAATCATGAATTTTCACATAAACCCAGCTTATTTTCCAAACCATGGCTAGTATATGGATGAGAGGAACTTGGATACTGATATCGCTGCTTGGATGATAGGTTTTCTAGCATTCTTGCCACTAAGCTGCAAAGTGAAATTTGTATTTCTCAGTGATCTATTGGTGCTTATCACATTCAGATTACTTAGAAGAAGATTTATCCATAGAAAGATAACCAGATCCTGAAAGGCTGTTCACAGGAACAAAGACCGGTAAAGGGAAAGTAATTTCTTAAGTGAAAACAAAAATTAAGAAATTAAGGAAGTCACATAGTTTTATACACTGATGAGTATAAATCAAATCCCAGGGCTTTAAAGCGGTTGGTAGAATCACCTGTGGGCAGGGATGAAGGGGGTGGCAGGTACAGGCTGCAGCAGAGCTTTAACAAGCCAAGCAGTTGTTACCTTTTTGTAGCACTGACTTTTCACAGCAGCAGCCTGAATTTCTCCTGTACTCGCTCACCCACAACCTTTGATTCTGCCAGCAACTTCTTGGACTACAAAGGCCTTGGTGAGGGCTTTCAGGCTGAAGGCCACTGTTCTGACCAGAAGGAACCTCACAGTTACTGCCATTTGCTGTGAGGTATCACCATCTAAATCACACCATTTCTTAGCACTGGGGGTCTGGGATTTTGTCATATACATACATAACCAGTTATCTCCTTACAACTGTAGACTTTCAAAGTCCAGGATTACAGCTGAACCTCTGAGAGACCTCTGGGTCACACTTGTCAACAGCAGATGATGTCTATGAAAGGATTACATCACTTGGTGAATTCTGAAAAGGGTCCCTTGTCAGTCAAGAGAGCTAATTGTATTTTTATGCCTAACATGAAACTATGAGAGAAAGACTGAATCAAACTGTCAGCTTAAAAAAAAACCCATCACTGTCAAGATCAGGTTGAAGTTTGGGTAGGAGTTGTCCAGTAGGCACAGGGGCACCCTGTGCCCCTGCTAGGACAGCTGGCTGTAGAAACCAAAAATAATAAAATAACCAACTTTTCGAGTCTCAAACAAGAACAGGTAACCACCATTATTCAAAAAAATCATGCTTCCCAATAACCATCCTGTAACGGGAGCTGGGTAGCAGCATGTTTGGAGTCAGTCTGTAATTTCTGTTATATATTACAGACTTTAAACAGGATGGCAGCTGGATTCTGGAGAGGAGGAACTCTGCTCTCCTCAGGGGATGAACAGCACTTAGCACTACAATCCCAGTTTTTAGGTGTTAGGAAAGCAAAACTCACATATGGTAAATACAATAAATAATTTAAAACATGTGAGAGCAGCTACGAAATAAGACCTATGGGAGGAGGAGAAAGGAGAAAGATCTAGTGCACCATTTTTATGGAGCTCTAGTACATTGAAGAAAAAGCCTCTTGGGCTGCTCCTGACCCCTCCCTTTAAAAAAACCTGCAAATCCAAACCAACAAACAACAAAATCCCCATCAAAAAAACGATGACAAAAAAACAAGCCCCCATGCTAAGAGAGAGAGGAAAATCTAATAAAATTACTTTGCCTCTCATGTTCTAATACAAGCCAATTTAATATAGAAAATACTGTCATCAGAGTGACCAACTTCATTCCCACATAGAGATAATACCAGTCAGTGACAGCCTTTATCTGTAGCATTCACTGGTACAACCTCTGCATTAAGACAGAGGAGTATGTTTGGAAAAGTAAACATCATGATTTTTCCACAAAAACCATTAGGCAGATTTGTCAGATGTACTGGTATTTATACGTTTCTCATTCAACATACTTTCTCCATCTGTAGAGAAAAATACATCAGCGGTTTCCTTTAAGAGGCATCAAGTACTGGATAAGCTCTACCGTATATTCTAAAGACAACTTGTTTCTTCAGTTAGTGATGGTTTTACCATTTCATGTCAACCAAGATCTCTCATGCTGTACAGATGTCTTCCTATTGTGATGACACCTAAATTTAGAGGGTGCAGAAAACCGCTGTTAGCAATAAGAAGTGGTGACAAGGGACAAGAAGCACACTTTTACTCTTCAACGTGAACATATAAACGCTGGCTGCTGATACTGCAAATAAAATCAATGGCCCCACTTAATGTCCAAATGAAACTCCAAAACAGGAGGTGCTAGACAGATCATAGCCTGATTTCAAATCATTATTTTGTAATGATCCAAGATGAAAAATGCTTTTTCTGGCTAATAACTTGCACTTGCTTCCTTGGAAGCGTACTATTTCTGACTTAATGAAATTAATACTTTTTATTTTTAACTAAGTGTTGAAAATATTTCAAAGAGCATTGCCAAGTGAGCCTCGAACACCTGGAGCAAATATCCTGCTTTGCAGTAATACAGTCTATTTATGGTTGCCTCAGAAGGTCACTCATACTTCAACTACTGCAGTATGTCACCACTTTATAAATGAGAGTGATATCAGCAAATAAAATAGGTGCCTTATCCTTCCCTGGCACTGGTTTTCTAATCCGAGGTGCAAGGTGTGATGTTAGGCTTAAATTTAAAGGACCTGGGTGACTAAAGATGGCTATGAGGAGTACAAGACAAAAGGACAGAAGCATCAAGCCCTGGACCCTTAATTAACAAAACACAAATGGACTGAATTTCACAGGGTTGGGGCATTTTGGTGCTGAATAGTAGTAGTAACTCTGGAACTGCTAAATGCAAATAGTGTACAACTTTGGCCATTACATCAAAAAAACCCCCACTTTTCAGAATTTCTCTTTTAGAGAAGGTCAAAATTAATGAATCCTGTCAAGATATGTTAAACTTAAATCTTCAGGTACTTTCAAGGTATGTCATTACATATTTCCCAATTCATAAGTCAAAACTTGGAAATTAAAATAGCGTGTCTTTATTGATAGTCTGCCACAAATTAATGCATAAACTTAGTTAGCCAAAAATGTATCTGCCATCTGAACATGGCAAGCATATCTGCAAAAAGTGGATGCTTTCTTCTAGTAGATAATCAGATGTTCTGTTACCAGCTCTCACTATAGTGCCGAATGCAATTAAAGAATTGTTTTACACAAGCTGCCTGACGCTCAGCAGAATCACTGTCTCTTCATTATTGCAAGGACACGGAGATGTATATACTTTAATGTTAAGCCTTCACTGACATTAGTGGGACTCATTTGTCTCTCAGGTGAGCTTGCACACCATGTTTGCAGGATTGCAGTTTATGACTAAAAAAGCAGTGACAAGGGGGACAAGAACAGACGCACTACAATAGGCATTCCAACAATTCAATGCATCCATCTTAAGGAAGGAAATCATATCTTTACATACCACTGAATGTTAAAAACAAACAAAGAAGTTTAAGCACAAAGTATATATTTATAACAAATAAAACAACTGAAAAAGTATTACATAAAGAAAAATAATGTAACAGAATGTACTTAAGTACCTAGCTTACAGTCATGCTCGTATCTAAAAATAACATTGGTAAGTAATATATATAATTTTGGACATAATTCTCTAACATACGACATGATTCTGTGATTCTAAATGTGGAGAGTACTTTTTCCAAGATACAGAACACAAATTATTTTACACAGGCACACCTGTTAATTTGTATAAAAAACATGCTTGTAAGTGAAAAGGTCACTGTAGTACTAATTTACCATGTAGTGTTAATCATGTTGAAATCGTCTCTTCTCCTTTTGCATTGGTGAGCGCCAACACTGAATGGTACAATATTTGATCCATGTGGTTTACTGACACTGCAACCTGTTTCCAAGCAGTAGCCCTGCCCGGGTGTTAACAGCACAGTACTGTACAGCCCCATCTGTCTGCATATAGTGTATTTATAACTAAAAGCTATTACAATTATTACAATGATTTCTGTTTCAATATATACAACAGTATAAAATACTACCCAAAAAACTTTTGTATTTCAAACAATTTTAACCACTTCATCAAACAATGCATTTGCAGAATTAAAAAAAAAAATAACCCAAATTAATGCTGATTGCCAACAGTACAGCATCTCTATGGTATGTTTCCTAATAAATGAGAGAACGGAAGTGTCTTATAATCAATTAAAATAAGTATCACAAAACATAATTAATGTTAGAGCAGTTCAAGGATTCCCAGTTTGTCAGTATCTACCCTAAGCAGTGCTACTCAAATACAGTATAAGCCATTTAGTGTTTCTACGATGAGAATAAAACATTCAAATATTAAAGCTGCGACAAACACACAAAAGCAAGGAAAGAAAATTTGTTCTTACTCATTTCTGTTGGAGCAAGGTACAGCATGTCAGGAGTTTGCACTCGGTGCATCATATCTGGTTGTGTGTACAGACTGAGGAATGAGAGGCTGGAGAGCAGTGCTGCAGAAAGGGACTGGGGTGTCCTGGTCCATGGCAAGTTGAACATGAGTCAGCAGTGCCCTGGCTGCCAGGAGGGCCAAGTGTGTCCGGGGGGGGGCATCAGGCAAAGCATTGCCAGCCGGTTGAGGGAGGGGATTGTCCCGCTCTGCTCTGCACTGGGGAGGGCCTCACCTTCAATATTGTTTGCAGTTTTGGGCACCACAATATAAAAAAGATATTAAGCTCTTAGAGAGCAAGGGCCACAAGGATGGTGAAGGGACTGGAGGAGAAGCCTTATGAGGAATGGCTGAGGTCACTTGGTTTGTTCAGCTTGGAGGAGACTGAGGAGAGACCTCATTATAGTCTTCAACATCCTCATGAGGGGAAGTAGAGAGACAGGTACTGATCTCCTCACTCTCATGACCAGTGACAGAACCCAAAGGCCTGAAGTTGTGTCAGGGGAGGTTTAGGTTAGATATCAGGATGCACAGGCTTCCCAGGGAAGTGGTCACAGCATCAAGCCTGTCTGAGTTCAAGAAGCATTTGGACAATGCTCTCAGGCATATGATGTGATTTTTGGGGTGTCCTGTGCAGGGCCAAGAGTTGGACTTCATGATCTTGATGGGTCCCTTCCTACTCAGTATATTCTATGGTTCTGTATGAGCTACGATACCTGGATACAACTGTGGAAGACAACTGAAATGGAATCAACTCTGACTTTCCTTGCTGTTGTGGTTTTATGTCAGACCATTCAAGTTATAACAACTTAGTGTCCTTTTTTTTCCTCTCCTGAAGAGAGTGAGAGAGAAGAATTCATAATAAAGTTGCAAAAATGCTACTAAAATCCCTATCTTGGACACAATACACTGCTTTAGGAGCTACTGTGTCATTGCACAATATAAGTGGCCTATTTATCGCTGAAGTATTGGTGTAGCAGAATATATTTGTCATTGTGGATGTGTTTTAAAAATTAGTATTTTAAAACTTGCTTGTATCCCATAACAAGCCAAAAATTTTGTGTTTTTCAAACACTAATATCCTTACGTAAAATAGTAAGTTTACATTTATAGTGGCAAATTTCAAATCTCTGCCTCTGCTGCTCCAGTTTTTAAAATGAACTTGGTTCAGAGTTTTCGTTCTTTACATCATCCTAAAACAGAACTATTTCTGAAGCATAAAAAAAAATCCAAATGGCAATGATAATATCTGGGGGGTTTTTTGTCTGTTTTGCTGATTCATTCCTAACTTGAAAAATAATCAATGTCTTAAAAAGCAAAACAATAAAACCCCAAAAATCTCTCCTCAGGAATAGTCCCTGCTAAGTGAGATTTTTTTTTTCAAAACCAAGTTACACGCCTAGAGTATCTTTATAGTCATGTTATACACCCTTGAAAATAAAGGCTCATGTTGAGAATGGTGACAGGCCCTTAATTATAGAGGTGTTAACTGGTGACACTTTTTCATCAGAAAAAGCCCACAAGCCCCACAAAAATTCATAGCTTATATTGAAAGTTTGATTCATGCTCATTTTGTTCATTTAAAAATACTCTTTGGAAACTTGTGTCAACTCCTGCAGACAACTTAGTGATACATCTTTTCCTGTTAAAATAAAGATAATTCATATTCACCTCTACCCCATGCTAAGCTCTACTACTAATATACACTTCATTACCTGCTCATGTCACCATCTAACACATATCTTTACATTCTTCTACATATAGTGTCCAGGGCTTATTTTTCACCAAACAGAATTTGATAACTATTACACTTAGAAGTTTGAATTGAGGATTTTTTGGTGTTCTAGCCTTTTCATTGCAACGCACAGTGACATTAATGGTTCAGACTTTTTGTCCATGCTAACTTGAGAGAAATTTTTCACCAATTTTTTCCCATTAAGGATTTTAAAATCTAAACTCAGAGATCAAAACTGAAAACCAGAAGAGAGATTAGATGCATGTAATTTTAAAATGGTTTCTGCTACTTTAAAATGCATTTAAAAATTGTACATACAACACAGTATTTTAACTTTTACATTGCTGTTATCAGATTCTAATTCAAAATCTTGCAAATATACACGAAAAATAAGCCACTGGTCATAAATTCTAATGATTACATTCAAAACTAGCCTTTAAAAAAATAAAAAAGTTACAGGCAAAACATACTGGTTTATGTACTCACTAGCTTATCAGGCTACAATAGGCATGTTTTAAGTATAAAAAAAGCAGACAATTCAGATTTAAATAAGACTGTGTGAAATCAGAAAAACCCCTTAGATTTCACTATTAAAAAAAACCCCAAGAACACCTATAATTACTTCCCATCCTACAGCTACAGTTAAACCAACTAACAAAAATAATCAAAGTATTGATGACAAACAAAAGTTAGGCTAGAGTATGTGGCAACAATCAAAGTTCATATACGTTTCTATGTAAAATGACTCATGATTTACTATAACATATGAAGAAGAGCACTTCGTGACTAATGAAAGAGCTACTAGTAGAAACACTTAATGCCAAACAGTCTTCAGCCCTCCTTTAAGTTGTATCTCCAAATCAGTATTGACTTCTTTTGACCAGATACATCATTTTTGGCTTGTCACCCGAGTATGTCATGTTTTACCACTTGTCACAGGCAGCAGTAGACAACTAGCTAAGCAAACTACAAGCAGTGACATGCAGAAATTAACTCTCAAATCTGAGTACTTAGATAAAATGATATGCAAGCGCACACTAGGACAGAAGGAATGGCATTCGTCATCCAAATAGGCTCATCATCCCTCCCCACCCCCCTTGAACAGTAGTTGCAACAGCAATAGAAAAAAATCAAGATGTCTGTTCTTCAGAGTCAACTGTGGAAAAAAGTCAGCAATATATAACAGCAGCGATGGACAAGGAAGAGCAAACTGAAAGAATCTTGTTGAATATTTGTTCATTTACTTTTTCTGAACACAAGCCAAAGTGTGCCACACTGGCTTGTTCTGAACTTCAGATACAGATGTCCTAATCTCCTTAGATCCTTCACAGATTCAGAATTCAGTCTCCCTGAGGCCCCTATAACCAAGTAAGAAAACTCTCTTTATCTAGCTTGGTGGCTGCCAAGACAGATTCCATGTCATTAAGGATGTCAGAGCTCAAAGCCTCTTGCAGACTTGGCATCAGTTCTTCTCCTTCTATATTCATCCCATCTCCTTCCAGTGTCCCAAGGTCCACATTTGTCCCTGGAATGGCTTCAAGGTAGTCTGGGAAACGGTTCTGATGGGATGGTATGTTACTTTGGCCGATACTGTCACCTAGTTATAACACAAAGTAGGATGGATATTAAATATACTGGAAGTACCAAACCTATAATTTAACAGGACAACTGGTTAAAGGTTAATCATGTATCTCCTGCATTGTACAAACAATGTGATTCACAGAAATCCATCACAAAACCCAAAGGCATCAAGTTACCCAAAGGTAACTTGAATGCACGTAGATGTACAAAGAACATGTCTTTGTTTCAAATTTTCATCTACGCAACCCAAATCTCTACAGATCTTTGATGTCATTTAGCATAATTTGATTTTTACACTTAAAGGAAAAAGACAATACTGAATCAAATACAGTTTTGGAGTAGTATTAACAACAGTGGAGGAGATATTATTCTTAGCTCTGAACAAAAAATATACTTTAAAAAGCAAATTCCTTATAACACACTCAAATTCCTTATAACAACAAGAGTGATACTTTTTATGAGCAATCTCCCATCCTTCCAATACAGTTGATTATCAATACGTTTTTTACAAATCTAACCATAACATTTCTATTACAGAAATAGGGGAAATAGAAAAAATAGAAAAAGGTAGAAAAACAATGCAAAAAGTATCACAGCTTCTCAGAGTTAACTGTTTTCATTGCAAATGGATACAAGTATATCAGGAAAACATGCATTAAAAATGAACACAAAACCAGACCTGTATCCATCTCATCAACACTGTTCAGGAAGTCATCTGGGGTTCTGGGTACACTGTAACTGCTCATGCTAAGTCCACTATCTGTGCTTTCATCTCTGGAGTGATATGTTCCACTGCAACAGAAGAAAGAGAAAAAAAATGAGGGTTTTTGAAGAAAAACAGAGGATTATAGAAGAAAATAAAATAGATGCTTGTTTTCAACCAATTCAAGGGCTTTGGAAACATTGCTGTCCTGAGAAATGCTCTACTGTGATAAAAAAACTGAAGCCTTTGTCTGGGTGGGACACCTGGGTTGTATTTTATGCAGACCTTTTCCAATTAAAACCATATTATTTAGATTCAATTTAACTTGATGAGAGCATATTCAAGCAGCTTTAAGAAACTGCCTACTTGTGTTCTGCATAATTTTAATATTTTCACACCCACCCACCCACAGCTAAAACCATTGGAAGCATATGAGATAGTCTGTAATGATTATAAAAATAATAATAATGATGGTTCATCCTTTCAGGCTTCCATAAGGATAACAAAAAAATATTTCTAACTACTAATGTCCTCATGTTTAATCAACGACTGAAGTATATTTTTAGGTCACTGCTGTTATAAATAGTTGGAACTCCTTTAGCTATTCTTCATTTGCTTCCCACTGCTGCATTACTACTTGTTCAGTCACACATCAAGGCAACCGAGTGCCCTAATATAAATCAAATACTAGTACAGAAGCTGTCCTGTAAACAAACCCCGCTCAGAATGATCCTGTTGACAGAACGGTTAACCAAACTAATGGCATGGGGCCTTACATGCACTCACTTTCTTACTGCCATCTTACTGCCAGCACAGCGAGCAAAACCAAGAAAGCCACAGTGGGAAATTTGGGATGGGGCGGGGAAGCTGGCCAGTGGATTGAGTTTACATAGCAAGGTTTTGGTAGCAAGGGGTCTGCAGGGATGTACCCTGTGAGAAGGCACCAGGAGCTGATCCGACGTCTGACCCAGTTGGTTCCAGCTGGTTCCAAAGTGGTCCAACTGCCCAAAGCTGAGCCCATCAGTGACAGTGGTGGTACCTTTGTGATAACGTATTTTTTTTAAAAAGAGTAAAAATGCTGAACAGATGGGAGAGAGGAGAGGAGTGAGAATATGTGAGAGAAACAGCCCTGCAGGCACCAAGGTCAGTGCAGAAGGAGGGGGAGCAGGTGCTCCAGATGCCAGAGCAGAGATTTCCCCTGCAGCCCAAGGTGCAGACCATGGTGAAGCAGCTGTGCTCCTGCAGCCCATGGAGGTAACATGATGGAGCAGAGATCCACCTGCAGCCCCTGGAGGACCCTGTGTTGGAGCAGGGGGGCAAGCCTTGAAGGAAGCTGTAGTCCATGGAGAGGCCAAGTTAGAGCAGGCTCCTGGCAAGAGCTCCAGCCTGTGGAGAGGAGCCCATGCCAGAGGAGGTCTGATGGCAGGAGCAGTGGCCTGCATAAGCAGTTGCAGGAGCACACTACTACCTCCCTTCCCCTGCATTTCCTAATATCCAGTCTTTTCACAAAATATTTTCAAAATCTATATTTCTTCAGGTTGTGGTAGCATTCACTGAGAATCCTTACTGATTTTCCAGCCTGCATACTAAATGAAGATCAACTTGATTTATTGTTCAAATTAGCATCTGAAGACACACTGATACTTCTCATAATGTGCTTGTGAAGTATATAGTATATGTCTTTTTATTAAGAATGAAGAACCAAAATGGTGATGAACAGCTATTCAACATTGGATGCCAGTAGAATGCCATAAGACATATATATGTATTAGATTTCATGAGGACATCTTTACCATACAAGAAAGGAACCTAACATTTCTTTACAGTTAAATCATAAATATTTCTCTTTTTTTAGATTGATTTAAGAATAGAATCACCACACATTTGACACAATCCTAATAAATAAACTATTTAAAACTTCTGTGAAAAAAGATGTTGGTTTACTTTATGGGACAAAATACTAAAAACAGAACTGAGGCAATGCTGAACTAAATCACTTTAGTGGAGAAGGCTTTTTGGCTGCTGCTCTCACACTTGGAATGTCCAGCACTTCTCTTCAAATCACTCCTTAATATACATTTCCTCTTTCTTCCACAAGGATTTCTTCATTTAGTAGTCATACCACCCAAAATTACCACATTGAACTAAACAGCATTACCCAAAATAGAGTGGATTCTTCTTCAACTAATAACTATTAAAATATGTGTATACAAAAGAAGAAATACCAATTTAGGAGTTAAACAGAGAATTACCATCACTACCAATATAAATATAGCAGACAAAAATATATGAACAGCGTGGTAAATCAAAAGGTGAAATAGTCTAATAAAATCTGCACTGTTGAATGACCCATTCAAAAAAATCAAATATGCCACAATGACAGGAAGTACTGAAGATAGCAGGCAGAAGATTAGACTATGTACATGAAAACACTACTGCATGTTTTCTCCAATTGCTCCAGTGTACTCATTATTTTCTGAGATTTTTTTTTTTAATGTTTCTATTATACAAGCAGTGGACTACCTAAACTTTGGATATCCAAATTCAGGGCCCAAAACTAGGACCTAGGCCTAAAATTAGTTCACCAGGAACTTTATGTACAGCCTATAAAGACAGCACGAAGTATTTCCCTAAGTCTGAACTTTAACATAAGGAATATCAACAAGAACTTTAGAGCAAAACTATTGGACTGCTGTATCTAATTCAGGACAGCAAAGCATTTTCACAAATGTCCTTTCTTAAAAATCCCTTTCCCATACCCATATGATAGAATTAAATGAGGTGATGCACATAAAATAACCTAGAAGGAGACAATGCTCAGATCAAAATGCAAATTAAAATATTCTGAACTCAAGTCAAGGACACATTTTTAATATTTTGCGTGGAGTAAGGGCTACAAAAAAAGCCCACAAACCCAGTCAAACCTATATGCAACTAGGCAAGCAGTATCTTTTTGCACTTTACAGTAAATATCAACCTGCCATGAAATTACAAAACATGAATTTGCCCTTTCTAGCTTTTGTCCTGTTTGTTGCTAATGGCAAAGATCCATCACTTTTTATTTCATGTGTGTAAGCTCACAATGGATAAACTGCATCAGCCCATTGCTGTGGCCATTTGAAACCTGAAGATGCACTTCTTTCAGAAAACAGGTTTTGAAGATGTGAGGACCTGTATGTATGATGGCAACAGCCTTCCAGAAATTCAAGCTAGTATGTTACTAGAACACATCAAGACCATCATCTGTCTACTGAGCCTTCTCATAGGAGAGCAGGTCAGGTTTAACATTTCTTGTCCTTTCTATACTTTAGGACAAGACCAGCACAGCTGCAGCTCACACAAGATCCCAGGATGAATTCCATAGAGGATAATCCCTCCCTCTAACAAAAAACTAAGTTTTCTAGTCATTATTTATCTGTGTAGGAGATAAATTTTCCTGAGGGGTTACCCAAAATACAGACATCATTCATCTCAAGCTCCAGCAGTTTTTCCAAAGTTGTAGTGTTTAGTATGAAGCATTGGCAAGCTGTAATTTGAACAGTATTTCCAGCATAACAAACACTCCAACTCAGAGGGATTAAGGAAAAAGTTGTATTAAAAACTAGTGTATACTGTAAAATTCTAAATCTTGAATTAAAATACCCACTTCAAAATAATACAGCGTTTAAAATGAAACATGCCACTACTTGCAAACCTAACATTAAGAGAGTAAAAATACTGCTAAATACTTGAAGTGGAAGGAAGGGGTGAATGGAGAAACTTTAAAATTAACCTCAAGGTGTAGTCCTAAATGTGCCTCACAGTTCATTTGATCTCACAGCGAGCTATTCACAAATTCTTTGAGTCAGTAATTTGAAATGACTGTTAGTCAACAGATTATGCAGAGACAAACATGTTATGACTTTGAATAAAAACCTTCCTACAAGTCTGAACAGACTACTTCCTCCCACAGGAGACAGCTTTTAATCCTCAACTTTTACTAGACTTGCCATTTAAGGAAAGATTCATTTACAGCTGTGGCTCTTGGCACAGACAGATGTTCAAAATAAACTATTACATGTACCAAACAGAATTTTAAATCAAATTTTTTTCCTCTAGTAGCTACTCCTACAAACCTGTTAAGAAAGGGATCAGAACTATTTGTAGTCATTGTTCTCAGTTCCTGAGACATTCCAGGAGATGACACGGGGTTTTGCGATCCACCGTCTTGTTCCATTGTTGGAAGCTGGCTACGGAGAGCCAATTCCTAGAACAGCAGGAAGGGGGAAAAATAGAGATCATGTTAGACATTTGAATGCACTTTTCAGATACACAGATACATGACATTATAGATAATTGATGCTTTTACTGCTTCCAGTTACAAGAGTTAAATGAAATTAAGTTTCTGAGGACAAAGCAAGAATCTGTCCTGGCTTCAATGACAATGCAAGTTCCACAAATCATGCCCAGCATTACAGAGACTGCACCGAAAATGCATTTATGGATACAAATATCTGTATATTTACATAAATATTTTCTAATTAATTTCAATATCTTTTCGCTAAGTATATTCTTAAGACCAAAAAAAGAATTGCTAATACTATCTGACCCCAAATATATCTCTGTCTACCTCTACTGATTAGCACTTTCCCCCTGTTTCTCTTAAATTCTGATTCACTCCCTGGTTTCCTTTGTACCTTTATTGTTTCAAGTCTTCCCCATTCACTCTTCCTGTTTGAGGCATGTATTTTGAAATTTCTGACTGATCAAATCTATTTGAATTGTCCCACAAATAAATCCCAAAGCTCTTTAAATCCCCAGTAATTTCTTCATAAAACTTAAGACACTGCTATTCTGAAGTTACAAACCTAGATTACATATACATTTTTACACACTGACCGTTCACCAGCTTGAATCAAACCATCCATAAAGCCTGTCATTAGTAATTAATGAAAATAAGTTTTAACATAAAATACATGAAATTAAAGGTGGATGGAGATAAGCAGCACTTTATGCAATTTCCAGTGATCCCTCTCCCCCTTTTTAAACAAGTAATCAATGAGTTAAACATGTGAAAGAAAAAATAATTTTCTTCAAGCAACTCTCCTAAAACATCATCAATGGCTCACCATGACTGAGCTTTGTTAATGTAAAGACTGGTAAATAAATCTTTTGACTATCTTGTTACCATTATTAGTAGTATGTCATTTCCAGGCTGTGCCTGGAAAGATAACCTCAGGCAAAACCAATCTTGTCAGTCTTCACAATACTCAATATTTCTCACTTGTAAAGTGAAAGATCTTCATCCATTCTCAATGACAAGCCTAAGGACTACTGTACTGTACACTTTTAAAATATAAAAAATAACCTTTCTCCAATTCTTCTAGTGTTTTCTTTTAAAAAAAGTTTAAGGTTATTTTATTTTCCAGCAGATTGTGCTGGAATACTTCCCTCCTGCCTGTTTTTTTAACTTTTCTCATCTGCATATGCTTCACTCCCATTCCTGTGGATTATTATTACGTATCCCTTTAATACCAAATTTTATGTCTTGCACTAGAAGATTTTCTCGCTACACTTGATTAGGCCTTTGCAGAAAGTGTACAAACATATCACTGGTTTTTGTGTTCATCACATCCAACTTCCTACTTCAAGTAAATCCAGTCCCCTGCTTACCACCACTTACTCTGCCACTGTTCTAACAAATAGTAATAATACTCCTTCCTCATTTTCAGATCACACGATGCTAGGCACCTTTTAATAATTTATAAAGGTTTATCCATATAATTTTCATTTGCTTATGTACTAAACCCAAGTTGAAAGCCTATATAATGAGGTCTTACTTTACAGCTAAGTATACAAACTTGTATCAGTCACGAATTACCTGATATACAGGTAGACTAAATCCATTTAGAAAAAAAAACAAAAAGTTTTCGTTCCCGGAATGCTTCCTAAACAGTGATCTGAAGAAAGCAGAAGGTCTTAAAACAGCCATCCCAGAGATGGCTCACTCACATGCTTTGTCCTTTTCCCCTTCCCTCTTGGTTTGATCTGTACATTGCATCTTTATTTCCTTGAGCTGCAGTCCCTGACTAGGATGAAGAGGAGGAGCCAAAACTGCAGAAGCAGCTTAATCATACACCAGTGCCACAAAGAGTAGTAAAAAAGCAAAACCTACATGGACTCATTTTTGTATATGAAGCATGAAAGTGACATTGTATCTCATTGTGTGGTAGGCCTGGTCTTTCCAATCAGCACTGCCTCCTGATTTAATAGTTGAGAGAGTGAGAAAAAGAGAGAAGAACATGTCTCCTTTTCAAGAGCTACTGACAACAGGAAAGAAAAAAGCCACAAATTCTTTTCTGTTTACCACATTTCACTGAAGGCCCACTAAAAAGAGTTGTATTAAGCCAGGAGAGACAATTGTATTTTGCCTATTCTTTGGCATGTACAATGTAGTCCAACTAGTATTTTTAAAATTAGTACTACTTTTACCCTTGTTTCAACAACACTACTAAAAATGCAAAACTACAACTATTTTTAACTATTTATAAGTAGCATTACTGATACTTATTTAGAAGTCAGAAGCACTTTCCCCCTTGAAAGAATGTTATTACATTAGTCATTTAAGTAATACTCTTATGTCATTCTGGAAGTCTGAAAGAGAAAGGAGTTACCCAAAAAGATGGACTACTCAGAAACAAATACAGAGCAATTTTAAATCATTATGTAAGATAAGCAGTTTCCTACAAGCCCTAAAGAGTGTATTAAGACTATTTTTCCTAAAAGGTCCACGTAATGGAAACTGAAGTTGTGTTGCTTGAAGAATGGTCTTTTCATTTCTCTGTCTTTATAAAACTGATTTGCAATAAAAAAACTTACGCTTCCTAAATGTAAAAAAATGTACAGAAGGGTACAAGTCTCTCCCAGCTCCAAACAGAGCAATGTGAACTCTAGGCTTTTAGTCCATGCTTTAAAATATATCCTTTATTAGAAGTATTTAAAGTCTGGAGGCAAAAATAAAACCATGACAAAATCCTGGCTTAGATTTCTATAACCTGATCTCATCCTATTTTTGTAAGTATGTCAAACTTTTTTTAAGTACCTCTGGGAAAAGAAAAGATTAATACCTATTGGTAACACAAAAGTTGAATTTTTGTTATTACAAAAAGACCAAAATGATCTGTCATCTCCTTAAATAATTTTAAAAATAAGGTCAGCACTGTGTAGTTTATCTGGCTGACCTTATCCATGTTTTTTTTGTCATAATTGCATACAGATTAAATTTTACATGCAGTTCCAGGTCATTCACACCATGTCCAAAGTAACTTTATAAAAATACCTTTTTCAGAGCATTTTTATCTTCATGTGCTTTTCAGGAAAGGCAGACGACTCCCTTGTGCAACTCACTTATCATATTCTTACTGTATCAAACATATGATACACTACTCAATTTGAATTAATATATGCTTTTAATTGGTTTTATAAATTTACTTTAAGAGTGCCAATTGTAACATTTCTGCCCCCAACCACTGCTCCACTGCTTCACTACCAAATTATCCACAAGCTTCCCTGGCATGGGAGAGAAGTTTTAGGGGAAGGACAAGACCACAACACTTATGGACACACTTACAACACCAGTTTCTTCCTCGTATTAACTGCCTGCATTCTTGTGACGGTCACAGAGTTACAGCACATATACAAAAGAAACAGGGAAGACACACAGACAGATGAAGACAAATGAACTCAGCAATGATGAGTTAGGCAATTTGTGAAGAGTAAGGGGAAAACATACCATTCAGTGTTGCAACTGTGAAAATCAGCAAAATTAATTTAAGAGGTGATACTCACAGAGTGATAATTAATTCTATTGTATACACCTAGAAAAGAACTCAACGCTATGTAGAGCATGACAAGCACAGATAGGGCAGCATAAAATGGAACAGACTTTTGTAATGGAAGTCTAGCTTCTTGTCTGGTTTTGCAGTCCTTTGCTGTGCCCCTGCTTCATATTCCTCTTGAGGTATAAAGCCATTGCTTTATACCCTCTTAGTATCTATCTACTCCTGGCTCCACAGCACTACACTTGCCCTGCTGAAGTGTCTCAGAGCTCTGTAAGGAAGGTACCTGTCAGCAGCAGTAAGCAATCAGGAAGGCCATGCACAGCTGAATGGCCTCCCTCTACCGCTTATTATTCATAGCCATCTCATACTTGGTCAACAGGACTTGTATCTTTTGCTGCCCAATTGCTTTAGCAGTACTTCTGTGATTAAGTTTTGCAACTGCAAGCAGCACTGGTGACTACAAGAAACCCTCTGCAGAGAGTTACAACTCCTATACAGACACAAAATGTGTCCTGAAGCAATGAGAGGCACTGGCAATGAAGGCAGTTCTGGTTTACTCTACAGACTTTAAGACAAGGTGTTTATCCATAAAGATCTACTTTCACAAGTAAGCAATATAATTATTCTGTTGATCTGTAAAGCTTAGGTGCTGCAAGTCCAATCAACAGCTTCTGAATTTTCAAATTACTAAAATAATACAAATATCTTTCCTACTGGGTATCTTCCAGCTAATGCTGCTCATCTGCTCCCACTTAAACCAACAGTGTGTGAAACTCAAACTCTTGCCACACGAACTAATAAAGTTTCACTCAGATCTATGCTTTTCAATAACGAATGAAGCTACTCTACTATTTCAGGACCTGAATAACATTTAAAGCATTTAGTTCCCAAGATGGCTGAACAACAGCAATGTTGCTTTTGCAGTAAAACTAGCTGAATTCCACCTTTTGTATACTTTGATGGCAGCCAGCATACACTGCCCCCCAACAAATGCAGCCACACAGGACACCCTTTCAACAACTTAGTCTCAGTCTGTTTACTTATGTCCAATCATGTATTTAAAGCAGTACCTTAGTGCATACTCATCAGAAATACCAGAAACTTCAACAATAATGCGGTCAAGGAACATCTCCATAATTTCTACAGGACATCACACTTCAAGCTGAAATCCTTGATGCTCTGACAAAACTTTCATATTTATTTCATAGTGTTTAGAAGCAGCAGAGTTTTTTAGTCAGGTCAGAGGAAGATCTCGATTTCTTAATCACTGTGGGTCAACACAGTGGGCAACTCCAAGTGACTTTCTACTGATAGTTACAGATGGCCTTTGACTGCATATTCTTACCCTCCCTTTCAGCTGGGAACTAGCATTTGTATGGCCATACACTAAGACAAATCAGAAAACAGATCAAGCTGAAAAATGTTTTTTTCTGACAGATCAGATATTTGATCTGTCTTGCAGTGTGGCCGCACCAATGCTTCAGCTAATAGATTATGCAAAAAGGACGTTAAATACATCCTGTTCTGCTGTCTTATTATTAAGGCAATCACTGGCAGACAGCCGAGTTAAACACCTTAAACTGCTGCAGTTCAGTTTGTCAGAGCATGTCTACCAGACCTCTCAGCAAGAAGTAATTTTATTAAGAAGCAAATATTTTGCTTAAAAAAATACCACACAACTCCTCAGCTGCAGTCTTCAGTCCCAGTTTAGGATTGCTCTAGCCAGCTGACTAAGTCTTCCTGTGAATTAATTTCCCAAGTCACGGTACTGTATAGGTGTGCTACCTTATGTGTAAGCTTCATGGTACTCTGTAACAAAGTTCTGTGCAACTGATGCTGAGTAACTGACAGGTACTTCACAGATTATCTGAACTAATCTTTAGCTACCTAAAATACAAGTGCTTTCCTAGAATCAGATGCCTATATAAAGACAGTAAGCTAAGACTTGTTATTACATGCTGAATTTACTGCCACAGACTAAAGGAATCAGTTCATTAATTGCAAAGATTTTTGGAAGGTAGTCCAGTGAATAACAACAGTTTGTTACCTAATGAAGTCAAATATTCCTGTTAACTAAAGCGTATCAACAGTTCAATGAAAGCTGAGATAAATAAATGCATACAAAGTTGATTTCTGCTTCCTTGGAATCTTATGATATTATATATGCTGCTCAGCTCCCTTATCTTCATGACAGTTCTCTAGTAACTTTTGTTATTGATTTTGGAGAGTACCAACTTTCTGTCCTTGCTCTGTTTCACTGTGCTAAAGAAACATCTACCAAAACTTAAACCATGAGGGATAAAGCAAAACTTAGCACTAGTAAAAAGAGCTATCAAGCAATTAAAACCCAACAAAAGGGTCACAAATAATACCTGAAGTCTTCAGTAAAACTTCCAGCCTCACTAATCATGGAAGTTCAGAGAGTACAGAATTCAAGACTGCACTTGTTTTAAATGACATCTTCCTTTCTTTCTAGAACATGTCCCAAATCTGACAGTAATGCAGCTTTGTACTGGTGTGCATGAAAAGTGACTGAAAAAAAAATTCTTTCTTGTAAAACAATTTATGAGTATTCTAAAAATTCAATATTTACTTGGAATACTCAAAATCTTCTCAACTAAGCTGATGAAAGGTGTCAAACATCAACCAAGATGAACATCTAAAAAAACAGGAACCATAGGAAACTAAAATAGTATTTCAAACCCAGTAACTATTGAGTACTCTAAGTGTATATATTTTATGCAGTGCAAACATGAAAAAAAGTATGAAACAAAACCAAGTGACTCAGCAGAGAATGACAGACTGGCCATATGTCTCTGCAGATTCTATACCGAGAAGGGAAATTTCCAGGATATCACTCAAAAGTTGATTAGAAGTGAGTTTAGGTCAACTGGACAGAGAATATGAGAGGTACTTCATACAATATAAAGGACAAAAGAATGGAAACAATCAACAGAGAGCACATTCCAGGTATACAGAACTACCAAGAAAGCAGCACAGAGGTAATGAAAAGCCAAGCTGGAAAGCACAGCTGAACAGAGTAGCAGGGAAGCAGGGCTGTTCTCAGAGATCTCATTTCAGTGCTAGAAACAAGCAGTAGATACAGAATGAGCAAGCATATACGTAGGAACCTATCTCATAAATGTCTGTGCTGATCTTACTAACAAATATCTTGATATTAGAAGCAGATAAATAAAAATTCTTCCAGTCTTAGCAAGAGAAAGTCGTTTGCACATCATCTAAGAATAATGCCATCAGTGCCTTGACATTATTTGCCTCTATTTCTTTCCATCACATACCAGAATCTGTTACTTAATATCTGGTCAATTTTATGACATATACAAAAGCTGATTGACATCTGCTCTAGGTGAGACATTGTTGACAACCAGATGCTAACTGCAGAAAAATGGAAGGAGAGCTACTGGGGATGGAGAGAAACTCAAGTCATTCAATCTCTTAAGTAAGACAGATAGACATCTATAAAGTTTCATAAATAATTGATAATGAAGAGCGTTAAGTAACCGGACAGATTCTTGTTGTTTTCAAATTTCCTGGATGTATTGACAGTTCTTGTTTACACACGATAAGTCTGGAAATTACAGTTTTTGCTACAGGTACCTTTGACTTGGATATTTTTAGCACTACAATAAAATCCTCATTCAAACAAGGAGAGACTCTTACAGTGCTTGCTAAAAACAGATGAAGCTGAGCAACTGTTTACTCCTTCCAGAAGGTGCTAAGGCCTCCATACATAACACGTGGAGTGTTAGTCTCACTACAGTACACTACAGTATCACAGCAGAGAGATAAAAAGTGGTAAGGACACTATGATCACTCAGTACCAAAAAAACCTGACCATAGACAACAATGCATCCATGGTACTGTATCCAGGATACGTGGACAAAAATGTCAAGAAGGAAGAGGATGTTGGACTAGATGACCTCTACCAGTCCCTTCCAACTTATTTGATTCTGTGATTTAGAAAAGCTCAGAGATCCCATTAAAAGTTATGGATTTTTTATCCATATAAGCCAGATATTTCATTAGAGACAAGCTTTAAGAATGCTGGTGTCACAAAATTTCTTTACAAACAAAAGACTTTAGTCTTCCCAGAATTAAGAGCACTGAACATATGAAGATTTTATTTTCAGTATTCCTTAAGAGAACATCTAAAATTTAGCAAGAGAAGCTATTATTCTGTCATCAAGCACACCTTTATCATCACGAAAGTAGATAATTCCTTCAGACTTCATTAACTTTATTCAAAAAGAAAGAAAGGATCTGTCAGAAAGAAAAAGCTGACTGAAGAAATGTTCATTCTTTCTACAGATTTTTCACAGATTCACTAGGTCATCTGTGACCTGATCGGATGTACAGATAGCATCATGGGAGAAGACAGACAACAACTGCCTCTATAGTACAAGGCCTCAAGAAGCATTTAGAGAACAGTTTCCAGAAGCAGTTCTCTAAGCACTTTCTTCCACCTGTGGCTGCTCAATACATTATCGAGGTGACACACAAAAACACAAAAAATACATTTAGATGATACAACATGAATAATCCAGTATTATAGAACTTAGAAGTTGACATGATTGTGTACTTTTCTATCCAACAGATCACTCAAACACACCTTAACTCATTAACAAGTGCAGACTAATAAAACTGATCCCAGGCAGGTGACTATATAGGTGAGCCTGGTATGAAACTAGTTTAAATGTAACAGCAATCCTGATTTTTGCACAAATCCTTTAATCAGTTTCTATCCCAAAGCAGAGTGACCACTACATAGGCATTTAATGAACTATCAGTATAGGCCCTTTGAGTTTTTGCAGCATTTTAGGATTTAAAGCCAGAATTTCAAGAAGTTCCAAAAATCTCATCTTATAGAGTTAAGTATGAAACTGATACCAAAGTTCTCCATTCGCTGCATATTTCTGAGCTGGCTACAGGAAGAAGATACTATGGAAGAACGAACAATGGTATGACAGGGCTCCAGGCACACAAGACAACATAGAATACGCTTTTGGCATTCAGTAAGAAAAACATCCCTCCTGAATCCTTCTGAATGACCTAATTATGCCAGAAGATAAGGTGTTTCCAACTGGTGTGGAGGAGTGTCCTCCTTTGTTTATTCTCTTGTATATCCACAATTCTTTAGGATTTTTTTTCTCCTCTAGAATAGTATCTAATATTGATCGACAAGATCATTATGTGGTTAATGGTCTGTAAAGGAATCAAGTTATTACATCTCAATTAAAATGCTTCAGTTTAAGAACTGCTCTGGTATTGCCAAGCAAAGTATTTATTCCAGGATGTCAGCACTATTTCTAAGGTCTGAGGTTCCTCTTCTCCAAACTAGTAACATACAAATTTTGTGGTATGCAATAGTACACCAGTACACCATGGCTTCCAAACACAGGATACTTTCTTTTATTCTGCTTTTCCTGCCTAGTGCATACAGTTGTTCTTAAAACACAAAGTACAATACAAGCCAATATAAATATTGTACTAAGAACTAACAGATTAAGAATACTGTTAGCACCAGCAAACGTGAAGCTCTCTGAATATACATATAAATCACCCTTTCAGAGATTCATTCCATATTCAACTTCTTTAGAAACTAAAAGAAGATCACATTAACCTGTTTATTATGCTTCACATTTTGAACAATTTTGTTTTGGTCTGAACTTGAAAGGCTTTTCTGAATTGTTCCTATTTGGAAAATGTACCTGTGAAAGAGCCTGCTAAATGTCAAAATGGAATAATTACATATTATGTATTATATAATTGCATAGCAATTATTTTGTTAGTCTATTAAGTAATTCTGTTACCTGTGCATGTTTAAAAATCATAAATATTTCAAGTGACTTTTTATTAACTGATTACAGATATCCTTCTTTAAGATCATACCTGTTTAAACAAACCGATAAGAACATTCATATGAACAGTACTTAAAAGTCACTAACTACTACCTTAGATAGTTTCTTTTAAATACACATCTTGATGACAACGGGACTGGAATAGCAGTATCCTCAAGAATGCTAAACAAGAAGGTTGTTTTCAATGCAGAAAAATGTGCAATGAATTCCTCATTTGCTCTTACATATTGATATAAAGTTGTGGTAATGCAGCACTCTTAAAAAACAGTGTTTAGGGTCACGACCAGAAAAGTAGTTCAAAAATTCGCATGGCAGAGCTTGGTTTTGTTTGTATGTTTTTTCTGTTCTTAGAATGCCTTCATGTAGCAAAAAGTTCCCTGCTAGCCTAATTTAATGCTTTCATTTTTCTAATTATGCTGAAACATCAGTTAAGAGCCTACCTGATGTTTTGGAGAATTTGCTGTGCTGGGATTGATATTCCGCAATGCCTAAGAGTAAAAATAAGATGGATAAAAATTACTTTAGCTGCATGGTTTACCTATGCAGGCTGTCTTACAAACACCATCTTGTAGTATCAAGCCCCCAAGACAGGCCAGATGAGACAGGATAAGGGAGTTAAGAAACTATAAAAATCATGACACAGTGAAACAAAACTCACAGATTTACCAGGGATGAGTATTTGACAGATAAGCTTAACGACTAGAGAGAACAACATGAAGAAAACTGGCTGTCACCTGGTCCAAAGTTAGTCAGGTTCTCAATGACAACTGAGGCAAGAAGACAATTAGAAGGCCTACCTAGAAGCATGCTAGCGCAGGGTAAAATGTTTGTTGGTGGATTAATTGCAAAGCAGGAACAGCAGAAGCCCAGGTGCTTAAGCAGAGAGAAAGTCCTGATACCACCTTTGCAATGTATTCTTACCTAGAGTACTATAAAAAGTAACGGCTGTAAAGATGACCCATCTTACACCAAGAGATGCTGAAGATTCCTACAAAACAGGCCTTGACTACAAAGGGGATAACGGGAGTCAGAATCCAGGACAGAATACTGCAGGTGATGAAGAAAGAGAAAAGCTGTCTTTGAGGACATTAAGATATTATCCTCTTCTGATACAAGGCCCATCACCCAAAGTGAAAAGGATAAGATTTTAGAAGGTTTTCCTCAAAGAAAAGATTAGTGCTTTCTCTGGCAGTGTCAAAACCCCAAAGAATACCCTAAGTATCTAGCACAGATGGTAGCAACTCTTAAAACATTCAGATGGAAAAATCGAAGCAGAAGGCTTAGAGTCAAAAGGAGGTCAAGACCGAATTCAACATCCAGAGACTGCAAAGTCTAGTCCTACACTTTAACATCTGCTACAGCTATATTCATATAGTAGAAAAATACTGAAAAGAATAGCTTGTAGCCTAATTATGAAGTTTGAAGTTCTTCAGCATAAGAAAACCATGGGCTCAAAACGCAGCAGTGATTCAGTTGTTCCATGCTCACTCCACTGTTGAACAGGCAAGATTTTGGCAACAAGGTGTCCCCCTTAATGAATCTTATATGAACTTTAAAAATACTTCAAAATATTGCAGACTACAACAGGTTCTAAAACTGAAGACTTTCTTCCACTTAAAAGGGAAAACCAAAGCAGCTGTGGGAACCAACTTTTTGCCTTTTACATGACTTGGAACTCAATGAATATGATATATATCCTCAAGAGGAATATCCAATCACATCAACAGTCCATGTTGTCATCCTTTTTGGTTTATGAAACCCGTTCTCAGAGAATTCTTTTAGAGGAGGAATGAGGAAGGAAAGCAAAATCCTTCAGTCTGATAAGTCAGATATTTTCACTACCAAGCTGATATAAGTAAGAGCATGAATTCAGACCTTTCTAGATCTCAAAGCTTTTTGTACAGTCACAGGTCTTTAAAATTCACTGAAACAACAACTTAGCCAAATCAAAACATAACATACAAAAGAAATAGTGGAAGTAGGTGTCTAACCTGTGGCCTCACCTGCCGAAGCAGTTCTTGATGCTTCAGTCTCAGCCTTTCTTTCTCCATCTGTAGCTGCTGAAGTCTCATCTGTTGCTGCTGATTGGAGCTACTCCCACCCATCACACCACCCTGAGGACTTTGAGGAGCCAGAGGAGGTGGCTGTTTCACTGGAGCACTTTGGCTGATTCGCTGATTCATGGCTAAGGAACCAAAACAATAAACATTTAAAATGAAACTCAAACAAATACATGCAAGGAAAGTATTATCCATAAAAGGCATATAATAAAAAATTTATATGACAAGCCATGACAGTGCAAAACATGCAGTTACACTGATGTTCAAAGTGTGAAATGTATGCTCACGTGTGAGCAATCAACGTGTGTAAAATTAATGTAATAGTCTCCTGTTTAAGAATGCATACTTGTTCAAAAAGCTTCTGAGAACAGTTAAATATATAAGCTGGTGAAAAATTCAAAAGTGGTAGTAAAATATTTCAAGTTGAATTACAAGGATCTCTCTTCTTTCTAATAAACTATTCTCACTTTAGACACGAATAGTATAAAATAACTTTTTATATTCATGTGAAATCTTAGAATCATTAAACACAAGAACACAGAGAATGATAATGGATCATCCTACTTATACTGAACTACATCTAGTTAAAGGTTAATTTAAGTGGAAGTTAAATTCTTCCCACTGCAGTGCAGGTCACGCAACAAGCATTCACATCCATGTCACATCAAGCTTTTAGTGTTATAGACTCTATTTAGAGCTTCTTGACAGGCAAAATTAGAGCTGGTACAGAAATGGCAGATGAATTATACAGCCATAACTACTGACATCAACATAGGAAAGATTTTGCTTCATTTTCTTTTACCCCACAGCAGTATGCAATGCATCTTTTCTCGGGAGCGGAGAAGAAAAAGTGTCACTTCCTATGCCTAATGGACAATGAGAACCCATCTTCCCCCATAAAATCAAGGTCTAAGACAATTTTATTTTATAAAATAATGCATGACTGGGATGCATCTACCTGACAGGCCGGATTTCTCCCTCATATGATACCAGTATGGTTAAAGTCAACGGAGGGACTGGAGTTCCCATAGCGAAACATAGGGCTGGGAAAGGCTGACTGTATTGCAAGGACAACATTTTCAAGGGCTTTCAGTTTTGGAATTAACTCTCTATTGTGTTTTCTGTAATAGCCTGAATCTGTTAACATTCACAATATGCTACAGAATAAAGCAGTGATAGGAGAATGGTAGAGGTTTATATTTTTTTCTGGGAATGAGGATTATAGTTTATAGAAACATAGGAAAAAAAAGGAGAGAGCTTCTTTTAGGATGACAGGGTGATTTGGGGCAAAGAAAACCATCTGTTGAATTAGTTTGATTTAATGTTCTCATCATATAGAGGATTTCTGGAACACTAACACTTCTAAATGCCATAAGAAAGGAGAACTATCTCATAAAGAATCGGTATCAACTTTTCACTGAAAAGCCCTCCAGTCTCCACTGTCCATAAGCCTTACTCCCTTTTTCCCTTACCACAGCTCACCTTTCCATTGGGAGGTAATATATGAAGAACAAATGCCATATACTAACTGGAGTGATAACAGAAAGTCAAACAAAAAAGACTAAACCAGTTACAGACTCAACTCTTCAGTCCAACTTTCAACTAATCCACTCGTCTAGCACAGAGTCAACAGTCTAATGGGCAGATGGAGCACATTTTCATGAGTCACGTCAAAATTAAATGGTGTCAAATAGCTTGAAGTAATTTGAAATAATATTTTATGCAGTTACTAGTGAGAGAGCTTCATACATATGATCACTAATAAGATAAAATTTCCTGTAAAGGTAAGCAAACCAGTGAAGTAGGAATAGAAACTGAATTCCAATGCCAAGCAGAAACAACAAAAGGAATACCAAGGGCCAGAGGTTCAACTCCAACCCACAAGTCCCATCCTTATCCAGCATGGACACCCAGCATCACTTCCCCATCAGAACTGAACTTTAGGAAGAAGTTGACCAGAATCAGCTAATTAACCAGATTTCCTATACAAGCTGTAGTCTCTAAGGCAGCAACAGGAAGACTGGCCCCAAGACACCGGAAAATGTTAAGCAGAAGTTCAAACAGTTTCAACAGCTGTCCTGTAAGGATGTGGGCAGCGAACTTTTAATTACATGCTCCAGGATCTCCACTGGGCACTGTTTGCTGGAAGACTGACAGCAATTAGACTACCTAAAGTTACCAAATCAGGGCAAAGTTGAAGCTAGAGAAAGCAATGCAAAAAGAAATGCAGCCCATCTAGCAGTTCTAGACAAGCTAGACATGACATTGCTGGAATGGGGAACATATGTCCTTCTTTCTCTCTTTTCAAGTCTGGAACCAGGACCATGCCTTTTGCTTTATATATCTTACCCTCTTTCAACTTAAAAGCAGTAATGAAGGAGTTAGTAGGGAACAACAGAAAACAACAGCCTTCTCCTGCTGTTAGTTAATTCTGCAACTCCATCTGAAGTCTGTGCTACCCTTCAGAAGTTCCGGGATTCAAACCCTGTTATTAAACAAGATGGAAGGTCAGTTACAGTAGAAAGCCAAGAGGGAAGAAAGTTTGAAAATTACAATCACCGGAAAGAAGCACATCTAAGTTAAAAGCAGACTACCTAGTTTGTAAAAATTAAGTAACCAAAGCTGAAAAATGTCAATTTCTTTTGGTTAAAAAGGCTGCCTTTACGGTTTAGTCCCCAAAGATATAATCACATCTTGGTTTTGGAGGTTTTGGAGTCCTGCCTCAATGTAGTTCACAGCCAAGGCATATTACAGATAACCTCATAAAAATTTAAGTGTCTAACCTTAAACACTTAAGTGCAGTATCAGTAACATTCCTTCAATATGTTATGATTTTGTTTTTCCTGAATGCACTATACAAGTATTATTTCCCTAGGTCTCTTTTCCACGAATAGGTAGTTTTGTAAATAATTTCCTGCTCATGCCAAATGCTTCATATTTTACATAAGTGTATCTTTCTGATAGCTGCATGTATTATTCCTGTTCTCTCTGACCACTGTTTGCTCCATTCTTCTCATCTACTGACTTCACAACAAAAACTATAAGAAAGAAATCATGTTTCTCTGATATTTTTCGTTTTAATCCCTCATCCCAGATCCCCAAAATGCCTTCTAATGTCTATTTTTTAAGTAATTTTGTAACTGAAAGTGTATCTAAAACTGGAATATCATAAGATACTGAGACTTTGGTGTGTACTTAATATTCATCAATAAATATTAGAAGAAAACTTAATGAGATGATTTGGCAACTCTTCGGAAACTGAACCCAAAACTCCAGTTTCTAAATTATTATTGATCAGGTCTCCATTAAAAGGATGTTTCTGAACATTTTATTATTTCAAGAATGAAAATGCAACAGACTTCAAACTGATAAAACTTTAAACTGTCCTCAGAACAGATCATGGAAATGTATTTTATATGAGTGAACTATTTTTAACCCCGAATATAAACTAAAAGTCAGGATATTAAAAGAAGATGCAGCTAACTGAATTTCATTGACTTAACGTATCCAAGTGAAGAACCAGTGACCAAAAACCCAGCAGTAATAACACTCAGTGATTTTCAGCCACCTTAGTGATAAGAAGAATGTAATTTTTATCATTTCCAATACAATACTTAATGAAAAGAGAGGAAACATATCTTGTTTCAATGGTAGTGAAAAAAGAGGGGTTTAAAGCTTTTTGTTGTTGTTTTGAAGTTGTTTTTTTGTTTGTTTATTTGTTTGTTTTGTGGGAGGTTTGTTTTTTTTTTTTTTTACATTCTCAATTCTCCATTACTTACCACGGATGCAACTGCAGAGATCTGCACTCTAAAGAACATGCTTATCAACGTGATCTCAGATAAGGACATTTTATTTTTTCCACATCTCATGGGTCTGTGATGATGCTGACACACACAGCTCTTTTTAAAGGTAAAGAGCTTCATTTTATCTGTTAGCTAGGACTTACCAGTTTTCTAATGCATCCTGTTCCTTATGTTCCATGGCTATGGAAAGCATTTAAATAAGGGGCTCTGCACCCACACAGCGGAGGCTGCAAAGACCTCACAGGCAGAGCAGGAACAAACAAGTCTTTCTTTCTAGAAGAGGGGGATTTGAGGGAGGAGGGGCAGACAAGTTAAAAAACACAGGCAACTTAAGACAATAAAAAAGATCTTGTAGTCCTATAATATGGCTTAACTTCACAATCTGCAGGATATAGTCAATTGTAAGTGCTGCAATATGCTTTCAAGAATAGAAAATGAGTGGTCTTCAAATGCTACACATTAAATGTTCTTCTACTGTCCAAACTCAACAGCAAAAATGCCTCTTCTGTACTGCAGCAGATAATACCTGACAGTTATTGAAAACAAGTTTAGACTGCCGTCTAAATGATAAAGACTACATGAAAAATAAAAAAGAAACAAACAAACAAAACCCAAAAACCAAAACCAAGAGGGAGAAACTATTACCAGGTATTGGTGCTAGAGAAAAAAGGCCAGCAGCTTGTTAACAACTGAAACATAAAAGGCTAATTCTCTCTCAAGATCCTACGTCAATTGAAAATCGCAAGTCCCAGGGCTGTGACAGCTTGCAGTAACACTTTCTTTGCCCTATGGAGAATCCCATGCAGAGACTGCACCCTTAATGATTAATAGGCACAGCTGAATGTTTGATTTTTTTTAATTTCGTTATAATTTCACCCTTCAAAGCTAAACCTAATTTTAATCTGCAAAATTAAAGACATTATTTAGTTGAACAAACAACAACAAAAAAGCTCAGAATTTGAGCATACTATAACTGGCTGTCCTTAGTATTAAGAATCAATGTTTTCACTGGGGGAACTAAAAAAGAGAACTCGTCCACTTCAGTTTCATTTAGGAACCAGATACCATTTTTGTCATTGTGCATAATTTTTGGCTATGGTCAGGGTTTTACATGGTGTTAGTTTGCAACTACAACAAAGGCAAAAAATTCTCTTTGATTACATTTAAAAGAGCTGTGAAGAAAAAAAATTACCAGCAGGATTTGAAAGAGTGAGCCTCAGAAGTAATAAAAACATGTTCCAAGTGACTTTTTAAGAGAGGCTTGGTACAACAATTTGTTATTTAATCAAGATATAAGTAATGTTTCTGGATTGCATTCTTTATAATGCATTGTATATTACTTCAAGGAAATCCCAGTTGCAGTTTCATAATGCCGCTGTTATAAACCAACCTAAAAATTAGCACAATAAAATATTCCATTGCTTTCGGTCTCTGATTAATCTTAGAATCCTGGAGCTTAGACTATGGGGGAAACCTGAAACGGACTCTGGGCTCATTTTGCTCTCTTAAGGGTACAAACAAATCTTACTGTCTTAGTCAGGTAAAAAGAAATATTCACAGATTCCTGACGTGAATTTTGGTTAAAACAAGATCTATCCAATGAAAGTACTATTACAGAAGCATATCCAAACTACAGATTGGTTACTCTACATTTACTGTTTACTTGCACTCAAATGAAATCAGTATTTTTCTTTTTGTTCTACTAACACTATTGCACCAGCTGGCAAAAACAATTTAAATTAATTTAAGTAATTGTTTTTAAAATTCTGTCCCTATTGTAAAATGTCGAGGTGCAATGGGTGGATTGACTGATCACCACTAAGACTCCATAGCATCTGCACACAGACTATTAACACACTGGAAACTAAACTGGAGTAAAATGCTGTATCAGGTTTTTTCCCCAATAGCAATACTTATAAAGGACTTTCACTCAATGTATGCCAGCCAGAAAAGCAAATATAAATGAGATTCTGCAGTAAAATAAGTAGCTATTAGGAACTTCTGCTCAGTGTACACATACAAAACAAAACATTTTCCACTCTTTAAAAATAAATCAATTTTAATTTTGAAAGGCAATACGATTTTTAAAATATTTGACTTTATTTTTAAATCTTCATACAGAATGCAATTGACACCCTAGGTATTAATACTACAGGAGAACTATGTAAGACACTGCATTGGACAGATTATGGGAAGAAAATGTGATGTAATGTCATCTCAGTTTAAACTGTATGTAAGAAATGCAGAAGAGCAGGAATCTGAGCTCACCAAGGCCCCATGTCTGTCAAACTGAGTATCTGGAAAAATATATTTAATGAAAGCTAGTCCACATTTTAGATCAAAGTTTAATCAGCAAGGAGTGTACATAAGGGTATTAGCTGCAAACAGTTTTACTGGTTAATCACCACATAATACTTCCTGGGTTAAAGAGGCCAAACCCCTTTCTTTTAATGCAGGTTTCCTTCAACTTGTTTTAAGGGAACAAACCCTATGTATATGCACGTGCACATCTATATCTTTTTTTAATCTCTGTCATAAACCCATTAGAAATGATTAAACACGAATTAAAAAATCCAGTGAAAACTACCGTAAAAAAATAAAATCAACAGTATACTTGTCAAGAAACATTTCTCTATATAAGAAACTGCAATTGTGTTTCAACATGATTGAATTCAAAGAAGAAAAAATCTGATGCTTCTTTGAATTTAAGATCATATATGATTAGATATAGAGATATATAATTATTGGATATATATATATTTAGATTACATACAATAAATTATGTGTTCAAAAGGATCCACCTTCAACTTCTAACACAGTATGCTCATTAACAGAGAAGTGCAAACTGTTCTATTAGAAGGATATGGTGGAAAAAACATACCTATTAGGAGTGCAGTTTCCTTTTACTATCACAGCTGCTTAGCACAACACTGGAAGCATGCATTGTTTTTACTGGCACACAGACATCATTAGCAATAAATCTCCTTTCTAAAACAGGGTTAAATTACTCTGAAAACAAAACCAAACCCAAAAACGGGTATAAACTTATATAAACCTACTACCTTGATAAATCCTTAATAAAACTGTTTTCCCCCCTCTTTATTAGTATAGAAATATTCTACATTAAGTAGACAACTGCATCCTGACATAATACTTGTGGACAGATTTAATAAAGAGTAAAGAGATATAAATGCACTCTGCTTTCAAACAAAGATTTCACTGTCTGATACAATGGTGCACAACAAATAAGTATTTATCATCACTACCATAACAGCAGCATCTGCCTATTACCAGTGATGCTTACCACTGAAATGTCATCTATCTCTGCAGATTTGCAACAGGCTCACTTTCACAGAAAGTTCACTGAAAACTGATGCTGCTTCATCTGTACATACTCTCTGACACACAAACCAAAATAAATAAGACATTTCCCCATCCTAAATAATCTCCTGAAACTGTTCTTCTGCAAAAACAGAGATAGGGAAACGAAAAATCTAATACCACTAGACCTTCTAGATAAGTCAAATCCTCTTTGTTTTAAGGAGTATGTAAAGAGGGTATTTCATTGCATTTGCAGATCAAAACCACTTGTGGCTCATACTTTGCTTTTTGTGCAAAAATGGAAGGCAGATCTGGAACTTAAAAAGTCTGAAATGCTACTATGACCAGACACAAGGTCTGGCTGGTTTTCTTTTTGACTAGACAAAGGCCAAAAACCACTTTTTCAGTCTAGGGTTCCCGTTCTATCTTGTCCACAAATCTCCATCTGGAAAGGCTCCTGCAAACCAATTTGAAGACACATATATTAAACAAAGAGCTAGACAGGAAAGGGATAAGAAAGCAACACTATGGAATACTTCCTTCTAATTTTGATACTTAAAAAACAGCAGATGCTCTGAAGCTTAAGCTTTTAAGTGAATTACAAGCTTGTTGTGTGTTTGCTTGCCTTTTTTTAAAATAGAAATGATAAATACGTTTCAATTACACGTACATTTAATTGAAACAAAGCCCTTTTTATTGTTTCAAAGGTGTAATGTTTTTACACTACATAAAAAAGAAAGCAGAAAATCTTGATGCACGTTCTCTATAGTCCTACTGTCATCATCAGTTTTATTCCATTTCCTACTTGTGCAGTTCAAGCACCTACTGTACAGAGAGCCCCTATGGCACTTTCCATAATAATATTAAACACTGACTTGCCATACCTTCCCCCTCAACAGAAATTCATGCAGAACTTCAAAGAACATTAACATAATCTCTAAGTGGGAGTGAGAGAGTGAGTCGTGGCAATGATTTCAACCTGAGGTCACATCTTTTGCTTCATACCCCATTATTGCACCTTCGACAATTGAAAGAACAGAAGGAAGAAGACTGGGCGTGTGTAACACCGGTATGATCACTACTTACAAACTCTTAAAAACCGAAGTCTGGAACAAAATAACAAGGAAGCTGAAACAGTATCTTCCTTTACTCCAATCCTTGCAGACACTTGTCTGACTACTCTAATGGAGTACTTTCTGCTTCTAAACCAGACTTAACCCAACTCAGACAGAAATGAACTGTCAGTTTCCAGAATTTTCCCACTTCAAGTTTGCTGTTCCATCTTTGAATTTAACAAATTAAGTATCCTCAAAAGGCAAATAATTTTAAGTTGCATTTTAAAGCCAAGTCCTATCATCTGCTAACTTAAGTAACAGTTAAAATCCCTTCAACGGCATTTGATACAAAAGTCAAGTCTTGGAAACTTGTAGCAATAAAGTTGAATGATTCCAAACTTCGATTGGTACTAGGAAATTTAATTTTATAGAAAAAGCAGATGTTCTACTTCACCAGCTCCAGCCACTCAGAATGCATAGCTGACCTGCCTCCTTTCCAGATGTTCTTCAACTATCAAGAAAATGCATTAAGTTATCTGGAAGGCTTAAAAATCCAGAAGAATCTGTGAAAAATGATCAGTGAACAACAGCAGAAATTACAAAACAGTCCAAAACACGAGCTCAATCTGACAGTTCAATTACCTTAAAGAAAAAAAAAACCACCTTCCACATTCAAAAAAAAGGCAATTTGAAGCACCTTACTCTGAGACCTCTAAAGGCACTGAGAAGGTAGGACAGCATGTTTGTACCAGATGCTCCACTAGACAAGAATTCTGCTGACACAGGCCTAAGGACGACCCCCCGCCCCCATTCCCATTCGTTTGATCCCATGTCACCTTTTACGACTGCCTGTGCTTGGTTAAGAAGACCCTCCTTTCATACTCAGTTCTTTCCTAGATTTTAAAGTTTGTGAATTCTCCTAATGCAAAACTGCTTTTAAGTCATATGTCATACACTTGGAGGACAAACGTCTGAGCCACAAGACTTCACTGCCATTTAAGTGGTGTAGCTGAAGACCTCAATCTCATTTCAAAGATGTTAGACCTGAGTCTTGGAACAAAGTTTTTATCTCCAACTCAGGTTTTAGACCTAGCCTACTCCACAGCTGGGTATTCTAACAGGGGCTCTTATCTGATTTATTTCTAAAAGTCTGCTCCAAGAAAGTATCCATATTAACTAAATTCTTTTATTTTCTGCTTAAAAGCATGAATGCAACACCAAAATTTGCCTTACCAAGTCAGTAAGTCCACCGAAAATAATTTTTTCAAACTGATCCTCCTTCCTTTCTCTTTTCTAGCCACAATAATGGAAAATTCAGAGCACTGTTTCAAAAAGAGGTATATGCACACTTACTAGAGAAAATAAAGATGAATGCAAAGTTTCCATCTGATGAGGAACATAGATCTAAAGGTTGTCTCCCTGGAAGCTGGCAATTCAGAAGCAATAAGAGCAAAAACTCTTCATACCTTCTGGTTTTGAATATTGGAACAGAAGAGTATGTTTGCACATGCCATTCAATAGGTTTGTTTTCTTCAATGGTTCTTAAGATTGGTGAAAGTGGCAGTATCGAGAAAGAAATTAATTTCTCCTTTATTTTCAATCAACATTAATATAACTGTAATAACCAAAAGCTTTGACATGACAAAAATGATTTCACTCTGCTTCTGAAAGCGTTATTCGTCAAAAAATAGTGAAAACCAAGCCCTTACATTACAACACAGTGACAGAAAGGGGGGGGAAAACCCAACAGGAGTTTCAATCTATATTAAGCATAGAAAGGTAAACTTCTGAGTCATTTGCATGCTATTTAGCGTCACAGCGCATATTTGTCGAGGATCTCCACATGATAAATAAATACAAAGCCCAGTAAGTTAACTCTGTCAAAGAGATTTTTTTTCTTCATGACTGGAGTGACTTAAGGAGGTCACAAGTGAGAAAGCAACAGGCATAAGATTTTGTATTTTCTTGGCTCAAACGATAAAAACATAAACCACAATACAATGTGTACAACTTAAGTTTTCAAGGAAAACTTCTTCAAGCTCAACAGCAGCTAGCAGCTTGTCTCTATTTGCCATCACTCTAGATCAGAAGAGCCCACATGCTTTTTTTTTCTCCTTTCCTGCCCCTTTCAGTTACACTTGAGCTCTTTGACTGAAAAGGTCTGGAACAGATTAAAAGTCCGACCACAAAATAAAGAGCCTTGGCATGTACTCAAGCCTGTCTGGGATACACATACGCAGTGGGCCCAAAAAGGGAAGCTATGCAGTAAGAAACCCTTAATCAGTCTTTTGGACATTTCTAACTTCTTTCGGTTTAACTGCACAGCCTTAACATTTGATGGAGTTTCAGTATGCACAAGACAAGTAGCTTTTGCCCTTACAGTTAGACTACTCTATTTACAGGAGTACAAAACAGTTCTGAAAAGCAAGATTCATCTCACTCATGACTTCTGTCAATTAAGGCCTTTTTCACACTCCTTTTTAATTCCAGCTCATCACTGGAAACTATAAAGTAATACATGTAAAGAAAAATAGATACCCTGCAAGATTACCTGAGTAAATATAATTGACTGCAAAAGGCAACACTGATTTTCAAAATGACTGCTTCCTTTCCAGCCTTATTCACATATTAAGTAATTGTGAAGTTGCAAATTACCCACACACACCTCTTGCAACACGCAAACAGGTCTGTAGCTCTGGCTGGTGTTAAAGCCAGTATGGACAGTTGCCAAAGCTGACGCCCCACCTTTGGACTCAAGTTGCACAGTGGTTCAACCTGTCTACAAACTGGTGAGCAGTTTATAAACAAACTGGGACAATCTGGTGTTCTCCATAAGAGCAAATGGATGTTTTAAGTACACACTCAAGCCTAAAAACAAAAAAATGCAGGAATTTCTAACAGTCAAGTCAGAAAACAAAACAGAACAGTGACTGTTGAGTTTTGTAGCTCTGTATTTATATGGCATTCATGGAGTTAATGCCTCTCCCAAAAGGGGCCCACAGTTGTTGTTAGGTCAACCCCTGTAAAGCTTCAAAGGTTTTGTATCCCCTCAGCCTGACCTACTCAGTGATCTGCACACTGTTTTCATTTGGCTGCACTGAGTCCAAAAGTAAAGCCTGAAAACCACAATGATATCTTCTTTTTTTTTTTTTTTTTTTTTTTTACCCCTACTGTTTTTCCATGGCTCTGGAAAAATAACTACAATCCGAAGGAGTTGAAAATAGTAAGTTATTGGGAAAACAAATCAAGGGTAAATTAATACAGCTAATAAGGCTTACACATACAGGTCACAGCTTTATATAAAAACAGAAATGGTAATGCTACTTTAAATACATTACTTGGACAATCTAAGAAACTAGTTTAGAGTCTTCATATTATACACGATTGCTTTTCATAGTCATCAGTGCCAATATTTTACTGAAAAGTCTGCAGTTCTGCTCTTAATATGGATCAAAAACATTACTGAAAAAATTACATATTAGTTCTGTTTCTTTGAATTTCTACGTCTAGATTTTGTGATCCTTCACTTAACTTACTATTGCTATTTCCAATATTACATAGTCTTTACCCCACAAAAGATTACTAAAGTAGAAACAACAAAACTAATTTAATTTCTCACCGTACTGTTTAAAACAGAAGGTTTTGTTATGATCATCACTGTGACAAGCTGGAATTATAAGCTGGTATATATTTCAAGTGAATTTAAACAGCATAAATTATTATTTGACAATGCCCTCTTAAGACAGCACAAAGGAAAGCAAATATTTGTTTGGGAATTAAAAGGTTCTTCTGTGGTAAAGTTTTGCAATTTTAAAGGGAAGACTGAGCTTGGCTGAAACTGTCTCTAAATAAAGTAATTTCTGAATGTCACCACTTTTGGGAACTGTATGGATCATATGGCAAAATACCAACCCGTAGCATTAGAAACTTGGGTAACATACAGTCCTGAAGGATATATACTTATAGTTTTTATCTTAAAAAAATTATTATTTAAATAAGGTCTCTGTAACTCAAATTAAAATATATTTTAATTGTACTATGAAGTTTTGAAAATAGGCCTGCAAAATTAAAGCTGAGCGAACTGAAGCAAGTCAATAATTCTGAATTGAGATGAACTTTTACCAAAGCGTGGGTCAAGCCTTGGGTCTAGCCAAGATGTGGTCTTGTTCTTATGGTTTATGTAGTAAATTTCTCCATCCTGGGTCATAGCTTGTTCCCATCCATCGGGGAGTGGGCCTGCAATATAGAAGGAAGGAGTTGATGGCGGGCTCTTGTTTGCTCCAGCTGAAATTGATCTAAAAAAAATTTCAACATTTTACATATATAACAGTACATGAAACAGAAGAGTTTCAAGCTCATGTCTAACATTTCTGGGATAAGGGCAAAGAAGTGCTGAGTGGGAAATCAAGGAACAGAAAACACTTCTATCATTTTGATTTAGGATTTGGAGTTTAGTTTTAAAACTTGTTTGCATCCTTTCATATGCTTCTGACACTTCCTTCTGATATAGCATTATAGTATAAAACCAGCAATAAGTCAAGCCTGCCAGAATGAAACCAGCATGAGCACCAGGAGAAAGAAGAATAAACATATTCTACTTCTCATAGGAAAGTTCATCTAGTGATTAAAGCACAGCAGCAGCAACACGATAACACTGAGGAGATTCTGAAATATTCCTCTTTCAAAAACAATTAAAAAAAGTGACAAAACTCATTTTCCCTTTACCTCATAACTTTCTGTGAAAACATGAAAGGTTTAAGCAGGCAAAAATGCAAACCTGAAGAACAGGGCAGGCAAACAAGCAATGACAAAGCAAAGGTAAGAAGACACCACGAGCAGCCAGAGACACAGTGCTATGAACAGCAGTGCTACACACCTCTACAAGCAGAAAGGCACACACAGGGAAAACTGCTTTTAGAAAATGCTAAAAGGGAGGTAGGTGATGGTTTTGTGGAGTTCACAGCTAATGTCTAAACACAGAGCCTTAGGAGGGCTCCCCTTATGTTCTAATCAGCAGCTTTCAAGAAACCACCTTTCATTCCTACACAGTTCTTAAACCACTCATTCCCATCTCTATATGTACATCCATCTGTATTTTCCTTAGACTGAAAACTATTCTTAAAGTTACATTCATCTCATCTGGCAGGTGCTTAAAAAACATATAGTTTTGAATTCTTATCCTCACAAAGACACTATTTTTTAAAATAGCTAAATTAGATACAGGAATATCTTCCCTGCATTTTAGATTTAAGTACAATCCTAAAATTATATAAAGATCCACTACAATGTTAAGGATAGAAAAGAAATTAGAACAAAACCTGCTGCAGCAGCAAGCTGTCCTATTACAAACTCTCCTTCCACACTTCCTCAGTATAATACAGTAATACACTACCAAAAGCTATCTGGCTGTTAGACTTGGACTAACAGACTATTCTGTATAATATAAGATACACTAAGTATGCACAAACATCATAATTTCACACATGAGATTCAGATATACACACAAAAATATATGTATCTGATAAATACCTCCTATATGCATCTTCAAACTATATTAGCTCTTGACTGTCATTTTGTCCTGAAGTTGTGCTCCTTCTGAAAAATTCAGTCTAAAGCTGGGAGGGACTTGGGGAGCAGGATAGATTTGTTTGCTTAATCTCAAAAGATGTTCTTGGAGAAACATCAAAAAGAGTAAAACAATAATTTGATTGCGTTCCAGTAATATCTCAAGGCATAACCAGGACAAGAATTTCTTGTGGTCTTTGAAGATCCCTTGCAAACTACATTTCTAATTTAAACTTTCATTTTGGCTCAGAAAACAATGCCCTTCTCTAGCAACTTCACTAGTCCACCATTAGAGCTACAGGTTTTCAAGTGAGGAAAAACAGTGAAAACTGGACATTTCCTTCCCATTCCTAATGCTCATAAACTTTAAAGTACAAGTAACAAGAACCTCAACTTTTATCAGAAGCTAGTGAACAGAACAGGCAAGAAAGAATGACGATACTTCCTAACATATTCACTGTACAAAAGGACTTTGATGCAGAGTTGAAGGCTCCAGTGCAAAGAACCCTGTCTTTTGTTACACCCAAAGACCAGCCAGACAATCAGTGAGATGGTATTTTATAAAACTGGTGCACAGGAGCACAGTGACATGGCCCCCATCATCTAAGTGCAGAAACTAATGAAGAACTGAAAACACTCCTTGACTGCTAAGCCAACACACTAGCCATGTGGCAGACCTCACTATCACTCTCTTCAGAGTCCATCTAAGCCACACATCACTTGGAGAAACTCAGCAAGAAATTCTCTTTTGAACTGCGAAGCCAAAAAAACCCCATCTGGCTCTAGGAAAAACAAAACCAGCCTTGGGGTGTCAGTCCTGCTGAACACTGAAGTCAATACTGGTCCAGCATGTTCCTTCGTGACAAATAAGAACAAAATGCCTTTGAAGCAGGTTGCCAGGAGCTGATCAGTCCACCTACCTAGGAACAATACTACTTATGAGAGTCAGTGATCTGATGAGTACTAGCTTACTGGAGACAAACCTGGGCAAGGTTCTTCTTCCAAATAAAATGCACAGCTGTGGAACAGGACAGGAAAGGTCCATCTGCTCACCTGGCTGTCACAGCAGCAAACCTTCCTTGCTAAGTGCCATCAATGACTGCAGAAACAGAACTTTTCTCTATACAAACTTTTGGCATTAACAGCGTTGCTTTCTTCTTGGACAACAAACTGCTCTCATATTTCTGCTGTCATCCTTACATGTTGAAATGGTAGTTCAAAAATTGATTAGTACTGCTTTCTGTAATTCCTGTTTGCTTTTGTAACTGGTGAGTAACTGTGAAACTAGAAGTCTGATTTTCTAACTGGTTGTCTGACAAACTGTATTAGAGGCAAGTACCAGAGGAATGACGGAAAACCATGCTGAGGAATAGCAGGCACATTCATCCAGTGCATCTAGGAAAATTCCTTCACAATTACATGTCCCTTTTCACCCAAAAGGCTCAATAAGAACAGAATTTCCAGCACTAGCTTTTGTGACTTCAGTTATCTAAGTCCTATATTGCTGCTCTTCAGACCTTCTCACTAAATTTCCACAGTTACTGTAGCCCACGTGGTACAGAAACAGCAATGATGGGTCTAACCAAAGGTCCATTTAGTCCAGACATCTAGCCTGGTGTGATGGACAGATCCTGTTACTGAAAACAGCCCATTTAGTGAGTGCCATAGTCTACAAACTTTTAAATAAAGCACTGAATACACATATAGACCTAAAAGCTAAAGAGGCTATGAACAGTCCCTTGGCCTCCAAGTATGCTCGGCACTGGAAGAGGCTCTCCAGGGAAGTGGTCAAAGCATCAAGTCTGCCAGAGTTCAAGAAGCATTTGCCCAATGCTCTTGGGCATATGGTGGGATTCTTGGGACATTCATGTGTAGGGCCAGGAGTTGGACTTCAATGATCCTTGTGGGTCCCTTCTAAACTCAGGATATTCTATGATTCTATCTCAAGTTATTCCTTGAACTAGATTCTGTCTGCTTACTAGGTACCAAAATATCTTTCAAGTACTTTTCCAGTCTGCCCACCAACAATATCCCTGTGACATGGGTTCCTACCAGTTCTGTTTGGTGCTTCTTAGGTCAATAGAACACTATCACAATCATAAGTTTACAATTCTATGAGATTATTAGCAAAGGAAGAGACAACCCTTCTAGGCAACTCACCCTGCACTGTGGTACTTTTAAGGACAAAGTCATAAAAAATTTAAATTCCAATTTCCAAATGCAAGCCATCTGTACATAACTACTGATAAGGCATTCTTCTGTAACTAAATATTCATATAATGGTGTAACAATATAAATAACATGTAATGTCAAAAGCTGGTGTACACGTCTCTTTGGTGCATGTCTCCACATTTTGTGAGATGTTTTTTACCTTCTCATATGCCATGAAACACGGAATGCAAAGCAGAGCTTGCTGCTGGCAGAGAACAACAGCAAGAGTAACAAAGAAAAAATTTAGTAGAGATTCCAACTATACTGGGATACACAGGGAGTCTTCCAAGTCCCTACAGTTTCTTAGATTTAATTGTAAAATAAATGTAAATAAAGCCATATTTTATCAAAAGGTCAATGCATATTAGAGGGAAGCTGTATCTATATACTAAAAGAATATGTATAGAAAATGTAGGAACTAGAACACCTATATTCGACAACAGGAATCACCTCACCTAATACAAACACTGAGCTCCAAGAACTTTCCTAATCTTTTTCTGTGACAGCTGAAATTTTTCCCTTCATGCACTGACACTGTAATTCCAAAACTTTTTAAAATTATAGCGAAGTCTACAAAATTTACCTAGAGTAGATATTTATCCTGTCAAATTAGTAAAAATTACAAATGGACACTATTTAAAAAGGGGCGTTTTTTGCAGATGAAGAAATAATGAACATTACTGTCATGGAAATACTTAGAAACTTGATTTTCACAACAGATCGTATATAGTGTTGACTGTACACAAAGCAGAATTTGTAGTAAGACTGGCTACGTAGAGGAGAAACATCTAATTGAAGTGAGCAAGAACCTAAGAGAACAGCTTGAACTTGTTTTATTTACTGGCATATTCCTTCCTACCCTCCTATCACCCATAAGTTATGAATTTGAGTGTTCATTTTCCTACCAACCTTTAACATGGCACTACTTTAAGAGTCTCACCTTAAGAGACAAAAGAATTGCACTAGGTCAATAAACTCTCATTGGGAAACCCAACTGAAAACTGCCACATAAGACTGAAGACAAAAGAGGACAAAGACAAGTAATCTGCTCCAAAGCTAATTATCTAAGGTCTATGTGCAAGCAGAAGAGGCTAAAGTAAGCAGTAAAGTAAATCAAACATGATTCAGAAAGTAAAAGTATCTGAAGAACCGAAGTATGTAACTACAATTACTATCCCACCTCTGCTATATCAACTGCAATTGTGTAAGAAACAGCCACTGTTTATTTTCAAATGTATAATTTTACCTCAGTAAGAGATGTGTAGGAGATGTTCCTCAGAAGAACAATGTACCATTATTACTACTTTTTGTTTGTTTGTTTGTTTTAAATGAAGGCAGAAGAACATAGTTTCTTCTGTAATACCTTCAGGGAAAAAATGGTTAGAAACAACACAAAAAATCAGAACAGTCACAAATAATTTTTATATACATGTGGGATATTTACAATTAACAGGATTGTTTCCTTCCCACTATTGATGTGAATATGCAATTGTATTTCACAGAAGATTAACCAACAAATGCCATCTAAAAGAGCACTGGGCTGCTTTCTCTGCATACATATGGCCCAAATTATTTTAGTTGATTATGTGTAGCAAGCTAAGATCAGCAGGACTGAGACAAAAAAAAACCCCTCACTTTTCACTCTGATGCCTTCTCGTAAAGGTATCATGCTAACTAACACTCAAAAAATAATTCATTCACAAAATCATGCCAGGAACAGATAAAGCTGGATCAGATGTCTATTAACTTCCTCAAAGGAACATTACATGCAGAAAGATACATGGGTTCTCATCCAGTCTCAAGTGCGTGAAGAGATGGAATTTCTTAAAACAACCTAAAAATTTCAACCTCATGCTAAACTACATCTTTCCCATTTTTATATTTTGAACAATCTTTTGACTTGCCCTTACCCTTATGACACCTTCTAGTTATGCTTTCTTCCCGTTTTCTCTGGGTTCTAGTTTCCCTATTTATCCAAAAAGAACAGATTTATCTCCAATATGCACACGGCAGCTTTCAGAGGTCTCCTCTCTCTGCCTCTTCTGTTTGCTTTCCTGTTCTTAATTCTAGCTAATGATGGGAATTCTAATTCTGGCTAAACAGTTAAAGCTCCTAAAGACTTTTGAGACAGCTCCCAAAAATCTCTCTTGTGTTTTATCACAGTAACTTTACACACAAGCTCCTATGGTGGTAACATTAAAACTCGGACAGTAACTTTGATTAAGGGTTACAATTAACAAGCACTATACAAGGTCTATACAGAAAGCAAAACATTCTCCCTTGTGGCATTTCAGACCTATTTTTGCAAGCCAGTGACCTCCAGCTGTCACAATACTTACGCTCAGTTTTTCCCAATATCTTTCATGAAAGACTCTCATAGCACTAGGGCATGTTTCACTGCCAGCAACATTTCATAACAGGAAACTTCTGTCTTAAAGGTCTCAGCTTTATTTCCCAGTTCTTGAGGATGAATATCCAAATTAGAACATTAAGCAGTCTTATAGCCATGACGTTGACACTAAGATTTAAGTTCCACTATGCTGAAATGGTACAAGAATTACTTGATTTTTCCATTTCTCTCAAAGATTTTTTAAGAGGCCACCATGGAAGCATAAGCTACCGTGAACTCAGTAGTAAAAAACAACAAAAATAGATATAAGAGACTTTATGAAAAATAAATATACAGTCATAATTTAAAGTTAGTACTAAACATTTGCCAAATCAGGTATCAGAAAAAGAACTGTACCCAATAAATGCAGGTTCATCATTATTTAATTCCAAGCAGACTTTTGTTAATAGCAAATAAGATAAGGGTAAGCAGATGTATCCAAAGAGCCAGTTCCAAGTCATACTACCTCAACTGATTTAAGCTTAAAAAACCCTAACACCATGTAAACATGTAACTCAGTATACAGAGAAGTTCTGAGTTCTTCATGCACTTTATCCAATTCAGAGAACTGGTGGAAAAAAACTTTACATGATTTTCAGTTGATATTCAACACAGTATGATATGTGAAATTAAAAATAAATGTTCAATAAACCTGTATTTAAATAAGTGCTTTCTCAAATCACAAGACAACCCACTTAAACATCTGAACTGGTTTTTATTGCATGAGCAACAATATCTATGTGGCACCACTGAGTCACACACACCAGGCAATTACATGTAAATTCTTTATTTTCTTTCAAATATAGTCCTCGTGTGCTGATTGCTAGGTTCTCTTCTAGTTTGTTACCTTGTTACAATTAAAGGTAATTTTTTTGCTAAAGACTCTTAATTTCTTTTTAAGTACCTAAAATGAATCCTACTTTACTATCAGTATTTTTTCCTATCAATTCTTGGTACAACTGAAGGTTTGAGGAGTTAACTGAAAATACAGAATTTATGTCAATATTGAAACAGCAAGCACCTTGTTTTAGCACAAACAAGATAAGCCAAAAACCAAGATAGACCAAGGGAATTGTTTCCTTTCTCCTATTCTCTGTTCTTCAGAAGTGTCCCTGTAAAAACATGTCACCTCTACTGCTGCAGATTTCCTGAGACAGATTTACAGAAAAAATAATCAAGCTATTTTATTTTCATATAAGAGCCTGAGACCTTAATTGCTGTGAATCACGACTTCCTGAACTTGAACAGGACTCATTTGTTTCAAGATAATCCAGCCTCCTGGCCTAGCCAGCAAAAAGTTTGATTAACTTCCCCTCTACTTCTCAGTCATGAACAGCACAGTTTGGTCACGCCTGTTAATCTTTCAGTATTGTCTGCAGCACATGAATTGCAGCATGAAACAAAGCTGCCTAAACGGACCACAAAGAGCAGCACCAGAGAAATAACCTTTGTGTAGTACAGGAACAGCAGACATACACAAAATACAATCAGACTGTGAGAAAATAAATATAACATGAACCTCCGTGACAGACAGAAGGTGACAAAGCAAGGGAAAGACCATAGCATTCAAACTAGCATGGCACCAAATTTATCTGCTTGCTGTCTGCATAATAAGGACAAGAGAGCTCTGAAAACATACAGCAGGTTCTACAGCAAGAACAAGAACACTTTACTGCTACCTAGTGATGCCCCCCCCAGACCAGCTGAAAACAATTCTGTATTCCAGGAAAAGACATCAGACTTCCTCAGCTATAGAAATAATCATTATGATACTGGATTTTGGAAATAATAGAAAAACAAGAGGAAAACCAAAACATCTCTGTTTCTAAACAGGATTTTCTAAGTGTTCCCTTGATGCATTTAGAGAAGACAGGAAAAAATGAGATGTTCATAATAAACGTAGGAAATGTAAATAAATTGCAGTATACTACATCCAGTCAGTGAGTAAGGGGAGGCAGAAGAACAGTGCAGAAGCACAAAAGCTTTAATGTAAATTGACATTAATTTAATGGAAATTCTGGTCTTTATCAATTTAACAGCATTTTTAGCCAGAAGAAACTAGACAAAAATTCTGCTTCCTTAGAAATTTGAACCATTCATTTGAAAAAAACCCACAAATCAAAGAACTACAGCATAAATATAAATATTATAAAAACATGACTATTATAAACACAATTATTATAAAAAATCTCTTACTTCAAGTATCAGCTTCTTGCTTGATGCATCAGACATGAACAAATTTAAAGTTTTCAACCAGGATAAATAGAAGAACATTTCTTAAATGTTCTTCCCCAATTACAATAGCTTGTAGTTTCTTTATTTGTATGATTTTTTCATAAATACAGATTTTGCTTACCCGATGCTGAGTTCATGATGTTCTGCTGCACGGAAGGACTAGTGGGAGCTGTAACATTCATCTGGGAGAGCATGGCCTTCCTAGGATCTTGCCATGTTGTTGTTTGATCAATATGACTAAGACAAAACAAAGCGAGAGTTAGGACAGTCATGCATTCACAGCAATGACCTGCTCGCACAGAAAGTTTAACAACAAAAAGTTAAGCCTGCCAACAACAGCCACATTCAAAACCAAACAAGAACGTTTGGATTCTCTCCAAGCATCACTGTATGTCAGATTCTCAAACCCTTACCCTGGCTACCATCACTTTCCCAACCAACAGCTGTAGCAATCAGAGCGGGAGATAAGGTTCATCATGAATATCGTAATCTAGACTGTTGTACCATAACTAGATGTTGTATCCTTGAATTAAACATTCTCTTCCCTCTTCTCATTGATTAGTTATTTGCCATTTTTAAATGTGACTTCACAGACTTTCAAACAAAGCCAGTTATGTCTGGAATCTCAAGCACAGTCCAGTACCTTGGCACGATGAGTTCATATGCAGTGCTTACGGAGTGGTAATGAGCTGGCTAGTAAGTAACCACTAGTCTTCCCAAACTTGCTGTGCATAGACCATGTCCTCAGATTATTTGATGGACTACTCCCCTCACCCCTAACAACTGAACAATCTCTCTGTGGCAATTTAAGTAATCATTCACACTAAAGCAGTAATGTAAAAGTGATGTGCCTTTCAACTAACGTGAAAAGATGAGGACAGTGAGACTGCCAAGTAATCCACCCAGCCCTTTGCAGAGCCTAACTTTCTGTTTTGAAAAAAATGGAAAGTACATTCAGCGCTGTCATTTATAAACGTATTCAATTCAATGAAAATACAAATGTGTAACAAATGATTACTTCACCTTTTGACTATGTGATTAGCATGTTTTGCTAATGAACAACAAATGTAGGTTATTCGTAACAAGCATCAATGCTATCTTTATGTAATTAAGCAACACTGAGAAGTACATGTTGACAAAAATACAACTCCCAATACACACTGAACATTGACAACAAAGTTGGTTATCCATTCATTCAGAACTGGTATCAACTGAAACTCATACTCAGATTTTTTTTATCAATTCAAATCCAATGAATCATTAACTTGGTATCATTCTTTTCTTAGATTAATTATCCTTAAAATTAAGTTTTTCTGGATTACATGGAACACCCATTTTCATTTACTTCAGCAAAATCGCAACCTTTAAATTCAGAAGAACATAAAATGGGACAGTAGTCACCAAAACAATTACTGATACAGAATTACTTATCGCATTCTAATCACTGAAGGTACTTTCTGTTATAAGGTAGAACATACCACAAACTGGTTTTTAAAACTGTTTTAAGATACATATTTTTTACCCTCTCTAAACATGCACGTGAACAATTCCAGGTCAAAGAGTTACAGACACACTGTAGTAGGGTCACAATACAATTCATTTAATAGAGATATGTGCTGGTTTTGTCTGGGATAGAGTTAATTTTCTTCACTACTAGTCCAGTGGCTAGTATTGGGCTATGTTTTGGATGAATGTGACTTCCCTCTGATTGTCGCACCAATGATTTAAACTGTTTGGTGGCTGGGTTTAAACCTCAGCAAGGTACTGTAAGCACACTGCATCTCTGGTTGTGTATGTTTTCAAATATTCTGCTCCACTGAGAAACATGCCACATACAGCATGATTTCTTTATTTCTTTTTTTTAGCCTATTTATTTATAAAACACGGAACAGCATAGTAAAGACTGCCCTATATATACTGGACTATACATAAACCTTCATACTGGAGAACACTTTCTCACTTTTCTGCTGGTCAATTTTGCAAAGCAATGAAAACAGGTAAAGATAACACAGATGTAAAAACAGTGCACAGTAATGTTTCACAGACCATGTGTTTAAATTACAGTACCAGCATGTGCTACTCCTCCCCTCCATTTCTGATTTGTTATATTTGCTCAACTCAATTCTGGGAATAGTGGAAACTGGGAAAACACCACTGCACCCATGATAACACATTCATTTATTTCCATTTAACTCCTATAAAAATCCATGTAACACTATGAACTTATGTCTACCTAAGGTACATAATTTATAGCTTTTCTTTTTATATGCTATTTGAGTGTTGAGTAAGAAACAGAAGGAAAAGCTTTTGTTTCCCTACACTACAAAACCATTTTTTGCCATCAACTGTCGGAACACAGTGAAACAACATTCACCAGTTTTTCAAAACAGATCTGAATACAGGATAGATGAATGAACTATAGAAGAAGCAATTTTAGAAGTACCTCCAATTTGAGCACAAGGAGAGCATTATCAATTCCTCAAGACTGCTTAAGCATACCATGCTAAGTATAGTTTATGTTCATATGGAGTTTTTAACACAGACAGCGATTTTAGACAGCAGCAGCTTCAAACTTTTCCCTAGCTGAGTATCACTTGAGAAAAGTCAGCATGTTCCTTACTTGACCAACTAAACTCCAACCAGTAGTCATCGTAGAGCAAAGAACCACGAAAAAAAAGTCTCAAAAGTAAGCTGATTATATCAATATCATACTAATCATATGACTGGTTCAAGAAGGCAAACTCCTTTTTTTTCCCCTCCCACTCAGCTCTGTGCTTCCTGACCTGCATATCCATTTTCCCTACACCTTCCCTCAAAACCTTTCTCTTCAATCTCCATCAAATCACAGTCCTTCTATGTATCTACCTGCTCCATATCCTGAATGTTTGAATGTTATATACTAAGAAACCCCCCAAAACACATCATGACAGATCAGTTCTTTTCCACAAATTCCAAAACATGCTCACCAATTTATGGAATACAAAGTAGGCAAAGCCCCATTCATATGGATGAAATGTTTAAATAAATCCTAGTACTCAAAATCAAATCATGGCTGGGCTTCACGAACGAAGATTTGGGAAGGGTTCTACCCACGTTTGTTGCAAGCGCGTTGGTGGCTAAAAAGGCCAATACGAGACAGGCGTGTCTCAAGACTCCTTAGGTGGTATATTCTGCAAGGCACAGTTCTTTCTGAGTTGTCTTTTCTCCTCAAGGGTGATCCTGGGTGCGTTCTCAAAAGCATCAGCAGCGTTATAGATGGTGTGTCTCCAGACCTCCCGATTGGAGGACAGAGTTGACCAGTTATGTTGATCAATATGGCCAAGGCTGAGATGTTGTTTCAGGGAGTCCTTGTATCTTCTCTTTGGGGCTCCTCTCTTGTGGCAGCCGGTGGCAAGTTCACCATAAAGCAAGATCTTAGGGAGGCGGTGGTCCTTCATCCTGGAGACGTGCCCTGCCCATCGCAGCTGTGTTCTCAGTAACATGGCCTCAATACTTGTGATAGCTGCTTGTTCTAGAACAGACGTATTGGTCACATAATCTGACCAGTGGATGTTTAGGATTGTACGGAGGCAGCGTTGATGGAAGTGTTCTAGGAGACGCAGGTGGTGGCGGTAGATGACCCATGATTCAGATCCGTATAAGAGAGTATACAGCACTATGGCTCTGTAAACACTGATCTTTGTACTTTTCTTCAAGTGCTTATTTTGTCAAACTCTTTTATGAAGCTTTCTGAAGGCACTATATGCCTTTGCTAACCTGTTGTCTATCTCTCTGTCAATCTTACCATATGAGGAGATGAGGTTACCTAGGCAATTAAACTGCTGGACTGATTCGAACTCTGATTCGCCAGTGGTGATATGGGGATGAAGGAAGACTTCCTGAGGTGCAGGTTGATGGAGAACTTCTGTCTTCTTTAAGCTGACTTGCAGACCAAAGAGTTTAGCAGCCTCAGCAAAGCAGGATGTTAAACGCTGCAGAGCTGCTTCTGTGTGGGCGACAAGGGCGGCGTCATCAGCATAAAGCAGCTCCCGGACAAGATGGTTTAAGGTCTTGGTGTGGGCCTTCAGTCGCCTTAGGTTGAAAAGGCTTCCATCAGTACGGTATCAAATGTAGATACCATCAGGATCATCGAGGTCTGTCGTGACCCTTTGGAGCATCATGCTGAAAAAGATTGTGAATAGGGTTGGTGCGAGAACGCAGCCTTGTTTCACACCGTTAGTTATTAGAAAGGGCTCAGAAAGTGCATTACCATATCTGACTTGGCCGTGCTGATCCCCATGGAGTGAGATGATCATTTTAAGGAACTTGGGGGGACAACCTAAATGTTCCAAAATCTGCCACAGACCTTTTCTGCTCACAGTATCGAAAGCCTTGGTGAGCTCAACAAAGGTTACATAGAGACCTTTGTTCTGTTCCCTACACTTCTCTTGCAGTTGTCTGAGAACAAACACCATGTATGTGGCGCTCCTGTTGGCTCTGAAACCACATTAACTTTCAGGTAGAATTCCTTCTGCTACAGCGGGTATTAGTCTGTTCAAGAGTATCCTTGCCAGGATTTTGCCAGCAACGGAGAGCAGAGTAATACCATGGTAATTTGAGCAGTCTGATTTAGTACCTTTCTTCTTATACAAAGTGATGATGACTGCGTCACGAAGGTCTGATGGTAGTTCACCTAGTTCCCAACAGCGCACCACAAACTCATGAAATTTAGCATGGAGTGCAAGGCCCCCATATTTCCAGAGTTCAGGTGGAATTCCATCAACCCCAACTGCCTTGCCGATTTTCACCTGCTGTATGGCCTTGAGGGTTTCTCCTAAAGTGGGGGCAGTATCCAATTCGTATTTCACCAGTTGTTGTGTGATGGACTGAATTGCTGAGTCTTGGACTACACAGTTGGTACTGAAAAGAGTCTGACAGTGTTCAGACCATCGATTCAGAATGGAGATTTATCTGTTAGAAGCGTTTGACCATCTGTGCTGAGTAGGGGGTTTTGGATTTGGTATGTTGGCCCGTATGCTGTTTTCAGGGCCTCATAGAATCCTCTGTGATCACCAGTATCTGCACATAATTGAGTTTTTTCAGCTAGATCGATCCACCACTTGTTCTGGATGTCACGGAGTTTCTGCTGGAGCTTGCTGCATGCAAGACGAAAGGCCATTTTTCTTGCGTGACAGGAAGGCAGTGCAAGGTGTGCTTGGTGGGTGGTTCTCTTCTTCCTCAACAATTCCTGGATCTCTTGATTGTTTTCATCAAACCAATCCTTGTTCTTCTTGAGAGAGAACCCTAAGGATTCTGAAGAGGATTGCAGGATGCTGTTTTTAATATGGTGCCAAATTGTTTCAGGAGAAGAATCTGCAGAATCTGTGGAATGGTTTTCAAGCCTAGTTTGAAGGTTAGCCTGGAATCTGTCTCTTACTGTTGCTGATTGGAGATTGTTAACTTGGAGTCTTCTCCTTGGGATGCTGCCCCTTTTAGGTTTGAATGTGAGACTGAAGTTGAGTTTACAGTGCACAAGCCGATGGTCTGTTTGGCATTCTGCACTGGGCATCACGCGGGTATGGAGGACATCACGAACATCTCTCCGTCGCATCGCACCAAGACATAATCAATGAGGTGCCAATGCTTAGATCTGGGATGCATCCAGGTTGTCTTCAGACTTTTTCTGCTGGAAGATAGTATTAGTGATGGTGAGTTGCTGCTCCGCACAGAATTCTAGCAGAAGGCGACCATTATCGTTGCAGTTTCCAACACCATGCTTGCCTAATATTCCTTTCCAGGTTTCAAAATTCTTATCTACTCTGGCATTGAAATCACCAAGGATAATGATCTTATCATCTGCAGGCACCTTTTGGGTAAGGCAGCGCAGGTCAGTGTAAAATTTATCTTTTTCAGCAGAGTCAGCTTGGAGAGTTGGGGCATATATACTAAAGAGGACAACGTGTTGCTTGTTGTGTAGTGGAAGGTATAGGGAGATAATGCTGTCAGAGTGACCTGTCGGCAGATTTTCGAGTTTAGGAACAATGGAGTTTTTGATCATGAAGCCGACTCCTGAGAGACGTTTTTCGGTTCTGGGCTTACCTGACCAAAAGAGTGTGTAAGTCACCATGTTCTCTGAGGCTGCCTTGCTCGTGAAGGTGAACTTCACTGAGAGCAGCAATGTCAATGTTGAGATGAGCCAGTTCATGGGCAATTAGGGCAGAACGACGCTCAGGGCATCCGCTATCCGCAGAATCGAGCATGGTTCTGATGTTCCAACAATGCTAGAGTTAATTTAGGTACACCTTTGGAGGCAGGTGTATGCCTTTGTCTTTTGATCTCTGTGCGACCGCATTGGAAGAAGATGCCCATTGACAGCGGTTAACCAACTGGGTGAAGGTGGAGATGAGCTTTGTTTAGGCCACTTTTTCTAGGCCCCTCTCCGAGTGGAGCAAGCAATGCCGTCCTTGAAAAGGCTGCTTGGTCGTTCAGGGGGCTGCCCCAAGAGACTGTCATCTCTGGTCAGTCTCAAATGACCAAGGCCCAGACTTCCTAGTGATTTACAGAGGATTTTCCAGTCTCAGCCGTAATTGTTAATGCTGTGAACTACTTATAACCTCCATTTCAGAAGCCTAATAATTTTTGGAAAATACACAAGAAACTGCAGGCACAATCATCATCATTTCATCTTTTCACCAGCACATTCAAAAACAGCTCGATTAGAGCGAAATGATGAGAAGTGAGGATGACATTTCCTCCTCTTCCTGCATATCAGTCAGGGTAGGATACCAGAAGAGCACTTCCAGGTGCCACTTCCAGGTTTTTTGGAGGTTTTTTAGAAGAGGGAAGGTTGTTTCTTCTTCGAAATGAGGTGAGAACAACATAATAATTCATTCCTGTGGCCTGTTTTGAACCTGGGGTTGTCCTGAAGCTTGGCAGGAATCGCTCCTTCACTCCAAAACAACTCTGCAACTACAGCTGAAGGCCAAAAAAAAAAAGCCCACATGTGGTGGCTCTGATATTTTAATCAACTTTTTGTTCCTCTGCTGATCTTCTCTCCTACAGATTACGAGGATTTTCTACAACAAACACCAAGTATTTTTAGACCCTCATTTCACAAACGAGAGGGAGCCCAGTAGAAGGTTAATTCTGGACATGGTTACGCAGCCACTTGGAACAAGCAGAGCCCAGGGGGAACCATTAGTTTTTTTCCATGGATAACTTGGGATTATTCTCCTAATTTCAGTTAAAGGAATAAAACCCATAAGGTAGTGGTGCCACTGTGGGACTGAAGCACAGGAATGCAGGAGTTACAGTGGGGTCTGGTGTGAAATGTTGATTGTTCACCACCATCCACAGACTGGTGTCACCACAGGGATGAGCCAAATTCCTGTCACCTGTTGGAAGAAGGGATATTTTTACATGTGTCAAGTGCTGGAGAGGGACATCTGACAAGGACATGGAGTGACAGGGCACAGGGAATGGCTTCACATGGACAGAGGGCAGAGATAGATGGGATATTGGGAAGGAATTGCTGCCTGGGAGGGTGGGGAGGCCCTGGCACAGGTTGCCCAGAGAAGCTGTAGCTCCCCTGGATCCCTGGAAGTGTCCAAGGTCAGGTTGGACAGGGCTTGGAGCAACCCGGGCTAGTGGAAGGTGTCCTGCACATGGCAGGTTGGAACTGGAAGTTCTTTAAGTTCCCTTCCAACCCAAACCATTTTGGGATTCCAAGTTTCCACAAGACTGTCTGATCCTTTGCTGTTGCTTCTGAACAAGTAACAAATAGTTTCAAAATTAAAATATTAAGGTACATAAAGACATATATTTGTATATTGAGATCCACGTGTATCCACACACATCTGTATATTGAGATCCATGTGTATCCAATATATTTGTATATTGAGATCCCTGTGTATCCATACACGTTTGTATATTGAGATCCATGTGTATCCAATATATTTGTATATTGAGATCCCTGTGTATCCATACACATTTGTATATTGAGCTCCTTGTGTCTCCAATATGAATTGGCTTTTCCCTTCTGTCAGCACTGACACACTACAAGTTTAACTCATAATCCACGTTCAAAGCTCATTAATGGGGCAGTTTTCTCCTTTCACAGAATATCCTGAGCTGGAAGGGACCCACCAGGATCATCCAGTCCAAGCCCTGGCTCTGCACAGACACCCCAACAATCCCATCCTGTGCCTGAAAGCGTTTTCCAAACATTTCTTGAGCTCTGGCAGTCCTGGGGCCGTGACCATTCCCTGGGGAGCCTGTTCCAGGAGGACCCTACACTCCAAATCATCTCAATTTTTCTGTCTCTCAAACACTCAGGATTTGGAAATGAAAACATAACACTTCCATGCAACAGTGCAGTGACACAATTTGTTCATTGTAACAGCAAAAAACAACTCCTTAATTGTTTATCCTGATGACAACTGCACAAAAGGACACACTGGCTATACTGCTGCACTTGCAGGGTTAGATATTTGGATCCCTGGAACATATCTGGCACTGTTAGAAGCCACATTTAAGCCAGGTTCTAAATTAAAAATATCATTAAGAGCCTTATTGAGGGGGACTTACCTGAAAGCTGCCAGTAAGGGAGCATAAATGGAGTCTCCATCATAGACATACAAGTGGTCCCAGCTGCACTCTGTGGCAAAGTGGTTGAACCGAAGCCTAAACTATTGTGTTTGGCCTGGCATCAGCTTGGTTCCAATCCTAGTACTAGAGGAACCAATCCTAGTACTAGAACCAATCCTAGTACTAGAACCTGGTACCTGGAACCAATCCTAGTACTAGAGGAAGGAATATAGGACTTAATTTTGTTCCTATCAAAATTAAGTACATGCATCAGGGTAACTTACTATAAACACTGTGTATTTTTAATTATCAAGTTAAGTACTAAAACAGGACATTCTCCACAGGTAAAAGATGTTTCCCTCTATTTTAAATAGCAGCACAGGTAATGTCTAAATGGACATAACTGACATCAACATTACATTATTCTTCCCTGCACTAAGCGGATTTTTTTTCGTAGTAGCTGTATTACAAGTCAACTGCCCCAATGCTTACATTCAAGATCTTCTATGTTATATGATCTGAGCCATATCTCAACAAAGAATTACTGTCAACACAAAAAAAAATTAAAAAACATTAGCAAATCATATCAAATCAATGAAACCTATAAATCAGTCATTCTATTTAGTATGTATTATCAAATTAAAACTTAAAATCTATGAAAACTTAAATTCATGAAAACTTAAATTCATGAATAAGAATCACAGCTCTATACTGTGTGAACAGAGCAAAATGAGTAAACACTCTTGGAATTAAAATCAACATCTCTAGGATAATCAAGGTGTAAGACATTTTACTTCATAGAATAAATTCTCAAATCCAACATTTAGCTACCTGGCACTATTTATTATTGCTCATTTATGTCTCGGTGAAGCAAATCCTTGTCAAACTGGACAAATATACTATAAACTAAGCAAATCAATTTAGACTGTACCATAAATGTAGGTCTATGGTAACAGGCCTTAGAAAAACAAAGCTAAAACGCCTACCACATGCTAAACATTTGTTAGCAAACTTACGTCAATTCTAGTACCAAGAAGAGTGACTGTTCCAAGGCATATCACCCACCACCCTCCACCAAAAAGCACTTTCAAAGTGCTGTGCATTGAGAACAAGCTGCATCTCTTCACCCATCGCCAAGTTCTACAGTCAAATACAAATTATTTGCATTTTGAGAAGAACAACTTTAAAGAAAAGAAAAATGTTCTAATCTTATGTATGCAAAGACCATTTCTGCAGCTACTACAAAATCTGAATTTCTGATTGCAAGAAACCTTTATTGGCATTAAACACTCACATCCTGAAGATTTGTCAGATTCAAATTCTAACGTAATTTTACAGTTCACGGTTCAGGTTTGTTGGGGGTTTTTTGGAGGGAGACGGGTATTGGGGATTTTGATTTAGGTGTTGGTTGGTTGGTTGGGGATTTTTTAAAATACAATGGAAAACAAGCAAGAGATCCAGAGATTAAAAAAAAAAGGTTATTACTTTTTATTGAAAATAACCTTTAGATCCTAATAGGCTAATAAAATAATACCACTCCTAAAACCAAACAACTGATCTGCCTTTGCACAAAGTGTAATACATCTTCACATTTGTTCTCCAGTGGCTGCACTGAAAAGACGTGAACTGTCGTACTGAAAGCCATGTCAGAAATGAACTAACACACAAAAGACACTCAAAAACTTACTTAAACATTTTAAGAAAGGCATATCTAAGAGGCCTTCAGTTTTGATATTCCATGGTACGTATTGCAACTACAGCGCCCCCATTGGTAAGTATACTTTTCAAGGTAAGCTGAGAACTTCATTTGTGTAACAGAATTCTGAATCATTACAAAATCATGTTTCTTTCTCCCCCTTTTTCACCTTTATTAGCACAAAGTCACCTTATATACAGTGTACATCTGCTACATCATTTGTAATGAGAACCTTTCACAAAAAAGGATCTTCTCAGAACAGATACTAACACAAGCAGGTCAGAATTGCAAGACTGTTTTACTGAAGTGTGTAATAGAAATGTAACATTAGGAAAAAAAGCAAGACATAACAAAGAGATATTTTAATCCTCAGTACCAGATGAACATACTGTATGAAATTTCTGCAGCTGAAGAGGTCTGATCTACATGTAAAAGAATAAACACACGGCACAATAAATAATCCACTGCTTCTCAGTATGTTTGGACACGACTCTTCATAACAGGACATTTCGGAAAACTAGTCTCAAACATTCAGAAAGACAAGTTCTTCTTCAATATAAAAGCATCACCATAAAAACCTATGCAAGCATCTCTCCATAAGGTAATGTTTGTGTTTTTACAATGTAGATAAGACTCATTTTATGTCTGTGAAAAAATTATTTTCAGTCTTTAGTGAACTTGAGATGACTAACTTGGATCTTGGTTTTCAGATTTTTGGGACTGATTTAAGAATTCACTGGAAATAGTATTTTAAGAAAAGGAAAACACAGTCACATACCACTGACCACATCATGACAGACCTTCCAAAGCTGCTGACGTGGCATTGTGTACTTTTTGTTCTGAGGATAGATAGGAAAGTCTCTGTGTACCATAAGTAAGTGCACCAATGAAGTTAAACCTAATTATGTTCTAATTTTGGTGTGAAATTTAAACTTTTCATTATATCCCAAACGTCAACTGCTCCATTGACAAGCAAGTTACCTATGATTCTATTTTACCTTAAATAACTGAGATATAGATTCTACTCTTTCATGTATTTTCCTTTGTCTTCTGAACCAGCTGGTTTCATCAATCCACACAATACATCACTTTCTGAAAGGTTTTCTCTTTTTATTTATGTTCATCTACTAACTTTAAAGATTAGTAATGAGTAAGCATCTCCTCATAAATGCCAGAATTATTTTAGAGCTGTCACCAGCACACTTTAGCACGTAAGGTCTCGATGTATATATTGAAACTTAGTTTTCCTAGTGATGCCAGCAAAAACTGAGTATTTCTGCTCCTGAAACTAGCATAGTTTGTCCAAAAAAACCCAAACAAATCCAAACCAAAAAAAACAAACCAAAACAAAAAAATCAACTAACCCCTTTGCCCAATCTTATACAGACTTGTCCTGTGCATAGGTAGTGTAGGGTACCTCCAAGATATCTACCTACCTATCATTTTAGCAGGCAGAGAATAAACCGGAATATCTACTTCTGAAGAGGCCTAAGCTCTACAGTAGAGTAACAAATCTGGTAGTCTGACCACAGGGCAGTTGTGAGAGTACCCACTAATTCAAGAATAGAAATGGATGTATATTACTAAGAAAGGTGACAATAGCCAGATCAGTCTGACAGGGCAGATGGGCTACGGGGATTCCCACAGGTAAATTTTCCATAGTTTGGTTTAGAAATGGGATAGGAAAAAAGGTTGAGAATAAACAGCCTCCATGTGAGTTGCTTTGATTAGACATTCGAAAACTGGAGTATAGCATGCAGAGAATTTCTGGGTTATGGCTGATGATGCTCTTAGAGTATTCACACACAATGGAGTGGGATTCAGCTTCGCCCCAGGATAGAAGATGTTCTTTGTGCATGCACCCTTTTTTATCCTATTTAGGGAATTTCAAGAATTGGAAAAGAGTAAAACATGAACTAAGTCTTCAGATATATGTGACATTTTTAATTAGGCATAGCTGACTGGAAAGTAAAGTACTTTTCTTTGCAAGTGGTGTAACAAAATTACAGATTTATACCTTAAGTAGCATGAATATATTGTTTGAGAAGATTTCAATTCCAAGCAGCAACAGTACAGAGAAAAGCCTGAAGGGGAAATGAGACAGTTAGCAATTATCTCTACCTGTTCAGTCCTCCATAAAGACTTCCCTGAATTTGCACTACTATTAGACAAGGATACACACTTAAAGTTCCCAAAACCCTTTAAGGGCTTTCCACCTGGCTTTGTAAAGAAAAAAATCCAACAAAATCCAGCAAAAGAAAAAGCAAGTCACACAGCAACGAAAATGTCATCTGCTGAGAGATTATATTCCACCCATTGCTTGGGAAAGTACTGTGTTTCCACTTGTCTTCTCCATGTTAGCCTGCAATATTTCCTTTTTCGGGATTATTACAGCCAAATATATATAAAAGTACATGGCAGTAAAATTCATAATTTTCTAATATGTTTCCCAAAAATGTCAGAAAAAGCCTCTAAAATTCATCACATCATGGCTGTGGTTTTGAATTTTTCATATTCTTCCTTCTACTTGACAGGTCTTTATGCATTAACTAAGCAAAGCTTGTGTTGGACTACACCGTCTATGCCACCGATCATGTCCTCACTAAACTGTGATTTGAATAACTTTGAGATAGAATAAAAGCAAAAAAAATACTAAAGTGGTGGGCACAAACATTCTGTTGACCAGGTGAGAAGAGAGCCTGTCAGAGCTCAAGCCCCTTAATGAAATAGAACCACATATGCTATCCTACAAAATTACAGTCTTAAGCAGCAGAAATTCTTTCAGCAAATTAATGGTTTGAATCTGAACTAGAACTATGAAATAAGGGAAACTTAAATGCCTCTGACAAAAGTCTAATTGGTCAAGAAACAGCTTTTGCACGCAGTCATTACTGGTCAGGCTAGCTCTTCTACAAATCCCTCTGGAGTTTATTCCTAAAGTGGTTGGAGATTGCAAGCTGCTAAGAGCTACCAGAAATTCCAGAAAGCATGGCCCATAGAGCTGTGGACACTGATACACGGAACAGAGAGCTTTTACAGATACACAAAACACAGTACTTTATATTAAGGTATTCAAAGGCAGTCTTCATTAGCACTGGCCTGCCTGCAGACAACACACAATACACCAAGGACTTAAAACTAAGCTTCCTGTTCTGTATAAAAACACCTTGCTCTTTTGAAGCTGCAGAACAGCACTGCCCTTCTTAGGAAAGCACTCAGAGAAAGGTCTTCACTTCAGAGTGTGTAACGCTAAAATGGATGTGTGGGCAGTAGGCAGTCTGACCACACATGCATGATTAATAGAAGAGATGAAGACATGATATGATTTTCAAAGGCTTGCCAAAGTAGCACCACTTTTATTAGAATGTGCTCTTGAAACAACTGCCCTTGGTAAAAAGAAAACTGGAAGCAATAGTATGCTTATTTCTGCACTTATTATTCCTTTTTCTTCTGCCCCTCTTCCTGCCCGCACTCAAAGACCTCATATAGAAAAACAGGACTAGTATCACAATGCTTAGAAGTATTTTAAATGGGTTCTCAAAAATATTATTCTTGGATTCCTCTGTAGATTTCTCAAATAAAATGAAGTTATTTTCTGGGTTTCAGGAACAAAAAAGGAGCATGAGGATGTTTTCATTTCCAGGGTTCTTTCCATTACTTTGAAAACTGTAAGACATAGCAGTATCGCAGACACTAAGAAAAGTCCTTGTCTTACAGTCTTTGTACCAGTTCAATCGTTTCCCAAACCCCATAAAGGACTAAATGCTGTGATCACATTCTCTATCACCAGAGAGATTTAATTTTTAAACTTGCCCTCTCAGTTTCACAGCAGAAAAAGAGGTTACTTTTAAAGAAAACCTTCTCTTTTCTCTACCCTGCCCCCAAAGTTAAGAAGTTTGCTTCCTGTGGCTGTCACTTACCGCATGCAGAATTCATCTTTTTTCTCTCTCCTTAATTTTCAATGAAAGAGATAAAGATATATCACCAAGGAGGGCAAATCTAAAGGAAGAACCATCTCTGTTGCTATTTTAAGTGAAATTACTATATTCGTTTTACTTTACAGATACCCTCCTACACCCCAGCTTAACAAATACAGACCTCCTCAAGATGCAACCATTTTGCCTTCTGTAACACTAAAGACAAGATTACACAAACACTAGCTCTCACATTTATTAAGGGAAGGGCAGATTACTTTCAGATGTGATGGGCCATGGAATACTTTATCACTTTCTTGTCCTTTTATCTCTGAGATTCTATCTCATTTCTCTCTCCCTAGTTAGCTCTTAAAAGGAGACAAAGAAACCAAGAGGGAAATCAAATGCCTCTTTGCATGAACAGAAGCCAGGCAATTTTACGCCCCTCTCTATACACCCTTACTTATGTTGCCTGAAGGTTTTCAAGTCAGAGAGGCTTGCCTAAGCATGCTGCAATAAAGCTGCTATAGCCAGCTGTCTTAGTAAAGGGGGTTCGTAGCAATCCTGTCCATTAACCCTGAGGCTAACTACCACTAAGGAAAACAAAATATTAAGATAAAAAGATTCTTTAGGTTGTTTCCTTATTGCTTTAAGTAGGAAGTCTCAGAGGGCAGTTCAAACTGGTTGCTTGAGTGTTCAGACAATGATCACTCCCAGATGGCCTTGACAGGATGAACTGACTTTTAAGAAACCATTAGGTAGGACCTACTGGAAATGAATGAACAGGTAGCTTTCTGCTACAAAGAATAAGTGACCTGTTCTTCTTGCCATTAAAGTCATTAATATTGACATCCATTTTAAATATGTGCTTCAGAACTGACACTTCACACCTTAAATCGATCAGCTGTTTAGATGTTCTCAGTTTTAGTCACACAAATAGCCTTATGGACTATTTTTTCCTTGATAAGAGACTGTAGTTTCTTTAGTTTAAAAGCAGCTCCTCCTTATGACCATGTTTCAGGTGAGCTTTTTACTTTTACAACTCAAACACTATGTTCTGAGGTTGGAGGCAATTGCTCTTGTCCCTGAAGACTTTGCAGATTGCTACCTAAAACAAAGCAGAAAATCTTCCAATAGCAAGTTGCTGCCTCAGTCAGTACTTGTAAGATACCTGCTCAGTCAACTCTAGGCCATCTTGCATACTCTGTTTTTCACCAGCAGATTATTCTTTTTCCTCCCCCCACACTTCAACCCCTGAAGACAGATTTCCCAAGCTGCAATGCACCAGAGGCAACTGATTTCTTGACCCTAGATACAATACACTGTCTAAAGGCTATGCTTTGAAAAGTTATTTTTATTTACCCATTTAACCTAGAGTGGCAAAGAAAATACAAAGCAAAAGCCTGAGAAGAAATCAAGCTACTTAGTATATAATTTTAATTATTATAGCTATCATTTAAATGTATAGTATACTTAAATACCTACTATATTTATTTTTAAAAGTGACCTAAGAATGCTTTCAACTTGAGGATTTCCAAGTTTCAGGTTCTATACTTCCCTTTACCATTCACAAAAATTTGAAGAGCATCAGTTTAAAAAGTATTCAGAGGTCCATTGTAAAATAAGCAAAGGAAAGTAAAACTAACTTTGAACTCAAATTTCATCGCATGTTTCAGAAGTTATCTACTAGAAATATTAATTTACATTTTTTTTATTATTAAGAATTTGGGTATTCACAGAATCTGTAAGGTTGGAAGGGATCACTGGAGGTCATTCAGTCCAACCTCCCTGTTCAAGCAAGTAACAGAATAGTACACGAAGTACAGGATGGAACAGAAACTAAAAGTTTGACTGTGAAATTATCATCAGCAAAACAAACTACTTTCTTTATAGAAACAATTAAAGATTTAAGTTATTTCATTAAATCATCATAATAAATACCAATAGCTTAGCATTTCTGTATTTGATTTGCAGTAATTTAATTTGCTTTCTGAGTATCTTTTGGTACAGAGGGAATTAGAAATAGTGATTATAAAATGTATTAAGCACATGATTATATTTAAAAGCATATGACTTAAATAACTAACAGTTCTTAAAGTACTAACAGTTTAGTCAAAACAGATCGCAAAGCAAAAATCACAGATTTACAAATTTCAGTAAGTTTCAGCAGGAGATTTATAACAAGAGTTGGAGTTCCAAAGAAATCCTAAATAACTTTAAATTATCACCTTAACTTAGCATAACTTAATTCCAAATTTATAATTACTTCTGTCTTCATCTACTAGTTATGAAAATCAGCATTCAGACATTGGGGGAGGGGAGAGTGGTGAAGGGGCTGTGCTGCTGCCATGAGATATGCGGAAAAACATTATATTTACTTATGGGCATATATTTTTAAAAAACAAGTACTCATCAAATATATGTCTAGCATTTAAAAGCATGTTTAGTAATCATACTCATAATAGACTGCTCTAAAGATAAGAGCACATCCTACCTATACAAGAGATCAGACTACAGGTCGCACACTACGCAGTACTACTAACTTCTGTTCCAGAGGTGAGTTGTGTGTCTTTTTTAATGGCTAACATCATTATAATCAAACTTATCTTCCAGCACAGTCCCTCCCCACTTTCTAATAGGCCAGTATAGAGATTTCCTCAGTCCAAATTTCCCCACTCTGATTAGTATGGAGTTTATTATCTTTAGGAAGTGAGCTCAGTTCTTAATATCCGAACTCCCTTACAGTGTTTGCTGACCATTAGTCAGCACTTCCCTATGATGCATCCCTTTCCTCCACTCCCTTTCAGTTCCAAATGCTGTCATTATAAGCTTCCAGCTTTTCTATTTTTTTGCCTGCAAAATTCACAAACTATTTTAGAAACTCCCTTGAGAGTAAAGCAGCTTTTTTCCATGAGTATTAAGTCACTTTGAACTCTTCAACAAACTGAGTTCCTTTAATCTTTCTATAAGATAGGTTTCCTATAGCCAGATCTTCTTATCACCATTCTACAGGACTACTTTTGCCCAACAGCTAGGCAGCCAAAATTGTTTTAAAACTTTCAATTCAAACAAAATTGTAAGTGCAAGCTCTAAAGGTTGTCTAGGTTTTATCTATTTGTTTGGGTTTAGCTCATTCACAGTAGCTAACATACAAAATTCCAAAGACGAAACATATTTGTTTCATAACCCATGTTTGGAAAATATACTGCTACTGATCACAGAAGAGCCAGTATGTGCTATCACATATCAGTAATTTCAACAGCTGAGTAATAAGACAAAGCTTTTCTGAAATTTAAGCATTAAATTAGTGAACACAGCTAATGAAACAATATTCATCCCAGTTCCATGTCAACTTCTCACTAAGCAAGCTTTTATATAGGCTACCTGATACACACCTGCTGGGGCACAGTGCCTAAACTGCACATGAGAACACAGTTACAACATGGTTCCATCACAGTGACTCACTGTCACTGCAAACTTCAGAATATATCCACTCTTGCCCTTTAAATTCTGTAATCTAATTGTAATCTTCAGATCAGAAGTCGTAAACCAGTACCTACAGGCAAAAAAAGAAGGATATATCGAGAGGAGAATGAAACTCTCCATATTTTTTTAAATTAATAACCCTTGATAGTCACCCACAATTAGGTTGCTAAAATGGAACACTGAGTTAATATAATCCTTCTGGTCTGCCCCCTTCCAGTAATTTTCAACATTCCCATATAACGTCTGATCTGTATTTAGCCATCTGAATCAATTGTTTCTAGTCACCATGTACGGAAAGTTTTTGTAATAATGTCTTTTTTTCACATCAATTTTACATTCAGAATTATGGAAGAAGGAAAGAAACAAACCACTCTGCTCTTCGGCTAAGTTTCTTAGTTTTTAACTAAGATGCTTGAATAAACAAAAAAAGTAAACATTTCCTTGGTTAATGCTTTATAGTTCCAGGTACTTACTCAGCACTTCCTTCCAGAATTTATCACTCAAAATCCAGTAGCAAACGTGTAGTGTTTAGTGTTATCTTAAAATTTATTCTGCAATCATTTGATATCACTACACAGGTCATAATTTTAAACTTTATCTCAAAATCTTTTAAAAGTAAACTGTACATTAGAAAGAAATAAATCTATTCCTGGATACCATGACTCTAGTTGTATAAACTGGGACATTAAACCCCCTAGTCACTCTTATCTGATATCTTGTTATCCTTTAAATATATTTTAAAAAATCTATTTCTTCAGAAAATTGTTACAAAATATTTATGTTCACATGAGAACTGAAAAGGACTGTTACAGGTCTGACAATGTAACGTGCTTCTCTACAAGAAACCTATTTACATTTTCATGTATATCAAGAACAACAAAATTTAAGAGTACAACAAGGGCAAAGAATATGCTGCAGAAGACAGTCAAAATATCTAATATGAAACAGAGAAGCTCGACAAGGCCCTGGAGTTGAGTGGCTCTATTTCACAATGCTCATTTCTTTGTGCTACATTTCTCCTCACCTCTGACTTGACTGCTTATGTGCTGAGCTCATCAGGACTGCAATCTTACTTAACTAACTTGCAGTAGGCCAGTAATCTAGCAGTCTATCTGATAATGCTCCTACTCTACTACAGGGAACAGCTGCTTGGACAGCAAGCATCATTCAAGCAGCCAAATACCACCTTCTGTGCTAGAGCATGCACAGAGTTGGCTGGAAGCTGCTGCTGCCAACACTGCTTCCACATGGGAGAGGAGGGCCTGGAGGCATCACTCCTCCTGCTCACAGAGCAGGCCAGAACTGCTCTTTGCTGATTTTGTCGATGCAATCAATGGGGAAGGCAGTAGGCAGATGTTGGATTTATCTCTTAAATACAGTAACTGCATTGAGACCATACCTCACTGTTAGTGCACACAAGACAAGTGAATCTGCTGATGGAATCACTCTACTATAACATACTTTGAAAAACATTGGTGATAAGGGACTTTAAACAAATGTTTCCTGGATATCTTCATCAGATGCTGTTATCTGGCATCTTATCTAAAAATCACTGTATATGTTACAGTAACAGTGTCCTGCAGGTGAAAGCTGCTGAAGAAAAGTTAGCATAAAAATAAATCACATCCACTGAAAATTATTTTGCATCCTATCCAGAACTGTGCAAAGATCTAATAAACTGTTTAATTACTGAAAACCTGTAGCTAATTTGTGAGATAACGAAACTCGTGTAAATTTCTGTACTTTCATAAAAGTGAAGGGCACTACACTTCAAAACTGTAGATGTGAAAACACGGTTTACCTGACTCCACAACTGTTACTTATTTTCAGTCAAGTAAAAAACAATAAAATCACTGTGAACCACTTCAGAACAGTACTAGGGGTGATTAATTAGGGAGTGGCAGAGGAAAGTATGAAACATCAAAAGAAAGTGAACAGTGTAAGTGTAAAAGAAGAAACATGTCTTGGAGAGATCTGGCAATCTTGTAATATCAACATCTCCTAAGGAGCCAAGCTGCACTAAGAGAAGCTGAAGTAGCCAAGGAGGGAGGTCGAAATCTGCAAACTTACAAACCACAGGAAGAATTCTTACCGAGAGTGAACGAACTGTTGAGTTCACTGGACAGAAATGTATTGGTCTGAGAGATTAAACTGGGAGGTAGACTCTCACTGGAGTGGAAGAAATACTGAATAAAAACATTATGAATCCTCTTCTATTCTCAGGCAGAGGAAGAACACAGAGCACTTCAGCTCAGGGGGGAGAACTAACTCAATTTGTTGAGCAGAAAACTATCACAGAGGAGGAACACGACTTATCAGAGAATAGCAACGGTAACAAAAGGATACAGGCATTTGTACATCAGCAGCTCAAGAACAGTAAAAGAACACAATGAAGGAGAAAAGAAGCTAAAAGCTGATATGTTAAGAACAGATTTTGTCTGGTTTTGAATCTGCACAAGCCAAAAAAATAACTTTACATACTTGCAAAGCAAAACTACTTTCTTTAAGAGTGCATCTGAGATGTACTATAGACATCAACTGAGAAACAGAAAAAATATCATCAAAAACTGCAAAGCAATAAGTCTTACAGTAAAAGATATATACCAGCTGGATACAAGAAATGACCACTTCTCAATGCTAGAATTATTTTTAAAGTGTTGTGCAATTCCTTCTCTTTTGAAAATCTTGCCCAAAAAAATAAGAAAGGAAAAATCTCCTCATTCTCACATTGCAAATTATTAGATGAAACATTTTTACTTCACCATAACTGGTAACAAACAAGGTTTTCCCTTAGTTTTGAACTGAAGGGTTTTCCAAATGTGCAACAAATATCCCAATACCCTACAGAAATGTACTCTATGTAAGGTGGTAACGCTGTTCTCAGCACAGAGAATGCCAGCACTGACTTAGCAGTTTTGTGCACAAAGCTGCCCATTTGCTCCTTGCTCCCCTTGTTTTTGCTTTGCTGATCAAAGGAGTTGCCAAGTTTTTTCTTTACCATTACAAGGCAGGAAAAATGGGTCTCCTTGGAGAGGCCCCTTGTGAAGGTCACAAAGGTTAGCTCCACAAGCCCCAGAGTCTGCTCTGATGCTGGAGTGATTGGCTGGCTTCCCTGCAGTTACCCTGCATTTCCCCTCCTTCACAACAGTGCACTGGTTATGGAAACTAAATATGAAAGAACATGGTGGGGGAGGAAAGAATTTCTATGGAGACATTCTAAAATCCTCAGAAGTTCTACTTGTTTGAGCAGCCTGAATATCTAGCATGATAAAATATTTGATTTCTTTCTGAAAAACTCACAAAAAAATTTTGAGCCTGTAATCCCCTTTTTAACAAAAATTTGAAAGGAAATAAACCCTGAGTTTGCTTTTTCTTAGCACACTAACAGATTTACACTGGTTTGGAAGAAGTTTAAGATGTTTATTTGCCCCATCCCTGGACTTAATCAACTGGAACCTACAAGTCACACCATCTTAATGAAGACTGAAATGAAGCCAAATAATCAGGATTCAGATTTGTAGCACCTTCCAGCTCCAAAGTAGTATCACACCAGAGACATTTAAAAAATCTTACAGAATATATGAAAGTTTATTTATAGGCATCAGACTCCTTACTTTTAGGTCCTAAAGTTAAGTAATGAATATATTTTGGAATATCAAGTAAAACAATCATTGTATTTCAGATGGCTGTTTAAATACTCTTAATTTAATTTTTTAAGTACACACATTTTCTATACATTCAAACTGACCAATCCACAGGCAGCCACAACTATTCAGGTTTTTCTTATACATAAAAAAAATTAAGCTGTAGTGTATACAATGAAAGCTCTAGACACTTTGAAGCACCTGCTCCTAGAAAATGGATTCAATGTTGGTCCAAATAGGAGAAAGCAGCATGAACTTTGTATATTGAAGAAGCAAGTTTTAGAGGCTTCATATTTTGGGGGCACAATTTTATATTACTTTACAAATAAAACTGATTCTCAGCATTGCTCAAAAAGCTTTCTTACCACCCTGAAAGTCAAGCCAGGCTCTTTCCTCTCTATGTAACTGTAAGTGTCAAGTTCTGCCTCCAGTGCCATCACCCATATGTTTGGACAGATGAAGCCATTTAAAACTCAGCCATCAGTGTGTCTGATGATGAACCCACCTCTATAGCTGTTCTGAGTGCATTATCCTACCAGGTCTCTAAAGTACTTCCAGAAGAGTCAATTGTACAGCCCTACTAACTAGACATCTCAATCAATTTAAGTACTCTCAAGATTTAACAATATCCAGTAAGAGAGAGGTTCATACTACATGTTTTTCTTCCTAGGCAGAATCAACAGGCTTCCTCTTCTTAACCAGTTGCCTCTGATCACAAAACACCAAGGAAAACATACCCCCTGTATTGGCAGACAGCCATAAATTACTGAGAATGCCAGAACCTTAAACTGAAAACAATAAAATACATCATTAAAGAAGGAATATCATAGTTCATATAAAAGCACAGAAGTGCAAGTGGAATTTTGATCCAGTTACTTCAGTTTATTCACCTGTAAAAAGATATAACAAAAAGTACAGACACTTCAAGGGGCCTCCAGAACTACTTCACCTACAAGTCCAGATGCAAATGCAGGGAGAAATCCATACAATAGCCAAATCGTAACAAAAAGCAAAGAGTATATAGAAAAGAGCTGCACCTGATAATGATTAATATTTAATGGAGAAACTTTTAAAAAAGAACAAAAACCCAATACCAAATTCCTCTTTTCCAGGAGAGCCTTTATCATCAACACTTGCCTTTTTTTTTTTTTTTTTAGCTGGTATAATAAGGAAGAGCACTTCTGACTGAAAATCTTATCAAACGTCTCAAGCCTCTTTAGGGGTGGCCACAAAGGCCAGCACAGCTAACATCTACCAAATTCAAGCCCTGCTCCACTCCCATACAAATGCTGGGTACACAACGTGCTGGCCAGCATAAAGCACAGACACCACGTTACCTGAAACATTTACAACACCAACAGATCACTTATCTTTCAAACTTGCCATGACAATAAAACCCAAGAGAAGAAAGGATTGAGTCAAGACTCAATAACATATGCTATTTTGCTACCAGGCACATCTTTAATCACCTTGGTATAAGACTGAAATTTTCATCCTTCTGGTTGATGTTGCTATGCAGGCAAACAAGCCTCCCATGGTATATGCTGTGATAACACTAAGGCATTTCTCCTGCTTTTGTTACTCAGACAATACTTCTTTATGCCAACACCTACCCAAACCACACTGAGGGGCTCTGCTGATGTAATACATTTTCTGACAGGCATTTATTTCATGACTACATTAACCCACTTCTATCTAAGGAATTAAATTCAGTATGTGAAAAATGTGTCTGTATTCTTACAGACACCACAGTTAAGAAGAAAGAAAAAATCTCCAAAATACCTAAAATATCCAAAAGTATCAAAACCAACAGTGAACACTAATAAATGAACAAAAAACTCTCCATAAGCAGCAGTAAGGCCAAGATACCACCCAAACCTGTAACATGAGAAAATGCTGAAGTTTAGGACTACGGTTTTGTAAGTTTTTATGTTAAAGGTTCAGATTGCTGTAATGTTTCAAGGATGACACAACTGGGCCAAGGAATAGATGCACTGTAACCAGCCTCTTCTTTCTGCTGTATGTAATGTAATGCAGGAAGAATATTCAAGACCGCTTCGGAAAGCAACGCCCTTCAAAAACACATTTTAAGAAAAATCTAATTCCCTGACACGAGACTCAAGCAATGTAAGAATCTGTCCAGTGGATTAGGAAGAATCTGTCCAGTGGATTAGGACCAAGTGCCCTACATCAATCCTGGAACTGTACAGAAGAAAGATGTTCAGATGTTGCTTTTTTTTTGATCAAGTTACAGAAAAATTAGTAAAAACAGCCTAAACAACTATCTTTCTTAAAACGTGAATTGAAAAGAGTTTCATTTATGGTAAAACCCTAGACATTTCATTAGAACCTCAGCTTAATTTCATTTTATGACTTATGATGTAACCAACAGGTCAATAAGCTTATAATTTCTAAATTAACAAAAAATTAAATAAATTAACAGAAAACATGAAAGGAGAAGCATATAAATAAAAATGAGGATGCAGATCAAAATAATTTAGTTTCACACTTGCCATTTCAGCAATATAGATGGCTCATCAAATATCACATGACCTCCAAAGTTAAGTTTTTAGCTTAAACTGTGACAGGCTTTATTTTTTGTATTTAGCCTATAAACATCAGTAAACCTAACACTATGTTATTTAAAAGTGCCCCATAGTTCTTGAAATTTTAAATTCTGGCATCATACAAAAGTGCTATATAAAACTTCTAAAATTTTTACACCAAAGCAACTGAACCAAAGCAATCTTACCACAATTTAATTGTTTACACCAGACAACCTCATATATGCACACAGAGGTAAACCTGATCTATTAAAAGTAAACTGAAAAATGCTTTGTTCCAACTGTTTTAAATATAAAGTTATAAGAGAATACAGAGGTTTTCCAATAGGAAAGGAGAGCGGGACAAAGAACAAACCAAAAACACACAGTTGACTAAAAAACCCTGGTAAAGTGGCAGGGGAAATTATGGCCCACTTGCTAAGCTTACATTTGTTATGCGAGAGTGTTATTTATAATGTCACATGCTGGAACTTGTTCCCAAGCTAGCTAAAACTACATGCTTAATTGACTCAATAGACAATGCTGCATTGTAAAGACTAATCTTTTCCTACAGGCTACAGTTTCTAAACCATGAAAGCTTTCATACATTTTCATTTTTTCAGCAGTTCTGAAATCAGAAAACTTCAAAATACACATGCACATAACAGACACACATATGTATTGGGGTAGATACTAAAACTCATATATCCATATGCAAACCGAGTCATCAAGTCCAAGTATTTTAAAGAACATAGGAGCCAGAGGGTTCTTTAAGTTCCTACTTCAGACATCCTAGACAGAAGGGACTAAGGAAGAAAAAGTCTAGGAACAGGTTCATGTCACCAATGTACACCACATGATGCATGGAGCAGCAGCTCTCACATTGCACTAGATTTTGACTAAGCCACCTCATAAAGTATTTGTTTCTAGTTACTTCCCAAGAGTACGGTTTTGGGAACTTCTAATTAGTTTAAAGTCTGACAAGTTCACAATTAAGAACCAATTTAAACAAAAGTTACCCTGAATGCTGCAGACAGACTGGATTGCCAACTCCTGCAGATTACCTTACTTTTGCACAATAAACAAGTTTCATTAATTAATTCAACAGTGAAACGGAGCAAATGTTTTTAAACATTTGCATACCAACTATGAAAATAATTGCTGAATTTTAGAAATTGAAGTGATTCAATTACTAATTATTTTAAACAGCAAATTGGTTCAATCTCTTCTACAACCAGCTTCAGAAAGCTGACTTTTTATATCTTATGACCCACCGAGCCATTTTGATTTCTTAATATTACCTCTGCTCCTCCCTCCCCTTAAATTGATGAAAAGAAACACCTTAGAGAACAACACTACTGAATCTCAAAAACTCTTGAGCAGCTTTAAGAAAAAATAAAAAAGAAGAAAAATAATTAAACTATGCCGTCTCAAACTATTGCCAGATGTAAGCAATTAGCAGAACTGAAGTATTTGTAATACCACCAAGCAACTCTGACAGGAGCATTTGAGTTTTTTAAGTCAATTGTGATCAGCTGGCCTAAATGCCTATAAACCACAGAACTACATACACCTAACAATTACTAAAATACAGAGACTAAAAGTCAAGATAAACATTAAAGGTATAGGTGTACAGATGTGCATATATTTTTCTGTATAGACTTGCCATTTAATGAGTTTACCTTTCAAATTTTTATAGTTAATATAATGCAGATTGTATTTGAATTCCCTCTTTTGTTGCTAGTATCTCGACAAGATAGCACTCATCTACAAGAACAATCATCCCCTTTAAACAGCAATGCTTCACTGTAAACACAGCCTTCAAAAGGATATATTTACATACATGCAACATTTCTTGAATAACATGGCAGCATGAATGACATTGCTGAGAATGCTGCATGCAGCACATTGCTGATAAAGCTGTTTTAGACAGTCTCCCATATCTCATGGTTCATTGACTCAAGCTGAAAACAGCCTTTTAAAACATAGGAGGATTAAATTAACAACCATCATGTCTATCCTCTATAATGCATCTCCTTCTAATTTTCCCACACCAAGAAGCCACCAGGTTTATACTGTAGGAGGATAAAACGGCTTTGCAAAAACAATGTACGACTCCCTTTAATAACAAGCTGAAGGGCAGCTGGTCGCATTTGTTTCATTTTTTTCCGATCTTCACAAAAACACCATTATTCTACCCGACTGCAAAAATTAAAAGATGTAGATAGAAAACTGCTAAATTACTTAAAGCATAAAAAATAGAGTCCAAAAAGTCATGCCATGTTGGAGAGGCACTCTTTCAATTGCCACAGGGTCTAATGATATTTTGACAAGACTGCAATTATGTTTCTGTTATAAGAGCAGATCCTGTTCTCCATGTCTTGCCAGGATAATACTGCTTTTAATTAATGCTTTCGTTGTGAAGTGTTCCCTCAGGCACTAATAAGTTTTATAATAATTTCAGTATGTAGCATGTATTTCCCCACACCATTTATTCAAAATTTCTCATCATTTGGCCTCATAGATAATGTCCAAGCCCTTGCTTCCCAGAAGGCTTCAAAACATGGCTAACTACTGCTGTGCTGAACAAGACACTGTTAAAACATGTCTTCATATGATTGTTTTCCTCTGCTTCCCTTAAGAAGAAAGAAACATTACATGCCTATCAAACTGGCACAATTACAAGAGAACCAAATTTCCCTTTAAACATTAGTCCCAGTTTCACTTTCAGGAAGTGGCACAGACCTCATTCTTCTTTTCATATAGTTGATACATGCTTTCAGTGTATTATACAAAGTTGCAACCATTGCCAAAGTCTCGATTAGGTTTACTGATCACAAAACCTGGGTAAAACGAGTGCAGCTTTACTTCCTACAATCCACTTCATAACCCACCTCTTGAATTTGTAAAGTTGCACTAAAGGAAGCTACAAACCAGAGTTTCAGCAAACAGGTCATTACTGAAGCCATGAAACTACAGACACACACTTCTCTGAAGCCTGAGACAAGTACAGTACTGTGTGGGAAATGTTATGAAATTCCTGTCAAGAAAACTAGGCCTCAAATTTAATCCACTCACTGCTTCTCTCTACCACAAACAGCTGTGAAGTAACTAACTTGGTTTTGGTTTAAATGTCATTAATTAACACCACAAGAAGGTGGGGAAGTCTCAAACTAATTCCTATATGCCAATTAAAATTGGCTTTATAAGGTGTTTAGATAGACTTTATTGACTTTGAAAAGCAAAGTCAGTACACAAGCTGCTGCCTTTACAAACTGCAGGGATTCATTTTTATCTGTCACATATTCTCTGTCACATTTTCAAGAAAAGAAAATAAATCTCAATTTCATTTAAGTATTCAAGCTTTATGTGTCCTTTTTTTTCCTTAATTAAAGTGGTCTCTGTATTTTAGTAGACTCAGTTCTCCAAAGTTTGAGGACTAAAAGCAATAGTATGTTTATACCTTCAACACAGGGAGGAGTTAAACATTATTTCCAATTATTTTCCATTACTTTTTTATTTCTCTAATAAAACAAATCCCATATCCTGTCTGATCCCTCAAAAGTGAAATTCATTTCAGAATCCTGTCCCCATTTCATGCACAAACAGTTTCTCCTGCATGGTCTTTGCATGACTTCACTGGAAGCAAACATTTAAATAGACCAGTATTTCTTAAGAAGAAATGTACATACTGTCAACAGCAAAATTCATGGATTACGTTATCTGGCCTTTATCAAGAAAGTCAAACTAGGTGACAGACATCTCTACTGTTTCTAAATTCTCTGGCTGATGCTGGAAAGTGCATCTGTCTAAAAGGGCATCATTTAATTTTTTAGCCAGGTTGAATTTGTTTGTGCGGTCTAAAATCCAATGAACTAGTAAAAACAGCAGTAGGTTGATCTCCAAGTTGTGTGATTGTGATTTGCAAAAGTAACCAGTAAAGAGTTCCAAGGCTTGCAATCTCAAAAAAAAATGAAGTTATTTAGTATAAACTTTCTTTATAAGGTTTTCTTTACAAGGGGTTGAATTCCCCTAATAAACAGAAATTCATCGGTTGCCTCTGAACAGCATGCTGAAAGCATCAAATAAAGAAGTCATCCTTTTGACCCTTCCCCTTTTCTTTCAGAGGAAGCATTACTGCATTACTCTGTTCCCAATATGCTTCTCACAATGAAGCAAAACATTACCTTGGAATTAAAATGGATTCACCAAATGGAAGCAGATTGAATAAAGAGTTAAAATACTAGACTTCTGGTAACCAACATTAATACTATTAATACCAAATCATTCACTAAAGAAGGCAGTATTCAGTGCCTAAAAACCTGTAAATTGGCTTCAGTTGACCATACAATCAAAAAGCCTGTATCTTGAAACAGAGAAGTATTAAAAAAAGGAAATTAAAGTAATTAATTTTTACTGTCTCTCTCTTGTTGTTACTGGCTGACATTACCATTAATGGCATACCTATTGCTACTAGAAACAAAAAATAGCTCACAACCAAAGGATAAAAAAGTGCATAAAACTCATAACTGAGATTTATTGTCTCTATTTCTGATTTTGTCACACTGGTTAAGATACACAGTTACTCTGTAAAAACCTGAAATAACTTCAAATACAAAAAGTTCCCAGAATCAGAACTACTACCTTTAGATTTCAGGCATATCTGATAATTTCTACTTTGAACGAACAGAAATTTCATGCTATATAAAGTCCTTGACTGGATTTACAAAAAATATCTAACACTGCTATGCTTTTTCATTCCAAGGATGTGTCAATCATTGACATTCTGTATTGAACACTGCACCAAGAATTTTAATGGCATTTGTTTCCTAAAACATGTTTGTGTGTTACAATTCTGACTTCTGGTTAAAATCAAATTGTATATATCTTGATCTATGTATCTAATTATACACATATGGGAGAATAAAAGGTTCATAGAGAAGTTGAATACATCTTTCTGTAATGAACACATACACTGAAACTATTTGCTCTATCATCATATGGTAGGACAGTTAATTAAAGCATTCAAAGTTTACTTTAGTTTTACACAGCATAGCAGTTAAACCAAGCTGGTCAACTGGAAGAACAAGTCATAAATCAAAGAGGAGCCATGTGTAGCAAAAGGAACAACTTCATTTTTTATTCTAATGTTTGAGATGAACCACAACTGCAGTAACTATTTAAATAAGGAACAAGAAAGAAGAGATTTTAGAAAAGTATTGGACTTCAGAAAATTTAAAAAATACTACTGTTTACTCACACTTTTAAATGTTTAGTAGAATATCTGAAAACAATGGTACAGGCTTGAATTCTTTATTAGTATCAGTTCCTCCAAGAACAAACCATGAGAAATTCTTTCAGTAGCAGACCTGTAGAGACACGTTTCTTGTTTTCTTGTTTCCCTACATCAACTCCTGTTGGTCAGACATTCAGTATTCATCACCCTGCTTTGCCTATGGCAAACAAAACATCCACCTGTATTTTCTGAGAAAAAAACACGGCAAAGAAATAGCCTATCCCTCCTCTTAGGCTTCCATATCAAGCCTAACTTTACTATAGGACATAAAGCAGTAGCATGCTAATTTTGTCACTAAAAAGCATACTACACTGTATTGTATAGGCATGCAATTATAATTTCAAACTGTCATTACTCTTTAAAACTAAGTTAAATCATTACTTGTTTTATTGCTCTTGTTGAACAACTTTTATTCAACACAAGGGAGAAATGAAGAAATGCCAATTCTGCATAATTTTTCAGTTCTTTTCTATTTCAATCTCACTCTAAGCCCTGACTCAAATTACCTGCCGTTTGAATTTGTACCTTGTTCTACACTTGAATTTTGCTGGTATCTGTGCTTCAAGAAATTGCAAGATGTTCAACAACAACAAAACTGCCAAAAAAACCAACCAAAAAACAAGAGTGTGGTGTGGATACAGTTCTGAACACCATTACGTGTTCACCCTTCTTAAAAAAGCTTGCTCTTTCTGTAGTTTATTCTACTGACATAGACCATCAGAACATCTGAGACTTTTGCTTGCACAGGTGTACTTACAAAACTTTCGAGAACAGAAAATAATCATTCTGCTTTTACCTAGGCCAGGAGCAGTCAGAGTTGCAACAGACCTAAGTCTTGCTTAAGTACAATAGTTTCACCATTAAATACCCCACTTAAAACTAGAACAACTCAAACTATTTATCAATACCTCACTTTAGATCTAAAACCACTCTGCTTCTGTAGAAGCTTGTATTTCCCAACACCATTTTATTTTCAGTATGTTTTGATCAAAGTATTAATGAGTACAGTTTCATGCCAAAAAGGCAGATATCGTGGTGGGAGTCTGCCATAGACCACCTAACCAGGACAAAGATGCAAGTGAAATATTCTATAAGCAGCTGGGATAAGTCTCACCATCACTAGCCCTTGTTCAACTTATTAGATGTCTGCTGGAAATACAACACAGCAGAGAGGAAACAGTCCAGGAGGTTCCTGGAGCGTGTGGAAGAGACTTTCCTGACACAGCTGGTGAGGGAGCCAACTAGGCAAGGCATCCTGCTGGAGCTGCTGTTTGTGAGCAGAGAAGGACTGGTGGGTGATGTGGTAGTCAGAGGCTGTCTTGGGCACAGAAGTCACAAAATGACAGAGTTTTCAGTTCTCAGAGTAGTAAGGAGGGACATCAGCAGAACTGCCACCTTGAACTTACATAAGGCAGACTTTGGCCTGTTTAGGAGCCTGGCTGAGAAAGTCCCTTGGAAGGCTGTCCTGAAGGGCAAAGGAGTGCAGGAAGGCTGGACATTCTTCAGGAAGGAAATCTGAAACACGTGGGAACAGGCCATCCCCACGTTGTAAAAAGACGAGCTGTTGGGGAAAACCAGCCTGGCTGAATAGAGATTTGGCTGGAAGACATGATAAAAAGGAGTTTATAACCTTTGGAAGAAGGGGCAGGCAACTCATGAGGACTGCAAGGGTATTGTGAGGTTATGCAGGGAGAAAATTAAGACTAAAGTACAATTAGAACTTAATTTGGCTATTGCTGCTAAAGACAATAAAAATGTTTCTATAAATGGATTAGCAACAAAAGGAGGGCTAAGGAGAATCTCCTCCTTTACTGGAAACAGGGAGAAGCATATTACAAAGGATAAAGAAAAGGCTGAGGTACTTAATGCCTTTTTTGCCTCAATTACTCTTAATAGTAAGATCAATTGTTTTCTAGGTACCCAGCCAGGCTGGAAGACTGGGATGGGGACCAGAATGTAACTCCCATAATTCAAGGAGAACCAATCAGCAACCTGCTATACCACTAAGACACACACGGATTTGCAGGGCCAAATGAGAACCAACCAAAGGTCCTGAAGGAGCTGGTGGAAGTGTTCCCCAAGCCACTTTCCATCACTTACCAGCAGCCCTGGCTAACCAGGGAGGTCCCAGTTGACTGGAGGTCAACAAATTTGATGTCCCTCTACAAGAAAGGATGAAAGACAATGCATGGAACTACAGGCCTGTCAGCCTGACCTCGGTGCTGGGAAGGAATGGGAGATCATCTTGAGTGCCAACACATACCACATGCAGGACAAGCAAGGGATCAGGCCCAGACAGCATGGGTTTTGGAAAGGCAGGTCCTGATTGACCAATCTGATCTCCTTCTGAGACAAGGTAACTCGATGAGGGAAAGGCTGTGGATATATCCACCTGGACTTCAGTAAAGCCTTTAAAGGCCAGTGGCATCCTGGCCTGTATCAGGAATAGTGTGGCCAGCAGGACCAGGCCAGTGATTGTCCCCCTGTACTCAGCACTGATAAGGCCACACATCAAGTCCTGTGTTCAGTTTTGGGCCCCTCACTACAAGAAAGACATTGAGGTGCTGGAGCATGTCCAGAGAAGGGCAACAGAGCTGGGGAAGGGTCTGGAACATAAAACTTATGAGGAGCAGCTAAGGGGGCTGTGGTGGTTTAGCCTGGAGAAAAGGAGGCTCAGGAGGGACCATATCCCTCTAAAACTACTTGAAAGGATATTGTAGACAGGTGGGGGTCAGTCTCTTCTCCCAGGTAATAAGTAACAGGACAAGAGGAAATGGCCTCAAGTTGTGCCAGGTGAGGTTTAGATTGGATATTAGGAAAAATTTATTCACTGAAAGGGCTGTCAAACATTGGAACGGGCTGTCCAGAGAAGTGGTGGAACTACCATCCCTGGAAGTATTTAAAAGACATGTAGATATGGCACTTTGGGATAACCTGACACCACTGTGTTCACTATAACAGTTAGACTTGATGACCTTAAAGATCCTTTCCAACTTTAATGATTCCATGATTAAAAGTCACCTGTAGGTCAGTCATTAGTTCGGCTCATGTTTTTCTTACAGTAACTTTCTAATACCAGGTGTACAAAATTTACACTGTTAACAAAGTAAAATTAATATTTTGATCTCTCGCTAAAAGTTAACTACAGTAAAATGCTTGTTTTGTGAAGATTTTAGACCCTGTTAAAGGCTTGAATGGACTTTCACTCTTGAACTGTGTTAAATGCTTGTAGGCTTAAAGATTAACACTTATATGCAGTGACAAAAATCCAAGTTGTTTTCCTGCCAGCACTCCTCCCAAATCCCACAGTATTTCAGATATTCCAGTTCAGCTACAAGTTTTTCACTCTGATAAATTACAAGGAAACAGAAGATTCTATACAAAGGCAACACTATTTTATTTCAGAACAGCTTTATTAGCATATTAACTAGGATAGCATAACACATCATCGAGCTAACAGCTCAATTCAATGTGCAAGTTTTAACTAAAAAAAAACCACAACCAAAAACCTCAAAACCACAAACCAAAAAAAAAAAAAAAAAAATCCAACCACAAAACCACCACACACATCTTGTTGATTTCAGCTGAAGTAAGATCACACATCGGATCTGTAACTGCTGCAAAGCCAAGTTTATGCATACTGTTAGAATAAAACCAAGCTCAGACCTCAATGCATCAGCTACAGAATGCATACTGGATCACAGCCAAGTATAATACTTATCAAGCAATAAAGTATGTCTTTTTTTCTGGATTGAGGGTTTTTTTTTTTTGAGTTGCCAAAAGTAACTAAGTAACTAAGATGTGTATTGGTGTACTTGGAAGAATCCGTGTGTCACCCTAGTCCAGTTTCTACGCAAAATGGAGGTGGTAACTCTACACAGATGGCTGCAATAAAACTTGAAGTTTACAAGCCAGACGAACACAAATGCTTTTTATTTTTTTTCCCCTCCACATGGGTCATTAAGAACTCCTTTTCCCCATTATTTTCTTGCTGCCTGTGAAGTTCATATTAAGCTACACATTAATGCATGGGTTTATTTACTAAAAAGAAACCGAACAAAAAACACTAACAACGACCAGCCCCCCAAATTCCCATCTAAACCAAAGATTTATACCAACTTATCTGTACTTTTTCCTCTGTCCCTCACTGATGTACCACATATTTGGAGCAGAAGACTGGCATTTTCAGACCATCTTACACGTTTGCTACTCCATTCAATGAGATCTGTGCTTCCATAAAGAGCACAAGCATGCACATTCCACAACAGAAGGAGATGCTGATCACATATCTACAGGAGCTCAAACACAAGGGTTTTTTTGTTTTGTTTGGTTTTTTCAAACCAAATACCTCAAACTGTAATTTTAACAGTGAAATTTTGTACACTTTTTAAGCCAACTTCTTGAGGACTGCACTCAATCAGCTCTCTGAATTTTAGATTAAGAACTGTTATATTTGTTGAGCATCTACTTAGCTAATATGATGTGTACAAAGATTAACTGAAAAACCTTAAGGTCCTCTTTTCTGTAGGTTCATAACAGAATCTGGATTCAAGAAAGACAAGAATGTTATGCCTTATTAATGGCTTACTCTTGGAATGACTGTTTAATATTCACAGTGAACTGCTTAGAAAATTCACTCAAGAATCGAAAAGTAACATTTCAATAAAGCTTTTAAAAAATGTTTATATTGTCTCTCCTTTAAACACAGGTTTATCATTCAACTCAGTCACTATAAGGTTCATCAAAATATTGTTTGAGTACATCATAGTATAAGAGAATAAAAACAGGCGTCAGTTAAATCTAAAGTATATTTATTGCAGACAAAACAAATGGATCAAATCCTGACTGACGCTGCCCGGAATGGAGCAATATAAAATCCACCTATTTGTCTACAGGAAATGGTAACCATATGATTTTGAACTGCAGAGAATGGTATTGACAGCAAATGTAAAAAATAAACAGATTATATAAAATACACACAGGCACTCTCCCCCAAAAACCCCTAACCAAAAACCACACCCTACCACACAACCAACAAGCCGTTCCTCTAAATCCCCAATCCCCTTCAGTATATCCCAAGTGCAATGAAAAAGTAAAAGAAAAGGGCTCCAAAATTGTATTTGGTCTTATAGTAAAATATTACTAAAAATGTGAAGGGATAAATAAATAATATTTATTAACTGATTGCATAATTTACTAGTTCTCCTAAAGGTCAGCAATATTGTACAAATTATTTTAAAGGCTCTAAGAACATAAAATATTTGGTTTATGATTATATTGAATTTTAGATGAGCAATACTAAAACCCATCAGAAATGCTTCATGGAATAGTGGCTTGTTTTGGCAAAAAAGTAAAAACAGATTCTGATGTCAGATGGAATAACATGCAACTCTCTTTAGTGGCATCACTGAATTAAGGCTTAATTAATTCTCAGGAAGTGTCTATCTCTACTTCCTCCTCTGAGTAGTCACACCATGACCTGGATCAGAGAACAAATCCAACTGATAAAACATCATCACAGAAAAAAACTGATGTATGGCTTATGACATAATTACACCAGGAACTATGCCAGCGAAGCTTCAGCTACAAAATTCAGAGAGGCTGCCCCAAAGTTTATAAACAGAGCTTGCTTTTACTCTTCAAACGCAACCTATTCTAACATCTTCAACTTCATCATGCTCTGCTGTCTTCCCATGACTTTACTTATTCACACCCCTTGTGCCATGACAAGTTGTCCAACAACTGACTTACAGGGAAAAATTAAGAATAACTGTAGCAATAAGAGCCAGGGAGTACCACTGCTGATAAAAGGCCCCTACCTGTGTATCAGCTAATGTTATAGGCACACTACTGAAATCAGCTGGGAAGTTAGCACTGTAAGACTTCTTTGCAAAACCAAATTACATGAAAAGACACACTTTCCCAAAGGAAGTATGTTTCTCTCTACTCTATCTACCTCTCTATTCTTGTTCTATCCTGTTGAGAAACTTGTAATTACAGTACACTGAGAGTACAAATATGGAGGATGACTTCATATACAAGCAGCAATTTCTTCTATTTGAATAGGATTCCCTGCTATTATGACTAAACACTCAGTGTATAGATCATTTAAGGAACCATGTCATGTGCTAGCTGAAAAGTTGTTACTGTATTGCACATCCAGTAGCCTGTCAGAGCTTCATGCAAGTTAAAAGAAATTGCATAAATATGATCACAACTGTAAGCAAGCAATAACTTAGAAAATTGATATACATAAACCAGGTATTCCAGGAAGGTAAATCGCTGGATGAATTACTGAATACATGCAAGACTGCAGAGTACAGCACAGTCATTTGGAGAACTTACTCAGTGTAAGATGGTACATGGGATGTCACAACACAGGACTAACTTATGCATATGAAACAGACTGAGAAACTGTGGTGGGTTGACCCTGGCTGGTTGCCAGGTGCCCACCAAAGCCACTCTATCACTCCCCTGCTTAGCTGGGTGAAGGAGAGAAAACATAATAAAAGGCTCATGGGCTGAGGTAAGGGCAGGGAGAGATCACTCACCAGTTACCATCACAGGCAAAACACACTCAATGCAGGGAAACAAGTTTAATTTACTGCCAATCAAATCAGAGCAGGACAATGAGAAATAAAATCTAAAAAACACCCTTCCTTCTTCCTAGGCTCAACTTCACTTCTGATTTCTCTAATTCCTCCTTGACAGCAGTGCAAGGGCACAGGGGTTGCAGTCAGTTTATCACACCCTGTCTCTGCCACTCCTTCCTCCTCACGGGGAGGACTCCTGCTCCAGTGTGAGGTCCCTCCCATGGGACACAGTCCTTCACTCACTCCTCACGTGAGTCCTTTCCATAGGCTGCAGTTCTTCATGAACTGTTCCAGTGTGGGTCCTTCCCACGGTCCTCCAGGAACAGGCTGCTCCAGCGTGAGTCCCCCACATGGTCTTAAGTCCTGCCAGCAAACCTGCTCCAGGGCTCCTTTCTCCACAGGGTCCCACGTCCTGCCAGAAGCCTCATTCGGGCATCCACCTGCTACGGTATGAGATCCTGCAGGGGCTGCAGGTTGGTCTCTGCTCCACCGTTGACTTCCTTGGGCTGCATGGGCACAGTTGTCTCACCATGGTCTGCACCACAGGCTGCAGCGGAACCTCAGCTCCAGTGCTTGAAGCACCTCCACCACCTCCTTCTTCACCGACCTTTGTGTCAGCATAGTTGTTTCTCTCACATATTCTCACTCCTCTCTCCAGCTACTGCTTTCTGCAGCAGTTTTTCCCCTCTTCTTAAATACATTATCCAAGAAACGCTATCACTGTCACTGACGAGCTCAGCTTTCGCCAGCAGCAGGTCCATCTTGGAGCCAGCTGGCATTGGCTCTGTGAGACATAGGGAAAGTTTCTAGTAACTTCTCACAGAAGTCGCCCCTGTAGTCCCCCCACGTGACCAAAATCTTCACATGCAAACCAATACAGCAAGTTTCTTCACTGCTCTTTTTTTTTTTTAATCCTAAGAAAACTACCTAAAGCATGATATTCCTTTTTTTGGCTAGTAGAGAAACTTCAGCCCATTTACAAAATCAGTAGGTGTGAGCTGCCCATCAGGAGCAACGTTAGATATTTTGCTCTGCTGCAAAGAAATCAGCTTCTGAAGGAGTATATTAATAGGAAGGGAGGGTGTGGTTATCTCCATCCTTGGAGGTTTTCCAGACTTGGCTCAACAGTCAATTCTGACTTGATTTAGCTTTAGCAACATTTGTGGTTTCAGCAGAAGGTTGGATGGATAACCTTCACTAAGTATTACGACAGCTAGATAATAAGAAAGACACCAACAGCTGTGTTTATCCTGAAGATCCTATGCACAATTAATTAATTAATCAGCCTTGACTAGTAGAAGAAAGCTTCCACTAAGCTAACCACTCAGGTGTTTTTCAGACTCAGACAACTGTCCCTTATTATCCATTAACTAATTGCCACATTTGAAACAATATCACAAAATCAGTTACAGCTGGTTGACAAACTTTCAAAAAATCCCAATTTTGGAGAGCCAAATACTTTTCTTTTGGTTATTGAACTGTTGTGATATGTAGATATGCTGCACAACACAGAAAAATATAGCGTAAGCATCTGATACTCAGATACTAGGAAGTGAAGCATGGTATTGGCAGAAAAAATTTTGTAACAAAACTTAGTAAATATGAAATTACAGTTCCAAAACAAGGTTGAGATGGACATTCTTTCAGCATCACTGGAACTGAGTATATGAAGAAACAAACCATCTTCCAAATATGCTGGCATTGCTTACTTCTGTAATCATATATCCATTCGATTAAAGACCTGCGTACACATGTACTATCATCCACAACATATTTTGTTCTAGAAATTAATCTCACTAGGATTTTTTTTAAAGCACATACACATCATTTTAGCACACCAGCATACTTCCATGTTGTTGGAGCAGCTCCCAAATATAAGCAGTAAGCAAGTGCAAATGACCTCTCTCTTTCAAGGTGAATGCATCAGCAGAAGTATTTGCATCCCAAAGTTCATACAGAAGGCTCAACTTCTGAAGACACAGCAATCATAGTAGACATTAAGTTCCAGAAACCAGCGACTACAAGGTCTGATCAGGAACACCAAGTATTGTTGGTTTTTACAAAAAAAAGAAAAACAACAAACAAGATGAAGATAGGTCCTGATACGACGTGAACAGTTACCAATAAGAAATTAAAACCAAGAAAATACACCACTAGGAGGGAGGAATTAGCAGCTTTTGCACCTGAGGTAGGACTTTGGTCAACTTCCACAGGGCCTATGCACTAGGATCTATCTAAGGAGGAGGAGCAGCAGCATCACAGTTTCCCAATGATACAAATTTGCTCTGAGTCAACTCCTAACTCCTAACAACCCCCAAAGATTTGGGGGGGGCGGGGAGGGAAGCTATATAGAGTAGAAGGACAAGCAGCAGAAGGAATAATTTGAGTATTTTTTAGGTGAAAGGTTCAGAATGGCAAATGCTGTAAAAAATTCCTAACCTTTCATTTCCTAACCTTTCATTTGAAAAATAACAAAAACTGGAAGAGGCATGAGTTAATGATATGAAAAAGAAGGGTTGCAGAGATATTTGAAAAAAGTTTCTATCCCAGGAAGACCCAGCAGGTTAAGATTCCTCAAGTTTCAAAAGAAATAATTTCCCAAGGAAAAGATATCAATCATGAGCAGAACAAATATGCACCAACTATTTATTGTCACTTCCAAATTAAGAACTGGGCACCACTGAATGCAGCTGCTGAGAGCCAAGCCTAGAACAGATTAAATGTGCTTCTTCACACAGCAGACAAGACAACCAGTGAGACTCCTTGTCAAAGCATGCAGCAGGTGCTAGAAATTTCTATGGGCTCAAAGGGAGAGAGCACAAGTCTTGGAGGACAGTTGTAAGAGTTCTCAGAGAAGAATATCATATATGCTTGCCCTGTTTTTGTCTTTCCAAGAAATTTGCTCAAGACCACTACTAGCAAGCAACAAGATACTGATCTGGACAGGCACTTGGTCTGAACCAGTATGGGCAGTTTAAAGCAATGCTGCTAACAAGCTCTCTTAACAAAAACAAACCTGGCATTGCCCAGCAGTTGTTAGGTTTTAAAACTGAACATCTTATCAAGAACAGCGGATGAAGACTTAGGAAGAGTACAGCTACTTCTACTACCTCCCTACTGCCAGTATTCCTATTTTTTATCTCCATATCAACCTCACATTATCATCTGAATTTTTTCCTTCAATTGATCATTGTAAGTATACTTCAAACGTGTTAGTCAGAAAGATAACTATATGAAACAACACAACACTATCATCTGATCGTGCAGTTCAGCTTTGCTGTAGGATCCACTAGAGCTGATCTAGAACGCTGGGCAGGAGCATGACCTTAATAGCTTTGACAAATAAACATTTTTCCTTTGGCAGAAATGCTGCCTCAAATGGTATGTAAGATTTATATCAACCTAAATGGAAAGCTATTAATCCTAATGAAGTGCAAACGAAAGGGCTGTTCTATGAAGCACAGCGTGACAGCACCAGTTGCCACTGCACTGTAGTCTGTATATATTAGTTTAGTAGCACTTTTTGGAGTAATCAGTTTGATTAAGTAATTGCTTACAAGAATTTGTATCTTACTTATTTTTCTGCAACTTGCACGACACAGATTTTTAGCTGGAAGTCAGAAACTGAACTGCATTATATATAATAAAAGAACACCTTTTACTAAAGGTGTGTCTTGCAGTTTGACTAAATGAAGAGGGACAATATGTGCATATTCACCTACATATGGTAGGTGGAGCTGGAAAATTTTAGTTGACAGTGGGTATGTAACTGAATGATTACATTCAGTTCATATGTACTTCATATCACAGCTGCTGGAAGGGCAACAATGATCAAATATATTTATCTGTAGAAATCAGAGATAAGTTAGGTATTTCAACTAGTTAGGAAGTAAAAGAGCCGTACACATTTGCAAAATTGTATATTTGCTTATGTCTTTCATAAAAACAATTTTACAAAGTTATAGGCAAACTATGCACAGATCCTGGCAAAGCAAGAAGCATCAACACCAGAATCTCCTTATTTCAAATAAATTTCACACAAACATATATGCATGTTTGCATGCACAAAACAAGAACTCAGTGGTTTCTTGTAAGGATAAAAGACTTCCCATAAACTGATTTACATAAAATTTATCCATTATAATTTTCACTTTATTGCAACTCCTTCAACTATTTGGTAAGTTAGCTGTTACCTTGGCTTGGAAACCATTTAAAATCCTCCCCCTTAAGTTTCACAGAGCAAGCATTTGAGGCCATTTTGAAAGGGCAAAGCTTGGCACAAACCAGAGTCTACACTCCTACTCCAAAAGGACTGCAGAGCGAAGGAATCAATTAAAGTTCACACACAATCTCTGAGTTGCCCACCATCACAGCATAAACAGGGTTCAAACTGTAGCCCTCAGCAAAAGCCACACAAATAGTTGCACCAGAAGAAAAAAAAACAAAACAAGTCTCCCTTATGTTCCCTGCTCCCTATTCCAATGTAACGTTAAAAACAAAAGTTGGAAAATGGGTACCACAATTATGAAACTGAATTAAGATTCTGTTTTCCTAAAGATATTACCACATACAACTGAAATTTAATTCATTAAGAAAACAATGAACTGTCCAAGTTCCTCAACAAATTTGTATAATACAAAGTTGATCGTGTCAGGACCCATCTGACAGCATAATAAAAAATGGGGACAATTTTGAATTGCAAACTATTTTTTTAAAGTATGTAATCAAGACTTCCTTTGACCTTGGTAACAAGGATGCTAAAATGTTAATTCTTAACTAACTGTTTATGCTAAGGTCTGTTTCACATTTTCTCTTCCTTATGCGTAACCAAGGCCTAACTTATCAAGATGCTGTGAAATATCCAATAGTTGTTTTTTTCCCAGTTATTAGTCATTATGGGAAGAAGAAGGGAAAAAAAAACAAAAACAAAAACCACACAACAACAAGCAAAAAGCCCAACAGCAAACCCCCACAAGCACAAATATTAACAGCTCTCCCAGTACTACAAATCTGAAAGTTCCTGCCCTCTGTTACCTAGTAATTTTTTGCTTCCAAAAAATTGGGTCTGCTTTAGAATAGTTTTAGAATTAGAATCTCATAAAAAGTGAAAACCTGACATACCAATTATGAAAGGGCCAGAAGTGATACACACAGATAGAAATTAAGTGTGCATGTGTTTAGGGACAGAAGGTATGAAAATGAAACACAGCTCCACACTGCTGGTTACATAATTATGTCAACAGTAGCATAACAAAAAGCTCTCAAAAATCTATCCATACAGTAACTAGAACACAGGCAGTTTTAGCTTAGTCAGGCCCTTGTGTACAAAGCCCTGTAACCATGGAATGTGCTATTAACTGTTTTCACTGAAGACTGGAAGGATTTAAAACATTTTAGTGTTAAATGAGTATAATTCATCCTGACCCAAAGACCATCACAGAAGTCAATAGAGACCTAAACTCCAATCAAACCACATTTTTCTACAAACATGTTTTTCATATATATATATATATAGGTATTTTTCAAATATGTATACAAAAATGGCCTATAAAGTTGGACATAGAACACTCTTCCAAGTAATTTTGTAACAGCCTTTTATAGTTCCGATCACATCTTTTTAAGTACATATCATTTCAAACCCTTAACTCATGCAAAGCTGCTCTCAGAACAACAAAGATTTTGTAAATAAAAATCACTACTGAATTACAAGTTCATTGGACATTTAGATCTATCAACTATATTAACTATACCATCAGCATAGTTAGCACAGAAAGAAATTTCTCTTTTACTCTGTATTTCACCATTCTAAAGAGACTACACAAAATGCTGGAATCAAAAAAATTGCGAAGGACTTGTCAACCAAGCTTTTCAAGTAGGTACAACAAATTAGAAAAAAATAACTGAGAAGTGAGAGCCACTTCAGTTGCATTTCAATTGCAATAGGTAATCAGAAAGGGAAAGGCATCCTTAAAGTAGCAACACTATTTAAACAAATCTGCGTAGTGCAGACTTTCAACGAAGTTCTCAATAAATCAGAACTCATTGGAGATAAACCAGCAATAGTAAATGACCTTTAGCTGACTTTCCTATAAAACAGTTCAGCAGAAAAAAAACTGGCTTTGCAACCTCCACGTAATAATCAGTAACTACACTGAGCCACTAACACCGATCTAAGTTACCAAACAGCATGTCAGAGACTCAACAAAAGGGATCTAGTCTTCTACTATGATGCAGCAAAGTCTCATTAGCCAAATTAAAGCAAAGTCCAAGACTGCTTTCAAGACAGCTTTGTTTCCTTGGCAACTGGCATGACTGACAGGCAGTATACTGGTAAAAGTCTTACTTTACAAGGCAACTTTATATTATTAGCTTGATTTAGCCAGCAATTCAGAAAAGCTAACTATACTTGCCTGAAACACAGTCTGAAGTAACTTAGTTAAAAGCCAAATAAAACACCAGCAGAGTGAATCCCAGAAAACAGACTCCAAGAAGCACTTCAGGAGGCCATGAAACAGCAACACAGCTTAGTCACGCCTAACTAAAATTTTCGTTCTCCAAATAAAACTCCAGGGTTTTTTTTTTACCAAAAAATAGCTATGAGGTACCATTTTCATAATAAAGACAAACTTCCCCCACACTGTAGATTCCTATTCAAACGCTTAACAAAAAATACAGTTCATGTGGTAAATTTCCCAATAGAGACTGACATCAAAATGAGGTTTAACAAGCTGTTTGGGAGAGTATGTACAGTGAGTACATGGCATCTACCTGTTAACATTCCAATAGACAGTCTTCTCCCAAGAATTTGTTTCCCATTATGCTAAGCCCCATGCTATCACATTTCCCCTATGGACAATTCTGTCTCTCTCTTGGGTAAAATACATGGTATCCTGACCATATCCCAGGGGCACCTGCCAGAGAACTGCTACTCACAGAAATCTGGAAATTTCCTGCACTCAAGGAAGTGAAATTTTCTTTAGCATTTACATGAGAAACTGAGTCATGTAAATATTGGCTTTAACATAATCACTCACAGCTTGTTGAGGGCGAGAAGGAAGAAAGAAAAAGGAAAAGAAAAAAACCACACTTTATAAAAGTTAACAATGTTTACTCAAAAAGTGACAGTTCCACAGCTAATCAGATATGTGAATTGTACAAATAAATGCAAATATGTTGGAATGTATGAAAACACATGGTCAGAAATTAATAGGGGAACCGAGGAGCTATCAGTTTTGAAAGGCTAAAGTAAATCTAATTACATCATCTGAATTTGTTCCCAGCTACGAAGATAAACACATGCAGTGGTCTGGCCACGTATAAAAAGAAGACAAACATCCTAGTTTTAGCTGGCAGATCTCTATTGCTGTTTACCTCATTTTTGTTTTTTTTCTTTGGTTGGTTGCAGAGGGGAGGTGTCAAGAGCCTGAAAGAAATTGCTGGTAACTCAGACTAGTTATAACGGTTAATCTTCTACCTCGACCCTGAACAACACATCTTGGTCTCCTGGGCATCGTCCCCTAAGTGCTTAGGTCTGATTTGTGAAAATGCTTCTTTGAGAGCAAACTAAGAACTCTGCTTTAATTTTATATGTGACCCAGTTTAGGTCCTGCAATTATATATTTCGGCATTACCAGTGCTAATAAGTTACTTTCTCTGAGAGTCTAATCTAAAAATTGATAAACTGAGTGAAAAATCCACTTTACTTGCTGTGTCAGCTTTTAAAACTTTGTAGCTGTTGTGCCACAATTGCAGAAGGAAACTGAGCAAACTGTAAATGGAGGCTTTATATTTAGAATTTTAAAGCTACTGGGTTTTTTTTTTCATTTCCAGAAAGGAAAGATAAGACAGCGAGAGATGAATTTTGTAAAAGTGGGTATGATTTTATTCACATATGCCACTGATCAGTTCCATTGCATTTATCCATTAGGAATTTATTGCAAAAAAAATGGTGGGGTAGTGCCTGGTCTTACTTTCATGGGAACTTTCAAATTAACATCGTTTTATTATTTTACTGCTTTCTACTGAGTAGGAATTTCCATGATGTGAGTGATGGTTTATAGATTACCCTATGCTACAAACCAGATGACTACTAGGAAACCCACAGTTCTTTGCCATCCTCAGCATACAGAAGAAGAAAGGCGAAAGGATAAGAGTTCAGAAGACGCACATCTTGAAATATCAAATTCTTGTTTGTCTTTAGAAGAAGTCAAGACCTGAGAAAACAAAAGTGGTTCCACAGCAGCGTAACTGCACCCACGGAGCTTGATGCTAATACTTTAAACCAAATATAATCTGACAAAATATTTCATATGCAGAATGGCAAAAGTATATCTTTTTAAACATGAAATTCTGATTAAATATGTATCCAAAGACTCTTAGTACTGATCAGAGACTTTGGAATTTTTTGTTATAAAATATAAGTTAATAGATCTTGGTCACAGTTATTGCTTTCAACATAATACCATATCTTTCAGACCACCAGTAAGATAAAATTGATCTCAAATTCGATTCAGGAGATAGGAAAGCATTGCTATAAAACAGCATGAAGCATTCACAACACATAAACTAAAAATCAGACATTATTAAGCACAGAGAGTATTTTTATGAGAAATACATGAAAGACAAAATCTGTGGGAAAAAGAAAGGTACAGATCAACAGCTAATTTAAAAAAAAAAAAGTCCTCAGAGATAATTTAATTATTCCAGTTAAGTGCCAGAGATTCTATATTTTCCCCAGTTCTAATTTCTTCTGAAGATAATAAATGTCAAGATGCCTATAAATAAGAGAAAGATACATTAGCAAAAACCACAAGATATAGTTCTGGTTTACCTGAAATCACATCTATAAAACATCTATTAAACTGCTTTTGGAATTAGCCTTATAAAATCACCTTGTACGGTAGGGTATTGAATGCATGGATATCATAATTTACAATTTTTCTTAAGCAAAATAAAAACCAAACCCAAGCAAAGTACTGTGTGCAATTGCTTTCACTGATGCCCATCAAGCAAAACTGACTGCAAGTTCTCTGAATTCATACTGGGCTGAGTATGTACTTTCATCATCCTCTGAACTCGGTCTCAGTGGTAAAACAAATAAGGCAGGTTTGCCCTTATTCTTCCTCGGCCCTTTTAAAAACAAAGAAATCTTTAGTACAACTGCAAATTCCAAATAGCTTGTGTTACTGTTCTTTCATAGGACTCCTCAAAGTAAGAGACAGAAAGAAAAATATACACTTGGTAGTACTATGACCATCTTCCAAGACAAAAAACCCCCCTTAAATTGCCAAAACTATATTACAGCAAGCTTTACTTCAAAAGTGTTTTAATAATATTTCTTTTCTTAAGCTATGTTCCAAAACCGACAGTGCCCATTTTTTATGGCTTTTTTTGGGTAGATCTTCAATCTTACATTAAACAGTCAAATCAATATAAAAATGCAACTAACTTGACATATTACAAATAAAATTTAGCAAACAGACATCTTCAACTACTTTTCAGTACAAAAAGCATGAAAAAGTGGAGAAATACATCAAAACCAGTGGTTGCAGTTTTGGTTTCCAACAATACCGTTATTTTACTGACCAACTAGACTGAACTGTAAGCACAAGAACTCACATTAACTGATGAATCTGAATATGCATTTCCCCAATAAATTAAGGTATTCAATAAAATAATTAACTGTGGCTGCAGCTTTTCCAATAAACATCTTCTGTCCTTGAAGACTAAGATTACTTTGGTGAGGTGGGGAGGAGGAGGGGAGCAGATGATATTGGTGTAGTGGGTGGCTCCAGTCAGGTGCAAAAACGGGATGAAAGAGAAATTTAACAGCAGCACTGGGTATTTTTCATGTGTGACATGAGGAAATTTAAACAAAAAAAAAAAAGTAAAAGCACAGCAACAAACTTCCCGGTTGTCTTAAACGATCTCATTTCATAATGTCCAAAGCCATACCTCTGTATGGAGCACATAAGAAATGCTTAACAGAAATCTATTTTTAAGGTTTCTGCCAGATGGGTAAACACCTCAAACACACCCACAGATACTAATGAAAACCACCTTGGCCTCCTTCAGGAAGTCATTCAACACTTCATAGGAAAAAAAAATAGGAAGTTGTTGATAAACTGCTTGCAAGAACTACTTCCTGTAGGAAAAATAATTATAAGACTTGTTTGCTGGACAATCAGTTAACTTTTCCTCACACTACAACATAAGAAGCGGTATTAGACAAGCTTTGTAAGAATTAAAAGCATAACTCTAAGCTAAAATGATACAAGAGTAACTCTAAAATTAATCAAAACTTATTTTTTCTTTCTGCAAGTAGTTGCCTGCTACTCCCATGGCATATTATCTTTTGCCTAGAGAGCGATCCCCTATCTTTCTCCATAGTTCACCAAAATGTCAACCAGCAGCTGGCTAACAGGAAGCGGTTAAAAAGCAATGCAATTGACATCACCACACAAACCAAGCACGGCTTTTATACTGCATGTTTAAGAATGGGCTAAAGCTACCACACAGCAGTGCTGGGATGAGTCAGATCTGACCACTTACTAACTAGGCAAGTCTTAACTGATGAGTTCAATTTAAGGAGCAGTATCGGTAAAGAAATAGGATTAGTTTTACCAGCTGTATAGTAGTGGCCTTAACTCATGGCTCAAAATCATCACTAATGGAAAATTATACGCAGCAGAACTGCTCATAACAGTGAGATGAACATTAATGAGTGGAATTCTGGTAAATCATATGTTGGGCATTCACACCTAAAGGGGTCTATTTATCTAGCTGACTGACTAATTTATAAGAGTAGCTCTGGTTCAAACCCTACACTACCACTCTCACCCTCTTTTAATATTTACGGATATGTGGGGTGTGTACATAAAATACATGGCCAAATAACTCTGTGCGTGTATATATATATATATGCACACACAGGCGATTAAATGTTTTCTCTCCCACATACACTACTTTCATTTCTTTGCACAAACTAATGCTTGCAGTACTTGACCCATCGATTAGTGGAAGTGACTGTAATTACAAAGTGTATTAAGTACAGTACTCAATTTTATTTTATTCTGTTTGCACCGTAGTATATTATGATAACTATAACCATAAGGCTTACTGACATCTGGAAAAAATATAACATTGTTGCCTATTCGGCAAAGATCCTTCTAGAGCCCGGTTACCAGACTGTTCGTGGAGTGGCTACAGAACAGAGCAAATGGAAACAAAAAGCGGTGCAGCCAACCCCCAAAAAAACAAAAAGCTGAATACTTGGAAAAGACACCAGAAATCTGCATATGGTAGAAGGAACCACTCTAAATGTATTTAGAATCAGAAATCTTAGTATTCACATTTCAAGCAAATGTTTAAGGTATAACTAAGCAAGATGTTAGTTTTTAACAGGCTTATAGATGTGAGATAGAATTTATCACTCAACACTGAAAAAACCTTTTAATATACAAACTTGCTACTCAAAGCTAATTCTTACATTTCTTTAGACTTCCTACACATACAGAGCAAACATTTTGCTAAGTCTTGAAATGCTTTTTACAAATCTTCATGAACTCCAATGATCTCAGTGGATCTCACCTGTAGATAGAGTTAAGCAACCTTTAAGGAACAACACATGTTCTTTAAGTGTGAACAGAGCCTTCTGAACTGTCCTCATTAGACTCTCCCATACCACAGTATCACCCAAGGAAAGCCAAAAGAAAACAGCCTATTACACTGTTTAAAATCTCCCAGGGTCAGCATGGGACCCAGCAGGGAGAGGTTCAAAAAGTACAGCCTTTATTTTTCTTCCTAACAATATGGTTTGTTTCCACTCCTTTCCCCTTCAAGACACATCCTTCACAGCTAGCAGCTCTTTCAATCATTTACTTTGGATGTCTGCTTGAGAACAAACGATCTTGCTCATGCAGATGAGTTTGCCAGACTTGTGTGTACTTTCCACTCTCAGGCTCTTTATTGTTCTTGCTGAAACCTGACCCTTTGAAATGGATACCAGGACACCAAGAAAGGACAAAAAAACTTGCAGAAAAAAGGAAAAGATTTTTTGTGGCAATAATCAAACTGCAGAAAAAGCTTTCCAAGAATGCATCTTTCACTCTGCTTTCACCTGAATGAGCATAATTAAAAAAATTTATTACAAGAGCATGAAGACATTTTTCGTCTCTTAAACTGTTCCATTTTTCTGTAAATTTGACAGCATTATCAAAAACAAGCACTTGTGGCAGTAAAACCTAAAAATCAAATATCTATCTTTTGTGCTTTATAAGCTGCTCTTTAAGAGCTCTCACTAATACAGTCAAAACAAAGTTTGCTTTTTATTTCAAAACAGTCTGTTCTTTCCTCAAGGTCCAATGAGCTACAGTTCTCAAACGGCATAAACTTACACAGTTCAAAAAAAACTTCTACTTGTGCCTGCTGAAAAGTTCACATTCTAGAACATGCTGATTTTTTAGAAAATATCCCATCTTCAGGCTCTATAGCTAATGCTTATTTTCATGCTCCTGACAGAGAATGATTATTTTCAAAAAACAACCTTCAGACTCAAATGTCAGACATTTGCAACCTCTTTTTGGTTAAAAAAAAAAAAGCTAACTTCTCTGTATGGAAACGCCACCCCTACAGGAACAAAACACATTTTTAAAAAGTTCTGCAAGTTCCACTTTCATTGAAGACAAGGTAAGTTTGTTTTTGAAGCTACAAACTCAATTACTTCAATCAGATGCACATATAAATGACAATGTCTACGCAAGAAAGGTAGGGATAAAGATGTTTTTCTTGGCTGAAACGAGTTTTATATAAGTAACACAGCGTTGCCTATCCCGGCCCTGAAAATGACATATAATGGGTTATTTAGAGACTTGCAGTTAAATAAAAAGTTTAAAATATAACCAAAATATTTGAGGGCAAATTATGGTCTCAGAAAGAGAAGGACAAGCTCCTGCTGTTTTAGAAAACTGTGCAGAATAAAAGAAAATGCTCCCTTATGGATTAGGTGTCAGATGGCTGGCATGTGTAACCTCTCTTCAGTTATAGGAGAGGTGATACTAATTTCACTGTGTGAAAAAGCTACAGCTGTAGGAGCATGAAACAATGTTACAAGTTCTGTTAATTTCCATTTCACTGCAGAAAATGTAGAGAAGTTACAGACTCAAATACTGCACTCAAACACATATATTAATTTCCTCATGAATAGAGAGTAGGCAAAAACATTTTGATTGCGTAGTTACACAACTGTTCTAAATCAAGAGATAAAAAGTCTTGATATACAGTCACTAGAACAGTTTCTAAAGTTACTCTATATTTTTACATCTGTATTATAAAAATGAAGTAAAATGTATCTTGACCTCCATGACAACTCTGACAAGATTCAGCAAATCCAAACGTCACATTGTTTAAAAATCACTATGTGCGCTTCACTGATTGTTAGTAGACAATACAACCGATAACATTCTTCAGCTAAGATTAAGGTAAGATGAATATTCACAGAGTATCATAAAGTTTTTAGATACAGCAGAGAGTTAATACGGGAGAAGTACGAAAGTGGTAGGCTCTCCTACTTCAAATTAGGAGCATGTTTTTAGAAATACATATTTTAAACACAATGAAATTTACTAAAATTCAAAGACTGTAAAAAAAGTATAAAATATATCCCAACAAGCACCAGAGATACAGCTAACTGAAAAGAAATTTTACTTACTTAAGAAAGTATCTCTGTCCAGATGGTGTCTTAGCCATCTCCCAGCCTGGTGGCAAAGGTACATCATCAGGGATCTCAAATGAAGACTGGCGCAGATGTTGAGAAGATGGAGCTCCAGGTCCAGTCACTACTCCAGAGGGTGTAAGCGTCCCTGGAGAAACAGCTCCCAGCTGCAGTGATGCTGGAGAGGAATGAGCTCGGACATGCTGTGGGGTTAGGGCTCCTGCTGTCCCTGCATCAGTGCTAGCCTGCCAGGAGTGAAATTATTCCCATTAAAATTCTTATATTTCAGCAGAAATGCAGCTGTCAAATAACATTTCGCTTTAAATGAACCTTTCAGGAGAAATTCTTAAGTCAGTCATTCTAAATTCTGCTTATTTTCCAGTTGATGCCGTTCAAGAGAGCCTCCAAGTAGTCTGGTTAATTAGCATCACAAAAGCCCTAGTCAAGACCTATTACCACTAAGTATGTGCTAAGCGCCCTTAGTTTTACTTTGAAAACTACAACTCTTACTCCTTGGTGCAGGGTTCAGAAAAAAACCTGCCCGCAGTCAGCAGACCTCATACACTATAGAGTGGTTCATTACTGGACTGCACCCACTCACCACCATCAAACCCGCTTTCTACTGGAGGAGGTAATTTCCCACTCTTTTTGAAAGAGGGGTGTGGGGGTTCAAGTACACCCACACACAGACCCTCTGTAGGGTTTAAAAGATTATCCAAAGAGAAAAGCAATAGAGAAATGCCAACTGGCAGCAGTGAGGTCCAATGGAGGAAGACTCACGAATTCAACCATAAAGAAAACATATACGAAAATACTGAACACAGAATTTCCTAACAATCCACGCTTTCGAGGGTTTAAAGAGTCTGTCCATGCTTTATCCAAAGCAAAGCTTCAGGAAATGGTTGAACCAGTCAATCTGAAGTGATTCACAAAACCATTCACTGGAGCCATCAGTTACAAGCACAAAGAATGTCCTTGCCAGTAGTAAATACAGATCCACCATGGAACAGAAAAGGCAGCTCTGAAGACCTGATTGAAGTAAAAATGGCTTTTTAAAATATATTTGCCAATTAACTGGTTTTATAGATACAGCAGAACAACATGGATACCCATAATGAAATGCATGTATCAGCCCTTGTCACACCTCTCTACACAAGGTATTGCACCATATGTGAGGCCCCACTTACACACTCTTATGGAGACTGACAATTATGCTTCACTCCATCTGTATGCAAGCACACGTGAACTTCCACGTATTCAACTGGAAACGAATTAGCTTGCATTTACATTTTAAAAAAATATCGAGTAGCAAATCAACTGAATTTGTGGCATCTTGATTCCTGAGAATCAGGGGAAACTGCAGAAAATGAAAGACCTTTTCTTTAAAGAGAATGTTTTTGTGGCACAACTAAACAAAAAGGAAAGTGAAAATAGTCGTATTTTAAAAGTCCACAGTGAAGCAAATGATTCTTTGGCTTCAAGTTTATATTTTAACAACCACCGAGTGGTACAAGGAACAGTGATCCAACTAAATATGCATTGCAGATGAAGAGTAACATACACAAAGAAGATAAGGCTAAGCTTAAAAGTGCAAGCTGTAGGAACATCACAGACGTTAAGTGCATTTCAAACACGATAGCTACTTAACTGCAGTTACTGTATTTAACAAAACACAACACCAAGCTTTAGATGAATGTCTACCTATTCAGATTTGTACACAATGGAACTGCGATAAGATTTGCTCAAGTTGGAAAAAGACTGTACATAAAATCCTTTTTCTTTGCTGGAATTCAGTATGTTATTAAAGGTCTGCAACTCAGAAGCTAGCAAAATTACAGAAGCAACTCATCTCCACTCCTTTCGATTTTCTTTTCAGTCTTGGTATATGAAGGCCAGACTGATTTTTCGAGTATTTGGAAAATGAATTAACTCCTAGGCTGGGAGAGAACGTGCCAAGGTTCAGCCTGGAATGAACTTCAGAAGTCAAGTTATAAATCCTTCAAAACAGAAGTTTAATAATGGAAATGTTGACAGACCCTTAACAACAAGGGTAGCAGGCAACAGTCCACACAGCGAGTTTCACTTTTACTGGCTACACAGATAAAGTGACAATAGCCAATAATAAAACCTATTTTATAGCTTAGCAACAAAGTTCATTACTTAATAACACTCGAGTAGGCAGGCACAGCCTCCTGCCAAAAAATTGGTAACAGCGGCCTAAACGTTAACTTTCAGCCGTATTTACACCAGCATTTAGGTCTTGGCACAAAACTCCCTCCGCTTGAAGACGAAACGCTCCCGGAGGCCGAGGGACGACCCTGCTCCGTATCCCCCACCGCGCTCCTCCTCCGCCCTGCCCTCGCATCGCCCCTTCCCCCCTCGGCCCTGCCCCGCCCCGCCCCCCCTTCCCGGCCCTGCCCCGCATCCCTCCCCCGCTCCCTCCTCGGCCCTGCCCCGCATCCCTCCCTCGCCCGGGCTAGCACGGCCGAGGCCCCACAGGTCCGAGTCCAGCGACTCCCGGGATGCGAGAGGTGCGCCCGGTCGGACCCTCGACGCCGTCACACCTGATGTCTGGCTCAGTTTGAAATTAACTTCGGATGTGCGTGCGTCTCTATGTGAAAGGGTTAATCCTACTCTACCCGGCGCAGTGCCGAAATGGTGGAAAAGCCACATCCATATTGTCTGACGGGGCGGGGGGGTGTAGGTTTGGCACCGCCTCATCACCCCCCCTTCACAGAAGGCAGGGAATTGGACCGCAGAGAGAAATTCTCCCCGTCTTCCAAGCAAAGCGTTTTCTCCCAAGTTTTAGGGCCTCACCCCCACCGCCGCGGTCCCGGCGAAGCCGAGAAAGCCAAGGAGCGGATGTCCCCGCCGGACACTGGGACGGCGTCAGCGCCCGCCCGCCCGCCCGCCGCGGTCCCGGCCCCGGTCCCCGTCCGGATCCCCGTCCAGGTCCCAGCGCGAGAGGCGCGACAGGGGCCGCGCGGCGCCCCCGCTCCTGGGGAAGAACAAATGAAGGGATGGGGGGACACACTCCTCCGGCGGGCGGCACAGAGCGCCCCGGCAGCCCCGGCCGGGCGCCCCCCGCCCCGCTCGGCCCCGCAGATTCCCGCCCCGGCCCCCTCCCCCATACGCCTCCCCCGGGAGGAGCTCGGCGGCGGCGGCAGGGAGAGGGAGCTCGGCCGGGCCGTCCCGCCGGCCCCCGCCCGCCCGCAAGCGGCCCCTCCTCCGCTCCCCCTCACCTGGCGGGAGTGGGCCTTGGGCTCGGGCGGCTTGAAGAAGGAGTCGGGCAGTTTCCGCAGCCGCATGGGCAGCGTGTGCGGCACGTTGGCGCCCTTGGGGTTCATCACGGCGTTGAACAGCGCCTCCAAGTCGGTCTCCGAGTCGCCCCGCACATGGACGATCTGGTGCCCCGCCGGAGGGGGCCCCGCGCCCGGGGGCTGCGCCGCGCCGGCCGAGGCCCCCGACACCGCGCCCGGGGGCTGCGGCGGCTGCTGCTGCTGCTGCGGGGCCGGGGGCTGCGCTGCCTGCGGCGGCTGCTGCGCTTGAGGCTGCCCGGGATCCATGGCTCCGTCAGGACCCCCCGGCACTTCCCTGGCGGGGATCGACGGCTCAGAGCCCGGATTCCCAGCCCCGCATGCCCCGCTCCCCGGGCCGCAGCTCGTCCTTCTGTCGCCGGTACTTTCTCACCCTTCGGTCGGGAGACCGACCCGGCCGCAGCAACTGGCAAAACAACTTTGACCGTGCGGCGCTTCCCCGAGCCCGGCCCAGCCCGGCCGGCGCCTCTGTCCCGGCGGCGGAAACTAACTCACACAACACACCAAACAAAAGTTCGCAGTTACGCCCGCCCGAATCACTCACTCTCCGCCGCCGGCCCCGCCCCTCCTGAGCCCGCCCGCACCGTATCCGACAGAGGCAGCTTGTGCCTCGTCGCGCTTCTGCGCGCGCCCGCCCGCACCGCCTCCCGCACGGGAGGCTCCCGGCGCGGGGCCGCTGCCCGGGACCCCCGCACCCCGCGCCGGACCCGCACCGCACCCGCCTCGGACCGCGTTCGGCCCTCGCCCCTCCGCCTCTCTCTGTGCGCCCGCCCGCACCTCTCCCGGCTGCCGCCCGCCCGCCTGCGGCCGACACGGAGCAGTGCCGCCAACCAGAATTTTTTTTTCGCCCTAACTTCTATCCAACTTCCAGGAGGCCGCTCCGCGAGGGGGTGGGGAGGGGCGGCCGTGCTCGGCTGTCCCCCGGCCCGAAACGGGGCATCGGCCTGGGACACCCCCCCTCCGATCGGCCCCCTCCCGCGCTTTTTCCCGGTCCCGCAGAGCCTGCCCCGCAGTTACGCGCCGTGGGTCTGTGAAACTGGCTCATTAAAGGGACGGGACCTTTGGGGAAATACTTTTTATTAGATAAAACGGGTGAAGGGAGGGGGGCACTGCCAAGAAAACAGCGTCAAGAACTATAAATACAGGAAAACTTTTGTCACTAACTCCGTAGTAACATCTGAGTAAACGTGAAGCACTTCCGAGCCTGTAATCAAGGAGCACATCGTTCCTCGTCAGAAAAGTATGCATTTTCTACCTGAATCCATGCAGAGAGAAGGCCGCCTCCATTGTAAAACTGGGGTTCGTAACTAGTTAGCAAATACGCCTCCACCGAAACAGTGATACAGCGTATTCACGTGTCGCTTGCAGGGATCCACAATCAAGTAGGCAAAAGTCTGTTCGTGGCTTTTGCTTGAAGGGTAACATAGGCCATTAGCATCCTGCGAGGAAGTAAAAAAAAAGAAAAAACAAAGCAGTATTAGGGACAATATGGATACCCATGAGAAAATTAAGAAAATCTGAATGAAACTGATTTGTTCCAATTGATAGTTTATTGCATAGCAAAACAGAACAAATACACCGTAGTTTATTGAAACAGCATTATGTCTCCATGAGAATCCCAACACTACAAAATGCACAGTTGTTCTAGCTGAATGTTTCAAATAACCTTGAGGTAAATGTGATATTAATATAAAATGTAAAAATAAACATGTAAGCATGTGTTTACACAATTATACAAATTACAAATGATTAAATTTACAACAGCCCCATCATGTTTCCTGTGAAAGAGAAAAAAATCATAGACTCTATATTAACACATAAAACTGTTCCATCGTTATAATTTTTTTTCAGTTAACATTTGCTAATGCATCTGTTCAGGTTCAAATATTTGCATTTAAGCAAAACCCGCATTACAGCTCTTTTTAACAATTTAGGACTGTTATTGAAAACATTTTGTGTGCCAGTCCTCAGAAAGGGTTTGAAGGGAGTCTAGGCACCTAGCTACAAAATACTCATTCTGAAAAAACACTTTCAGCTGACAATCAGCACAGGAACTGGGCTCTTCAGTTTAACATCCTACGTCTGCACATGTCAATAAAAGCTTCAGTGTTGACAGAGCAGCACAGTTTGACACATACTTCAAACCCAGTAGGGATCCAGGAGCTAGATGGGGGGATTTTTGAAGAGCTGATTTTTTTTATTCAGTCAACGTGGTAACTGAACATCTGAAAGATCAATAAATACGCAGGGACACCTCTTTTCTTTTAAAACATGTAACAGTTCCCTCCTGCTCCCCAACACCTTTATGAAAGAGCTGAAGAGATGTAAATTCTGTTCCACTTTTTTGCCTGAGGGAAATTGCTATATTGCATATATTGCCCATTCTGTCCAGGAAAATTTTAAACTCCCAGAGTATTCCAGATTAGGGTCACATGTCTCACATTCTTTTGTTGAAGCTGTCTTCCTTTGCATAAAATAATCCATCTCAGTGGTTAAGGCAGTCAGGTTAGAAGGAAAAGTTTTGGGTCCCTGTTTCTGCTCCAAGGACCATTTGTGAATTTTATCCATTAGCTGTTACTGGCACCTCATTTTCTCCTGCTATTTCAAAGAGGATGAACCCCCTACTAGATGTTCTGGTGTCTTCCTTTGGGGGATTATTCAAACTCCTGAACCTTAAGTTAAGCTAAGCACCACCGTAAAAGCACTGTTTAAGACAGGTAGAGATTTGATAATGTTTATTCACAGCATTTTCCAATGGTAGTCAAATGCCACAAGCTAAAAATAGTATTCTATTTTTAAGCCAACGCAGCATACAAGCTCTGTAGCTCCAATTGTAAGATGCCTAGCTCTCTTCAGGTGTTTTTTAGGGATACATATGTAACAAACACTGGATTCTCATCTGCAAGTAAGGGGAGAAAGTTTTAAGATTTTACAGTGCTCATCACAATGCCTTTGGAGTTTGATCCAAAAATAACCTAAGCTCATGCACAGAACTGAAGAAAAAAAAGTAAGAGAAGACCAACATGAAGATCTGATTGCTAGCTAAAATCTTTTCCCATTGCTACCAAGGATCCCACTCCTGCACTCCTTATGGAATCAACTGATGCCAGTTGACGTTTTGGCTGTTTAAAGGCAGTGTTAGCCCACTAAAAATTTTTTCAACAAGAACAAAAACTAATTAAGTTCTGGTGATAAGGCATTTCAAGAAAGTCCAGAATATACCAAACTTGGTATGAGGAAAATAATAAATATAACTTAAGTAAATGAAAAGGGTTTTAAAATTTATTTTAATTAGTAAAAGAGGTCATAAAACCCCTAAAATACTTGAGCTCAAAGACTCTGAAATTTACATTCATGCATGTACACAAACTAAGAACCATACCAATTCCATCTGCAGTGTGGACTTTGGTTCAGACATCCAGGGGGTGTAATGATTGATTTATTGATGTACTGTATTTTTTCTTTGTAGCAACACAGATAATCAGCTGATGATTTAAGAATACATATGCACAGCATAATACAGAAATAAAAATACTGCTGAACATTCTCAAAACTGCATAATTTAATCAAGTTTTTTTAAAAAATACTTCTTGAATAAATTCTGCATTATGCTGATTTCTAACACTGCCACAGTTTGGGTTCAGGTAAAGAAAGTTCAAAAATATCAGTGAGCATCCCAATACTTTAGCTGTAACAGTGTTTCATTATATGCAAAGCCCCAAAGCTTTCAAGGGTATTTGGAGTTCAAGAGAGTACTTTGTCACAAGATCTAAAATTATTTCTCTTGCGGTACCCAGGTCTATGTCTATCAGGTTTTGATGCTAAACATCACAGCTGCTAATCACAGCTCTACAGACATTTATAACTACACCTTAATACCTTGAACTATGTACATCTCTAATAGTGTGCTTTTTTAGATATTGTTTCCAAAACAAGGGCTTCTTAGCCACATCTTAAAAACCAAACAAAGAGGAAGGGACGGTGTCCGGATGGTGTTATGTAAAGTTCTTAATTCCTCATTCCATTTATACTAGTGCAAATACACATGTATATTTATTTGTTCATTTGTTAATCCATCTTGCAAAAATGTGTGTTCTTCTAACTTCTTGTCTGCAGAAGTCACTTTTACCAGAACATCTTTTTTAAAGTTATTTATTTATTTATTTATATCAGGCTAAGAGGATAAGTCCCCTTCTTCCAGATACAAAACAAGAAAACATGGCTTAAAAACTGTCAGCTCAGCATAAAGATTATAATAATACACTCTACAGTTACTTAGCAAATGAACTCAAACTAAATCTACTGCAGAAATGTAGTTATCTCCTTGAGAGAAACTTTTCATCACAAGCATAAGACATTTGTGCTCCAGTACGTGTCCTTCCTGTAAGTGCTGACTTGAATAGTTTTGATCCACACAGCCATGAAACAGTCTAGACATACTGTTTAAGCCTTTCTGTATTCCAAGAGAAAATTCTTCAGGATGTTCTTTAATACAAACCATAATTTCAGAATTCTTCACCTCACAAATTTTCAGAATGCACAGCAATGCCCAATTTTCCTCCAAGGCTACAAAGAGGATAGCCTGCTCTGCATTTACACTGGATTTTCTTCTGTCCATACACATTTTTGTTTACAAAAAGTTGCTTTTTTTTCTTCCCTAGTGGTATTTAATGTATGTCTAAGACAGTTAGGGGAACTCTTTAATGTCACCCATCTACCTAAACATAGAAATCTGCAAAGTTCACATCAATGCACTTGATTCAGAGGTGGGTAAAAAACAGTAATAACAGAAGAACATTAAGTTATCAGGGGTTTGGTTTTTTATTTTATTTTTATTACAGTCTGCAACCTAGTAGAAAGATAAATTTTAATACACCCAAAAAGTGTTTATTTTCGAAAGTCTTTATGAATCACATATAGTACTTAAAGGTGATGACCCACAGATGAACAACTGGGTTATTGGCAACCTACAGGGAAGTTTGTGCAGTCTGAAATGACATCAGTTACTGCTGTTGAAAGGGGGTACATTATCTGACATTTAATTATTACATATTCTGGTTACTCAAGAAGAATTTGAAGTAGTTAATTCTACTGTAAGAGATAACATATGCTGAAACTGGTAAACATGCAGCCAGTTCTCAAACTTATCTTGATGGTAAATATATGATTTTGCAAGGGAAACAAAGAGGAATGAGACTTGACAAGAGAGGGCAAAAGAGGTTAGCAGTCATGTCCAGCCTTTTTGTATACTACACTTCCTTGCAGTCTCTAGAGAAACAGATGCAATGCAAGCTATTCAGAAAGCTCTAGCAACATTTCTGAAAACAGAATATATGAAGTCAAGAGTGCATTCTTAATCCTTACTGCTATCTCAAGTTTTATTATCTAAGCCCAGAATTACTCAGATCTTTTTTTTCCCCATAAACTAGTTTCTGGATGACTATTATGACTTCAAGTGTAATCCAGTAAGCCTATTTTTAGTGAGCTACCAAACAAAACTTTAGTTAGTAGTTACTGATGAAGAATTAGTGTAGAGGATGAGAAAGCAGGATGAGATCAGGGAGAGAGTTCATGAATAAAAAAATTACAACTATGGGAAAATAACCCATTACAATGGAATATTATGTTTTCTTTGTCTTAATTTCAATTCATTATTTTCATGCTGTGCATGCAACTTCCAGTAAAATCCTGTATCAAAACATTATTAATACTTACATATGCAGACACTCTGAAGACTGTAGAAATAATACGTATTTCTTTTGTTTCAGGATTCTTTTGAACGCTGAAATACAGGGGAATAATATGTACTTACTATACACTGTAAGTACTGATGATTAGAATCTTTCATTTATTAAAGACATTTTAAACACTACGTCCTCACTCAAATTTTATGAAGGTCAAACTCAAAATCAACTTATGTCATATTGACCATGGAAAGGTATGTGGCCATTGCTAGATAATGTGGCTATTATGACATTTTACTGAAAAATATTGAGTATATCTAGTCTGAAACTGACTTGGTTTTAGACATAGAATCACAGAATCACAGAATATGCCATGTTGGAAGGGACCCACAGGGATCATTAAGTCCAACTCTTAACCCTGCACAGGACCATCCCCAAGAGTCACACCATGTGACTGAGAGTATCGTCCAAATATTTCTTGAACTCTGTCATGCTTGGGGCTGTGACTACTTCCCTGGGGAGCCTGTTCCAGTGCCTAAGCATCCTCTGGGTGAAGAACCTTTTTCTAATATTACAACCTAAACCTCCCCTGAGACAACTTCAGGCCATTCCCTTGGGTCCTGTCACTGGCCATCACAGAGATGAGATCAGTGCCTGCCCTTCCTCTTCCCCTCATGAGGAAGTTGTAGACTGCGATGAGGTCTCCCTTCAGTCTCTTCTCCAGGCTGAACAGACCAAGTGACCTCAGCTGCTCCTCATACGGCTTCCCCTCAAGGTCCTTCACCATCTTTGTTGCCCTCCTTTGGACGCTCTCTAAGAGCTTAATATCTTTCTTATATTGTGGTGCCCAAAACTGCACACAATATGAGTGAGGCCAGTGCAGAGCAGAGAGGGACAATCCCCTCCCTCGACCGGCTGGTGATGCTTTGCCTCATGTCCCCCCAGGACACGCTTGGCCCTCCTGGCTGCCAGGGCACTGCTGACTCAGATTCAACTTGCCATTGACCAGGACCCCCAGGTCCCTTTCTGTGGCACTGCTTTCCAGCATCTCATTCCCCAGTCTGTACGTACATACAGGGTTGCCCTGTCTCAGGTGCAAAATCCAGCACTTTCCCTTGTTGAACTTCATATGGTTGGTGACTGCCCAGTCCTCTAATTTGTCAAGGTTGCTCTGCAGGGCCTCCCTGCCTTTGAGGGAGTCAACAGCTCCTTTGAATTTTGTGTCATCTGCAAACTTGCTTAGCATCCCTTCCAGTCTTGCATCCAAGTCATTTATGAAGAGGTTGAAGAACACAGGGTCCAAAATGCAGCTCTGTGGAACCCCACTACTTTTCACAGGTTTCAGCTAATAAATCACAGCAATATTACCCAGATGTTGATGACTCCAGTATAGTTTGCATTTTGATAGCTATGAAAAATTATGCAGCTAAATACTTTGTAAAAATCTTTTCACATATTCTTTGAGATAAGAAACCTGCGAAGTGAAATGCATCTTAGTACAGACCACAAGAAACAGCAGCAGTACTGGTGAAGAAATGCAGACTTTAGCTCATTTTTAACTAGTATGTATAGTTTAGGATCATTTTTCTTCCTTTGGAATTTTGTATACATAGTCAGCTATGCAATTTAGGATGGGATTAGTTCCGAATTTTTATATTTCTAGTCTGTGTTATGAAGACTGCTATTTCTTTCATCATGTTTACAAAAAACACTGAGATATCATTGCGAAGAATCCAGGCATCTCAACGTATTTTCAATTTAAGTATTTTTAATTTGTTATTTTTCCCCAGCTCTGCTTTAAGTGATGTTTACATTTCTTCAGAAATTAGATCAGGTAACTGCTATTAATTTATCTAATTTTGCAGGTTCCTATTTACATTAACTCACTATGGAATAGTTGAGGCTTATACACTTCCATACTTACACACTTCCAAGAAATGCATAGCTCAATACCTGCCTTGTCACAAACAGATTCCATCCCTGGGAAAGGTCCCAATATAGACAAGTTACTAGAATGTATGTTAAACACAGGCCACTGAAATCACCACACCAGGTCCAAGCTGTGACAGCAGTCCCCTACTACCAGTGCTTCGGCAAAGCTTTTTTTTATAAGAGCAAGTGAACCCCAAATCAACCAACATCACCTTTGTTGATTCAATCTCTCCAGCCAATAAAAGAAATTGACTCTGCAATTAACTGACCGCCTGTGGAGTACTTTGTCATGTTTGAACCCATACTGTGAAGATCGTCTTCCTTGTGGGGAGTCAGTAACAAGGCTTTCTCAGAACTTTTTGTTGCATCTGATAAGTTGATATACTCAACAGTGGATTGAAAAGCATTGCTGAAATTGGTACTGACCCCAGCTGTCTGCCTTCCCAGCCCTTCAGAGATGACTGTCCCTCGCAGGGACAGCTCAGCTTCTGAACCACTGCAGTTTACAGACCAGCATATTAAGACAAACTAACATAGATGTCAGTTTATGCTAACATACTAGGCTGGAAACTACAGCGTTTCAGAAACTGTTTAACCATCTCTGTGGAAAGAGTGACAACTTTCAGAACAAGATATAGAGAGTTAGTGGGGTTATTGCTTTCTACCATATATTACCACCCCCAAAAGCTACAGTTCTAAGTTACTCTGTCTTCAGATTCTTCTCTGAAAATAAGGCTACCACTTTCTGGTTTCATATATGTAGGATATCAAAGTAAGAGGTGACAAAGAATAAGTTTTTCTATTTATTCCACTGCCTTGAGAAATTTTCCCCTTGTGGTTAGCTTCCTGTAATTTTTCAGAATGAGTGTTTATTTCTAGCACTTTGGTTATTTTTTTAAGGCAAAAAATTGTGTCTGTGAAAATCAGATAGATTCTTCATTTGTTGACTTGAAAGAAACCAGGACATTGCCTTTAATGAGCGCGTTTGCCCCATTTCTTTTTTTTTTCCCCTAAAAGGTTTTAGAAAAAACCATGTTGTCTTCTTGAAGAGGACAGTATTAATAGCCCCATGTTCTTCCAAATTGTAAACGTCTAAACTATTCATTGAATATGGTAGTTCATCACTTTAATGTGCATCTATTCTATTTTTATGAAGAGCAAACATCTTCATGGTTTCTCAATATTAATACCCTAACCTTACCAGCAGTATTTTATTAGGCTCTCCAAATAATAAAAGAACAACTTAATGCCTTCAAATACATTCATTCATTATGGGGGAAAGGGCATGGAGATGGAGATGAAGCAAGGAGAAGAAAACACTGACTACAAGATACCACAGCAGCTGTCACCATCGACAGACACTGTCAGAAAAATCTGGGGTTAAGTAGAGAAGACAAGATTTATCAGCAAAGATTCATGGACTTTATTTTAATTAACAAATTTTTGTTGTGTAAGTATATTCTTTAACCAAATCAAAATACTACAAGAAATTTTGAATCATTTAGGTTACACAGGATATGACACTAAACACTAGAATTTTGGATGGATTCAACTGGTCACAGACTATTTATGAATGGATTAGTAACAGACTACAAGTTGTGCATTAATTCATTAGTAAGAAAATATCACTTTTTTTGCAAAGAAGAAAATATCTGCCATTTAATAATTGTATCTGGAAGTCCCTAGCTGTGCTTGTAAAATATCTAAATCTCCTAATTTCAAAAAGATTATTGCATTTTCTCATAATAAAGCTACACACATGGAAATGCTTTAATAAAACAAAATCTCAAACCTTTTGATACTATTTCGAATGCCAGTGCCTTGGAGTTAGAACTTAGGAAAGGCCAGAAAAAACTGTTGTAATAAAGATAAGTAAGGAAAAGCTCATAGGCCTGCTGCTCCTAGCAGTAAAGACACTTTTGTGTAACTCTTCATGCCAAGGCTCTTTTCCATAAGGCATACTGTTACAGGACTGAACAGTGGTAGTTTATACCTCTATAAGCTTATTGTTATTGGTCTGAGTTCATCTGCGGCAGCTAATTTTTCAACGCACATCACCTAGCAGCTAATAATTACTTTATTATCCATTTGTTTTTTACCAAGCCTTCTCAGCCTTCAAATATAAAAATTCAAAATTAAACCTTAAGGAGAGTAGAGTTTACAGAATTTTTAATACCACAAAAGGTTTTTAGTATCACTTTAAAAGAGTAGAAAGTATCCAATGCGACTATAATCTAAGATGAAAAGAAACCAGACAGAGGATAGCAGCCTAAAAAAGAATTTAAAGGACAGTTAGTATTCAACAGGAATTTGAAGGTGAACTCTTTGGGAAACAGAATTTAAGCAATTGCTACTGTCATTAGCAGTTGTTTACTGAAAATAAAAGGCTATGAGCAGGTAATTTTCATTGCATTATTTTCTGGTGAATTTGTACAAAAATGAAGTAACACAGCACCTAGCATGGACTAGAAATCAGAAATTAAGTCAAGACTGTCATTAGTGGTCATCTTCACAGCCTTTCAGTGGCTTCTTCTCTCTTAAGATGGTGGAAATAAAACAGCATCATTTTGGTAACCTGGGGACAGGGAGAAATAAGACCAAAAAAAAGACAACCATGATTGTGAAGGGGGAGGGAAGGTCTGAAATGTCAAGATCAAAAACTTCTCTCATGGTAGTGACAGAGAACTTAATATCAAAGGACAAAGAAAAAAGATTTAGTTAAATTTTAAATTTCTTTTTCAACTGGTATTGAGTGTTAACACCAGCTCCTCTGGCAGTGAGAAACCAGCAGACATTTATAGGCACAGAAATGGAGAGGCACATGGTAGATAAATACTGAAGATCAGTTATCTCACATGAACTGAGTAGATGTATTTCAAAACTTCAGAGGATAGAAAGCAATCTGCCAACTGAGAAAAAAAAAAAGACAAAAACAAACAGCAGAGGAATGGATCTTGAAATATTTTCTCCTAATATTGTATAAAGGACAGAAGTAGCATACAAGAGGAAAATCACAGATATATATAAAGGGTCAATAGGTTGAGGATACAGAAAAAGTAAACCTTGAAAGCAGGATGAAACTGTGGGAAGATCTTGGCAGATGCTTTTTTTTGTTTTAAGTAGCAAGACCTACTTGACATCCTTATCAAATTTTACAGCATAAAAAGGAAAAAGAATGGGAAGATGTTTAAGGAGATAGGAAGGTAAAGAAAATGAATGGCTTAGAACAGAACTTGAACATGTTTAGGATAAAACAATTCAACAGCAAAGGGAAGCAGTAAAGGGAAGGAACTGATTGGATTTGCACTTTGTCCTAGATCAGTTCAACAACACAAGAGCAGAAACAGCTGCAGGCAATGCAGAGTCAACTAAGGCCCAGGATTAAAGTAACAAGCAGCTTGATTAAGTGCAGAGTGAGCAATTTAAAAGAAAAGGGAGGGTAGCGTTGAAGCACTCATGGATGCTTTTTCTGTCACATCCAGTACTTCTGAAGAACCCACTTGATTTCCATCTATATATGATATGAAAATACAAAAACTAATCATACTAATAAAAAATTTAGTAATATCTTTGACAATCGCTATATTCCCATTGCTTAACTAGGAATGAGTCTGCATAACCTATAACTACATTCTGTATCCCACTAACCAGGGAATAAGAAGTTTTGTCCATCGGAGAAGTCAGCATATGGATATATCAAAACAAAATTGCCTTTTTATTCTGAATTTGAATGTCTGAACAACCACCCTTAATTTCAAGGAAAAGAAACCCTCACGTAAAATTCCAAACAATTCCATACACCAGACCTGGCAAAAAATATATGTTAGTCCACTGTGTCATGTTAACAGCCAGATTCTATCACCCTTAGCATTACACTGTGAGAAGTGTATTTGCCGAATTAGGAAGGCCAAAATCCAAGTGTATTACAAAAAAATTTAAAAAAAGAATCAGCAGGAATAAAATATATACAGAAATAAAATTTTCAACTAATTATTTCAATTTCTAAATTCTAAATCAAAAGCAGTCCAATGGAAAGTAGTCTAAAACTAAACAGCCAAGACTTAATTGTTGATATTTTATCAATGACAGTGGGAATACAATCTGTTTCCAGTACCATGCCATGTTTTCAATAGATGATTGCAAAAAAAGAGTATCTTTAAAATGGCAGCGAATTATAAACCATCTATGTCCATAAATGTTATATAAAAAGAGTTTTTATGTGGGACAGATGTGATTAAAATTGCATATATTTTGCACTGAACTAATACTGTTGTTACATGGTATTTTGATGGTCGAAGCCAAATAAGCTTACAGGTGGATTAAATAACAGCTCCGTTTTTGAAGCAGCAGTGCACAATAAATTTACACAAATCGACACAAAGTATCTATGCACAGTACAGACATACACGGTTGTATAAAACAGAATAACACTTACCTCACCAAGTCTTTATAAAAAGCTTTTGTAGTTTCTAAGTATGGGTCAACTACATCTTCAAACTGACAAAGAGTTCCTCCGATGCAAAAATGCTTAAAAAGACAGAACAGAAATTCCTCGCGATCCAATTGACTGAATAAGTCATAATGGTCAGAATCCTCCAGAAGCAAGACCTTGTAGAACAAGAAAAAACCAAGGAGGTCAAATTGATAAAAATTGCTTATTTGAGATTCAGTTTATAAACAATGCAACTACTTTGCTGTATGGCACACAGAAATTATGTCCATATAAAATATAGGAACTAGGGATGGAAATACATATTTCTCTATAAATCCTTCTTCCAGTGATGCAATTATGTTCAAAATTCTTACATAAAATATAAACCAGAATCACTGTCAGATTTGTGCCCAAAAGACATAAGGGAATATTTTTCACATCTTGTTGTTTCACTGATTAATTATTTGTCATGCTAGTGAAACAATCAATAATCTGAAAACAATCTAACTATATTTGGGGTGTGAACCACTGCCAAACAGTTAGGTTTTGGTAACTTTGCCAACACTTGCATTTTCACTCTTAGATTGACACAGTTATTTCATATTTGTAAAAGAATCCTGAGGATCTCCCAGAGGAGACCACTTAAACTCACATCATGCTTTACTGCAGACTCCAGTAAACCTTAATCTGTAGGCTGGATTAACCAGACATGCTCTCCAGTTGCCTCTATGTGTCTCACCTGCCTTTTGCTGAGATATTATGTGAACACAGAGGACTTGCTAAATTAGTCCCAACACTGCACACTGTAAATGTGGACAGGACAATCCCAATGGCTACAAGACATTTGAGTCATGTCAGCCAAACTGCAGATGCCAGCCCAGGCAAACTGGTCAAAGCTAGACATGAGCCTACTGCTCTCTGGCCCTTTTTATAACACAGCCTGAGTAAAAAGGGGTCAGGGCAACAACTGTTCTGGATGGTCACTTCATATATACCCCAACCCCCTTCTTGGCTGAAGCAAGAGAAGACAAGGCAGGTAGGAAAGAAACATGGAGCCTTGCAGCTGAGGGCCACCCTCTGACACCAGGAGACAGTTTGGTGCCCCCTACAGTCTTCTGTCTTAGAGCCCTGGCTAATTTAATTTGAAGTTTTGATGTCATTCCTGGAAGATTTTTACTCTTATTCTTCCTGCTGTCTTACTACGAGTAGGAATCCCATTTGTTTCAAACCAACGTGAAAACCTCAATTTGCAAATGCTGACACACATCCCTTCCATGGGAAGGAAAATGGGAAGACATTGAAACCTCAATGATTTCTAATTTTAAATGTTGCCTCTAACTTTCCTACATACAATATACTTAATTTTCAGAAAATATTTCACATGTACCCATCTTATAAATAAATACATAGTATTTTGAACTGCTAGGCTACAAACCACATCTGAAATTTAAACATGAGCTGGAGTTCTCACCTTTTCCCAGAACTTTACAAGACAGACCAGTATTTCAGGCCACATCCTGTAACCAGTGTCACTGGTTCAAATACATTGCCTTCAAAGGATTTGCCAAGTGCAAATGAGTGCAACTCTATAATTATTAAGTACTTATGCTGATTATATATACAAGGAAGAGCGAAATCCAGTTCTCCCACACTATGCTTTGCTAATGCTAAACAAACTAAAGTTTAAAAAATTGGTTTAGCTTAGTTTATGAAGTCAAAAGAAACACAATAAAGACATACATTGATTAAGAAGGTGCCAATGCTAGATTCTTTTCCAGAATAATCTGCTTTCTGACACCTCCACTACAGTATAACAAAGTTTTTACATTGCAGGCCTGTTCAGGAGTTATATTTAGTCCCCTTCCAGTGTTACACTGAAAAATAATTTCCTTTTTCATAGTTTCCTCTTCGTTTTAGTGAAAATTTATGAAGATGACTTTCTTTAAATGTCTTCACATATGATATGGTCAACACCCCTGGCCAAGAATGCTTCAGGATGTAGCTATCAAATACATTCGATTTCATCAACTACCTGGAAGGCTGGCTGAACCTACAGCTCTGAATATCAGAGAACCTTCCCTTTGGCACCCCTTGTTTCCCTCTCCTAAACAAACGAATATCTACATTTCCCCACATACACATACACCCAAGGACTGACTACCTGAGACACAGGTGGGCAGGTTTTCCCTTTTTCTCCCAAATAAGAAGGAAAGAGGGTCCACCTGGAAAACAGTCCCTGCTTTCACACATTTAGGCAATGTACTGCCTCAATTGTTTCTAAAACATGACTATCAATGTGTCCTTATGGTACCTAACAGAGTATGAAAAATTATAATAAATTATTCATTACTATACTGACCTTCCTTAATTCATCAGAGATAAGAATATCATCATAATAGTCATCGTAACATTTCACAATATCTCCAGTTTCTCTAACAACTCCTTCACAGTACAGCCGATCAAAAAATGACATGGAAATCTGTGTACAAGGTACCACTGTAGCTTCAATTTTTGTCACTTTAGAGCCTGGAATATATAGGAAGCTGGTTGCATGTTTCATATGCTTTAAAAAAACACAGATCACATAAGTATGACTCAATCACACAGACCCTCAAAAAAGCCAAAGAAAGGTAAGAAAAAAACAAGTGTAAAGAAAACATTAAATTCATCTGAATACCACCTTCCATTAAGGCTCATGTGTTTGCTCCCTCTGTCGGTAAATACTATCAACCGAAACTAGGAATAGATGGAACACTGTGAACCCAACATCACGTTAGATCACACCCTTAGAAAAATCATATTCCACAGCTTAACCCTTAAAGAATCTAAGGACAGCTGTCAAATTTGGCATGATGAAGTACAAAAGTCAACAGCTGCTAACAGCACCCCACAATGTAAAAACCAAAATGAACCCAGCCCCAACAAATTTTTTATTTGTTAAGTATTATATCTGAACTTTTTGAAAACTTTATTAACCAGCTATTTCAGAAAATGAAAAAGGTACTCTCAACATTTCCCGTATGAATCTGAAGTATTATCTCTGTAATCACTAAATGCAGGGTATATTTTTCTATATTTTTTTCCCTCTGCTTGCAAGTCATCCAAGGCCAGTCCTGTTGCTCATAGACATCTGAACCATTTGAGATGCCCTACAGTATTTTCCTTAATGAGGTATCAGTCTAGAAGGGCACACCTCTATATACAGTGTTACATCTACAAATCTGTATGCATGGTGTTGGATAACTTATGGCACCTTAAATAGCATTAGACCCCACGTTTGAGAAGCTCTGGACTCAGTCCAGTTCTGTGTGCTCTCTACAGTCCAAGTGTTCAGAACATATTCTCTATCCATCTCGTAAGTCCACCTGAACACCCTGCAAAGTGCTTCTGAACAGGAGAGGGGAGGAGCGCATGAGTGAGATGCAACACAAGGGCAGTGTGTCTGAGCAGACAGAATATTCACAGCATTCCAGCTGTCCATGAGTTTACTCTTATCTATTCTCCTCTGTAGGTTCCCTTCATTGGAGACTGGTCAACAACATCACAGTATCAAAAGGCTTTTTGCCATACAATTAAAGATAAAATTCAGTTGTGTCCTGACAAACTGACCTAAAGGATCACTAAGGACTACTATTTGGGAAATGTCCAGATTTCCCTCTAGATGACAGTATTTCAGGAAAAGAAACATGCCAAAAAGGGGTGTATGAACCAGGATGCGTCCAAGAGCACCTACCATTTCATTTCGACCCTCATCTTTGCAAGCATAGCATAACCTAAAATTTCTCTTGCCCACACAGTTCCAGAAAGCCCTTGGGATTTCTGCCATATACTTACATGGAGACTATTTATTCATAGGTTAGGTAGGACTGGCATTTTAATATCTAAACCCAGGTAAACTGTACCACCTACCTGATCAACACTAGGAAAAAAATTAAAGAGAAGTTACAAGTTGATGGCTTGAAAATGTGCCTACTTGAGCTAAAATACTGACATGAAATTTTATAATTATTTTACCAGACCAATGTGATGTAAAGAAAATCAGCTATAGACATTTAATTGCTTGGCTTCACGTCTACAGATTATGAAAAAGAGTACCTTTTAGTAAAGAAAAAAAGTTTAGGACATTCTCCTACCTGTCCACGTAGTGACTATCAAACAATAATGAAATTATGTAACCAAAAACACAAGTCAGAAAAAAACATTAATTACAGCCTCACAACCTAAGAAAACAACCAAACTGATTTATATTTACTTATTCATCCTTCCTCCCACCCCCTCACTTCCAGCTTCCTCTAACTTTTAATTATCCAGCTTCCTTTCACAGGGATAGAATTTTTATTTTATAAGGGATTTAATATGAGCCAAATCAGCCCTTAACAGGCTGATTTTGTAAATACCTATGAATTAAAAACTGAGTCAACTAATAAAAATCAGATGTTAAATGACTTGAGAAAAATGAAAAATCTTACATTTTCCCAGTTATTGAGCTAAAAGTATAAGAAATTGAGCTATTTATAGGCCTTGAATTGTAAGGATTTTTCTGAAAAAAGATTTTATGAAAACTTTGATCAGGTAAAAAAAATTCAGAGCTTTGTAATCTATTCAGTAATTCAGAAAACTGAACTATAAATGGAAAAGTTTAAATACACTGGAAGCTCCTAGTCTCCATTTGAGAGGTGAGATTTGAAATTGGAGATTCCAAATTTCCTAGAAAAGAGTGTCTAGTTTTAATAATGCTGTAAAAGTGAGCAATAAAAGAGGAAGAAGAAATGCCTTGACAACTCTGCAAGTGGAAAACAAAGAGCTGAGAAGTCCTGAAGTTGTTTAAGCTTCTTATAACAGCCAGCTCTGGAGTATCTATAAAGTGTTGCCAATATAATTTTAAATGAACATGCTGCATATCTAGTAGGGGGCAGACAAACCCTGGACTAGGTATATTTAGAATTCCTCCAAAATCTAAGACGGCTTTTTACGTCAGAAAAACATCTTGCAATTTACTATTTACAAAACAGGTTATATATACTGCAAGTTCAGTGCTTAGAATTAAAAATAGGCTATTTCAAAAGTAAAAGGTGCAGGTTGATGATTTATAGGTTCAAATGACATCTACATTTTGTTGGCAAGTTATAACCTATAACTGTAGTCTAAAATATTGCTGATCTAAGATTATAATTCAGATTTTAAAATGCCATTCCAAAGACAGAAATCGTTGAAGCTTCAAGTACGTATGGGAACTCGAGAATCTTTTTTTAGGCAAATACTAAATTTTTATTTACACAAAAAGAGCATAACCCTACCCCTTTGAAGATAAGTTTTCAAGTGTTAATTGAGCTTAAGCAGATACAGTCCTGCCTCCCCAAGACTGCTGACAGGTGCAAGGCCAGCAATGCGTCCAAGGAAAAACTACTATTTAGTTCTCACTGCAGCTATTTCAAACACACAAGACTCAAGATATAAATTGGTATGCATCAAATTTGTTCCTTTAGCTGCTTCTATTTTTGAAATATCAGAGTAACCCATGAAGAGGTGGCTTAAAGCACTTGTCAGAACTATCAGGTACTGTGCCATGCAGCCAGGAGGAGGGGAAAAATATCCCTACTACAAGAGGCAAAAAGTGTGGTGCGAGAATAGGATAGTAAGTATCTTTCTGACCAGATCAAGCAGACTAGAGAACGTCCTTGTGTATAATTTACCTAAAATGCTTTATTTCAAGCAATGTTAAAGCTGGAGTCCTTGAGACAATGTATAATTATGGATTCTACCAGGAAAAAATACATTCTTAGTGAAAAGGTGCAAGGGGACTACATCCTCGAAAAAGACAAAGTTATTATGAAAACAAACACTACTGTTATATTGATGATTTATATAATGCTGACGTCTTTCTGTGGGTCCATAAATACTTGCTGCTCAAGCTCATGGAGGAGAGAAGGGAAGTTTCTAAGGATCTATCTAGACCTGACTTATATTATGCATCCAAACTATTTCCCCTCTGAAAAAAACCCTAACATTTTTGTTTGCAAGAGAATAAATACAGTATCTGAATCAACCTAGATTATGTAATTTTTCCTCAGATATTCTAAAAAGCAAAATAAGCCCATTTCCAGCAATTTTTAGGAACAGGAATGTGTTTTTAAAAGAGTTACTCCACAGCGATAAGTAAATGATAAATCTGCATTAATATATCAGCATGTCTGAAGAAGAAAATACTAGAAAATGATTTTTACCTCCTCCCACTCACAGTAAATTCTTACTATATTTTCAAAAAATGCACATGAAGACTAAGTATAGAAAAATGAGCCAACATTCCTCACCAAAAATAGGCAAAGAATGGGAAGATGAAATTTTAAGAGCAAATGGGGTATACCAGCTGTTCAGGATTTAGAAAGGGAACCCTTCCAGTCCTTAGAACAAAATGCACTACTTCTGTGCAGAGGAAGACTGAGCAGAATTGGGACTTAAGCTGAGATACTTGGCAAGTGACCCTCCACTCTTAACATAAGGTATGTAACCTACTGACCTTCACTGCAGGGACTGGCAAGTCATAGGCTAGACAGATAGCCTAAAAAAATTCTTGCCTAAAGCAGGAAAAGGTTTACCCAACAGTTTGAAATATATCTATTTTTTTTCTGCTTGCCAGAGTGAGAAAGAGGTACCTGAAGGGGTACTTGAGATATTTTTTGCATCTTTTTATTTCAATTCTTTTAACAGTTGGATGTAGTGTTTGGAAAATGGATTTTAACTGAACAATGTCTAGTGGCAATGTCTAGTGTCATTGTATATAGTGGGAAAAATCTATGCCAATTTCAGAGAGCTGAAATGGAAAAGTTAGAAAATTCCCAAAGCTCCATTAAATATTTACACACAGTAAAGTATTTGCAGACAAACCAAAAGAAATTGGGACTTCCCACTACCCCCTTTTAAAATATTCTTATTATGGAAAACCGCTTCGGCAATACCAGAGATCACATTATGCACAAAATCTCACTACATTATCACATGCAATTGCTGTGAAATTTTATGTGTTATTTACACAACGAAAAACACATTTCATAGTGGTGCCATAAATTTGCTATTTGATTTTAGCCTTTCTGCTTTAGTGTCTCATCTATATCTGTAGACGTAACTGAGCGTTTTAAGTAGTTTCTGATACGGCAACAAACTAGAAGTCAACCTCATGGCATGATTGCACCTGGAGCAACCTATGACGTGGGGCTCTTCTGCGCCTTGATCACCTCTGTTGTGCAGACAGCAGATTTACAGGAGCTCGGAGGTGTGCTCTACCTAATCTGCTCCTCTCTCAAGTTTAATTTGTAACAGAGCAATACTCTCAGATCTGTCCAGTAAGGTTGTTGCATCTATAGAAGAATGCCTTTCTCCAAACATTATCTGAATAATTAATGCAGTTGATTTTGTCTGGATACGTGGTCAGGTCAACCAGATGTCACAGACCATTCCGAAACAGTTCTAGGTGCTTGGTTTATGAATGATGCAGGGATCGAGGGTAAAAAAAGAGTAAAATGTGACAATTTAGTAACAGACAAGACAACAATCTTTTCTTTTAGTAAAAAAATCATTCTTTAAGGTATTTGAACCAGGTGAGAATACACATATATGAACTGTCATTAGTAGAAATGGCAAATTAGAGCAAAATAGTTACAACACAGACTTTTTTAGTTAAGACTAATTTATTCTAAATTTACCCAATGTAGTCCACTGTCCTGAAGCTGACAGCAACTTTAAACTGGAGTTCACGTTTTGATCATTAAAAAATGCCTACAATATTCAAATAAGAGAATATCAGTTAATGAAATGAAACATAAAATCATCATTTATAATGGCTTGAATATTTTCAAAGCAAATTATAAGGCTCCAATTCCAACAGTAGATTCTGTATGATCTTTCAGTTTGGATGCCACCAAATCCATGCTTTTGTAACTTTGTGTAGCCAGTGTCTTTTATACATTTAAGATATATTCAGGTGCACGTTTATATATGCAGTATTAAAGTTTTACAGTAAAGTACGTTTAGTCCAGGAATACACAAAAAAGCTGTATGAAATTCTCAGAGGTACAGAAAAGTGAGGAAGAGATGAGACAGTTCTACCTCTTTATGCAATGTCGTTGAAGTTAAAAATTAAATGCTAAGTAGGATTTTAAAATTTGCACTTTTCAAATAAATTCAAAGCTTGGAGAAGTGTAGAGACACAAAAATTATTAAATAGATACAGAAGAGATCTATAAGTTATTGATAGTGTGGAGAAGATGTTCCACATTAAGACTTGATGTATTCAATCTTATTATCACTTAAGAAAGGAGACATGCATAGAAATGTTGGTAGCTGGCAAGTTTAAATGATAGATAAGGCAACTGAGAAAACCACACTTACATACATGTATACAAGCAGTGGGAATAATCACTGAAGAAGCTGCTATGAAAATGATGGATTTTTCAGTCTCTGCATCACCAAATCTCTTTACCACCCCTCTGGGATACAGAGAGATCAGACAATATAATGTAATGGTCCTTTTTCCCCCCAGTTACTTCACAGCTATTCAGATTTCATCCATTCATAGTGATATCTTTACATTCTTAATTCAAAAGATTCAAGCATTGAGAAGGTAAATGCGTATTTTGAAAACTTCAATAATTTGAGGTTCAATAAATTGAAATTTTTATCAGTGGGAGATGAAATATTGGTGCATTTCTGTGTGAATTTCTTTAAAATACAAAGAGGCTAAATTCTTTATCCAGGATAACAATATAAAGTAGACGTATAATAAATTAAAACCACAAGTGCTTTTGAGGTTTTTTTTTCTGTCTGCAAATAGATACACAGATTTGATTTTGCAGACAAGAGAAGTGAAGGACACAAAATCAGTATGAGACTTGAGCCTCAAAAAAGCTAAAAGTTCAAACTTCCAGTATAAAGCAATGGTACCCATTAATTTTCAAAAAATTACATCTCCAGATATGTGGTGCACATGCACATCTAATTGCCCAGTGTAGTTACTGTGACAAAGCCATAGCAGCTGAGGGCAAGGGTACCACCTGTGTGTATACTGTTTAAAGTCTCACCCTGGGTGGACTTCCCAATATTAAATGCTGTGGCCAAGATCAGCTCCAGTTCAGATTTCCATTCTTGGGAAACCTGAATGACTAAATTTTTCCCTCTTATAGCAGAGTAACACTAGTACAGACTAAAATATTTTTACTGGACAATACAGTTAACTCACAAAGTAAGACTTGAGCACCACACCTATTTTCAAGGAGACAGTGAGTAGGCCAATAGCATGCAACACTGGTACTATGTTTCCTGTTATGCAGTTTTCCATTAGTTATAATTTCATGGGAGGAAAAAAAAGTCAATTTAAAATACAAAGGACTTAGAACTACCATAACAAATTCATCCTTTTGATAGGGCTTAAACTGCTGGTCAAAACCGAATGCTTGTGCGGTGATCCTGCCTTGCATGGACCTGAAATGGAAAAATGAGATTAAATATTCTGCAGACATACTAAGAACTCATTCACTCTGTTAACTTAACCACATAAAGTCCTATTCTGACCAATAATTGTAGGAGTTTGTTTGTTTTGGTTTTGCTTTTCATTCTCAGTTATAGGAGCTTCCCATCCCCTCCCCCCCCCCCCCCCCCCCCCCCCCACTTTGGAGGGCTCAGGCTGCATCAGAGCAACGCTGCGAAGCTGAAACAGATCTTGGCTCACTCTGGAAGGCGAGGACAGATGCCTCGCACCTCAGAAGGAGTGGTTTGCGTGCCTGGAAAATATCAAGAAGACTGCAGATTAAGAAGTGGGGGAATAAACGAGGGGAGAAATTCAAAAAGAAAAAAGGAAAATAGAGAGACACGGATCCGCCGCCACCGGAGCGGAAGCCCTGAAGGCGAGGTGAGGACTCCAGCCCTCAGCACCGCCTGCCTGTTCCCCGCCGCCCGCCGCTCCCTGCCGCCCCTAGCCAGACGCCTCTCGCAGCGGGCTTTCCTCCTCCCACCATTTGAGGAGGCGATCCTCGATGTCCCTGTCCTGCAGGCAAGAGAAGGATTTCTGTGGCAGGGCCCGGAACACGAAGCCCGCCCCGCCGCGCCGACCCCCGGCCGACATCTTCCCGCGGCCTGGCGGTTGCCGTGGAGACGGCGCCGCTCCGGCGCGGAGCTCGATCCCGCTCACAAGCGTTCCGCCACCCGCGAGGGCCCCCGGACACGGCCGTCCCCCTTTTCTTTGGCTTTTACCTATAAAATCCCCTAGTTCAACACCAGCCTTCTCCCCCCTCCCCTCTCTTCCTGTCTTTGCACCAGGAAAGGCTTGCCCAGGGAGAGCCCAACAGGCAGGGGCGGGGGCTGCCATTGCTGCCTCTGCCAAAGCCACCTCAGTAACGTAAGACCAAAACCTATTAGGAAAAGCCCAAAGTTATGCATTATGAACCTCTAATGAATCAGCTTTGCTTCTTGCTTCCCAGGATGCTACGCTGCTTGGGAATTGCAGAGCCGTGCTTTTGAACTCTTCCCAGTCGAAATTAAAGGAGAGCATATTCCTACTTAAGGAAAATATTTCTTAAAGTCTAGTAAAGCAAGGGACACCTTGCAAAGTTTGGGCAATTTCCTGGCCTTTGCAGGGAAAGCAGTGAGAGTTTAAGGTTGCTGCACATCTCATGCTATATCCTTCAGCAGCTCACCGCCTCCCAAACCCGCCGTTGCTTTACTGCAGATTTCCAAAAAATGGCGTTTTCCCATTAACCTACTGCTCAGGCTGAACGGTAGCCCCATTTCTAAGGAAAAAAAGAAAAAGCAGAATAGAGAGAAACACGGACCCACCATCACCAGATGAGGAGCCTTGAGGGCGTGGTGACGACTCCAGCCCTCAGCACCCTTCGCCTGTTCCCCCGCCACCTCTAGGAGTGGTTCTGTTGGTTTCTAATAAAAAAAAAATTAATCACATTCGATTTGATTAGAAAGCAGAAGAGAAAGGTGCAGCATGCCACGACAGCGGGGAGCCAAGATGAAACTGCTGCCACACACACCCTGGTCTCATTGCCCTCTAAAAGATGTCCCACAGATTTAATTTGTAAGACATGTTCATCAAACAGGCTTGTACCAAAGGAATCCAGAAGAAATTGATATAATAAGCCTATTAAGGAGCCCTGTTTTAACATAGTTTCAGTAGAATTCATTGCTCACTACATACTCACTACATTTTCTAACAGTGCAGCGAGCTGCAGTTCAGCAGATCAGATTGCTGTGTAGCAGTTATGTATGTGAGATTTAAGGAGTCATTCCCCTCTATCTTCTCCATTCTGTTTTTTTCCAAGTTCCCACACATTTCCATTTTTTTCACCTGATAAATTTTGCTTACACCTAAGCAATGACAGAAAATAAAGATACGCTATACTTCAGGATGTTTAAATGGTAGAGATAGTTCAAGAAGAGATGAAGAAAAAGTGTGCCTTTCTTCTCAGTTTTTAAATATGATGTAGAGTGGTGGCACCAGAAACAAATTACTATAACCTTATTCTCAACACATCTCCACCTACTCCAGCACTACCCCATCTGTTAAATTCCTCTGGCCCCTAATACTGCTAGCCAGAGATTAAATAGCCAAAGTGAAAGAACTGGTTTGGGCAGGGAGTGATGTGTAGCAGCAACTACCAAACACATAAATTCTTAATTTCAAATACAGATTTAAAAAAAAAAAAAAAAAAAAAAAAAAAAAAAAAGAGCAAAACTTTAGGTCTTTGTGGGCAAAAAATTCTACTGACTTTAGTAGGGATTTGCTCTGGTTAAAGTGTTGAATCAACTAGCACATGCTTAAACCCCACTGAAATCTAGAGTGTTTAAACACTTTGATGAATCAGGAGAAAGGAAATGAGCAAGGACTTCAGGATTGGCCCAGAGGGATCAGGACAGGAAACTCTAAACTGTGGAATTAATTTCTTTAAAGCTGTGCCATTTACCTATCATAGTTTATGATTCAATAGTTCCAGTTTAAGCAGTACACAACAATAAAAGTTAAACTGGGACTTTCAGTTTAAAGACTGACCTCATTATCCTCTGATGTCATGAACAACAGCCTGAAGTAGAAAGTCAGGCACAGTACTCTTTTAAACACAGACACTAAATTTGTTTTTTAAAATGTTAAGGATTTTGTCTTTTCACAGAAGACATTTGAAGGGTGGAAAACATATTTTTCTGCCGTAGAATGAAGTCTGGTAGGTATATATTATTAAGCAATAGTAGTCCCTTCCTTTTGAGCAGACTGATTTTCAGCATTGTTTGTTTTTCACGTATTTACTTATGTGTGTTTTGAAGAGTTTTACAGTCCTGAATAATCTGTAGGCCTTAAGTGCAAAGCAAACAAACCAGCCTTTCCATGGCAAACAAAAATCAAATTACAGAGGACCAGCCCTGTTGCACCTTTTCGAAGTGCATCAGTCTTTAAGGCAAAGGTCAGCTGGTGACAGAGCAGCAGCCCATTCCAGTCAGGGAGGTAGTGAAGAACCTGAATGGCAGCTCCTCCCTCCCTCCCTCCTGCAGAAGTCTTCAGCATAGCTGAGGGATAGTTAAGCTACGTGAATTAGCCAAATGGAGGAGGGAAGGGAAAATTATCACCATATATATTCATCTGTGATATAAATTAGCCTGTCCAGTGTTAAAATACTATAAGTCTGATGGAGAGCAAATTAAAGTCCACATCCTGCACCTTTTCTGTAATGAGGACTAGAACTACCCAGCATGGAAGGCACTGTGAAGTTTAGGTCCTGCAGAAGATTGATAGGGTATCAATATCCAATTCTAGGCACTTGCACTGATAAAAGACTCCAGGTTCAAGTCTGTGAGAGAGACAGAAGCCAATTAGATGCTAAATACAAATATATCTAAATCAGTAAATAGAAAAGTCTGTAGAATATCTGAATTTCCCCCTTTCTCCACTGCCACCTCTAACGTTACTCTTCAGCAATTGAAGGTTGCAAAGCAGAAGTCACCTCAGGCGAGGGCAGGCATTAACACCTCTGTTTGCAGAGAACTTTTTTTCTTTTAAAACACAAAGAACAGGCTTGTGATGGCCACCTTCATACCATGCAACTGGAGGCCTCACCCAGGAAGAGGAAAATCTGGATTTTAACATTTTTAGGCATGAGGAAGTCCAAGCTCAGAGCTTTTACATCTGAAGTGCCTCAACTACTAGGGCTGTTGTCACATCCTCTGAATTAACCTGCCATTATCCCAGCAAGTGTATTTCTGGATCACAGTGTCAGGATCCTGCAGAGACTCAGCAAACACTTTTTCCTAGTGGTAGGGCTGCTGTACTCGAGGCCAGCTCTACTGTGACCTTGGATCAGACAGCAGGGTGGGACAGAGCTGCAAGGACACTCAATGGGATCCTCATCTTGGCTCTGGAGCTGCATTTCAGACCCAGCTGTTGTCTCAGCTTCTTGTAGCTGTGTGGCCAGCATGCTCGTGCCTGGCCATGAACCTATTGGTCCTGAGTCTGACCTTAGACTAAACCCGTCTCATCTGTTTGGACTGGTCTGGTGATCTGGACTTGTGGTTGAATGTGGTCACTGTCACCAGACCTGTTTTGCTGGTTAGGGTGCTGCGGGATGGGGCTGTGTCAGGGATGGCACTGCCCCACCAACTTTGCTGTCACCCTTGGCTGCCAGCTCAGCCAATTTTACAGAGCAGCCCTCTCTTGCAGCTGCCTGACACACAGCAACTGGTTAAAAGGTGGTTGTGTTTATGGCAGATTTGTCCACATTGTCTGTTTAAGTTTAATCAACTTCATATATATGTGAGTGACTGTTCCATTAATAACCTCTGTTTCCAAAGGAAGTGTGGTATCTTGCACTATTATGAGGCTTAATTCAAAAAGTGAGGCAAATATAGATAATTTACAATTTGCAAGTTTTTAAAGTATTTAGAGATAAGTAGTAAGGAAAATACGTGAGGATAATTAGCTGAAATGAGCTTAGGTATCAAAGCAACAAGCTTTGCAATGCCTAGATTTCCAAAAAGAAACATGGAGATGCACAGCTAGAATTAGAGTGAGGCCTAGGAAACTCAACACAGTGTGTGTGAAACCATCCAGCCCCATCTAAGAGGGAAACAAAGAGGATTCACACACTAAAGTCTCATCTTACCATTACAATTTACATTCTCCCCTGGAGATTCACTGCCTTAAAACTCTCCTTCGAAGGCTGATAGCTAAACACCCTTTCTCTAAATCAGATATGGATTGCTGTTAATTTTAAACCCAGCAGAAGAAAAAAAGGGTTTCTGAGCTACTAATCCTGTTTTCAAGCAATACAGGAGTTGTTCATATACGCAAACAGCATTTGAGATGCCCATTTTCAAAGTTAAGCTTTTCACCTTATGCTTTGAGATTTCAGTGCTATATCCCCTTTGTTCTAGGACCACAAGCCAAACATGCACTTGCACACATAGTTTTCCTACACAGTTTACCTACAAAAGCTTACAAGGTGTCTGGGTATTTGTGTCACAGAAACTGTTTCCCTGTGAAAAAAATAAAGTTTTATTATAGTAGTTGGAGAACATAAACATGAATTTGTATCTCTAACTTCTTGATTAGGGACTTTAGGAAGGAGGGGACAACGAACTCTTGGCCTGTTCAAGTTCCAAAAGGCTGTTTATTACTTTTATCCAGTGACTACCTGGCTAATATGAAATACTGAAGTAATGTTGGATTTAGGCATGCAAATTCTTTAGAAATTTTATTTTAAATGTTTTTTACTTATTCTAGTTAAACTTTTTCCTTATTATTTTTAGACAACTGTGTAGCCATACTGCAAGGTGTCCTGTTACAAATTCCTTTAAAGTGTAACAGTTCCTCTCCCTCTGTGTGCATAAATACAGGCTACCCAGCCACTGGATGTGCTGTTTTTCTCTGGTCAGTGATCTGGGTACATTTAGGAGTGACTGAAGGTCTAGGTGCCAGAAGCTTAATTCAGTTGCTTGAACTTTAAAATCCCTCAAGGGGCTGGAAGATCTTCATGGGGCTGTCAGATATGACACAACACCTAGAGGAGACCTATGCTCCTCCAGACTGGTGGCTGGAGGTCAGGTGGGTATTTCAAATGGCACTAGACATAGAGGTGAGACCTGAGACCTTGGGGTGTGTTTCAGCTTCAGAGACTTAATTTTAGATGTCTACTTGTAGGTCTTTACAGGTCAGCCAAGTTCCATTGTCATCAAGGGAGATCAAGATGTAAATTTATTTGCATAGAGAGGCATTTCAGATGCCCAGGGTATCTTTCAGATTGTCCCAGATTTCTGTTTTTCTGGAATGGCAGCTAGAGGTTGAGTCTACTCTTAAGCAGTGATATCTGCCAGCTCCATAAAGGCCATATTCTACTTTGTCTCAGATGGATCTAAGTGGCCACGTAGAAGCATCTGAGGAATTTACTGGTTTAGATGTATTTGGCTTCTAACTGGCTTCTGTCTCTCTCACAGACTTGAATCTGGAGTCTTTTATCAGTGCAAGTGCCTAGAATTGGACGCTGACGCCCCATAAATCTTCTGCAGGAGCTGAACTTCACTGTAGTGTAGAGTGCCTTCCATGCTGGGTAGTTCTAGTCCTCATTACAGAAAAGGTGCGGGATGTGGACTTTAATTTGCTCTCCATCAGACTTATGTTACAGTATTTTAGCACTGGAAAGACTAATGAGTCCCAAGTCAGTACTGTCCTTAGAGGCAACAGATTTATTCAGTTGATGAGATGTCTACCATAAGGTGAGCTCAAAACATCCTAATCTCCATAATTGAACTCCATTGAATGTATGATTGCATGTGTACCTGAAGTACATGTTACATGTACACATCTACCCCTAAGGTACCTAAAGTTAGGAAAACAGGGATGAATTCCAGCTGTGGAGGTGCTGACCGAGTGGCTGAAAAAGCACAACTGTTCCTTCTATTGTAAATTTACTATCTAAAACTTATTATCCCTCTCAGCTTTGTACACCTTACTCTCCACTCTTGACTGTTACCTTCCCAGCAGTATTTTGTACATCCCAGTTTAGCCCCACTCCCCCATACCTATGAGCAGATTACAGCTATCTACAGGATCCCATCTTCCTCCCTCCCTCCTGACTCTGGCACATTATATCTAGCCTTGGGTTACTTTGTCCCTTCTGCTGCACTGACCCACCAGGTTCTTTGCATCTTGTGGTGCTACCTGTGCCATGGCGTTGGTGTCTCACTCACAAGTCCTTCACTATACATACCAAAGCCACTTTCATTACAAAGGGAGGGCAGAAATATCACCACTATATTTTTCACCACTTTTTCTTCTCTGAAAAGGGCTAAATACTATTCTGGTATTTAAACAGCTTCTTTTTGTTTATTTTATATCAGTCTGCTGAAGTACAGATGGGTTCTAAGCAGATCACTAGTGTATACTCCTTGGGTGCTTATTCTGCTAATTATTCACCTTGATTTTTCTTGGCTCTTCTTATTATTGCATGGGATTTTACAGGGTTTCCATTTGAGGAGTTTATTAAAGGTTTCAGGGAAGGAAAAAGAAAGCTTTGTTTCAGAAGGAAACTGGGTGTGGTTATCCAGCATGATATATTTACCAAAAGTATTGTTAAGGAGACTTTGGAGAAATGTGTATGTGTTGAAATTAGCAAGCAACAAGCAAAGACTTGCCTGCAATATTGATTTTACATTGAGAGGCATACAACAGTGACAAATCTCAATGTAGCTTGACACATGTGGCTTGGAATTAGGATATTTAGGACCCACAGAGACCTTGATTTCCCTCCTGCAGTGCATGTTTACTAACATGTGCCATGTATGCGAACTACGCATCATTATACTTCACTTTGAAAAATTTGCTGAGTGAAAAATCAAGGTGGTCACAGCTGCTGTAAAAGTCGAGAGCTATGAGGCACTAAGCCTAACTCCATTGTTGTTTTTTTTTCATCCAGAGGGGGAGGTTAAGACAAGGAGGGAAGTTATAAATGTGTAAGATTTGGAATTTACCACTGTTGCCTAATAAGACCTCCGTCTTTGACATTAAATTCAGGTTTTTTCAGGGCTGGCAGGCAAAGCAAGTTCTGTTGCTCTCTTAAAAGCTGGGTAAGAGGTCATGTGACTTTTGCTTTCATAAAAATAACTTTTATTGCAAAATCAACTTACCTTTGTCTGCTGTTTTTACTGTTTAAACAAAGCTTATGAAGTGTTATAAGATAAGGTACCCAAATGTCATCTTCCATTCAGTCTGACAACCATCCTTCATTGCATAATTGTGAATCTTAATCTAGGCCACCTGAGAGAGTGGCGATCTAAACCCTAATTCAGCCTGGGAGGGTGGAGAAACTGCTCTGGTTTTGGATTTGTTTACTAAAATTATGAGGTTTATGCTGAACTGCAACTGTTCTTTAACCTTTATAGAACACCTTATTTGTTTGGGAGCTTATTTTAAACCATTAAACTGGTCTGAATTCCTATGCAGATTTTTTCTTGCTGTTGTTTTCAATCGTGTAAGGAAACCTAGTTTATTATATTCTTTCTAGAAAGGTGAGGAAAAGATGAACTCCACTGTGAATTGCTTGTTTTGGGCTTTGCAGAACTGAAATCAGTTCCCAGTGTGACCACAAAGCTTTTACTGGAATTTAAGCAAGTCATTTAACACTAGATCCACAAAAGGCATAGAAGGTAGTGTTGTTGGACTGAGATACCCATCAAAATCCAGATTCTAAGTTATGTGTCTGAGCTACCTCTTCAAAAAGCCTCACTTTAAGCAAAAAGATGCCTAAACTAGCCATAAGGAACCAGTACCTGACAGGAGAGGTTCCATATGAACTATGAGAACTATGGCATGCCCTTGAATTTAAGCTTCCCTGATTCCAATTAAATATTCTGGCTGCTAATTTTACAGTAATTTTTATGCTCTTCAGCCCAGCTAGTATTACACTTCTACCCAAGCAGAGGCACTTTCAACAGTGAGACTGATGGAGACCTGTCCTATATTGCCCTCTGATCTGGAAGTTATAAAAGGTGATACATGAATACACATTTCCTCTGTGGGCAAAATCCAGCTTTACCCACACAGAGAAAGGAAAAGGGTGACACAACCAATGTCTCTCTTGTTTAATGTAGGATTCTATCTGCCGGGACACCTCAGGGAATGCTTACTGAATTGAGCTTGGGAATTCGCATGAAAGAGGAAAGTCTATGTTTTGAATCCTGATGCTATTTAGGTGTAGGACAGATACTCTATGAAGTCAAGTTCAAGGTTGTTGAAGGCTTATTCACAAAAATAAAGAAAATACCAAGAAAAGGGGTTTGGGGGGAGATTTTTTTCTTTGGAATTTCCCAGCCAACTACTTTGCTGTTTTCCTCCACAATTATGATACCCACAGCAGCCAGTAAACTATCAGCCAAGACTTTTATTTCTCAAGCTGGTGCCTGTACCTCCTGCCGTGGGAAAGGCAGAGATGTTTCATGCAATTTGACATGCTCAATATAAGATAAAGGTTCTGCCAGAGAGCTGGTGATAATGCATTCCTTGCTAAGCAACAGGCACTGTGACTGTCCTAGTTCACCTCAACAGATTCAACACTAGGACAGACAAACATCTCTAGGGACCTAAGGATAATAAGTACATGGGAGCAGAATGGCACCCATGTAAATGTGTGAAGCAAAGGGTTCTTGTTATTCTACTCAACATAAGAGACATAATAGCAATCAGAACTAATTGAAGAGAGGGTAGACTGTCAAGGATATCTATTTTGGGTGTATTAAAGCAGCACAGCCTGAAGTCAAATATAGGGTCAATTTAGGAAACACTGGTGGTGTCAAAACAAAACTGTTGCTCGGTTTGAACAAAAACTTGACATTTCTACATTTTCTACCAAAGAAACAGGAAATAGGTAACCATTTTGGTTTAAGTTCCAGGATTTTTGTGGTTAATTCAAGGCCATTAGTGAATCTGGGGCTTTTTGTCAGTGTTGCAGAAGTCTACAGGGTTTCCACTGGTCAGGAAAACCCAATGGAGTCTCCCAGGGCAGAGCTAAAAATCCAGAACTTTGGTTCCTCAGGTTATGATGGAGGTCACCAAGTGTCCAGGTTTCTCCCTCAGTGCCAAGGTGAAGTTATCATTAGAGTTAGGAATTTTAGGCTCTGAGAACAACAATATAGAGTTTAGAAATCCAGATCTACCTGCACAATAGATCTATCTTGAATTCACAAATCAAGGAAGACCAAGCTCCTGATTATTCTACCAAGCAGTAGTTTTTTTTGATGACAGGAAACTAGGAGGGCTTTTATGCAGAATTTTGCATGAGTTTTGGTGAAGTTGGTTTTGATTCATACAAATTGAAATTATCTAATGAAAACCCGCTTTTCCAAAACTTCCAGTTATACTACAGAAAGAAATTACATATCGAAGAATGCGATTGCTACGTTATCTTTGCAAACTCTTCCTCCTTGATCAGCTGGTGATTTTCTTCTCTATTTTCTCTTCTAAGCTTCTGTGTGGTTTTCTGTTCAGTGTTAAATAGTGATCTCCTGACAGTAGTATGCCTCAGAATCCATGTTGAAGGAAGAAATTCCTCTCCCCAGATGAAGGTCCAAGACTGCAAGGAGAGTGTGGAGCTCTTGTTTATGGGCACGAAATGTGTGGCCTAAATATTGTGTGTGTCCTCCAGCAGGAAACCAAATCAGAGAACTCATCACTTTGTCTACAGATGCCCGAAGATAAGAGGATATGCACACTAGTTTGCTTCTTTAATTTATCTTGTGAGAATAAATTTGCACCTGCAAAGTGAATAAAAACCTATCTCCGATCTGCAGCAAGTAGAGCAGGATAGTATTCTTGCAAGTGCAAAATATTCTTCTAGAATCCATCCTTCTGCACAAGGTGTTTTCATCTCCTTTCAGTCCTCAGGTCTGCAAATCATGCTGTGTAGTAAGAATGTCAGCATCAATTCTGGCTTCCCTCTGACTCCATTCTGAAAGAATTCTGAAAGCATGAAAGAGATCTTACTCTTAGCTTTCCAAATGAGTGTGTATGGCTCAGTTACTAAAGCAATGCTGTCCCAATGAGGAAATGACAAACTCATTCTGAGTATTGGGCCAGTTAAGAGTCTCACTTATTTATTATTCTGCACCGTTTCATTTGAATACAATGATATGTAAGTGCTTTCTTAAAGTGTTTCTGAGAATATATACCTTTTACTTGCAATAAGAAGAAGCCAAACTGAGCTACAAACTATGTAAACTGATGGAACCCAATCCATTCCATCTCCTGGAAAAGAAACTGATTTGTCTTTTCTGTTTAACTGTTAGATGAAGAATGAATAATCTGCTTTTATTCCCTAGCAATGATCTGAAAGAGAAATGGCAATATTTTGCTTTTGATTTCAATATTTTCTGTATTTCAATGTTTAAATTAAAATTATCCTTCCTAGAGCTTCAGCTAAGAAGTGATTTGCTAAAGTTTTCAATTTACAAACTTCATAGTCAGAAGTCCTGGCAGAAGGATGTGAGCTTTTCTTCTCAAGGTTGCATGATTTACAATGCCTGATCCGGCTCACGGAGGGAACGTTTTGCCATTTTCTCTAATGCTGCAGTTCTCTTCCTACTCATGTAGTTCAGCTGAGGAATATTTAGACTAGAGTGGTAAATGTTTGAGTGTTAAGACCCTCTTAGGAAAAAAAAATGGATAAGGGACATTTAGAGAACATTTAGAGAAATAACATTCGGAGAAATTATTTATATAACAATAGACCAAGAGATCCTTGCCAAAATATAGATTAATTGTGCCAGACATGTGCATACAATAAAAGAGTTTGTAATTTGAAGGAGAGGTGTAAAGGGGTTTCAAGCTTGTATCCAAGAAACAAGTAGGGAAAGGTTAAGGTGCTCTTAATAAACCCATAAAATCCTTCAGAGCTTACAAAGTCATCTGTTAAATGCACTCAGAATTGTACACAATCTGATGCTTTACAGTTCTACCTAGAGATCTCCACACATTTCAGAAAGCATTATTTAATTTTCTAGAGGGCTTGTCAGCATTTCCTTATTTCATAAGCACAAAGAGATACAAAGATTTTTCCAAAAGACTTTTAGCAGAATTTCTGATGCCTGATAAACCTGGAATTGGCTATAGATTTCTTGTTTGATTGTTTTAGTTTACTTAAAGGTAAATTTAAGTGATGCATTAACAAGCTTTGCTACTGTGCAGTTTTTGTTTGGTTTTAGTTCTGCTTGTGGGTTTTTTGAGGTTTATTTTTTTCTTTCCTTCCTAGCCATTTGTCTTCCCCGTTTTAGGTCCCTGAAAATGTTTCATATGCTACTTCTACTAAAGTTATTGATGCCTGCCTTTGTTTCAACAGCAGAAGGGCTGGAGACACCCATCTTATTCATATCTGAGTATCTCAAGCTGCAAACTTATCACTCTTTTTGTATAATTAGGTTTACAATATTAATACAGAATTTTACAGAATATACTTTTAAGAGTTAGATTTAGAACACACTGAGAGTTATTAGGGGAACAAGTTATTCAAGGAATAAACAAGGGATCTCAGGAAGAAATTTTCATAATGATATATTTATATCTATTTATTTGTCATAAATTAGATCTATGATGCCAAATGTCCTGTGAACCGTAATTCTAGCAAATTATCTGGCTGTAAGGTGCTATTACTGTTGCTATTACTGAAATTTGGTGGGTCAAATCCTATGGCTGGAGTGCAACTACTGATGAGTGCAGGCTGTTCAAGAGGGGCAGGCAAGGAAGGAGGGGCAAAGGGGTTGCCCTCTACACCAAGTGCTTTGGATGTGATAGACTGTGAAGAGATCTCTCTGAAGAATAGCCATGAGCAGCTTGAAAGCTTATGGGTAAGAATTAGAGACTGAGACAACAAAGGACACCTTGTGGTTGGTCTGTACTTCAGGCCGCCTGATCAAGGGAAGCCTATTGATGAAGCCGTCTTGCTCCAGCTACTGAGGGACAATAACATAGACAGTGGGATCAAGTACATCCTCAGCAAGTTTGCAGATGATACCAAGCTGAGTGGTGTGGTTGACATGCCTGAGGAAGGGGATGCTGTCCAGACGGACCTCAACAAGATCAAGAAGTGGACCCATATGAACCTCATGAAGATCAACAAGGCCAAATGCAATGAGCCAGCAATGTGTGCTTGCTGTCCAGAAAGTCAGTCATATCCTGGGCTGCATAAAGGGCCCCACTGCACAGAAGTATTCAGACGTTAATAGAAAAACTTCAAACTCATTGGCTTCAAGTCCCCTAAGGAAACTGAAAACATAGTCAGAGTTAGCTTATCCCTGTTCATTATTCAGTTAGCAAACAACTTGGAAGCTGGCACGCTCTACCTCTTCCCATCAGGGGAAAAACAAAGTGAATGTCCTTCCTAGGATCATGTTTATTTTTAGTGCTGTCCTTTATTCCAGACATTTATTTTAGCAAAATCAACATGTTGACTATGTCTTAGTGAAGCCTTGATAGTAAACGTGAACACTCCCTGCAACATTATCAGAACAGACAGATTTCTCAGACTCTCATCCTGTCATTGGACAAAAGCCCTCAGCTAGACAATACAACTGCTTGATTTGTGGGAAAGGCAATGTTAAGAGCCATAAATTGGCATTAAATGGAATCAGAATTGTTTGCTCCTTTTCATCTCATTGAACATACAGACTGTTTGGCTGTGTTTATACTGCTGAGTTGATTCAAGCCTTGAGGCTGAATAGCACTGGCTGGCTTGTGTCCACACTCCACAAGGTCAACTCCCTCTACAACTGACTTCTTTCAGTGACAGCTGAAGTGCTCCAAAACAGAGTGAAGGAGAGCACTAAGAATTAAGCAGTGTGACAGTAAGTGTGAATACCTGAGCTCATTACTTGGTCCTCTTTGGTTTAGCAGTCTAGATACTCCCTAAAGAAAAAATATCCAGTTGCTGTGAAAACTTGAAAACAAGTGTTTGGAGCACCAGTGACAATGCATCCATTAGATGTGTGAGTCTATAGGGGTATGTGTTGCAGCCTAGGAAGAGGGCTCCTCTCTAGCACTCTCAGTAACATTCATGTCTGGAGAAGCAAAGCAGAGACCTGCCTCTCAAGATCATGGTCACAGTAGTCATGGATCACAAAGAATTCTGCTGAAAGCTGAGTTTATAAGAATCACATGCACCTTGGTATAGCCTAGGCAGCTGTGCCTGCCTGCACCCAAGGGCTGGTTACCCCTTCTGCATGTATGTACACACACACACAGATATACATATGGGAGACAAAATTTATATGCATAGATATACAGATAGATTTATGAAATACAACTAGCACTTCTCTTGTTTATATAAAATAAAACCACATTGTGCTATGGCACTCAGTATAATTTTAAATTGCTGCTAAGAAATCTTCCCAACAATGGAGCCATTGATTTGAGTATGGTCCTTTTAAGATGTTGCCCTGGGCTGCTGTTGGAAAGCTGCTTTGCAGGCTGCAAGATATATCTTTTTGTTGTGTAACACCAAGGGTGGCTTAGGACATGAGGCCATCTGAAATACTGGTTAGTCTGGCAGAAGCCAAGCCCTACATGAGTCACACTTGTACTGCATCTTCATGCAGTGTGGGGGTGGGACACTGGCACACACTATCTCTTACTCTCTGCCTAGTTCTTCCCAGTCCATAAACAACTGAGCTTGCTCCAGAATTAAGCTTGAGGGTGAACTAGCACTTAAGTAGCATGGACAATCAGGAGATAACACTTAAGCACAAAAATCCAGCAGACACCAACAAGACAGTATAGATGAACTGTGTGTTTAGTAAATTTGAAATCACATTTTTCCTGTGTTAAAACTTCCATCTAGAGTAACTCAGACCTTTGTAGTGGAGTTGGTTAGGTTGGATTGGAAAACTTACTTAGATAATACTGAATTTCTGCCTTGAAATGTTGAGTCCAGAGACTAGAAAGGTGTAGTATCAAAATTCCACTCCTGTTAAATATTGAACATGCTACTCCAATATATTGATTTCCCTTGATATGCTCACAAGGTGATATGATATTGAAAATACAGCTAATCATCCCATATTGATGGCCAGATTATCTTTGCTGAAGTTAAACCGTGTTCTAGGCATATGATCTGTCTGCATGATGGAAACCCTAACCCCCATTCACAGAGCAGTAGGTCTGTGCCTGTGTATTTTATTAGACTCCTAAACAACCTCTATAACTACACTGGAAACGTGGTATTAGAGAGGATGTGTTTAGGCACTGACCTGTTAACGGTCTGTAAAGTTTAACTGGTGGCATAGACCCTGTCATGGTATGGCACGTTCCAGTTAGTGCTTTCCCAAAGTCCAGGCCCAGCTCAGGGCTTGGCATAGTCCTGGGACTTTTCCCAAATGCAATATGAACAGAGCCACCTGCTCTAGGTGAGAGGAGAGTTTCGCTGTGTGGTTGCAAACCGTAGTGTGACATTTGCTTTGGGGGGCAGAGAATTGGCTCTTATCCATTTTATTTACTGATAGAGATGTAGCCAAACTGATCTATGCAGAGCCAGCTTAGCTTCTGAACACTCAGTGTGCTGTTGCACATTAGGAATTAGGATGCGGAGATTTCAAATTTCCTCATTTTAGGTTTGGAAACACATTTTTTCATTTACTCGTGGAATCCCAACACTTCAGTTACTCGAATAAAGGAGAATTAGCTGCAAGCAAACAAAGTTGTATCTACAGGAACACAACCATTTTGGCCAAAATATGCCATAGGTGCCTCTACATTGGTGATCATCATGTCTGAATGTTATACATCCTTTTGTAGCTATTTTTGGTCATCTTGGTTTGAGATCTAGTTTTTCAAAACACATCACAATACACCAAGAGAGAAAGCGAAGAAGTCAGTAGACCTCCTCTGAGTCTGCCTACAATGGCGTGCATATCATCTAACTTCTACACAGCTTTATATCTGAGCTCATCTGTAAGCTCTCTTTCAAGTCATTAGAAATGAACAAGTAGTTTTAGGGACTGATTAATCTGTCCTATTTTAGATACATAGGAACAGGTGAAACATACCTTAAAATTGTCTCTTTCTCTCCAGTTGTTATAAAGGAATCACATGGCAATCATCTCACACGTAATTTCTGCACATTTACAGAAGACATACATAGCTTCTAATTCCTCAGTCTACAATGGTGCCATACAATAATTTTTAATATTTTCCTCGAACTTTCTGAATAAATCCATACACAGCAGCAGCAGTAGTCAGTCAAGGCATAGCTTTTGCTTACGTGCAGTCCCCCCATGGTGGTCAGGCAGTGAAGGGGAGGGCCGCAGACCTGAGTGGGATGTAGGTGACACATGTTGGCCCAGGGAAGGGGTACCTTGGGGGCCCTCCTCAGCACATGGAAAACACAGTGGCCATGGATCTGGTGGGACCTGGGCTCTGCTACAGCTGCAGCTTTATGGCATGTTAAATCTCTGGCTACTCAGCTACCAAAGGAAACATGAGCGGCCACAGTAGTTATGTTCTTTATAGGAAATGAATAAGCACAAAAAGGCCATCTGATACCCCACAGGCCAATGTGCGAGTATTGTCTTATTAAGGATAAAAGAGATCTGAGGAACTGTCAGATCTAGTACTCTGGCTTTTTAAAATATATAATAACTCTGTCTTCCCTAACCCTTCAGTTTTTTAATTCTTCAGAAGAAAAAAAAAAAAGAGTAACTTTGAGACTTCTTTCGTTTAACATATCTTCCATTTAATAGTACCAGAAAGATTTTAAAATGCTGTATTAATTATGGGCCAGATGTTGTATGCAGGGCCAAGCTAAATTGATAGGACTGTTCAGGGCTATAAGCGCTGTGCCACGAAGTTGTGTGTTTGTAGTCAGTTCTCAGAGGAAGGGTAATGTGGCTACGTACCACTGAATGAGAACTTGGACCCAGACACACTGAGAATATCTGTATGATTTTAAGAGTTATGTTATCTGTTAAAGTATTTTCTGCAAAACTTCTGTAAAGGATTTCCACTTTGGTATTCAGGAACTGAACTACACATTTCAATTGGATTCACCTTGATTTGCTGCAATGTGCTCTGTACATTTATTGTTCTTTTTGGGTGCTGTTCAGATGCTTTTGTACTTGGTTTATAAATAGTACCTGAGATTTAAAAACCTTTCCAAAAAATGTGGACACAGAATTTCCATTAAAATGAACAGGAACTTTGAACCCTATGCCTTCAGCTGGCACTAAAATTTCTGAAGCTGATTTGGACTATTATAATATTGTACAAATAATTATTGATCTCAGTATATTGAATACTTTATTTCACCTTCTTTCCTTGCAAAATGAAGAAAAAATAAGATAAAAAAAAGCATTTCTGATGAGAATTTCATGGCAACATATTTTGATTTTTGATTTTTATCAATAGCACAAAAGTCAAATTAAAGTATTTTGCAGAGACTAGTGCTACTTTTCAGAATCATCTTGCTTTTACATTCAAAACAAAAGTAGTCTCCTGCTATGTTTTCTACTTTCCTAGCTCCATTCAGTAAACCACAAAACTCAAGCTTTTTCTTGGCTTCCCATTTGCAGAAGACACCAATATGAAACTAGGTATGTAATGATACTATTAGCAACATATAATAATAGGTGTATGCAATGTAGTATATATACACTATAATCCTTATTACATATTTTATATACTAATGTAAGAATATTGAAAAATAGATTCCATAATGCTCCCCTCCTCATGGTGTACACCCCCAAGATTTTAAAAACATGTGAGTAACAGATTCTGAGATATGAGCATGCTGAGTTACTAGGGCCATCTGACTCCCGACATGGCATCCGATCTATTACACCTAATCTATTCTAGAATGTAATCATACTTACACAAATGGCCATTTGGATATAGTGTCTCACAATAATCTGCTTCATCTAAACTTTAAATCAAGAAATTTTGTCCAGTGTACAGTTTTATTTGAAAATCTTTGGCATGACCAATAGGAAACTTGAAATGTGCTTTCCCAGAGGGGCCTGTTTGTGTAAATCCTATGGGATACACAAAGGGTCACTTGCAAAGAGAGATGAAAGAATTTTAGTATTTACTGCTCTTGGAATAACTGAGCGCAGATGACAGGACCTCAGAAAATAGACCCTTGAGGTGTTCTGCAGAAAGATGGTACTGACTTTCTTCCTGCTGTGCTGGTGTTGGGTTGAAAGTACAGAGTTGTCTTTTGTGTGGGGTCTCTGTTACTCCATTAATGGCAGATGCAGAGCAACTTAGAATTGATCTTAGCATTTTTTTGTATATTGGATGACAAACGGAGATGAACCACTCTCAAAACAATTTAAGCACAGTTTTCTGTACATTATTCAGGCAAAGTTTGTCCTGATGATGTTCTCATCACGTGGGTTGCTTACAAGAAGGCTGGAGAGGGACTTTTCACAAGGATATCCAGCCACAGGCAGCCATAAGACAAAAGGGAATGGTCTTAAGCTGAAGAAGGATAAGGTTTAGATTAGACAGATTTACTGTGAGGGTGGTGAGGCACTTACACTGGTTGTCCAGAGAGGTTTTGGACTCCCTGTCCCTGAAAGTGTTCCAGGCCAGTCTAGATGGGACTCTGAGTAACCTGGTCTCAGACCATGGAAGGAGGTTTGGAACTAGGTGGTCTTTAAGGTCTCTTCCAATCCAAACCATTCTATGATTCTATCACATTGGTACAGAATCTCTCAAAAAATATGTATCCCATAGCATTCTCAGGTGAAAGAAGAGAAGGGACTAAGTCTGCTACAAAAGCCGATAAAAAATAACACAAAATTAGGGGCAATATACTCTGTCCAACTAATATGCATGAGGGACAGTTGCATTGAACATAGTCAATAAAGTAATACATTTAGATCACAGCTGGGCTGAAGACAGTTCAGTAGATCTTGCTGTTGAAATTACCATGTGTACCCAAATGGTTTGTGGCAAGCTTTGCACCTTGCTGCAGGGTCTCCTAGGAATGGTACTGCCATAGCTAGCTCAGTTTCAAACTTGTTCTCTTCTTCCCTGTCTGCCAAAACTTGAATCCAGAAGTCTCTGCCTCTGGCTTTGCAACCATTTTCCATAGGTATTGATGTGGCAATGGTTTTAATGACAATATTAGAGAAAAAAAAATAAAAAATAGGCCTAAACCAAAAGTAAAACAAGCTTATTTACCTGCAGTCAGAAATTCTGGAGATATTAATCTATGTAGCCACCATTGACCCATCTGTGTAGCCACTGTCTTGACATGCAGTGCCAGGTGCAGTTTTCTTGTTGGAAATGGTACATGTCAGTGCTTATTACAGTGTCATTTCCTCTCCTTTCCTGTCATACATTCATGGTCAGAAGAGCAGAAAATATCTACCAGATTCCTGACAAGACGAGAAGGTGAATGGGTATTGAGAGCATCCCGGGGCTCTTCTCTTTTGCAAGAATATGTTTTCTATCCAATTTCTCCTTCTTTGAATGTCTCCCATATAACAGGACTTGAGGATAGCCTGGAAAACACTTGTGTTCTACTTCCAGTGTTGTCCATGACAAGGTTTGTGAGTCAGAGCCCTGAGGTGACCCAGGTCCCAGCCCTGGGTGTTCATTAACATGTTCTGTTCATGAAGTAGAGCTGAGCCATGGGGATGCAAATCTCCAGAGATGGGGAGGATGGAGAGATGAGGTCTGTGACTCCTTAAGTGGCCCGATGTTGGGCCATGGTTTGACTTGATAATCTTAGGGGTCTTTTTCAACCTAAATGACCCTATGATTTAAATGTGCTATCGGACCTTGTGAGCAACGGGCTTAATAGGGGTTCAATGGCACTGAGATTGGAACCATGTGGCTGGACCATTGCAAAGACAGGAGACAGACTCAGGAGACAGCTGTATGTATTAGAGTAGGACATAAGCTCATAAGATTGGAGACGTCTTTTATATTCCTTTTCTCTGTCCTAATTCATTGAATAACGAGAAAGCACAACTGCTATGACTATTGGTATATCTTAGAGATATATGTTACAGTGACTAGAAGCAAGAAATAACTATTTAGTTCTCTGAAGGATATTAACCTCTGGAAAGACTCAGCAGGATGTGCATGTATCTAAGTGGATAAATAATTCCATGACATGTGTAGGGGTCTAATACCCAGAGCAGTCCCTCAGACAGGGAGTTTGCTCTTAACAGTAGGACCCTTTCTGTCAAATATACCTTTTTAAAAATCAAAGTGTGGGAATCTAATAAAGTGGCTCTTTTCATATTGATTTCATCAATACAAAATACGATTTAAGAAGACACATTGTGGAGCTTGATTCAAAAGCTGAGACTAGAAGCTTTAGCATAACCTCCTCCTGCACAGCCTCAGCCCTGCTTTTTCCACTCTGGGTCTAGGCCCTCAGAAACATGGAAAGGGCAGCAGGAAACTGGGTGATCCTGCTGTGAGTGCTGCAGTTGAAATGTGTGAATGGTGATGATAGCAAGAGAGGAAACTCAGAAAGGAATTGAAAACTGTCTTTTTGCTGCAAAGATTTAACATAGGTTTCATTGCTTTAAGCATTGCCTTGTCAGATCATTGCCCATTGACAGAGCTTTAGTAACTGGAGTTAAACAAACTGTCTGGATTGTGTCTTTCAGTTTTTCATAATAAAGGAAGTGAAAAATGCTAGAAATCAATTGCACTTGGATAGGAAACTTGTAAAGGACTTTCTTGATCGAGAATAAGTTTTACAGAAAGTGTGGCTGTTGTGGGAGATAAAGAATAGTTAATACATTTTGGGGGAAAAAAAGAATGAAATGTTCACATTTTTCTGTCACTTAACACCAAATGTTCAGCCCAAGGAAAAAAGGTATGGATTAAGCAGAAGACTACCAAAGTTAGTTAAAGTTTATCGTTCACATATTGCCTAGAAAATGTCATTCATTTCTATCCTAATTATTCCATATTTGGGCCGTCTGGCATTCAGTAACAAGTCATTAGCAAGATAGACAAGCTGCTTATTGCAGTACAATCTGAACTCCTCTGGAAAAAGTTTGCAAAACAATGAAGGGTACAGAAAACATGAGCAACATGTTCCAATTTCCCCAGGCTCACCAGACAGCAAAGGTACATGATACGAAGCTAAGATAACCTGAATCCATTTCAAAATGTGTTTTAAAATTAAGGTAAAAAATTCAGTTCAACTCTTCTGTAACACTGAGGCCAGGAGTTGAGAGTGTGTTGTATCACTTCTTTTAAACTCTACTAGGAGTTCAGGCAGAGGAGACCAATAGAAGGTCTAGGTACAGTTCCACCACAGGATTTAAGGATGATTGTGGCTGTTCACTCAACACGCAAAGACTCAGTTGTTTTGTCTTTTCTAGGGATAAATGCGTCCCATTGTCACAGCACAATTTGAACCTACCAAAGGTAGTTATTGTCAATCTTTACAACACCCACTTTCCTCCACGCCCTTGCACTGCACAGCATTACTCTCCCTCTTTCTATATGTCATCTGGCCGATCCAAGTTCTTTGCAACAGGAGATGTTATTTAGCAGCAATTTTCCATGATGTAGAGCTGGCTGCCACCTGAAGGTTTGCCTGACATTTTTGCTGCCCTGTCTCCTGACATACTCTCAGGTGTTTCATATGTGGAAACTGACTATCAAATTTGGCTTTGAGTGGCCTCTCATCTGACATGTGCATCAGCTGCCTCGGAGAACACAGCTCACAGGAGTATTAGTACAGCACTCAACATTTGATGGGACTGTGAATAACAGGCTAATTGCACTGTGTGCTTATTTATACCAGCAACAACATAGTAGTCGGTGCAGGTGAAATTGGGAAGTCACATGCCTTGATAATGACAAGCTGTCCATGTTTCACAGGAGTATGAGAAAGTGGTGATGACAGCTGTGTGACACTTTGAAGCCAGATGCCTCCTGTATTCCACATACGCTGTCCTTTAATCTCCTAAGAGTCGTGCTGGATTTTGCTGTGCTCTAGGTGACTTCGTCTCTTGCTGTGACACTCCGAGACAGCCTCCTGCTGCGGAAGCAGAATTGGTCCGCAGGCTTCAGAGCTATGTTGTCAATACACGTGGACGGGCCAGTCTATTTTCTAGCACTGTGAGTGGTGAGTCTGGAAAAGAACCTCCATTTTCTTTTTACTGGTGGTCAGTCCAAATTGCCTGGCAGGATTATTGAAATATTGATTAATGGGATGTGCAATGACTACTAGGCTGTTGATGAAGAGCAGGTTCCAGGCCATGTCTTTATAACCTTTCGTTTAGCACAGAGGCTCTAGGGCTGCAGGAGGGAAAGTAGCTCTCAGGATGTTATTGTTATTCCACCCTCTAATGGTTCTTCTGTACTGGAAGAACATTCTTTTGGTGATTATGTATGATTTGCAAATAGTAAGCATCTTAGAGTGACTCAACCATGAACAAACATAAATATGTGAAAAGGCATTTTAAGCCATGTCCCCATAAACCTTTACATGTAATAAGCTTGAATGTGATGTTTGATCCACTAATCATTCTGAGACTTACTAAGGCCAGAAACATAAGCATTAGTTAAGTGCAGATTGAGACTGCTCTGTATTTGACTAGCTATTTTCCTGAGAACTTTCTGACCTAAGTGTGTGACAGAAGCTTTCTTTTTTAAATAACTTTATGAATGTTTGCTGGCATGGCAAACCAAAGGAACAAGATACAATAGCCCCTTGGTATAAATCTCTGTTAATGAGATCAGGACTAGAAACCTCATTGTTCAACTCACATTCTGTCTGAACGCAATCTGCTTCTCAAATTATAAATCAGGGGCAAGACACTGTACCATTGTGTAACCCTACACCCTGGCTCTGGAATGTTTCCTAGTCACAAGAGGATTGTCATCATTTCAGTTACGAGAGAACTATCTAACAGGCTTGGGCCATATTTGGTCTACAACCCCCCCCTTGAATGAAGACAAATCCCCCCCACTTGCAGGAGGGTATTTTTTGTAGCAAAGACACAGAAGCATGCATTTATAGTGTGCCACATCTTGGAATCTAGAAACAAAAGAAAAAAGCACTGTCAGAAGCAGTGCTCATTGCTAAAGATTAAGAATATGTTTATGTATATTCTATATATCTCCATCCCTCTAGAAAACAAACACACATACGTGTAATAAGATCATAGAATCGAAAGGTTTAGTTCTGTCTGCAAAGGCTCATTGTGTGTGCGAAGCCTCTGCCATCCCATGAGACCTCACAGCACATTCTGCTTCAGAAAGAAAGATCCCCTCTAACGATCTCAGTCAGAGAGAGGGACTTAGTCACAGGGTGTGGATGGTGCAGTAATTTCAAGAGCTCTGAAGGACATAATTGCTTCCACATTTTCATCCAGCTTTCTAGCAATCCAAGAAAATGGGGAAAGACCTACTATATTTATTACTGGCTCAGAAGCTGTATAGAAGATCCCAAGCTCACTCATCAGCTCCACCAAATGTAACTCATTAAATACTTAACCTAAATGCACAACCTTTCAGTCAAGTCACCTTTTGTCTTTGGTAGGACTCAGTCTACAGGAAGGGAAAGAGGTTCTCTCTTAGTACCCTGTGCTCTGTCTCCCTACTTCTTCCTGCTGTTCAGAGCAATATCATGAAAAGTCTGTGTAAATACTCATTCTTCCCATCAAATCCCCACTAGCTGAAACCTCCCTGTGCTGTTCTCAGCTACTGAGAACATCTGTGTTGGTACTGCCTCAGCAGCTGTGCAAAGCAGCACCGCATAGCTCTGTTCTCCAAAGGCAGACCATGGGCATGGGTTCACTGGACAACACAGAGATCAGTGCTGCAGTGTGAATAACCAAGAGAAAATAACTCTTGCACACTGACCATATGACCTCTGAAGGCCATGTTCCCTAGTGCCAAACCCTTTGCCTACAGCTGAGAACAGAATTCAGGCTGCTTGATTGTGCAAATTTTGCTTTTTATTAGACAGCCAAACTGAGAAATCAGAAGGGGAAATAATTTCCACAAGCAAGAAATTACCAAATTGGTAAAAGTGGACCTGAAACTAAACATTTCACATAGCTTTTGACTAATTGGATTAAGCTAGTCTCAAAACCTTACCTTGAAGTGAAAAGTCACATTTTTATATACAAACAGAAATATTTCAGCTTTTCTGATTTCTTTTCTTTGATCAAAACTCTGAATATGAATTATTTCAGGAGCATTTCCTTCTTTAGAAATATATGTTTTCATTTATTTGGTTTGCTTAATGTCACAGCTCTTCAATGACCATCAAATAGCAGACAACAGTCCATTCTATCAGCATTTTTACCTAACTACAGCATGGCACAACCTTAAAGGAATTCAGGATCGGGGAGAGGCGACAAGGCCCAGGAGGAAGAAAAGAGGAACAGACATTGCTAAAAAGGGGAGAAGAGAAACGAAAAAAAAAGGCAGAAGAAGTAGGGGCGGGCCGGGGGAACGGATATTTTTTGTTTTTTGTTTTTTGTTGATTTCGTTTGTGTGCTTATCGGGGGGAATCGAACGGGGGGGCTCGTGAGGTGGCGCCAGGGCCCGGCCGGAAACATCACGGACGCCGGCTGGCAAGGACAAAGGACCGGCACGGGGACCGGCCCGTGCACGGCCCGTACACTACGGGGACCCACTATGAAAGGAAAGGAACGGGAAAGGGCCCGGCCAGGGCCCGGGACCGGCCCTGCCCGGCCCAGTCACTGGCCCGGCCCGGACAGGCACGGACAGGCCAGGCCCCGGCCGGCAATGCCCTGCCGGCCCTTCCCTTCCCTTCCCTTCCCTTCCCTTCCCTTCCCTCCCCCCCCCCCTCCTTGTTTTTTTCTATTTTTTTTCTTTTTCCTTTCTGTTTTTATTTTCTTTTTTGTTTCTTTTTCTCTGAAAGAGCACAAACTATTGGATACAGATTAAATAAAAATGTTGAACAATTGCTTCCTTCTCCAAACAAGAACAAAATTAATATATACAATAATAGAGACTTTATATGTAGATTCATGTCACCCACAGCGACTTCTGTTGTCTGGATCATGGCCACCATTGTGGCTGGCTTGGGATTTATATTCAATATTGAAGGAATCCTGCAGCTATGATTTGAAATACAATTCCAAAAACATTGTGGAGTCATCTTTAGTTTCTTTTGTAATGTGCATTGTCATTCCCATTTTGTCTGCGGAATTTGACAGTATCAGTCATGTTCTCCTCCCAGCAGCAGCGCTTTACCACAGCTGCTGCCACACAACTCAAGACTTGGGTACTATATACTGGCCTAATACAGGCAAATGCATATTTTGAGGGCGCACTTTAGTCTCAAATGCTTTGAAGCACCCTCAGTCCTAACAGCCTATGGTTGTACAACACAGCAGTATTCACTGCTGCAATTCTACACACACTTTAGCTGCCCCTAAACAATGTCATAAAGGTTTACTTGTGCCTGTTTTGGCTGCAAAACACAGTGTTTAAAATTCTTGAAGCATCAATTACAGGTGTCAGTAGTGGCTCTGCAAAGGCCTTCGGCCCTTCACAAGGCTACAGTTCTGTTAGTCTGTGAATTTTGTAGCTACAGAAAATACTTTTTCCCCAGGAAAGCAAACTGGCCAGGAGCAGTGGCAGGGAGAAGGAAGGTCTCTGGCTTCTCCCTGCCCCCCTCTTCCCTCCCATTACCACTGCAGCTCTTGCCACCACCAAGACCTTACCAATGAGCATAGGCAAGGACCCTGCTGCCTTATGATCCTGGCTGGCAGAAAGTTCCAGAGCCTTGTTCACAATCCCCAGGCTGCTGTGGCTGGGGCTGCAGCTCAGCCTATCCCTGTCTCGCTGCCTGTCCCTGCCAGCATGGAGGATTGTCATAGTCCCCATGTGTCTGCAGCTGCACCTAGCCCTCACATTCACAGCACCATTATGCCTGTCACTACTGCCTCCCATGCCAGCAGCAGGCCTCAGGTCTGTTGACTCCTGCCATCCTAGAGCCTAGCTGCAAGTGCTGGAGTGGATGATGGCTATTGGCTGTGGTGCCCTCCCAGATGTGGAGGGAGATAATATTCTTCCTGGCATTGGAGGCTGCTGCACAGGCGATGGAGGAGAAGGTGGACCGTGTCAGAGGCACTTTCACGCCCTGCAAACCCTTGATGGGGCATAAAGGTTGTGTTAACATCGACCTCTTTCTTCTAACCCTGGCCTTTTCCTGGCAATGTCTGCACTCAGGAAGCTGCTTGTCAATCACACTCTAATCAGGTTCTGCTCTGCTGCCGTTTGCAACCCATTTGGGACATTCTCCCAGGCTACTGCCTTGTATGAGCTGATGGCAAAAGACAATGCTGTGTGTACACCACTATTGTAACTTTTCCTGAGTTAAGCTGTAATGGATGTGTCATCACACACCACATAGTGCCACAGAAGAGCTGTGGAGCTGCCATCTCCTGCTGAAATCTTGCCTTTATTTGACCTGGGAGCCTTACTACTTGCTTGCACGTGATTATTTTTTGGGACCATTTCCATGTCATTCTCTGTAAAAGTACCAAGGTGTGCTTGCACCTGAAACCACGGGTGTTCAATCAAGTTTGTACGTAGGTACAAATTTAAAGAAACTTTGTGGGTGTTTTGAATTTAGGCTCGTACTGGAAACCATAATGTTAAATTGGTTTTCATACTAAATTTTTATCACATGAACAATATGGATTAATTTATTTAAAAAAGCAGTTAAAATGGTAGGCAGAGTGAAGGTACCCAAATTTTGTATGTTCACTTCTAAACCAAGCTTGTTGATTTTACCATAGTTAGTTTTCTTTATACTTGAAAAATAAAGTTAAGCCATTTTTTTTTTTTTTAAATTTTGTGTGTTGCATAGAAAAGCCTGGGAACACCAATCAGAAGAATAACCATCAACTAATTGGAACAAAAGACCTTGTTGGCTTTTCACAAGTGCTCAGAATCCAGCTGCTGCCCCTGGGCCCACTCTCATAGTGCAAATTCATGATGCCCAAGAGTCACACTGTTCAGTCACCTAAACAAAAACCTATAATTCACTATTGTCAAAAGAGCCAAAGTCCCCTCAGAAACAAGGTTATTATCTTTGAGTTGAAGCCTGTTACCCTAAATAAAAAAACTAAATTGAAAATCTTTTCCTAGAAATGTAAATGCAGGCAACCTGTTTTTGAAAGAATGTCTCCATGTAATTGAGGAAGCTGACTCATGGGCTTTACTTCTGCCACCTAAACCAATTAACAGGAGTAGAAACCTGGTTAAGCTGGTGCTCTGGCTTGCTGACTATCAGGACAGCTTTTGATCCATGGTCTCTGGTATTTGGATTATTTGCTCTCCCCTCTCTTAATCTCTGTGGGGAAACCTTCCTCTGCTATTTAAATATGAAATCCTCACCATACTGGAATGTTGCAGGGTACTGCTTACAAACAGAGATGTCAGGGCTCAGTATTTCAGTGCAAACCAATGTTGAGTTCCAACTCAGAAGGCCCTTTGTTTATTTGTTTCATGTCTTTTGCTGGAAATTCTACATGTATTTGATCACCTAAGACACTGTAAGTCCTGCCATACATAAGAATTTTTAGACATGTGGACTTCAGCTATACTTTCCCTTTTCTGGCAGCAGTGTCAGTACAGATGGCAACAGTGATTAAAAGACACCAAGTTTCTCAAATTTTTATGATTAAATACAGTTTATCTTAAGAGGCTCCAGACTGAAGTCAGCTCCTTCAAGCCTGTCAGATTTTTCCTCCAAAGACGTTGGAATCCCTAGCTAGAGGAGAAAGGTTATTTATTATTTATTATTCCATTCTTCAAAACATTGTATCAAAAAAGAAATCAATCTTTCCCTAAACATTCTTTGTAAAATTTCAGCTGCTAACTATTATTTGCATATGTAGCTCACCATAGTCTTGGTTGACACAACATACCAGCAGGTAGCTCTAATCCCCGATAAACTGTCCATTGTTACGATGGCATGTTCTCCTCTTCTCTTTTTCTCACAGGTTGGTTCCCTCCTAAGCAATGGCAGCACTTTTTACGGATAATGGCATGATGATCTTGGTAGTATGATGGGGAACAATAAAGTTTTTAAAATACTTTTGCCAAATAATCATTTAATAGCTTCTTTTGGGAAGATGCATTCCAGTTACAGAATACCAGTGTTCCTCGGGGGGCATATTCCCATGGTTGCACTGTTATGGAGCTCCTTAAATAAAGCTCTCCTAAGTTTCCATACTCTTTGTTCCAAAGGCTAGCAATGACACTGTGTGGGGTGGAAGTCCCATACTTCCACCACAGCTCTGGTGGAAGTATAGGACTTAATTCCCCAGACAAACCCTACCCTACTCTACCTAATTCTTACTATATACTTATATGAGCAGAAAATCAGGCATCTAAGAGGGAGTTATAAATCCAGAGATTTAGTAAATTGCTTTTATTGCTTCTTACAGCTAATTACCAGCCTAGAACTTTTTTTTTAAAAAAAGTGTGGATATGGCACATGGAGACTTGGTTTAGTGGTAAACATGGTGGTGTCAGATTGGACTCAACTATCTTAGAGGTTTTTTCCAACCTAAATGATTCTGTGATTCTATGATTCTGTGAATGTTTATCTACTTTGTACTGAAAGAGCAGAGGAAGAGCAAACAGAAGAAGTTAAAAAGTCACCATTTCTTTGCACTTAACTAACTTCACAGATTTAGGTATCATGCTGGTTAACTAACAAAGGGCCTTTAATCTAGAACTGGCATAACAACTCAGGCAGGTTTTTTAAAATTAATTTGACAATAAAGTGCAGAATAAAACAGACAATTATCCTAAAAATGCTTACCAGTCAATTTAAATTCGTTATTTGAGTTTTGCTTTCTTCTTTATTTTGTTGCTAATTTTGTAGTGTCAAACAGTATAGACACTGCATATAAAGCACATAAAGCTGCAAGATCCTGTAGCAGATAATATCAGTGTCTTCTGTACATTTGCAATGGATTGCTAGCTGAGGCACTCTGGCACTGCTCTGAGGTCACTGCAGGTTTCACCAAAAGGGAGAACATGCATTGCTGAATACTCTATAATGAAATGGAGAATAATGAGATATAAATTTAAATCGAAATGTGATTATGTACAACATTCAAGAAACATCATTTGATGGTATTATGTGATATGTTTTCCATTATATCAACAATTGTGTACCTTCACCTGGATTTAGAGGCTGGTATTACAGAGTACAATGTCCTTCACAGAAATTACTGAGTGAATATCCATACTTTATTAGAGTGCTCTGAAACTAGAAGAGCTGAAGCAGGGTGTTCTCTCAGTAAGTAAAAATTTTAAATCCCAGTGTTTCTTTCTCCTATCATAGTTGATGAAATCTCATTCATCTGTACTTTTTCTGAAGATGGCTACTTGTTCAACAGTTCACTCTTATCACTAAGAATTATTCTAAACGAGTGGCTGAGATCTGAATGTTTATCTGCAATTGGACACCTGTTTAAATGTTTAAGTATACATTTGTAGGGAAAGAAAGGTCTTAAATGTCCATCAGAGAACTTACAGTTCCAGAGACTGGACAGCCTGAGTAATATGTAGTGTTTATATCTTATTTGCGAAACAAAAATTTTGTAGATGAAGAATTAGTGGGAGGAAGCTTTCTCACAGACCAGCCAGCCAAGGAAAAACACATTGCTGAGAGGAACAGATTTGTTTCCTGGGATTTTTTTTTTTTTGTTTGTTTGTGTTTGTTTTTGTTTTGTTTTGTTTTAATGTAGGACAGACTATGAAGAAAGGACCAGAGAGCAAGCTCAAAAATATGTTAGTAAAACACAGTTAGATCCAATAAAGGTAACTCTGCTGAAAAATGCAAAATTTAAAAGATGTTTAGCCATAAAACACTAAATTTATAAGATAGGAGGCAGAAGAAAGGCAGCTGATATTCTAAGTTACACCTATTACTGAGGTTCACAAGAAGAGAGGTAATGATGTACCCTGTGGTCTTTTCACAGTTCCACCTCAAAACCAGGCAACCATTTTGAATTTATGAGCTGGGATAATTCCTGAGGTGTTTCAGTCTCAAATTCAGTAAGTTGCAAAAGCCTTATGAATAAAGAATATTTTCTCTAACATTTTTGGTAACAGTTTATCCAGTAAAGTATATGAAGTATGTGACAATCATCTTGAGTGCGATCATACAGCATGTACAGGACTAGGGGATCAGGCCCAGCCAGCATGGGTTTAGGAAAGGCAGTTCCTGTTCCACTGATCTGATCTTCTTCTATGTCCATATGACCCATTTAGTGGATGCAGGAAAGGCTGTGGATGTTGTCTACCTGGACTTTAGTAAAGCCTTTGGCACAGTTTCCCGCAGTATTCTCCTGGAGAAACTGGCTGCTCATGGTGTGAATGGATGCATTCTTCACTGGGTAAAAAACTATCTGGATGGCTGGACCCACAGAGTCGTGGTGACTGGTGTTACATCCAGCTGGTGGCTGGTCACAAGTGGGGTTCCCCAGGGCTCAGTACTGGGGCCAGTTCTGTTTAATATCTTTATTGATATCTGGATGAGGGGATCAAGTGCACCCTCAGTCACTTTACAGTCGGCACCAAGTCGGGCGGGAGTGTTGATACGCTGGAGGGCAGGAAGGCTCTGCAGAGGGACCTGGACAGGCTGGCTTGATGGGTCAAGACCATTTGTATGAGGTCCAACAAGGCCAAGTGCCAGCTGCACCTGGCTCAAAACAAGCCCAGGCAGTGCTACGGTCTGGGGGCAGAGTGGCTGGAAAGCTGTCCAACCGAAAAGGACCTTGGGGGTGCTGGCCAACAGCAGCTGAACATGAGCCAGCAGTGTGCCCAGGTGGCCAAGGAGGCCAACAGCATCCTGGCCTGTATCAACAATAGTGTGGCCAGGGAAGTTATTGTCCACTTGTACTCAGCACTGGTGAGGTTGCACCTCAAATCCTTTGTTCAGTTTTGGGCACCCCATGATAAGAAAGACATTGAGATGCTGGAGCATGTCCAGAGAAGGGCAATGGAGCTGGTGAAGGGTCTGGAACATAAATCCTATGAGGAGTGGCTGAGGGAGTGCAGTTGTTTAGCCTGGAGTAAAGGAGGGTTAGGGGGGACCTCATTGCTCTCTACAACTACCTGAAAGGAGGTTGTAGCCAGGCAGGGGTTGGTCTCTTCTCACAGCTAACAAGTGACAAGGACAAGAGGAAATGGCCTCAAATTGTGTCAGGGAGGTTTATATTGGCCATTAGGAAGATTATCTTCATGGAAAATGTTGTCAAGCATTGGAACAGGCTGTCCAAGGAAGTGGTGGAGTCACCACCCCTGGAGTAGTGTAGATGTGGCACTTAGGGACATGGTTTAGGGAGGGACCGGGCAGTGCTGGGCTCATGGCTGGACTTGATCTTACAGATCTTTTTCAACTTAAACAGTTCTATGATTCTAAGTATATGGTCATGTGTCTATAATTTTTCTTCAGTATAAATACATAGTAAAGGAAAAGATCAATAATACAGAATTATAAATACTAACTCCTGCATCATAAACTGAACATTTAAAATGTAAATGTTGTACTTCAGACACTCATCTGCCTATTCATTTCTTTGCATTCCAGGTATCGTATTTGTTTCAAACTGACAAGATCTAGAATATACAAAACAAAATACAAACACTTATTGAAGAAAGGTAATACCCATCACTTATAGAAAATGGTATATCTTCAGGTCAAAGTAAGAATTCACTGCAATAACAATTATTTTATGCATTGCCATGCATAATTACCCCTTTCCTCTGTGTTATTAAGAAATACAAATTATTTATTAGTTATATATACTTCAAATAGACCCTACTAAATTACTGTTCCTTAAAAGTTCTTAGAACTTCCTGAAGACACTAGAGACACTTGGCAAGTGTCTTCAGATCCCAAAATGAAAATGAAACCAGAGGATGAGGCAGTCTGTTAAAGCCTGTTTACAGTACTATAAAGTTCATATTTTTGGGGGCTTTGTTTTGCATAATAGAAATGTGAAAATATGGCAATCCAGATGAACAGATTGATGTCAATATTTCAATTCTATTTTTACAATATAAACTGTAAGTTTACTTTGTAGGTATTAAAACCGAACACATTTAAATTAAATACTTACTAAGGAGTGCTTATCTGTAAAACATGTGAAGCAAATGGGTTTCTAGTAATGGCTTCTTGAACATCTAAAAAAAAGCATGAAAGTATATAATAAATATTATGTAAACCAAATACTTTAATAAAAATAAGATTCACAGTCAAATATTCAAGACAGAACTTTCTGAAGATTGTGGAAATGTAGTTTAACAGCACTAGTTTTATTTCCCCTATTAACTGCTCCTGTAATAGGCCATATATCTGTTTTTAAAACTTGTATCTAGATATTATATGAACAAAAGATTTAGTGTCAATAAAGAAATCTAAAGCTAGAGAAAAGAATGCCAGCTACTCTAAGCTGGCAACAAATATTCCAGGTGTAGACTAGTTAGTGACCATTATTAAAAAGACCGCTATGAAGGTACACAGTTTTAGTCACTTAATTTTTTAACATGTGAAAACAAAGACAAAAGAAGGTGTGCAGAAAGGTCACAGTTTAAAAAAGCAATGTACTTTTATGACACATAAGTACAGACAACCATTTACTTACTGATTTACAGGTACCTACTTACATGTAAGTCTACCTGTAAAATTTCCCAGCTTCCTACTACCAATTTTAATCCCTAAATAATTAGGCAAGCTAATTAAGTTTCCCAGGTACATAAGTATCTGTATGTATTACATTAATTTGCACAGTTACTTCATTTGCAATCTGTTAACTCCTATGACTCTTTGTTTTTTTCATATTTCTAACATACTTTTCTTACAGTTTTCCTGTTCACACTTTGCAAACTTCAGCATTCTGTCTCCCAGTTCTTTTGCTGAATTTACCTTTCCCTATATTTCTTTGTAATTTCCCTCTTATACAGCAATTTAGTTTCTATATTCGTGTATTTCTCTTTTCATATCTACTTTCCTAACCTGAGCACACCGTACTAAAACACCTCTCTGGTAAAAAATGGAATTCTTCATTTCCATTTACCTGGAAGCAATAACCACAGGTTATGATGTAATGAAATTTGGAACCACTGTTTGATGGAGCAGGAATTGTAAGCTACAGCTGCAGATAATTTTTAAACAGTTGCAAAGATCTATTGTTCTGCTGTGCAGTTTATAGGAAACTGAAGCCTTTTCCCTCGAAGTCATGCAATCCACCATGTGATGTAAAAATGTATGGATAGTGTGCAGAAGCTTAATAAGCCCTGGTTTAGTTTGATTCCAGGCAATAAGGAGGTATACTTGGGTAACCGGACCATGCAATGGTGCAGTGCAGAAGGAAAAGTAGTGGAATGAAATCAATGGACTTCAAGAAACTCTTATAAACTCAAATAATTGACACGTAAAATCTTGTATGAAAAAAGTCCAAGGAAAATGTAAAATTCAAGAGAGTTGGCAATTCCACAAACAGCACAAATGGCAAGCAGAAGTTATTTCAATCATATGAGAAGTCAAACAGTGAAGAGATCAACGTAGACTAAGTCACAAGTTCCCCACTGATTTCAAATACAAGATGGAGCACACAAAATACCAAAATTATGCCAAACTAGTGACAGCTTTTATGGAAGACATGTATGACCGCATAGGTCAAAGCAAATCCTAACCATTAGATAAAAGAACAGACCCAAGAAGTAAGTTTGTTCTACAATTGTGTTAGTTATCATTAAGACGACTAATGAAAATGTTAGCTAATTAATCACTGGGGAAAAAATTATCGAGAACAAGTATAGACATTTTCCCCACATTCTTCAGCAAAATGGAAGCTGTGCTTGGAGAGTTCATACAAAAAGCACCAGTATAAAGCAGGTAAGAAATCAGCCTGGCATAGAGAAAGAACAAGTTAGAGAATACTTAAGTAAGTTAAGCCATTCATTATAAAGGGACATATTTGCAAAAAATATATGATATATCATATAAAAGGCAATTATTTGCAAAAATAATTGCAAAAAAATCAAGATGGATAAAAACAGATTCCCAAGTGAGGCTGATGCACCTGATGCATCTTGAAAGAACATTTTTGACAAACATCTGTTGCAAACAACAGCTACAGTTGGGCTGAAGAGGTCGTCCAGTCATATTTTGAATCATATTTTTGACCAAGAAAAGGTCACCGTTACTTTAAATTAATCTCACTGACTTCAAGAAAGGTCTCATGATTTTGATCTACTGTTTGCTAAATTCAGTAAATAATAATAACAATAATAATAATTTCTATCATGGGATTCCTAGTTTTAACCCAAATAAATCTATGGCAAAAAAATATAAAGTTATTTAATCATTTGATGTATCATCTTATTTATTATCCAACTTACTTTGTAGCCTCTGATTGAGATAATTAAGAGACTGGAAAATCCTCTGTTCTTCTACTGAGAGTGCACTCATGCCCGGACACGGAGCTCTGTTAAGCAGTGAGGGCTGTCTGTCTGGCTGCACACTGTCCATAGCTGCCAGGATTTCACCCTCCGCCATGTGTGTATTTGCTAGTTTTTCTGCCATTAGAAACTGAACAGTGCTTTCTGAAACTGAAGAGATTACAGGGGAACTTCAAATGAGAAGAGCTCATTACATTTAAGTAAACTGCTTGTTTTCATGACTATATGTCTGTGAAATACATAAAACCGACATTGAAAGATCAATTGGCAAAATCAAGAAACTTGATACATTAGAAAATAAAATAATTAAGAACACTAATTCATCTTATAATTGGCACCAGAGCAAGTCCTAATGAGTTTGGAAATATGCAATGGTAGCAAGCAATACCTGTCCCTATCATACAGTTATGTATGACATGTACAGTTACAAACGGGCATGGAATGAAAATTAAATATGTGTTGTAATGCATTTATAAAACCATCCATACCATGATAGGGTTATATATTGCATTTCCAGGAAAAAAAAATTAGGTCTAGATAGATAACTACCCTTTTCTGCTTAGAATCACTGATGTCAAAAGGCACAAGCCATGTTACATAGTGGATGTATTAGGTCATTCTACTTTATGTACAACCAAGAATTGAAGTGAGTTGTGTTACTATACCTTCCTCAGATTTATAGATGTTCTTCATCTTTTGTACTGGATCGAATGTGGATGGAGCAGGACTCAGCGGGACAGTACATAACGAATTCTATAAAAAATATTATAAGAATATTTTAAGTATAATTTAAGGTAACCACTACCTTCTGAACATGTTTTATTTATTATTTCATATTACCAAATGTTTTGAAGTGCCAAAATATTAGTGTATACTAATTCAGTGAGGTATCCTGATTGGTTTTATTCTTGTCGTTAGCAGTGACAGCAAACATACTGATTCAAAATTGCATGACACTGAACAAATCTTTGATATTTCTAAAGCTCTTTCCATTTTGAAGATAAACAAGCTTTTTATTTTTTGTAGTATTTTATATTAACCTGTGCATGATGAGTAGGCTCCCATCTCCTAGATGCTACATTTTGTCTTCTGTGTTCTGAAACAGCTCTTTGTTTATTTTCATAGTTGCCAAGAACTTGATTTTGTCTTGTAACAGGAACAAAACCTTAAATAACATGCAGACAAAAATAAACCAAAAATGTGTAAAACCATGATAAAGACAGCAGTAGCAAAACTAATAATGATGAGTAAATATCTCTGCCCACATTCAGATGTTTACATCTGATCTCATTAAATATATTTTCTTAAAATGAAAAGAGAGAAACAGGCACTTTTAAGGCGTTTTTTACCTCATGTTAGCACAGGACTATGAGATACAGGTGTGGATTGTATGTGGACATAAGCATGGTAAGTGAAGCCCCACTTTGAATCCCAGATAATAAAAATGATAAGTACAAAGATACAAGGTGGTCTTAAATAAAAAGGAGAATGAAAGGTGAGCTATGATATAAAAATACCAAATAATGTGCCAAAAAGTAATGTTTTAGAAAATAAATTGTATTTAAAGAATAATCTTGAAGTCTAACTGCCCAAGACAGTAAATGCCTGTTGACAAGTTGCTGTAATGTATATCTTAATGGATTCAACTTCTGTTAAGATTACATAGCAGTTTGCAGAAAATGGGGTAGTTCATACTTTATTTGATTCACAGAATCAAAGAATGGTAGAGGTGGGAAGAGATCTTTGGAGGTCTCCAGTACCTCCACTCAAACAGGTACCTCCACTCAAACAGGTCCACATACAGCTCCTTGCCCAGGACCATGTTCAGATGGCTTTTGAGTATCTTCAAGGATGGAGACTCAATAAAATCTCTGGGGCAATTTGTGCCAGTGCTCAGTCACAAAGTAAAAAAAAAATGTTTCTTGATATTCAGAAGGAAACTCCTTTGTTTCAGTTTGTGCCCTTTGCCTCTGGTACTTTCAGTGGGCACCGCAGAAGAGAGCCTGGCACTGTCCCTTTTGCAGCTTCCTTCCAGGTATTTATAGACATTGATAAGATTCCCCATGACCTTCTCTCCTCTGGGATGAACAGTCCAAGCTCCTGGCCTTTTCTCCTAGAAGAGATGCTCCAGTTCCTTTACCATTTTCATGGCCAGTTACTAGACTGTCTCCAGCACATCCATGTCTCTTGTACTGAGGAGTCCAGAACTAACACAGTACTCCAGGTGGGGCCTCACAAATGTTGTAAGGTTTAAAAGTCATGGTTTTAAACCTTATTTCTATAGCTTGGGATTTTGTAGTTAATCTTACTAATTCATACATCTGTTTGCTAATTGTAATGACAGTACTGTTGTATAGCATTTTCCCTCAGTCAGAGAGGTCTAACCTAGACACTGTATCTCAAAATCTATTTCAGTTTTATCTGGTGTAGCAATACATTTTCAAAATTAAAGCATCAAGTTTCAAAATTAAAATTATGTTCTTAATTAAATGTTTATGCATACAAACCGAAGATGCAAATTAGCATTTTCATGGGCAACTCAGGAATCTACATACCCAAGGAGATATTATATTCCCATTTGTAAACACAGTTACTAGACTTGTAAATGCAGTTACTTGATTTATACTTGGGAAGATAAATTACCTCTTTATTTACATAATAAATATTCACATGTGCCATTTAATGTACAGTTCGTGATTTCACCAAGAGATCTTTTACTGATTCTAACGGAATTTTATTTCTTTTGTGGTTATTACAGTGACATTAACAAAGCAGAATTCCTACCATTCACAGAAAAAGAAAACAATTGATACTTGAAGCATGTTTGAAACTAGTCATCTGGCTGTGTCAGAGACTGAAACGGTTAACGATTTATACACTCTAGGAGTTGGATAAATAGATAGTTCCTTCTTTTTAATAATGGGTCCATAGTGGGCCAGATTTCTTTTTTTTTCCGCAGGAACCTGCCAGCAGATGAGATCAAACTGTGTGAGACCAATAAAGCTTTCAATTGCAGCAATGGGCAGAAAAGATACCTGCCCCCACAACTGCTTCTATTATCAGCTTACAGGTATCCCATGAGAAAATGAACTAGCAACAGGACTGAAGACTTATACTCTTCTTTGACATGTGTTTGTGGTTTTATCTTAATAACTTTGTAATATACATGTCTGTATGTATTTTTGTCTCAGTAAGTTTGCAATACGTAAAAGTTTACCACGAACACTGTGTTTGTGTCCCCTCTACTCCCAAAATTTGTGTTTTTATCATGAACAACTCGCTGATAAGATTGTGTAAGACAAGCCATTTTATGTGCTGCTAGTTTAGTTTTCGCCAAGTTTGTTTTGTCTTTTTGTTGGGGGGCGAGTTGGCTTAGGAGAGGCTTTTGGATGTGTGTAGTTCTGTCTCAATCAACTGAGAATCAAAAAACTCAATCAAATTTAGCCTAGGAGTTAGTACAAGAATTTATGCATATTTGGAATCATACAAATATGTATTACATGCATTAACCCTCTGCCTCGGAAGGCATCAAATTTTATATTTGGCTAAATTTCACAAAATATTGACAAATGAAACTAAATCTAAACAAAACAAAAGAAAATGTTACCTGAAGAGAATATAAGAAAACCTTTTACCAACTCCCAAGTAACTCAATGTGTTTGCATAAGAACTAATGTGCAATTTCAAGTACAATTTCAAGACACACTGCTCCCCCCCAACAGACACATTATTATAGAATCCCTCACATCCACTACGCATTAAAGGATACCCTGATTACTCACAGGGTGGAGACAGTGGCTAGTGAAAATTAGATTTGTGTCACTATTAAATCCTGATGTTTGTACCTTTGTTAATATTGGGAAATTTGATTGTAGCTATTGAGATCATATTACATCCCCTATGACTACTCACGGAGTGGAGAGAGTAGCTAATGAAAATTAGCTTACTATTTTATTATAAAGTTGTTTTTTTTTGGGGGGGGGGAGGAAATTGCAGTGCATTGGGGCTATCTCTTCCTTTCCTTTACTCTCCTGTCTTCCTGTCCACTATACAAAAAGCGCCGCCCACAAAAAAGATTGACAGAGAACAATGAAAGAAGAAAAATTATTTAATGCATAAATCACGGGGTGGTGTCAGAGACTGAAACGGTTAATGATTTATGCATTCTAGGAGACTTTTGCAGGCTTTTGACCTCTGATGGGCAGTTGGGCCCGTCAGTCCCTCCAGTGCTGAAGCCCTGACTAAGTGTCAAGCCCTGAAAAGGCAGAAACAGCCGAGTTTATACCACTGATGGCCCATCAAAGCCCATTCCCCCCTCTGCCAATCTTGAAAGGCAGGAACCAGGCCAGACACAGAAACTCTGCGCAGGCCCAGGGAGAGTTTGGAGGTTCGAGGCATGGCCCATGACACTAACCATGTGTATAATAACTCATAACTTCTTGGAGTGTGGGGGCTTCCCTCCTTCACCCCCAGCAGATCAAGGCCACCACTTCAACTGACAGACATGGAAGCTGCAACTACCAAGTGTCATCGCTGGACCCCATGGGCGGTGACTATATACATTTTGTCCACTCTCAGCTTTTCTTTTTCCTTACTCTCCCTTACTCTTATCCTGTCTTTCTCTCCCCTATACATTTTCTCCCTCCCCCAAAGGTTATCTCTATGTCACATTGTTATATGAGGACACAGAAATGCTAGCATACCTGTTGATACAAAATTGTTAAAATAAACCTTACCAATGTATGTTTTCAGACACCGATTATTCAGCGTCGTTTCACTCTAATCCACCCCAAGGGAATTATTGTTAAGAACCTGGGTTACCCCCCTCCCCTTTCTCTGGGGCGGGTCTTAACAGGCTGCTGCCATCAATAGTAACATGGGACACATTAGATTTAAAAGGTTGCCATTTAGTTAAGTGCAAATTATTGTAATATGATGCATGGTGCTGAATAGCACCTGAAGAGAAATGTTATATTGAATATGGCAGAAAGTTAAAAAAAAAAAAAAAGAAAACAAAAAGAAAACAAGAGACCCCTGATTATATCACTGATCACATGATGTTTTTCAGAAAAAAATAAAATTCAAACTTGCTCTATGCAGATGCATCAATACTTAATTTAATTAGTTTGCAAGACATGCTAGATATATGCCAAGGGAAAGATTCCTTTGAGACATGTAAGACAAAATTATAATAAGCAATAGTATTGTTGCCGTGGGAGTTAGGTGCTGAAAAAATCTCCCAGAGCAGTTAATTAGGGGTGAGATAAGAAAGGGTTTATTATGCCAAGGCAAAGATGTTACAAGATGCGCGCAGGCCATGCCTGAGACGTTACATTTTATAATACCATCCATCCAATGCCAGATGTGTCCACCCTGTGGCCTTTACTCTGGACCACCCCGGGTCCACCCCCTGAAAATGGGTCTGGGGGCTTTTTGGGACCCTCTGTTCATCCCATCTTCATCTTCATCAGAGAACAAAGGGTACATAGTCACCCAGTTTTTGACCGTGTTCTGTGGTTTAGGCCCTGATATGCTGTTCTGCCAACAATCTAGGCCTTGCCTTGACAAAAGACTAAACATTTCTACTGGATTCGGGGGTAGGAGTGATATAGGGAGCACAAAATGGGGTTAGAGGGTTAAGGAATGTGTAAACAAGGGTGCTAGAGGGAAAGGGACAAGGGAGGAAGGGAGGGATGCTGCTTTTAGAGTCTACTTCCACTACTTATAAAACTTACAAGTATTAGAAAAATAAAAACTATTAGGGGCTTAAGGCATCAGTATGTTTAAGGGAACAAGATACTAAGCAGTCTACAGCTGTTCAACTATAAGCATGTAATTAGCCCCATATTTGTGACAGGCTAAAGGTCAAACACATTTTTAAAGCCTTTTACTGACTAAACAAGAAAGGTCTTAAAATAATTCTAATATCCAGCTACAATATAATATGTGTCAGCAGAAGATATACAACTTGAAGCCTGGAAGCCAAATTAAATTAAGATCCTCATGGATGATAATTTTATTTATTAATTTTGTTCTCACTTATACTTTAGGTACATTTGGCCAAGCATTGCAACAAATCACATTTTCTACAGTGTCTTCACAAACCTCATGGAACTCTGCAGATATTTTACTTGAGAGCAATGCAGTATTCAATCTCACAGCAAGCACTTCAGGACAAAGACTATGGTGTCTGTGTGAATTGGTAGGCAATTGAACAAATAACAGCAAGTCAGTAAGAGTTATCTAGAGTATTTAAAATAAAGAAGACTTTCAAAACACAAAATCTAAGCAGATACTGAGAAAGGGCAACCCACCCAAATTTATTCCTCAGCTCTTCCCCTGAAAGAGCTGGAGGTATGTGACATTGGGAATGTAGCATTTAAAGTTGCAGTGAAGACAGTGTTAGTAGTGCACACAACTTTGACCCAGTACATTTCCTGATTGATTGATCTGATGTGCAGATAAGGACATCAAAAGGCAAGAATCTCTGCTGGAGGCGAGGCATGGTAATGCAAGTCTTCATTCACTTCCAATGTAAAATCAAATAGGTTAAGTCACCCGGATCTTAAATTCATCTGTTTGACTTTGAACTGGAATAGACAAACAGATAGCATTTTTCATTTCCCAGCCCTACTTAAGGCCAAGAATATTCACCTGCCTGCCTTACATAACAGAGCTGTTTTGAATCACTCCATAGTTAAAACTATATATTACTAGATAAATGTAGATAAATGTAGATAAATACTAGATATATGTAGATAAAACTAGAAATGTAGGGGGGGTTAAGTTATCTGAATTAATTATTTTGCTAGAAAGTATTTTTGAGTTGCATGGCCAATCCTTGGGTGATCTTGGTACATGAAGCAGTTTGAAATGCTGCTTTTATGCTTGAAACAGGGTCTACAGTTGCAGGAACTCCTGCTGTAGCCCTCAGTAGGAAGCAAACCAACAAACTACATAGAAATTATAAGCACAAGGATGTCATCAGAGCCCAAGGGACAGAATATAGATAGGCTGCACAGGAGAAACAAGGCAAATCAAAAAGCATAAAATGTAATTTGAAATGTAAAAACTGGGAGATGAAAGTTTATTCACCCAAAAATTTCTTATGCATCTTTCCTCTATCTTACCAATCAATCTCTTCATCAAGGTTAATTTTTAATGAAATGCAGGATTGTTTATCAAATTCCTTAAAATTCTTCATAAATCAGACATACTTTGCAGCAGAGCAAAGTTTGCTTGGCAGAAGCTCTTTAATTTTAACCTGCCTTTAATTTTTTTTTTTAAGCTTTAATTGTATTATTGGGAATAAGTCTTAATAATTTTAGGCATTTTCAGTGCCAACATTTTAAAAACACAGTAGATCTATACTTCTTTCGCTCTCATGTGGCAGTGACTGTTGAACAACAAGCTATGACTCTCAGTTACCTTGTAAAACTTGCTTGCATAAACTTAGTCACTTCCTCCTATATCATTATTTAGACCACCTGTCACATCTGCTCATTAGTCATGAATATAATCTCAGGGAAAATACTTCCTTTTCATTTAATATTGTAGAGAGCTATTAAAAATGAGGATCAATGTTTGAGAGGCCTCTGGGCACCAGTAGAATAGAAATGACAATGACAAATGGTGAAAGCTTGTTAAAACTGGTTGTACTGTGTGGATGGATGAAAGGTTGGACGTTTCAACTGAAAACAAATTCATGATGTAATTGAAGAAGACTTTTGTCTGAACATCCCCCCACCCCAGACCCAGAAACATGACTCTTACCAGTAGCAGACTCCTTTGCAGCTCGGGCAGAATGTGCTCCACGCCAGGAGGTGCTTGTTTTTCCAGCTGCTGGGATATGATGGAGATGTAATCCATTTTCTGCATTAACAGGTATTCTCTCAGTGCAGGTTACTGAATGATTTTGACAGGCTCTTGCCCGAACACCACTTACAGAACAAGTATTTTTTGCCCAAGGTTCATATTTGGCCGTGCTGCAGTCGGGCGGAGAGATCACAGCGGCCAAGCCAGAACAACAAGCAATGTTCTCACTGTTTTCTCTACCATTCCTATTTAAACCCCAATTTGCTAGCACAACATGCTTGTCATTTAAATCATTCCTGCTAGTAGTGGTAGCTTGGAGGCTTGAAGGCGGCAGTGACTGACACCCAGGGCTGGCTGCGTTTTTGACACTTCTGTTTCCCGGCAGAGGTGCGGAAGGCAGGTGAGGTGTTAGCAATTTCCCTGGAGCTTTTTGAGTCTCGTTGGCTCCAGTGGCTGACTGCAGTTGGAGTATAGTGCCTCTTCTCTTGGGCATAAAACTTGACTGGGCTCTTACAAATGTTTCTCTTCCAGTTATTTTTGCCTTATTTTGGAGTTGATTACCTTCATTAATTTTAGAATTATTGCTATATACTGAGGGTTTACTTGCTTCATCTTTTGACACCATCCAAGCTTTTTTAGCAGAAAAGGATTCAGTAGACATAAATATATTCTGAGATGTGCATTCTTTATTTGATTGTTCAGTATTAACATTTGGTTTTGATATATGAGAATGTTCCTGATGATTTTTCATGAACATGGGGTTTGAAGGTTGAGCAACAATACTTAAATTATTCTTAGGAGAATTATTTGCAGTTTGAACATATTGCAACTTTGAAGATACTTCACTGGTGCTTTTTTCAGAGCATTTTTCATTATTTTCTGTTCTTATCTGGTCAATTTGATCACACCATCTTAGCTTCCTATTGTATTTTTCATTTTCTGCACTTTTCTTTTTTATTTTTGCCAGTTCTAAACTGTCTCTGATAGATGACATGGATCGAGTTCCAAAACTGATCCCATGGTTCATAACCACAGTTTTGAAAGGACTGGGTTCATATTTAGAATCCTTCTTTAGGATACTTCTGAATAACTTTGCTCTTTTTCTTTCAAGAATATTACTTTTCAGGGTTGTGTCCCGTGCAGGAATTCCAGAATTGAACTCTGTGTCTGACACCAGTGACATAGTGTCAGTTATATTTCCCTTTCCTTTCTCTTTGTTATTCTGTTGCTTAACTTCCAACCAAACTGAGGCATTTGGTATGTCTTGAAATAAAGATGTTCCTGGAATAGTATCATTAATACATTTAATATTTTCTTCTTTTGTTTCAGTCATTTTTCCTGAGGTATTTTTTAAAAACTTTGTACTGATATTTTTGTCCTTTGGTAATGTATCAGCTGTGCTGGGAATGCCAGTGGAACATCCCCGATTAGGAAATAAGATTATAGATGTTGCAATAGGTTGACTGGATGCTTGCACAGATATAGTTCTCTTCTGTGGGGTCATTTTAAAACTCTGATCTTGCATCAGATCCTGAACTCTTTCTCCTGGAATAGAATCAGGGCTGTCCCAGGCTTTGCTAGGATTGAAAACAGGATGAGTAATGGCTAATGTGCTAGCCATTCCAGAAGATGGCTTGCTTCTGTCTTCTGTATTTTGCAGAAAACTAAATGTATTAATTACAGAGCTCTTTTGCTTATCAGAGGTAGAGAACTCTGGAAGTTTTTTTCCAGATCTCTGAGAAGCAGATGATTCCTCTTCTGAAGCGTTCACATGCTCAGCAGGAGTTAGAACATTATGTTTAGCTAAAAGATCATGAATAGGTATGTCGTGGTAGTGTGGATCTGCATTTCTCAGGCAATTATTTAGATGCGCATTTTTAGAAGTACTTTGATCTATATGAAGTAAACCATTATTCCTAGTCTGGGATTTTTCTGGATCATACAGGGCACAGTCACACCGTGCAGTCAAAGATGATTCATTCGGTGTTGTGTAATTTCCACTTTGTCCTTCAGCCTCAAGACTGTCAAGGCTTGTCAGGCTTTCTGAATCATCTGTTTCATTGAGTTCTTGATGAAAATTCTGTAATACAGGCAAAGAATCAGACTGTTAGATTTATCAGAAATGTGGTTTTGCTGATACTAATTTTTCATTAATGATAGCTTAGACTAAAATACAAACAATATTAAGCCTGATGTTTTTATGACTTGGGTTCACATCACCATGAGTGTTTCCACCAAGTCAAAATTTACCTGTATTAAGTTGCAAAAGAAAATGGTGTATTTGGGAAGAAATTTAGAGGAGAGAGCTGCATAGTTCAACAAATTTAACCCTTAGTTATATATGAATTCTGCAATACCAAAAAAGGAACTAGATTTATCTAAACAACAATACTGTTTATGGATTTCCCTACGATACAGGATGACTTCCATACTCTGTAAGGCTTCTAAGTGAATTTACAAATTGAAAGAGAATCCATGAAAATGCAGATTTGATAGCGGATCTGCCCCAAACTGGAACTTTTCCATAATATTAGACTGAATATGTTTCTTTTCATACAACGAGCCACAAGTGATAAGGAGTTAAGCCTTGTCATGGCAAACACAGAAAAATCTCTTAGCTATCATAACCACAGCAACTAACAGCTCCCAACCCCCCAGTGAAATTCCCTGTTCTGTTCGTGTCTTTCAGAAAGAAGAAAGTATCATCTGATCTATGAGGACAGATCAGGTATAAGAGCCTAAGGGAGTCCCATCTAACTCTCCCAACCTTCTCATCAGATTTTAATGGAGTGATGAATAAGAGGAACTGGTACCATCTGAAACATTAGTGGGACAACTTTATGTATGTACTGTACAAGCATTTTCTTCACTATTACTTCTCTATCCAAGCACTGAGATGCTGACATTGCTGACAATATATACTTTTTTAAGTACAAGACTTCAAAATACCCATAAGCATAAAGGATAACAAGCATGTCAACTATTTTCACAGTCTCGTACACTCACTTTCACACAGCTCAGCAGCAAAGTGATTGTTAAAATTATGTTGGAAAAAACTGGTGTGATAAACTAAGAGAAGCTGAATTAGATATGCAACTTATGCAATGAAGATTTTTTTTTTATTAGTGACTTTAAATGGAAAATATTTCAAGTAGCAAAATCTGTTAACCGAGGCAAGTGAATATATATCCCCTAGCCATAACATAGAATTAGCATTTTGAAAACTCACCAAAGGATACATAAAATTCTTTAGTGAATAATAATAATAATATATTTTTGTAGTAAACATTTTTTATTCTAATAAAATTGTTATACCTTAATATTGCATGTTTTATAGTTGTACAAATGTATTAAATTGCAGAATAAAAAGCTTAGTAAGTCCTGAAAGATTTTTATGGTTGAATTAAATCTTATCTTGCACTGTATGTTCAGAGGTTGGTGCAGTCTTCCATTATAGTTATGATCTGAGATACCGAAACTAAATAGAAGAACAAAGAACGAAGTGTAGGGAAAGATCCCTTTAGGGAAAATTTTCAAACTAAAGCTATATAAACCAGTGCTTTTCTAATAGAAAAAAAGAAATAACACTTTGTTAGTTATTTATTAACTTTTATGTTTGGCTAAATTATATTGTTAACCTCTGCTTGAACTTCACCAAACAAGGAAAAGGTATTTACTCAGAGTTTTCAATACCAGGCCAAATTTAAGAACTAACTTTGAAATTTTCAGATGGAAAGAAAAAACAATAAAAAGAAATTAGGGCTTAGTCCTTTTCTAATTTGGAAACTGCAACTGTATGGCAAAATACATGTTTCTAAAATGACAAAGACAGCAGAAAAATTTTCTAAGGATTGATTTAAAAAGCACTCTTTCTGATAGCAAGTCAGCTTAAACCGATAAATCTGGAGGATGAAAGAAAATTTGCAACTTTTAAAAATTAAGATTAAGAAAAATTCTACCTAGTTGTACTCCAGAGCACAAAAGACTTCATCCTTCATTATATATATAATTTTACTCTCCTTGTAAAAAACCCAAAATCCCAGTTGAGGTAACATCCAGAAATGTTAGGAACTAAAGAATAGAGTCCTCCTTTAAATACATACTTACTTTTACATAGTTTATGCAAATTTAGTTCATTTTTTTTAATTTTACGTTTATTTTGTTTCAGCATACAATTTCATCCTTTCACACATTAAAGATGTTTAACATTCTTATTAAAATATTCACATATTTCATTCCCCATTTTAACCTACCATGTAATGCAACTGAATGTTTCCTCATAGAAATGTGTAACTAGAACTACTTCTGCAGACAAAAAAAAGGCATTGAACAATTACCCATTTTTATGATCAATAAGTGCAGAGAAATAAACCTGGAAATCCCAATCATTTAATTTGATTTAATCTGTGAGAATACTACAGGATGACAAAGAAACAAAATGTTCATAGAGTGTACTATTTTGTTATTTTCTGTATTTGCATACTGTTTCTGTTATATAAGTACGATGTATTGCATTGCCTGTGGCCTGCATTATCTTATGTTCTAACATTTGAAATCTGACCCCCCTCTGTCCACATATGTGGTATTCTAGGAAAGGGAACACTTCCGAGGAGTTAAAGAGGTCACTTGTATGTCTTAAGACTTAGAACAGCTGTGTCAAAAAATTTCATTTTAGTAAAGCACTAAAACAAAGAGAAAACATGAGCCTAATAAATCTTTCATGAGGCCAATGAAACATTGTAAGAAGTGAAATTTTAAGGGAAGCTGACAAGTGAATTTTCTGCCAAAGTGTTCTGACTCTGTCAGAACACTATTACACCAAAGAGCTGCTATATGTGTATTTGACATGTTCTGCAAAAGAAGTTTTGACTGTTCATAATTCCAGGAGGTAAATGGGAACACTCTTCTGAAGATAAATGCTGGAAAAAATGCTACCTACTCTGAAAACCCAGGCCCCTCACCTCTCACACTACTTACTATTTTGATAATTTCAAGTGGTTTATTTTTACAGATATTCTTTGCTTGTTATACATATATATATATATACACATATATATAATGTTATACACCTAACTGATTCTGAGGTAAAAGACACCAGTGGACATATAGATACAAAACTACTTCTCAAAGCCAGCGAAGTACCTAAACACCTTCATTAGTTTTGAATTTACCAACTATGGAATAGGAAAGTCCATTAAAATATTATTAATAATCTCTTTTCCATATGAGTTTGGCACTACTTTCTCAGAAGACTTGGGCAGACTCAAGAGAGCAAATTCCACTAAGAAAGGATTCTAATGCTTACATTACACAAGAGATCCATTTTATTGTGCCAGACCCACCAAAGAAGCTATGGATGTGTAAGATTACTAGAGAAAATCTTACTATCGACACTCCTGTCTTTCCTAGTCTAACTCCTAGGTGCCTGATCTTGCCCCAAGCTTCCTGGAATACAGAAACTAGATATCTATGATTCTATGAATATTTAAAGGGATCTGATTCACTTCTTTGAAAATCATCACGGGATATTAGAAATGCAGGTTCAAACTTCTAGGGTTAAAAAGAATTAATGTTTCTAATTTCATGGGCACTTGGGCAATTCAGTAAGCCATACTGGTAGAGAAGTTTAAAAGAAAAGTGATCTGAACATTGAATGCCAGGGTGCCAGTCTGACTTCCATTTTTCATTAAGTCCTGAGGTAAATGTACGTAATTGTGTAGGAAACAGATTTTCAGCTAAACTTGTCTCTCTCTTGTTTTAGCACCTCAATACTCAGAGTGCTGTTTCTCAGGTACCCTGCCCCAGGTATCTAACCCTCACAGACTAACCTGGTCATTCAGCTCCAGGAGTAGAACTCATAATGCTAGGTTTAAATACTATGAAAATTTGTAAATCATTAAATGTTGAGGCACTGTGCACCATAATGCATTAGTCTCTTTTTTTGTTTCTAACCCATTAAAAAATTTATGCACCTGGTGAGCAGGCACCATCTACCCCGCAAATTTGTCATGTAAAAATATTATGGGACTGCATAAATGAAAACCATTATAAGGCAAATAGCCATGGAGAAAAATTTGGCATGCATATGAAATATTAATTGTAGAAGTTCTTAAGTGCTTAACTAATAAACATTTTAATGATTAAGTTAACAGATTCGAATGAACTGGAGCTGTAGCATCAGTAAGAAAGAATAAATTAATACTGTTTGACTAGTACACACTTCCTGAAAGAATCACAGTGTGTGAATATAACTTTTAAAATAATCTCTAGGTCAGCTGAGAGACTATCCTACCAGAACTATCTAATTCGCTAAAACACTTGTATACATTTTAGTAGTCTATGACAAAACATGATTTTTTATTTTAGCAATGTAAATAGATTGTAAAGATGGAACAGTTTTTAACATGTTCCCACTCTATCTTATGCACTGCACAGCAGCAACCAAGGCAGAAGGTGGATTTATATAACGAACTCCTAAAAGTCAGATACAGAAATCCTTTTAGAATCATAGAATACTCTGAGTTGAAAGGGACCCGCAAAGATCACTGAGTCCAAAGCCTGACTCCATACAGGGCAATCTAAAACTAAAATAAATGGGTAAAATAATTTAGTCTGGAGATACATTTCAAATTGTTTTTATAGCATATGTGAATTTTGGATTAGTGAAATAATGTGGAAGATAGCTGTATATTGCAATATTGGTTGAAAGCCAATGAAAACTGAACCCCTCTGATCTTGCCAAAAGGAAAATAAGGAGAGAAATCATTTAAGTCCATCACAAAATTTAAGTGATCAACATAAAAATGTTAACACTCCCATTTATAAGTAAAAAGTGGCCAACGTTTCTAGATTTAAGGTGACCATAGAAACCTATTTCAAGTTGTTGACTGGTGTCCACAAAATCTAGTCTGACTTCTGTTTCAATGCCATTTTATCACAACCCTCCCCTTCAGAATCTGTTTTCCCACTAACCAGCCCTGAGCATTCTACAAGTTCCTGATACTTGGCAGAGACTCTGTACACAGGCCCTCCTTTTCCCCATGCTGGTCTTGTCTCTGCCTCTGAAGAATTAGACTGCATAATTAGGTTCCTTGCATAAGGAACCTTTGTTTAAATCATTCCAGTCATACTACAGTTTTTCCATCAGTGACCTGAAACATCTCCATTTCATAGACACTGTCCAACCTCAAAATCACAGTAACACAAACTGCTGACAGTCATACAGGTCAACTCAGGCAAGGAAGGCCATGTTCATACCTATGCTGCTTCCACTCAGTGAAACATCACTTAGAAAACACTTTTCATTATTTCTCAGATACTCATGTGATTTTACATGTCACACACATGAACACACAGTACAATAAGATACAAATTCTTCTTGTATTAGAGACAGTATAAGAATAACCTTCTGAGTTCGTGGTTTGCATTGCAAGTTCTACGTTCCATCTCTATTTCAATAAATATTGAAGTATTTTCTTCCAAGGAGAATGGAATCCATAGAAAGACTGATACTCAGTACTTCAATATGCTTGGAAGAAAAGGAGAGCCAAGCTAAAAATCCTGCTTCAAATCAAGCAGAAAGGGATTTAAATTTAGATTTCATGGATATCACTTGAGTAACCTAATTATGGGCACATAAAGGATGGAAGAAGAAAATACAACCTCCATGTGATAATCCATACCTATTTTGTCTGTGAATTAGCTCTTACTTCAAGTATTTTGTTTTAAAAGTGAAACAAAGAGGTAAAATGTTATGCCAAACATTTTGATTCCAACATAATGTATTCTTCTGGAGGAGCCTAGAAACATTGTACTGACCCAAACAATGTTGTATGGCCACCAAATTAAAGAGGTGGCCAAAAGAAAAAGACAAAAGGTACCTGAACAATATTATTACTAGTCACAGTCGAGCCATTTTAATGAGAATTTTCTAAATTATTCAGTTCAAGGCAGGCACCAGAAATGAAAAATTTGGACATAATCAGTTAATAATTTTGAAAAATGATAAGCACTTGGGTCTAATGTCTTTTGGTGAAAAGTTGCCTGCAGGTTTAGCCAAAGACTATGCTATCAGCTCCACCTTAAAGATTTTGTTTATGCATACAATAAACCCAGGAAAAAACTGTGCAACAAATCCTTTTTTGTGAATCAAGTTAACAATATTAAATTCTTCAAAACAGAACATACTCATGAACATATAACTAATAATAATTTGATATACTGGCTCAGATGCAACTGTTGCACAGAACAAAATCTACTGCTCTCAATATTTTAAGCAAAATAATTTTTTGAAAATGGTAGAAGGGTCACTAAAAACCTTGGCTTACTGATGAATCTATACAAATTTTTAGGGATGTAAAGCAGGGAACACAGCAAATCTACTTTATTCCCTTGTAGGAAAGTAAAGAATTTTAGGAATCTCTATAATCCTGCTGGGCCTGTAAAAACAGAAATAAAGAGAGGTCAAAGGATCTCAGTGGAGAGTTAGATTGCAAAGCATGTGCACAAGGAAATACTTTACTTTCAGAGAGGCAAGCACTGTTGAAGTGACTTTGGACAACAGGTAGGAGCAAGACTAATGAAATCTAGTCATTTCAGTAAGAGTATTACAAATAATTATAAATTATAAATCTTATTAGTAAGAGTATTATAAATACTATTTCACAACACAGGAATTCTCAATGCACATGCACACCAGCAGAATCTAAATATTAAACTTCCCAAACTCAGGTCATGGAACACGGACAATAGCTTTCTTGACTTTTCTTCTTAACAGACTCCAAAACATGCAATTTCAAGACAGAAAGAAAGTCCAAATGCCTTAAGTATAAATATTTACGTTTTGAAACTATTTATCAGAGGAAAGAAACTGAGCAACCCCTAGTGGCAGCAGAAAAATACATTCTGGAAAAAAAAGGTAAATTTTCTACAGGACCAAGATATTTTCAAAAACACATTAATTTGTGAACACAAGTTTATATGCAGTGTCCGAAGTTGCTACAACATTTAGAAAAAACTGCAAGTAAAAAATTATTCATGACTCATAGCAGATTTTTCCTAGTATTCAATTAGAAAGTGATAACTGTTTGATAAAATACACTACAATATAGTCTTACAATATATTAAGAATAATCTTTTTACACATTTTTTCTCAAAGAGAATGCATTTTGTTTTCTAATTCTAAGATATCCTAATGCAATTACTGCCAAATTCAGCATCATCATTTAGAGAGGGATTTGCAAGCACTATACCAATGAAATGCACAATGTGATATTAATTAAAAAAAAAAAGCTTAGACTTCTTTGTTTTTTGTTTTAAAGTGGTTATCTAGAATTCTTTTCTATAAATTATCATTTGCTCTTCCTTTTTTATGTTTGGAAAAAAGAAAGGAAACTAATCATTGCCAGTACAACTATACTTTCTGTCTTCTCAACTTTTTTGAATCTCACTTCAACTGAGTGAGATTTTCTGTGTTAGCCATCAGCTGCTCAAGATTTTCATAAATAACCATCAGAACAAAGTAGATACAAAGGCAGAGATGAATGTTCCTGAAAACATCCATATCAAAGTAGATTCGAACTCTATACAGTCTTTCAAAAGTTATCCATACACATGTATTTAAAGAAAAAGCTCTTACTTTATGGCCACCAATGATCTCATGTCTCTAGCCATCACAAGTATAGAGGGATGGTGCTTCACAGAGTCCAGGTCATTTCAGATACCACGACTCTGGATATCAGTAGATGTTATATATATAAAAGAAACATATAAAAGTATGTCCTTTTCTTTCCACAAAATGTAATTCTGAAGACAATATTTTCAAAATCAAAGACAACACTGACAGACGTAAAATAACACTTAAAAGTGCAGTAATAAGAAATCACTTTTGAGCTCAGTTTTTGATTTTCACTGTTTCTAAGGTGAGTTTTGAAACTGATTTTGGGTCCAAAAATCAGTTTAGGCAGAAAGCTTGTTGCTGGAACACCTGCAGCTATTCCAAAGATGACAAAAAAAGGGCCTCAAGAGACTGGAAGTCAATCTCTTAACAAATCACCACTCATTGGGAAAAAAAAATCAAGAAAAAAAAATCCCCCAACATTTGACCTACTATCACAATACTGCTATAGAAGTAGCTGAGCTGTAGCAATAGAAAAGCAGAAACTTCACTGTGCACTGAAAACCACCAATTTAAATTTGGAGGTAGCACAAGATTCCTGTGATAGACTAATTACTTGCAACTTCAGAGCCAAGAAGTCTGACACACAAATCCTACATTCAAAGAGAAAAAAGACAACATGACATATATATTTGAAGAATTTGTGAAAATATTCTTACAAATATTTTTAAAGATCTCTGACTTCTTACTGCAAAAGATTATTTTACCATAAATAATCTATTGGTAAGGCATAGTACAGCTGTGTTGTCTACTTGGTAAAGACTGCTTAACAAACCTTTCATTTTTGTCACACTCAAGAAACTTTTTGTCACACTTAAAAAGCATCATGTAATGAATCACAGGAAAATATCATACCTCCAAGTTGTTCAGATGCTGTTTTTCAAGGAGCTGTTGCATTTCTTTCAGATTTTTCTGGAAGAGAAGTTGGTGACTATCCATGTTTGTTCTACTGCTCTCTTGTATTGGTTTATCACAGCCAAACATTGCTGACATCTGCTTCTGATGGAAAGAATCATTTCTAGATGCTGATGAGGATGTATCATCTGTGGTGCTTGATGCAGACAAGCAACTTATTACTTTATCTTATTTTTATGTGTCAACAGTACACTTTTAAATATGTCCCTTTCTGAAAGTATATACCACCAATAAATGCCTGGCAAGTGAAGGATAGTCATACTACATGTAACTACAGGTGGTGCTGTTAGTACTATCTAAAAGTGTCCAACACTTTCCATTTTAAGACCTCTCTTCTGTTATTTATAAATAGTCAGACTTTTCTGATTAGGTTGTTGGGTGACTGCCTCAGGTTGAATTAATATGGAAGATGTCAGCCAACAGTTTGGTAATTTGCAGAAATGGAACACGGAGGGTTGTGTTTTTAAAAAAAAAGAAGAAAAAAAGCCCAAGGAAAATAAAAAACCAAGGAAAATGGGCTTTGTTTTTTCATAAAATTGGCTTAGATAGAGCATGCTGTCAGGTGTTCCCTTACTTCAAAGAGCAAGAAAGCTTTGTAGTATGCAGAGACCCCAAATCTACTGATGATGTGTAATGTCACTATTGTGGTATGTTAAAGTACATGTATTTGATGCCTGAAAAAAAACCAGCTTTGGAGTAGCTAGTGTAGCTGGCTTCTGCTACCAGGGTGGGCCAAAACTAAGGCAGAGGAAACCACAGGTTTCTACAAGATGAGAATTAACAAGAACCATGGGACAGGTTGACACCCAGGAATGAAAGAAGTCAAGCAGCATGCAAAGCCAAATGACAAGGAAAGTGCAATTAGTGACCAGGAAGGCAGGGAGTTTGTAACAAGGTATGTTCAAGAACAAAAAGCAGACAGAACTGGAATGAAGCTGGGTAAGATCGCTAGGAATAAGAACCAAGCTTTGGAAAACAAGAAGTAAGAACTGGGTTGATATCAAGGATGACAAAATCAAGAAACAAGTAGCTTTAAGCAATAGGAAAAGAAGGCCTAAAAAAAAAAAAAAGCAAAAATAACCCAGATGCCAAACCCCACAGCTTGTGGGTAGATCAAGCTTTAGTCATGGCTGGGCTTTGCGAACGAAGATTTGGGGAGGGTTCTACCCACATTTGTTACAAGTGCGCTGGTGGCTAAAAAGGCCAATGTGAGAGAGGCACGTCCGGTTGAAAAAGGCACGGTAGAAGGACTCCTTAGGTGGTATATCCTGCAAGACACGATTCTTTCTGCATTGTCTTTTCTCCTCAAGAGTGATCCTGCGTGCTTTCTCAAAAGCATCAGCAGCGTTATAGATGGTGTGTCTCCAGACCTCCCAACTGGAGGCCAGAGTAGACCAGTTATGTTGATCAATATGGCCAAGGCTGAGATGTTGTTTCAGGGAGTCCTTGTATCTTCTCTTTGGGGCTCCTCTCGTGCGGCAGCCAGTGGCAAGTTCACCATAAAGCAAGATCTTAGGGAGGCGGTGCTCCTTCATCCTTGAGACGTGCCCTGCCCATCGCAGCTGTGTTCTCAGCAACATGGCCTCAATACTTGTGATTGCTGCTTGCTCTAGAACAGATGTATTGGTCACATAATCTGACCAGTGGATGTTTAGGGTTGTATGGAGGCAGCGTTGATGGAAGCGTTCTAGGAGACGCAGGTGGTGGCGGTAGATGACCCATGATTCAGATCTGTATAAGAGAGTAGACAACACTATGGCTTTGTAAACACTGATCTTTGTACTTTTCTTCAAGTGTTTATTTCACCAAACTCTTTTATGAAGCTTTCCGAAAGCTCTATATGCCTTTGCTAACCTGTTGTCTATCTCTCCATCAATCTTACCATATGAGGAGATGAGGTTACCTAGGCAATTAAACTGCTGGACTGATTCGAACTCTGATTCGCCAATGGTGATATGGGGATGAAGGAAGACTTCCTGAGGTGCAGGTTGATGGAGAACTTCTGTCTTCTTTAAGCTGACTTCCAGCCCAAAAATCTCGGCAGCATCTGCAAAGCAGGATGTTAAACGCTGCAGAGCTGCTTCTGTGTGGGCGACAAGGGCAGCGCCTTCAGCATAAAGCAGCTCCCGGACAAGATGGTTTAAGGTCTTGGTGTGGGCCTTCAGTCGCCTTAGGTTGAAAAGGCTTCCATCAGTACGGTATCAGATGTAGATACCGTCCTGATCATCGAGGTCTGCCGTGGCCCTTTGGAGCATCATGCTGAAAAAGACTGTGAACAGGGTTGGTGCGAGAACGCAGCCTTGTTTCACACCATTGGTAATTAGAAAGGGCTCAGAAAGTGTGTTGCCATATCTGACTTGGCCGTGCTGATCCTCATGGAGTGAGATGATCATTTTAAGGAACTTGGGGGGACAATCTAAATGTTCCAAAATCTGCCATAGACCTTTTCTGCTCACAGTATTGAAAGGTTACATAGAGACCTTTGTTCTAGATCAAGCTTTAGTATTCTGAAGTATAACTATTGCCAGGTTGCCAGCTATGCTAGACTGTCTAGGTGGAACAGTTAGTGAAGGACACTGATCCTGTCTTTTGGCTCCAGCTTCGTTCAAGGGCCTTCAGTGCCCTTAGTCTGGTGTATCCAAAGTGGCACATACAGTTATTTGTCAACAGATCCATCCTTTATGTTTTCACCTATGTTTAATAGAGCCATAATCCTTGCAATTGATTAGAAAGCCAAGGTTAAGTCTTGCTGCATTAGGATCAAGTATGTAATGATGGACTTGTCAGTGCTGAGCTAACAAATAGACTTGATGATTGGAAAGGTCTTTTCCAATCAAAACAGTTCTACGACTATGATTTTCTTTGTTGTACTCCACAATGATTACAAATGGTGGTAGAAGAAGAATAGAGAAAACAGACTATCAGTATAAACTTTCAGTGAAGCTACTTGTAGAATGGGTATGCCTTTACCTAAAAGCAGAGATCCAACAAGATTTACCAGATAGGTAAATCTCGTATTTATTTACAGAACTCAGAAAACTGCATGCTCTATTCTTTTGTATGGCAGATAGCATCCCTATCCCAAAACTTTCTTGTCAGACACCTGGCCCCCCAAAAATCTGGTTTTGCTTTTCTCCAAGAGGAGTTAATACATCTTCATTGCTCAATTTATTTATTTTTTAAACATAGACATTAGGAATTTTAGAACCTTTTAAAATTCACTAATATGTGTAGACTGTTGGGTCTACAGCCATATTTATCTTGAATACTTAATACAGTATTCATTTCTACCTTTGAAAGGTGACTGTCAATGAATTCTATATACTCTGTTTTTAAGGAGGTTAAATTCTAAAGACAATACAAGATTTTTTTGCTTAAGTGTTTATAGGATTGCAAGGAGAAATACAGAAAGGTATCTACTACTTCATCTGAGTTATTTATTAGCTATCCCAACATTTCCAGTTAAAGAGATTACAAGAAATGTTTAAAGCTTTAAAACTCAGAACTGGTGAGCTTTGAAGAACCTTCATCCTTGTGAACCTTCACAAAACACTCTTCTGTTTTATCTGTATTAAGTGACTTGTGACCTGCCAATAGATCATAGTAGACTCAACTTTTAAACTTTTTTCCTGCTGGGGTCACTTATTTTAATTTTTTTCTTTGAGAAATTACTAATTTTGAACTTATAAAAATACAATTAACTTTGAGATTCTTAGCTCTCTCTCAAATTTGGTTACTAGGGAAACACAAGCTGTAAAAGAATATGAACATATAAATTTAATTTCCTTAGGAAATCATATAAAAATGACATATAAAATTTTCATTATGAACCTGAAGATTGTGAAAGGAACATACTATCATTATTACAGGATAGTGAATATTTAAAATTATACAAATAAAAATGGAGTGACAGCAATGTAAAAAATGGTAAGTGGTTTTAAGAGGTCCTGAGAGACAAAAGCAAAGCACAAGGAGCAATTTGAAAAAAGATGAAAAATAAAGAAACAAGTGATAAAGGCTGGGGGAAGAGGCACTGAGCTGCTATCCTTAATGAAGCCTATAAGTGAAATGAGGCAAACCATCAGGAACCCTGAGACACGGTTCAGAAACATCTACATTTTTTTCCCATAAATGAAAACTTAGGTTTAACGGGTAGATTTCTCGCTTGTTTCTTTGTTTTTATGGCTGCAATCTTCCTATGAATGTTGACTGGCAAACAGCATGAGTGTTTAGCTGTAGAGTTATGAAATATTTTCTCAACTGATCAGTTTATCACACACAAAGGTATTAATCAGCAGTAGCTATGTAAACAAGCTGAATATTAATGTCACAATGAAGAACACACTGAAGCTCAAAATTAGGAAGACCCCTTTTAGACAGAATTTGTCTATTCTGAACATCTGCAGAATTTATATAATGCAGAAAATAATTATAATAATAGTAACAACAAAAGCAGCAATAACAAAAATAACCCCTTGAACTGAAATGCTAAAGAAATAAGAGATTAGGAAGGGGATAATCAGGAGGGAGTATGAAATACAGCAGCTAGACAAACTATGTATGAAGAAACATTGTTATAAGTCAAGGTATCTTCGAAAGAGTGCTTGGGCAGAGAGAAAAGTATGCAAATCAAATTGTATGTGATATAAAATAAAATTACAGGATACTCACAATACATATAGAGAATGAGAAATATAAAGGAATGACAGCTGGAAAGAAGATCCTTGCATGAATATATAAACTAAAGTATCCTTGAATGTCAGAAGGAAAAACATCTGATAAGAATAAGAAACCATCTAGACAGAATACTTTATAAATCACAGTAGAGCAAATGGTTTGATAACCATGGAAATCTGAGTCAGGTTATAACTGAATGGAGATTGGGTTAGTCCTGACTATTCCCAGAGTTCTGCTGAAGGGAAAAGGTGTGTGTCACCTCCTCTGCTGTCTTACCAAATGGACACAAACAACTCAAGGAAGTTGCATAATGCTTCATTGGAAAACTTCACAGAAATGCCTTCTTTGCTATGAGAGAAATGTCCTACAATTTCTTAAAGAGTAATCGTCTCCTGTTTATTGAATAAATCAATTTACTTCCTGTGATCATCAGAGTAAACAGGAATGCTTACCTGAAGTTGATTTTGTTTATCCTTGGGAAGGACAATCCTGATGATAAAACCGATCCTTTAAGTTGTTCAAGAGCTTCTTCTAACTGAGAAGATGCTTTTGTCTGGACTAGAGGGATCAGAGTTAAAAAAACACAGTGGAAAAAATATTTTTAAAATTGGAATAATTCACCATAAATGGTTTGGTTAAGTTTCTGAAGTTTGGAAGCCTAAATCCAGAGAGTTACAATAAACAGAGTGGTATAGCATTATTAAACATGCTAGAGAACCTCGAGTTCCTCTGAAACAAAATGCCAGCCTATTTAAGTGTTTAAAGTTACACATCTATTCAACAGTTTTGCTCTTTGTTTTCTAAATGCATTGTTGAAAAAGTAGGAGGTTAAAAAATCTAATTCTTCTTTACATCATGATTATTCTGCTCATGTACTTAGCCGAAGTTATGGCTTGCAGATATTTTACAGAGGCCAAATAATCCAATCAGTGGAGAAAGAAAGAGTCCAGACAGGCACAAGTTATTGCCTCTTTCAATTAAGTAAAAGTAGGGTAAAGAGTAACTTTTTGCTATAAAAGAAAACCAAGGAAAAAAAATTATGATTCATTCTATTGCTACACAGTCTGGGCTGTCAGTAGGGCTACAAAGAAGCCGTAAACCAGTACTTTTCTATTTTGTTATTTTAATCTGACATTTGATCTTGAAGTAAGAGACATTACCTCACAGTTGGCACAATTGCAGTTGGGAGAGTAAATCTGCTAAAGCATACCTAAGTAATAGACCATATCTTAAGAGTTTGAACACTGGAAAGTTGACTGGAAATCAGACTTGGCCAATGCTGTTACAAACTTCTGCCAATCTGCACTGATTCCAAGAAAGCAGGAACTGAGCTGCAGTGATCATTACTTCCCAGCAATGAGAGAACAGCTTAGAAAGTGGACTAATTCAGAAAAAAAAGTTATCTAACACATTAATATATGCTAGGACTACTTTTACTTAATGATAAACAAAATGCACATTCTTGAATATGTCATTTTCAGTGGTTCAAAGAGGGGACCATTACTCTACCCTAGTAACTGTCAGTGGCTTTGTAACACCTCTCACCCAGCTGTGAAAGCACAGTACTGCAAGCAATAAGCACATTGTAGTCAAAAAAGCGGGGAAAACCCAGGAAGCCACAATACCCCAAGGAGGTGATGTACTTACTGTGTCCGGAATATAGTGCAATATCTCACAGTATAATTTTTAGGAATAAAACCAAAACTGTGTTTTTAATTCCCTCTACTCAATTGTCATATGTATCAGACCCGAGCTTGTCAGTTGTTTTGCTTTTATGAATTCAATGAATTTGAGTAAAGTTAATTGTTCCGTTTGCTTCAATTATTTTATACTGATAGAATAATAGGAAGGGTTGGACTAATAATGATCTCCAGAGGTCCCTTCCAACCCTAACAATTCTATGATTCTGCGAATCATAGAAAAACACTTGCATTGTGAATAATGATTAAATTTTAGTTTACAAACCTATTTGTTTGTGCTGAGAAAAAGGCAGATGAGCACGCTGGAACTTCTCAGTTGCCTTCTGAAGTTTAATTTTCCTTTGCTGAAGAACTTTTTGTCTAAATCTTTGTTCTTTTTCTTCTTCTTGCTTCTGTCTTTCTTCAAAGGCTCTGTATGTAAGAATCAGAAGAAGATCATTCCTATGTTTTTGAATTACTTTTACCAAAATATTAGTAACTTACTTGCTTACCAACTTGCCACTTCAGTACAAAAGCTTGCTTGTCCATAAATTAAATGCCATTAACTTCAGCACAGCTGGACTTTTATAGTAAATGGGGCAGTGGGTGGGGAAGAAGTCACAACATATTTTTATTTTTTAGCCTCAGCCAGAGATTTGATTCTTCTTTATATTTGAATTAACATGCAGACTTGACCAGTTCTTGTTACCAATGTTACTTTCACAACAGCCTTTACATTACCACCTAAATGTACCACAGTGAGCAGATAAACAGGAAGCTGAACTGCAAATGCTCTGTGTGTGTGCCTTTCACAAGCTGTTGAAGAAATAGTAACAGTTTATAAGGTGCTATTTAGAAATAACACAAAGGAACTACAGGTTTTACCTGCAAATATGCAAGAGTTAGTTTCAACTTCTAATTGTTAAGAAGCTTCCTGAAAGACAATCAGATAGCAGCACAAAACGGGATAAAATAGTAACGTGAAACTGTAATTGACAGAGTCAGTTGTTAATATCAAATATATTAAACATGTCCTTCTACTACCTGGAAAGGAAAGCAGCTCTAATCAAAACCAACCATCATCACAAAGGTTTCCTTCAGTAGGCACAAGCTTGATGATGAAGTTATGTGGAATTTTTTTTCCTGCTGGCAAAATCATCAGCTTTTACTGACAAACTAGCTCCTTGAGTGAAATATACCCATTAAACATATTGGCACAGTGCCTGTGTAGGCAAGCCATATTTAATGGTTTTAAACTAAAAGAGGGTAGGTTCAGACTAGATATAAGGAAGACATTTTTTACAGTGAGAGTGGTGAAACACTGGAACAGGTCGCCCAGAGAGGTTGTAGACGTCCCATCCCTGGAAACATTCTATTCTAAATGGAGTAATACTGTAAAAGTAATAGTCTTCAAGTTCAACTTCAAGAGCCTGCCATGCAAGGCAGCTTCCCATCTTTGAAGTTTTCTATGTATTAGAAACGTGATTTGACAGGTCACTAGTACACTAAGTAGGGTCCCACTCTTAGCCAGCAGTAGTGGAAAGAAATGTTTAGCCATGTGTTCTTCAGTTCTCTCACCATAATAAGATATCACCCCATAACTTTAATAACTTGCATTTGCTTCATACATCTTCTTGCTTAATGGAGTAAAGCTGCTGCTTAACAGAGCTTCTCCTTAACTCAAGCTATTTTAGTGATTCCTCCCTTTGCCTTTCGGAAAAAAGTTCAAACTGAAATATTCAACTTGAGCCTCCCTAGTATCCCTTCAAAGTGCTGACTGATCACCTGTGAAAACAAACAGAAAAATAATTTGAAATAGGTACTTTTTATTTTAGAAAGTCTAAAGGCTGTAACTGCACAATAGTAAAAAAATAGGAAAACTGCCAAATAATTCCCAAGTATACACTTATATAGGAGTATCTACTTTAATCCACTTGGAAGCCAAAGCATAGCACAGAGACACATAAAGAACCTTCACTGTTTTGAAAACTCACATATACATGGCTGTCAAAACATGTTTTGACAGCTAAAAAGTAGAACTAGAGTTCATCGACCACTTTCAGTAGTCCTGAATTTCACTCACCTTAAAGTCTGATACAGAAATCTGCAATGTTTTACATCTTTATCCTGACTAAAGAAATAAAAAAAATCACGAGAGAGGAAACAGACTTGCTTATCCTAGTAAGTACTTTAAACACATTCTTCATGATGTCCTCAATATTTCTAGAAGCCAGTCAAGAAGGCCTTTAGTTGAACTGTAGTTGTTAAATTCAAACATGTGGGAAATTCTGCAACTTTACACCTGGAGTAATTCCAGCATATAACTCCAAAAAGGAAAAAGTGAATTCTGACAGAACTTTTAGTTATTTTTTAAATGATTTTGGATATGACTTAGCTGCACTCTTCCACATTCCTAATAACTGGCATAAAAAAAGGACTGTTGTTCCATATAGCTGGGAATGAGCAAGGCCAAATGCTGATGCAAGAGATCTTTTTCACCACAGCTCATCATGATCATTATTTGGTTTGGATTAAGACATGAAGGAGAAAAAAGGATCTTATTTTAAATGTAAAGAAATGCATGCAAGATATTCAGTGAAGCCGGCATCATTAATTTCTTGACCTCACAGAATGTAAATTGTGACACCCAGGTGCACTATGTAAAATAAATAATTTTACAAACGCACATTGAAAAACAGTTAAAGCAAATGTTTGTTCATGCGCTCTCCTTAAGCCACCAGCTTAGGTTCATATCGCAGATGTAACATTGGCAAAAGAGTATGGCTTTAAGATGAAGAGTTAGCAGAAGAATTTCCTGACTGGTGTTTTTTTAACCCAATTTTTCTGTCTACTATAAACAATCCAGCGGTGCAGCAATTTTTGAAACGGCTGCCAAAATGTTTATAGTGAATTTGGAATATGAAACTTAAAATATTTAGCTGTCTCAGATATACAGACATTATGTGGAAGGCATTTTTATGTTAAAAACAGCATGACTAGATGGTGGAGCTATTTCCTGGTTAATTTTACAAAATTGTCTTCACAGTGAAGTGATGGATGCTACCTTCCCAGGTGGACTAAATGCTTACTACTGCCTCAGATGAAAATAATAATAAAAAAGAAGAATATATACAGTGCATATGGAATGCTATGAAATGCACCTTTTGATACTGAGTTCATGTTATTCATCCTTTGGTTGCCATATGACGTTGTAACTCAGTGTACAATCATTTTAAAATTGAGGTAGGGAGGTATTTGTATAGTCAATGAGTACAGTAAGTGCAGGAAAAGGCTAGAATGGGGTGTCACACTCAAAATTCCCTTCGTGGGCAAACAGGAAACACATCTTATATCCTTAAAAAGATCTGTGCACATTGTCAATAAATCAACTTTTTCCTCTAGGTGAGACACTTACCCAGACCAGGAACACATATTAACCTATTCCCTCATCTTTGATTATCATATGCTGAATACAAAAGGACAGCCTGAAGGTGCTGTAAGGGCTTCAGATGGACCAACCCTTACAATGCTGAAGGGGCTCACAGAGGGCAGTCCTCCAAAATGCCCAAAAGGTTCACAGGAGAGCTGCCCACACTATATACCAGTTGTTACACTACATACCTTGTTTATAAGCAAAAAGCAAGCATACCTTATATAAAGCCAAGCATTTTTTCTGTTAGTATAATTCAAATCTTGAGAGTCTAATTATTATTAATCCAGCTATAATTGTTAATGAAAAAATAATAATGCAGTTAGAATACTTCTATACAGAAAACGGTCAATAACAATGATAAAACAGTTTGAATTGTTATTCACACATTGAGTTTTCTACCCCTTTTCCTGATGCTCATGCTTGCATTGCTTCTAGTTTCATTCTGGTGGTGCTGGGGGGTTAGGGTAAACTGGCAAAATCTAGAGTCCCTTCAGCAGGACCAACAGGATGTTCATGTTATTGCTTTCTTTTTCCTCACCTCAGGATCCACTTGGAATAATTTTTATATTTGCTAACACACTTCTACACCTTTGTTCTATCTTCACTATCTATAGCTCCACAGTACCTCCAAAAATACTGCATACATGGTGCCTTTTATGTATATTACACACTATTCTTTTCTTCTCTTCGTTACCTGTAAAGCCTCTAAAGGTTTGTCAGATCTAGTTCTGCATTTTTTTAACTGAGTATTGGTGAGCTGTTTATAGCCATGGGGTCTACAGTGCCAAGCCTGTGTGCCGTCCCTTACTCTTCCTGCCAATACTCCTCTGTGCCGCATCCTGCACCTCCAGATATCAAGGCCTCTGCTGCTGTACCAGGCCTGCATTTCCCTACACTACATCATTAGTTTAGCATCATAAATGCCTCATTCTCTACATAGAAAAACTACTTGTTAGTGTAATCTATATAAAATTATGGTCATACCATAAAAAATTACGCAAGGCAAAATTAATTAGCCACAGACACCTGGTCAATTAGAGAAACTGTTGTTACAGCTAAACCAAGTAAAAAAAAGCCGCTGTCAGGTCAAGAAAAGTTCAAAGAGAGCAAGTTTGGCAAGCATCTGTCCCAAAGCCTTGCAAATTCAGCCATTATTAGAAATGGCAATACTGCATTTCAAGTCTACAGTTACAGTGTTCACCTACTTTTCATAGTTTCATTCTGATATAGAAAGCAATACAAAATGTATAACACTTTGTTTACCAAGTGCTAGCATTGTTCTCTTATTTCCGGCTCTAGACTGCTTTTCATTCTCTGTCAACAACACCGATGAAAAATTTAAAGAGCTTTTATTAAATAATCAATGTTAATCAGCCAGTAGGTGGAGCACAAAGCTTGTGCACATGTTGAAAACTAAGTATTATGAAAAAAATAGTAATGAGAATAGATTGGAAACTGATATAAATTGGGAAAGCATTCCCTTCTCCGGTAACAACAGATGGATAAGCTATTGCAAGGTAATTCAAAACGCTGAACCAAGATAACTGACTGTAAGGTTTATTTTAACATGCACATAGACAATTGCATTTCCAGAATGAAAAAACTACCTGCAGCCAGTAACATCCCAGTAGAATGGGATGCACATTTTGCACTGAGCAATAACAGCAGGAAGTCTATAGTCCCCAGCAAAACTGACAGCTGGTACTTAGAAAGCAGTGAGTCATATAAACACAAAATACGATATCCTATTAATTTACATCAAGTATGTGTTTAGTCAGTAGCTCTTATTTCCAGAATATTGTTATTTAAACAAAATATCTGTCAGCTACTGCCCCAGTGAATATTTAATTCTTAATCTGATCTTGAAATTGCAACTTCACCTATCAGTGAGACAATAAAGAAATTACTTTCTTGATACTCAGGCAACTCATATAAAGCGTATCCATAGGCTAGGGGTTTTTTTTCTGTTTTGAAGCATTGTTGTTAACACAAAAGTAAGAAGCTTGGTCAGTAAAAGAGATGCAAAGAAACAGATGGCATCAGATGGGCTGAAAAAGGTGTGACTTAAGTTATGAGACTTTTCTTTCCAAAGCTATACTACCCCTTTTCCGAGCAAGTGATGTCTTTGTCTTTTACTATTAAAGCAATTAACTGAGCACATCTTGTAGAAATTGAGTATTTTTAATGCTGAAGCTGCTGCATTTTAGAGGTATTGACAACAAATCAATATAACACTGTCAGGGAAAATTGCATTACAAGTATATTTAGAAAATTCATTACAAGTACATGATAGATAGTGAAACAGTCTTAATGGAGGCCAGTACATAGTGTCGAACAATACAGGTCAACACTGGGCCTAATCCTGTTTAACATCTTCATTAAAGATAGAAACACAGAATCATTTACGTTAGAAGAGACCTTTACAGTCATCAAGTCCAACAAAAAAACACAGCACTGCCAAGTCCACCACTAAACCATAACTTTAAGTGCCACATCTACACAGCTTTTAAATATCATCAGGAACAGTGACTCCACTACTTCCCTGAACGGCCTGTTCCAATGCTTGACAACCTTTTTCACTGAAAATTTTCCTAGTATCCAACCTAAACCTCCCCTGGCACAACTTGAGGCCATTTGCTCTCATCCTATAGCACTTGTTACTTGGGAGAAGAGACCACACCCCACCCTGTTACAACCTCCTTTCAGGTAGTTGTAGAGACAGAGGCAGTCTCCCCTGAGTCTCCTTTTCTCCAGGCTGAACACCCTGAGCTCTGTCAGCCATTCCTTATAAGACCTGAGCTCCAGCCCTTTCCCCAGCTTCACTGCCCTTCTCTGGACACACTCCCGCACCTCAATGTCTTTCTTGTAGTGAGGGGCCCAAAACTGAACACAGGATTTGAGGTGCAGCCTCATCAGTGCTGTATGCAGCAGGACAATCACTGCCCTAGTCCTGCTGGACACACTATTGCTGATACTGCCCAGGACGCCTTTGGCCTTCTTGGCCACTTGGGCACACTGCTGGCTCATGTTCAGCCAGGTGTTGACCAAAAATTATCTGGATGATGGGACAGAGTGTACTTGTAGTAAGTTTGCAGATGACACCAAACTGGAAGGATTGATATACCAGAGAGTTCTGCTGGCATTCATAAGGACCTCTACAGGCTGGAGAAATGTGCTGACAGAAACCTCATGAAGTTGAACAAGAGGAAGTGCAAAGTCCTGCACTTGGGGAGGAACAACCCCAGACTTGGGGGCCCTGCTGGACAACAAGTACAACAGGAGCCAACAACAGGCCCTTACCTTTACATGTGTAACAAAGCTAATGGTTCTTGGCTCATACACAGATTTGAGACATGACCTGGTGGTTGATTAATCAATTCCTACCTGCAAAACTGTCTGGGAAAAATATTCAGATTCAAGGAATCTTTTATTGTCAAACTACATTCCTCCATATATGCAATGACCCTTAATTTTTAATTATATTTCACATCTTATTAAAACTGTATGCACTTAATACCTTTCTAACATTAGATAGCTAACTCCTCAGACTTGTCACACCAGACTTCCATTTGAACTGCTTATCATGCTAATAGTTATGCCATTCTCAATTATCACAATTTGAAACAATTTCATTTTATGAATACCATACCTATAATTTTTAACTGGCTCTCCTGAGTAACTTGGATTTATACAGTGTTTCTTAAGGTTGCAATGACATACATATGGAAATGTATTTATGTATCAATGACTATTAGCTTAACTACACCAGTCTGTCAAAACTATGCAGGCTGTCTGGTATTTGCTTTTACATTAGAGTATAATATTTCAAGACCAGTAATACAATAAACAGTGTTCATCTGAGATGTGTAGTGTTTCAGTGGTACTGTTCCAGAAAATTAAATTAGATATTTAATTTTTCAACTGAGACTCAGTTTATTGTCTGCAAAGGTTGTGAGTCGCACAGTCTTTAATCTCTCCCAGGTGATTATATTTCCTCTTCCACTTTTCTTTATATTTCAAAACATGTGTTGACAGCATATACTGTCAAGCTAAAATGGCAGTATAAAAAATATATACCACCTCTCTTAGGAGTTATGAACATATGTCAATAAGTAAACATTGTACAACAGAAATCATTGGACACAGGAAGTGTGGGGGATGAGTGTTAATGAGTTAACATGAGGCAGAGGACGCTGCTCTGAGACTGGGGACTGGTAAGGAGGAACCCATCTGCCTCTACCGAATACACAGGCAAGTCTCCTGTACGTGTGAGCACAAGTCCAGTGTGAGGGAAAAAATCTATTAAAACTACTTACAGCACTTCACTGAAACATTTCAGCGTCTGATTTACTTAATCCATTTGTCACAGAATATTTCATGGCTTTGCATTCTCATGTATGCAGAAATACAGACTATTCAAAGGTCTGTTTAAAATGTCAGTACAGAATAACTTTATTATAAATATAATCCTGTACTAGAAAGATGTTGCTCTGTGTTTATTGGGAAGCGGGAGCACAAAGCCCCACAACGAAGGGGAGGCTGTGCAGCTGTTATGCTGTGCAGACAGAAAAGCATACACTTCAGAAGGAAACAAGAGTTTCCAGCTTCCTGGTCCTTTCTGTACAGCTGAGTGCATTTTTCACACATCCACTGAAGCTAATAAAAACCAGAATAATACTAGAAATGCAGATCAGAGCCACAAGACGGACGTGCTACTTACTTTTACTTTATACAATAAGAGGTGACTACAGTGAGTTTCCAAAAATTAGTGAGTAAATCAGAATATTGTTCTTTCTACATTTTATTTGTCCTATAGCAAGAAACTGGATTTATGAAACTTTTTATCCTAGACTCTGCTAGACCAAGGTGAACATGCAAATAGTAGAGATATATTGAGCTATCTCAAGGTTTTGACTTTTTTTTTAAATCTTCTACCAAAGGAACCTTAGTTAGTTACCTTCTTCTTCTGTTTGTCTCTATCAAATATTTTTGTGCCTTACTCCGATGTAATTTCTGATCCTCTTTCAATGTCCGACGTTCTTCTTCTAAATCCTGTTCAAAATGAAATTTTAAAGCTCTATCCCTAGTATTGTGTTGAGGACAACAGAAACTGGATTGAACAGCCTGTTTGATTGACTTTAAATTTTTGACTGATTTTTATATTTCCCCTTTTCGGGAAAGGGCAAACTTTATTGATGAGATACAAAATGCTAATATGCCTTTTTTGACTAAGGATACAATAGTTGGTCCCATAATTGTATGTTATAACATAACTAACTTTATGCTTATCCAGAAAAGAATGTAATTGCATATTACTGTTTAAAGGGATTTTAAGAGAAGCTTTCCACTCATCTTTCATGATGATCACCAGCTGAAAAAAATCTCACCTTTATCATGTTCATTTGTAGGGACATATTTCTGTAGTTATCTAAATCTGTAACATACGGACACATGTACCACAGGGAAAATGATTCAAGAGCAAAAACACCCCCTCCACACATCTAAAGTAGTAGTTGTTTACATTGAAATTGATCAACATTACTGCATAAAAGCTCTCCACGGAGACAAATCATTAGTGGCAGGAGGCAAGACTGATTTAAGTAGCACTTGGGATGGAAAACACAGTTCCCAGTAGCAGAGCCTCGTAGAAGAACGAAAACAAGAAAACTCCGAAGCTGCCTGAGAATTTGAATTTCCCACAGCAGTGTAAAACCCACGAAGTGTAAGTTTTAATTTAAGGCCACCCCTGAGGCGGTCCCTGACCGAGGAGCGGGGGCTGGGCCACCGCCGCCCCTGCCCCACACGGGCCCCACGCAGCGCAGCCGACCCCGAGAGCCCGCCCGAGGCCCCGGCCCCGGCCCCGGCCCCGCACGGCTCGCAGAAGGATACCCAGGGGCGCTCCGCCTCCCTCCCGCGCTGTCCCGCGGGGCGCCAGGGAGGTGCTGCCCCCGCGCCGCCCCGCCGCCCTTCCCGCTGAGCTCCATCCAGCGCCCCGGGACCGCGGTCAGTGCCGGGCCCCGGCCCCAGCCCCGCCGCATCGTGGCAACCGGGGACGCCGCTTCCTTCGCAACGGGGCGGGGCCGCGGCGGGGGAGCGGGAGGGGGGAGCCGGTTTGGCTGGCGTGCCTGTGCTTTCTCCAAGCCGGGAGCAAGGGACAGGGTGGGCCCCGGCACCGCCTCGCCTCGCAGGTCCTTGTCGGTCCCCGTGCCAGGGTGGAAGCCACGCTTGGGCACCTCGCTCTCTCCGTGCCTTCCCGTCCCATCAGGGACACCGGCGCCGGGCTCCGCGCTGCTGTCCATCCCCTCTGCACCGCTGTAAATCGCGCAGTGCCACTTAAAAACCCGAAACGCAGCCGGTATCCGAACGAAAACACGTCCTCGTGAGTTCCTTTGCCGAGCTCTAGAGCTCTCTGAGGGTGCCTCTGAGACCTGTTGATGGTGAAGACTTGGAGTTACAGCATAAACCTTTTTTTTTACCACAGGGTGAAGTCATAAGAACAACAACTAAAAAGTAAAATTGTATAAAATTTTATGGAAAATATTAAAAAATACATTAAATAAAGTTACACAAAGTAAAAAACAAAAAAACCAAACAGTAATTTGCTCTTAAAAATGCAAAACTTTTTTTTTTTTTTGGCAAAGCAGGGTTGTCTTGGGATATTGCTCTGCCTTGGATGAGCTGTCAGCAACAGGCTAAATGCCTTGGTGATTTCCTGGCGAGACATTTCTTGGCTGTTGTGTTTCAGCTTAAACCAATTCTTCCCCTTCTTTTTTTTTTTTTTATTTTTTTTTCCACTGTGCAGCTGTTCTATGTCTCTGACTAGGAAGGTAAAAATAGTACTCGGCATTTGTAAAATACTTTTCTCCACAGACACCCCGTCCCCCAGCCCCTTTCCCCCCTATTTGTAGCACAGCTTGTGAAGTAGGTGTTACTATTGCCATTTTACAGTCAAGATCATTGATGGTCAGGTCGCTAAATGCGCATAATATTTATAATATCGCAGTTACCACAGTTGAGAAATGACCCTAAAATGGAAGTCTTTCACCTCTAGTTCACAATACTAGCCCCAAATTCACCACCTCTTTGCCCCATCTGCTCACCTGTGTTGCAGGTAGAAAAGTGGTTGTCATTTTACCACCATATGCTTTCCAACTCACATAAACTGTTTAAAATCCAAGTTTGCCTGATAAAATACACTGTTTCATTTAGGATGCTTTCATTAGCAGAAGGGTTTATCAGTATGGAGAACTGAGTCACCCAAGCAAGACTGAAGCAGAGCTGGGAAAAAACTGCAGAATTTGAGCCCATGGCACATCTAGAATATTCAAGTTCATGATCAACTCATGCTGGCAGATTTGAGCTTCTTTAGATTTATTGAAAATTTTGATCTAATACAGCACAACTTGCAGCTTCACCTTAAGATACTTTCTGAGATTTAGAAGTAAGAATAGTTTTTATATATCTTTCTCTCTTTCCCTTCTTTACATTTTTCTTACATTCTCACAGTCCTGCTTTATGGTTATTGGATAACTCCTCCTCATGGGTAACCTCACATCTTTCAGACTGTGGGATGAGAAGGTGACTAGCTGAGGATCTGTATTTCTGAGACATATGATTATTCTAGGACAGCAACTAACCTTATCTTAAGTAGTTACAGAATGGAAGGTCCAGCTCTGGCAGTTGGTTTGAAAGAAGTTTCATTATTTTACTCTGGGCTAGACACTGATATTCCAGTGAAGGATAAAGATCAGATCTTAAAACTTTGTGAGAGGGATTCTGAATTTATTACAAGTCTTATTCGAAGGCTGCAGCATAGCTGTGCTGCTGCAGAAACACATTTTTCTTTCCTTCTTTTTGCAGTGGGGGATTAATTTGCTTCATGCCCCATTCCTCCAAGCTGTGCATGTGACTGCATGGGAGAAGAAATTCAGTCAATATTCTCAGTATTTTAACCATCCCTTCCTGAAATCTGTCACCTCTGCCTATTTCTGTGCATAGAAAGAAGAAGAAAAACTTTTTTGTCCCTCAATGTCATGTATAGATAACCATGAAAATCTTTTCACCTTCCTGAGACTGAACTATGAATCAAAACTTCTGTCTTCTTGAGAGAGTATCAACTGATGCACTAGTCAAACTCTTGTAATTTTCATATTGGAAAACTATGATTTTCCATGTGGTACTTCAGAAAAAAATAAAAATGTGATTTTGAGAGGTACAGAATAATGAAAGTTGTTTAGAATTTCACAAGAAGTTGAATATGCTCCTCTCAGGTACCCTTTAGCTATTAATTTTAAAGAAAAAAATGGATTAAAAAACTGAATTAAATCTGTATTAAACTGAATTAAAACTGTATTAATCCTCTGCTCCCAAACGCTTTCAAATCTCTTCATAGCAAAAGCTATTGTGTATTCCAGCTTCAGACAGGGATGGAGATGAACCACCTTATCAAGACAAATTTGGAACATTATCTGGCTGTACCAGGGTAAGGTGCTGTTGAACAGTGTATTCTGAATATTCTTTAAACAGTGTATCTCCCAACGGTACATTAGAAGCTGAGGTTTCATTTATTCAGCCAGAGCACAGACAATTTAAATTCTTTAATAATTTTTTTCTTTGTTAAAATATCAGATCCAGTTTTTAGGTACAAAAGTAGTGGACTTGGGCGTGTGAAAACTGTTAGTGTCGCATAGTGGTAATTAAGCTTATGTGGACTACATTTAATTTTCCTCTTTTTTTGGGCCATTCTCTTGTACTTTGACATTCTTCAGGGATAAAAATCATTGTACTGAATGATTGTCTCACTCTCAGTACCTGTGTTCCTACAGGTGGTCTCAGACCACAAGACTCCTACTGTCCCCCCAGTAAACATTTTCTATGTAATACAAAGTACTAATTTAAAATAATGTTTTTCAGTTTTCTATTTTGAACTTGCTTTTATGACATATTCCAAAATTGCCTCCATGCCTGTTCTAGTGCACTACCACCACAATACAAACATCTTAATTTAATGATAAAAACCTTTGTAAAAATGTGAAGACATCGATTAATACTAGTTTTTCTTTCAAGTAGACAAGATCACTCATGCTAAATATATACCAATGCTCAAAAGTAGCATATAAGAAAATCTCTCAGAGTTTATCACAATAAAAATATATGGGTTTGATGTGTCATGTAGAGGTGATAAGCAGCAATTTCCCTCAGGATGCAAGAAGTATATGAATTCTACTGTGAAGTTAAAATATGATTTATTAAATCCAGGCAGTAAAAGAGTGATGTGTTGGCTGCCCTTTGTGCTGTAGACATTCCCAAATAGTTAGCTCAGGACTTCATTGTGTACAATCCTTTCCACAGAAATTTGAAACCCGTTTAAAACATTTGCATTTCTTCAAGTAAAAGATGAACTACCAGTTTAGGGTAACTTCACTGATTTGTCTTAATATTTTTTTGTTCAGTTTAGGAGAGACTGTCATAAGTAATGGAAAGCACTGTGCATGTAAGGTAAGATTTTCAATTACTTTGCTTAGAAAAGATAATGAATGTAACTGAATGATTTCTCAGAAAAGTGACAGATGTTTTAAAGATGTAGAGTGCCTTATTCAGGATAGATACGAAAATACAGAAGAATCAGGTATTTTCAGATTCAGGAAAGAAACTACATTGAAATCGTAGGACTTCAGGATATTAGAACATTTTTGTGTTAATGTCTTTTATCACAACTCATATTTTTAATCTCATCATATTTGTTAGGTCATATTTTTAATCTCATCTGCATGACTCTAAATGAAGAGTAACTATTGTTTTTGGCAGAGTCACAGTTTTTGCCTGAATTGCTGAGTTCACACTTAATCACTTGTTTCATGTTGGCTTTTGTTAAAGATAAATATTGATTAAAAATATTTGCTTGAGAGTATTTAATTGAACATCTGGTGAGTAGCTGTGATAATGTCCTGGAACAAGCCATCGTTTCAAGTGATCTATTTATAAATTTCAAGTGATCTGTTTATAACTCTTACATAATTTTTCCTCCTTTACTTTGTGCTTATTTCAAAATTAAAGAAACATATTCTTTTACTTTTCTACCATTTATTTCCAGGCACAAAATGTAATTATACTAGTAATTCGGAAACCCTTTTTGTAAAATCTCCTTGTTAAGAGTTTTATGTAATTTTTAGTTTTACTTTTTAAAAGCAAAAATCAGGAGAAAAACCTGTTAAGTGCTTTGCCAGGGCAGTGCCAATACCAGGAAGAAAAAACTGAAGCAGGAAAGAACAACTATGTTGAAGATATATTCAAGTCCAAATAAGCTTTCTTCTTCATTAAAATCTTGAAATGTCTAAGAATCCTATTTAATTTGAAAATACATCATATGAACATACTGCAAATGGTTTGCTGAGATTATGGAATCAACAAAACAAAGACTCTCATGAAAATATGTTGTTTAGTCTTTTGTCAGTGACACATATTTCAGGAATTACTTTTAGCATTTCTTGAAGTGATGACTCAGAGGCACTCCCTTATTTTATGTCACATGACACCATAGAATAAAAACTATTAAACAGGAAAATATTATTTTAAATAACATTAATAGGTGTAACTACTTCTACTAATGCTATTTTTCTTACTATTTCACATAATTGTGTGCCCATGAATACTGTCTCTTTATTCTTTCCTCTATAAGAACATTTAAAATGCTTTTTTTGTAATGCTGAGTTTGTCTTTAAATCTGCTTGGGACTTCTTAAATGCATAGGTTAATAACTTATGCAAGTATTTCCCTGATCAGTGTCTGAATAAATAATTTAGGGATTTTCAAGAGTAAAAGTATTTTGCTAATATCTGGTAAATCCAAAAGCCTGCTCCTTTCCGGTGAAAATACTCTGTCAACATTTGAGATGTTTGTTGGGTGTGGTGATTTCTAAAATGTGAGCTTCTGAATTGCAAGATTTTCACGTTCTTGCTTCTGGTTCACAGTGCTCACAGGCAGAATACCTCACCAGAAATGTTGGTGGTATTTTTTGGATTTATAGAGGTTATTCTTTACCCCTGACACTATCTTTTTCTTGTGAGGTATGGCTAAGCAGAAAACATCTAATCGGTTTTGGCCTCAGCTTTGTCAATTATAGCTTGACCAAGCTTTAAAGAAAGAGGTTTTGAAGGAAGATCTGTGGAGCAACCTACTTCATTTTGACGGGAGGAGCTATTTTATATATGCTTTATGATCAATTTATTTCCCCCTACATTTTTTGGTACAACAGGACACAAGGAATGTTGGAGCTGTGGAGGGACCACTCAAGGCAGAAGAGAAAAATAAATCTGCAGACATTTCAAAACAAAAAGAACCATGCCTTGTACCATGTGATGCTGAAGCTAAAATTTTACGAGGGGAAAAACATTACATGTGCAGTATGTACTCATAAAAAATACTTTTAGTGATGAGCTATGCGATGTCATGCTATGCAATCCTCTGCTATGCTATGTTATTCTGTACCAATTTATCTTTTAATCTTCTTGAGCACATGTGGCAGCCTTTGACCCTGCTGCCCAAATTCTGAGTATTGTTCAGAAAATTTGGGGTGCCCTTTTTTTTGGGATGCAGTTGGTGTGGCAAAGTTAAAGTATAATCATGGGTGAAGACAGACAAATCTAAGCAGCAGCACAGCTCATCTAGGTCTGTGTTACCTTCTGAACGTCAGTATCTATCTCCATTAGGGAGGAAGAGCAGGATGTCTGTCCCTCATTTAAACATCATAGCTAGGTGTGGGGATGTTAAGTGGGAGTTAGCCAGTTAGTTTGTTATTTAGTTAGTTACATGGGAGTAAATCTGTACTTCAGTTTACCTTTTATACATGCATACACAGGGCACTCTCTATCACTACCTTGATAAACTACACAGCAAGTGATATAATCAGCCTCAGAAAACAACTGTATAAATTCTTGGTTTTCACATATGATTTTTTAGTATATATTATTAATTATCTGTCCAGATGACGATGATGATGATTTTATTTTTAGCATTAGGGCAAAAAACAGAAGTAGCACAGTGAATGAGCAAATGTAGGATGATAGGAAATGTTATATATCTGTCTTTTATCATTTGCATTTATATTTGTGTGATATCCATTAACTGGTCATCCAATTTGCCCAAGGATAAGATGAAATTCTTCTTCAAAACATAAGAAGAGCCATCACTTCTTAAGATGTCTTTACTGCAATTAATGAGTCTGAAGTTTTTAGCATCTTTGGCTTTAGTCTGTGGTCTCTGTACTACTTTCATTTCACTTTCAGGTGCCATAAGGTAAAACACCTTCACTATTTGCATAGATATCATAAATAAGTGTGTTGTCATTCGGTCAAGAATAATTCTAGATTTATGATAACAAAGTGGATGAACGTATTTCTTTTGAAGGAAATTTGCAGGACTCTCTTGTTGAATATGCAAGAAGTACGCAAAAACTGGTAAGAGACATGATGGATGATCAACAGTCTTCTTTGGACTACCTTTCTAGTCAGGTACTTTTTTCTTTATCATTAACGTTTGTATTTGTTATTTCTCACTACAGGTGGTGTTTATCTGAGGAAAAAATAAGTATTATTATTGTCATTAAACCAGTAGAATTAGAGACCCTATCACCATTCCTTGTACCTTGGGTAAGATGTGAGTTCCATTTTTACAAGGAGTGATAAGCACCACTTGTTTTACAACATAGTGTCATACATGGCAGTTGCATAAGTGGAGGACTATTCCTTCCCATTAGTTGCCATCTCCAGTCCTGTTGTATTTGTGCAGATGACATATTACACTATTGTTAGCTCTGATAGTATTTTACAAGCACTTTGCATCACTCAATACAGATAAAAAGCTTTAATCAAACTGAAGGACTTTTTTTTGAATCAGCCGGAATTGTGCCTAAAAAAGATTTTGGATGAAAAAAGTAAAAAAGAAGATCGATTTGCCTAATAAAGGTACAATTTACTAACACATCACAAAAACAAACTTCAGATTATATTTACTAGGAGTAAAAAAAAATATCTTTAGAATGTAAAATTCCTCATTGCAACCTAATTAAAGATCTTTTATTTGAATTTGCAGGTAAATGAACTCAAGAACAAACTTGTTCTTTTGAATGCAGTAGTTTTGAGAAAGCATCTGGATCCACTTCCTTACAAAGCAGTTCAATCTCATGGTAAATATTTTTCAGATATAGTCTTGACACCTTCCCTTTTTACTTTTGTATCTTGACAAGAAACTAATTAAAGCAAAAGTAAGGAATTGTAACATCGACATTTATCCCGTGTTAGTAGTATAAAAACTCTGGAAACTTTATGAACTGTTTAAAATTGTTGTCATAAATACTGCTTTAAATAATTTGTAATTGACAATTCCAGGCATCCTGGAATTGTTGTTGATTTTTATGCAAAATACCAGGTATGATTATCTGTTAGTAAGTAATCTAATGTTGCTAAATGGCATGTTCGTTTGCAATGAAATAAAGTGTACTCTGCATCTGCAATATCCTTCTTCAAATAGGATGTAAGTCAACTGTTCACTGGACAGTTGATCTTCTTTGTAGTGTCCATCCAAACTAAAGGAAACATTATGTCTAAGCAGCCATGCTGGTTGTGGAAACTGCTTCTTTGAGTATATTTAACATGTACCCGGCTTAACACTTAGAGACAAATGGTTTTTCGTGTATACATTATGATGAAAAGGCTTTTACAAGTATAAATACAAGTGTCTGTAGGAAAAAGATACAATTTCCCAGAGAATATGTCTTTTTCTCAGTACAAGTGTTATAAATAAAATGTAAAATGTTATAAATAAAATGTAAACATTTGTAAAATTACCCAGATACATACTCTTTAATTTCTGTATCATATCTATTAAGATTAGAAAGAACTTTCTGTATGCAGTGTAATTTATACTTACTTATGAGCTTAATGGAGATCAGAGAATTTGAATTTACAAGATAATTTCGTGACAAAATATGATTTTAAAACTTGCATGAGAAAAAAATGCTATTTTAAATCATTCATATGTTACCAAGAATAGTAATATTTCTGTGCTTGATCTGTATTTTTAAAAAAATACATTTTGCTAATGAATTTCATCAAATATTTTTTTTCTCTAGGTTTGGACTGCACTCATATTAAAGATACCACTGGTTCAGTTTCAAAAACTCCATCTGGTCTGTACATTATCCATCCAGAAGGATCAAATTATCCTTTTGAGGTAATACATTTATCTCTCAGGATAATCACAATTTGCTTGAGAATATGCACTTAGAATATTTTTATTAGATTTAAGGTGTTTTCCTTGACAGTTTCTCAACGGATGAATAAGAAATGTAGTAAATCCTCTGCATGTGTCTGCTGTTACTATAATTTTGACAAGTTTCTCATGTTTTACAAAGAAATTTAATCTCTGTCATACGAGCCTGTTGTCATTTTTCATATGCAGTGAAAACTGTACCAAAGAGGAAAACCCAAGGTACTTTCCAGCACCCCTTTTGGACATTTACAAGTGCTGTTCTTTTCTGTATTAGAGATGGAAAGCTGAAGAGCCAATTGACTGATCCATTTGGCTTCTACAATAGGACTTTTGGCTTTTTGAATTATTCTGCTGTATAGCATTGCCTTCTTTTGTGGTGTGACTCCAATGCCTATAAGCATCTAAATATAGGGGCAGATGTATGTTAGTGTGAGGAGCAGGTGCTTAGCTCTTCTCTGAGTATCATTATAACCCAGTCTTGAGGCAGAGAGGCATCTAAAATTTTAGTTTTATATCCATTTTGCAGGATATATATTCTTAAGACAAACTGCAGCAATCATGCTTCCTATCACCACCTGCACTTTATGTTATTGCTGTGAGTTATGGTGTTCATCTAGAAGAGAATTTTGGGTTAATTTCCTCAGACTCAGGACATTCACATCCATGCAAACACAAGGAATATTTTGTTTTATGTCTTTATTTCTGTTTCAGGCTGTTCTACCTAGAGAAGGCCTTATGTATAGTGGAAAAGCAGATATGGCACTTTCAAACCCTTAACTTTGCAGTACATGCTGGATTCATTAGCTTTTGAAACAGAAACATGACATTTAGGTCAACTAATAAATAGCAAAGTTTAACATCTAACTTTATAGTCTTCTTTTATATATAACAAAGGAAGGATGAATCCCTTTACCTCTAGCCAATTGGAACCCTTCAAAATGCTACAAAAAAGGAGATCAAACTGATTAAGAAAAGGCTTCAGAATTATGCTGGGATATCAAAAAAAAAAAAAATGGACTGCAACCCCCGATACAAAAACCTGTCATTCTCTCTCTACAATGCAGTCAGCTCAGGAAAACAGTCTGTAACTCATCAGCAAGTTCCTCCCATGTAAAAGAAATGCAGAGACATGTTGCAGTGTTCACGGAACAACCATATTTATAGTATAAAGAAAATGCTGTCTGCCTCACCCCAGGATGAACCATACCAAAAAGTGCATTTGTTTCAGAATTTCTTTTAGATTGAGCGGGATTCCATTGAGGAAATATTCATACCTTACCCAAATCACTTGTCTCGAGAGATGTATAATTATGTGAGAAAAGTGATTTCTCAGTTTACTTTTAGGTTTTGACAAATAAATCTGAAATGATAAAATTTCTTTTCATTCAAAATATTTTTGCCACTTTTCCACATTTAAAGGTACTTCCAGAATCTGAAAATCAGTTATATGAGTGGAAAGGTTCTTTAAGGAGTACAAGAAACAAAAAAGAAAAATCATAATAATTTGATTAAAAGAAAAAGGTAAAAATAAATAATGAGAAGAATATCTGCAGTCATGAAATGAGTGTCTCATTTCTTGTCTGGTAGATGTTGCACAGAACTTAAAAGACAGGGCCAAAAAGTTGTCAGAGAAAAGTATGTAAAATATGTGTTCTATAAAGAATGTTATTTTAAGGAAAACTATTTTATGCAAATTCTTTCATGTGTGGAAGCATAAAAAAGGTAGAGGAAATGATAAATGAACAAAAATATCAAGACATTAAAACATTAAAACATAAATAAGAAATTATAATGCATTTTTAGAGGCTAATAGCCAAGAATTCTGATATAAACAATTTATTTCAATGAGGACCTTTTCAGCAATAAGCTGCCCTTTTAATGTAATGGAAACTAAATGAAAATGTGTTCAGAATCATTTGCATGAAGATACCAGTTTAATGAAGAAAACAAATATTAAACAACTTGATCCTATTCTCATGTTTTCGTGTTTAAAACCTCATATTGTCAAAAGTGAGTATAGTTTTTGATGCTTATCTTGGGCTAATTGAAACCTGAATTCCAGGAGCAATAAAAATATCCAGTTTCAGTGGTATTGGCAGGTTTTTGGCATCTCAGAAAGTTAATTCCAAATGGGCTTTTGTCTGAGCATTTAAACATGAGGCAATTAAAACCAATTTCACTTTTGGAAAAATTAATCATGATCAATTTCTGATACATTTTTCAATTAGTGAAATTAGATCAATGATATTTGTAAGGTGGATCAGACAAACTAAACAGTTGTTTGGAATATACCTCATGCACACTGAAGATGGAAAGAGGAGAAATATTCAATGGAAACATTCTCCTGCTCATTTAATTTAATTTGCACCTGGCACAATCATGCCCCTCATACCTTGCATGATATGAGACATAGAGTAAACTGTAAAGTCTTCTAAGGCTTTTTAATTGCAACATTTCTAGCCTATAAGGAATTAAGAAACTACACAGCTATGACTGTATTTCTCTCTCTCTCTCTCTCTCTCTCTCTCTCTAATCTATCTCATATTTTACTTAGCTGCTGTTTGTATTGGTGCTGTATTTAATTGGCTGATGACCTCTCATGTAGAACCAAATCTGCTCCTTCTGAGAATTATCAACACTCCCACTGAGTTATACTGGACTGAAGATTGCTGTTGTGATCAAGTGGGCTCCTCTTAGTATTTCTGACTCATAGTCAGAGGAGTAGCCAAGCATGCACTCATCTTCTCAAGACAGCAGATGAGGCAATGGGATTATTTTGAATGACTTTTAGGTATTCACATTTAAATATTCATTTTGGAATCTTCTGTATTTCTTTTTATTCCTGTTCCACCCTCCCTGGGTGACTGAAATAAGCACGTGATTCTCCAGGGAATAAAGCCCACAAGTTTCTTTCGTGCACATGACCCTTACTATGATTCATTTAGTATTTGTGTTGAAAGGATTGCCCAAAGCATCCAATGGCATTGGCTTACTTGAAGATCTAAGATTCCCCAGGTTATATTAGACCACATTGCAGCTCTGTCCTGTTGCTTTCTTGGTGTTCATTGAGAGGCTCTGAATATGATGTTGATGCGTTCCTGCCAAGGAACAAGTCTGGTTTCGTGAAAAATATCTGGCTAGTACAGGCAATGGGGGGGAACATATAACACTCAGGCTGCCACAAATTTTGCTGAGGGTTAAACTGAATTACACCTAGATTCTACTTTTATCAACTGGCTAAGATTGCAAATCTCTCTTTTCTGAAATATGTTTCATTGTGTACTTTCCCTGTAACATCAACAAAAATTGCTTTACTCCATCACTTGTGCATCTGCTTAATGTTATGACAGCCAACATTATATTCTGAACTTACTTTTGTTATCACAAGTAGCTCCATAGCTATAAGCATTTTCCAGGTTAATTCTCCTGATATTAATCACATTGGGAGGCACTTACCAATGAACATCTGTTTTTAAACACTCATTATGTATAGTATCCCTAGAATTACTTTGAACAAATTAGGTGGTGTAGTGTCTAAAAGAGTGAGAAACAAAACAGTCTTAAAACCACCTTCCCCCCCCCTTCCTTCCGTGTATTCCCTCCTCCTCCTCAGTGGTGCAGAGGGGTGGGGAATGGAGTTTACAGTCAGTTGTTGTTTCTGTCACTGCTCAGAGAGAGGAGTCCTTCCCCTGCTCCCGTGGGGTCCCTCCCACTGGAGACAGTCCTTGATGGACCTCTCCATCGTGAGTCCATCCCTCAGGCAGCAGTTCTTCCCAAACTTCTGTCCCGTGGGTCACTCCTCCATGGGGTGCAGTCCTTCATGAATGAGCTGTACCCACATGGGTCCCCCACAGGGGCCACAAATCGTACCTGGGAAAAACCTGCTCCAGTGTGGGCTGCCCTCTCCACGGGCTGCAGGTCTCTGCCAGGACCCTGCTCCATCTTGGGCTCACCTTTATTTAATTAAAATGTTTTCTTCATAACAGCTCCTTCAAGAATGCTTGAAATCTGAATCTGAATTCTGAAGTCACATCTATGTCTATTTTTAGGTTTTTTGTGACATGGATTTTCAAGGAGGTGGATGGACTGTGGTTCAGAAAAGAACTGATGGAATCATTCCATTCCAGAGAACATGGTCTGAATATCTGGATGGATTTGGTGATCTTACTGGTATTAATTTTAAATACTCTAAAGTGCTTCGTATCCTACATTTCTGCTGCCTCTATGTGAGCAACATTCCACCAAATTTTGTAGGAGTTTTAGTAGTATAAAGTTCTTGTTTCTTAAGTCTTATTTTTACATAAGTATTTTTTTAATCAAATCTGTTGTATGATCTTCTCAGTAATGACTGTGACCCCGCTAGAGTCTTCAGCCATTGCTGTCTCAGAGGAGGTGTTTAAAATATGATATTTTCTACCTGAAATAATATATAGATTGTATTTGCTCTCTTTTCAGATTAAAAAAAAAATAGCCTATTCAAACCAAATAGTTGTTTTGAATCACATTTGCAAAATATTTCCTTAAAGGAGAGAAAAACCAGTAATATTTCACCATAGGACAAGCAAAGTTAGAAACAGAATGGAAATATTTCAATAGCTAATAACAACACAATTGTGATAATAATTTTTTATTTCCACCTTTCATCCAGCAAGTCTAAACCCATTTGCTTTATCAGAAGTTTATCTGGGATTGCAATGGAAGCATACAGGTTTTCTGTACAAAAAAGCACAGCTCATATGGGGCAACAAGTGCGATTTACGGAGGCAGCAAATCCTGAGAATAGGGTCTGTGTTTTGTTGTGTTTCATAGAATGCTAACATTCATCATTTCTCAGTACTGCCCTTAGGAATGCTGAACTCCGTTTTTGCAAGTGGATCTTTAGCACATCCATTTTTTTTGTGGTTTCCTAAGATATATTGCAGACGAATGTTTGAAATCTATCATGTGGACAATTTTCTAAAAAGTACCATAGAGAAAAAAGGTGATGCCCACATTGAATTCTTTCCATGGATTTCCTAAGGAAGTAGGAAAATTACTCTGTTCCTTCATTAGTCTTTTAAAGGAATATAAGCCTATCATACAACTTTTATTACATTTGGTTCAGGAAGAAAAGTAGAAAAGAAAGAACAATAATTTTTTCTTTTACAGTTTCCATTTCTAGACTATATATTATATTTCTGTTTAAGGGGAATTTTGGCTTGGACTAAGGAAGATTTTTGACATAGTAAATCAAAAAGCCACTAGTTTCAATCTTTATGTGGACTTGGAATCAGAAAATGACAAGCATGCCTATGCATCATATGATGGATTCTGGATAGAAGATGAAGCATGTTCTTTTAAGATCCATTTGGGGCATTATTCAGGAAATGCTGGTAAGAACTTCCTTCTTTAAAGTATTTAAAAGTAGCTCGTCCCTTTCTTAATATGAAAAAATGCATTCAAAAGAGTAATAATTAAGATAACTTTTAAAAAATTATTTATAATGTGTTTTTCTCTGGCGCATAGTGAACATTTATGCAGATAAATGGTGATGATATAGCAATTTTGGTTATGCCAACATTAATCTTTACATAGTAGGAAATCACTTTATCACTTCAATGTCCTTAATGGAGTAACTGAATAAACTCTTCTTTAATAAAGATGAATTAAGGAAGGATCTTTAACAGATTCAAGTCCATAGGATATATATATAACAAATAAGGGATTTTTTAGGTGTTAGTGTTTATCTATCTAATGGTACAGTTCTTTATATGTCTATTATCTCATCTCAGATTTGCTGATGTTAGTGGAAGTCTTCCTGATGATGCTTTGGTTAATTCAGAAGTGCCCAGACAGTCATGCACAAAGGGTAGAGAAAGAAACTGAGTGAACAAAGTTGGTCTACAGTGTGTAACAGTTACTGGGTGCTACATAGACACAAATTAATTTACAATTTCAGACCTCTCTTAATAGCTAAGTGTGCAAAGGCTTTCATTAAATATTTCATGTCTTACTGCTTTTTTTCTCTTTTTTTTTTTCACATGTTTAGTAATATGCAAGAATGTTCCTTATTACCAATGAAATAGCTATTCTCTAAAGGTGTTGGTGCTTTACTCTACCTGTATTTGTAAGACAGTGTATTTGTATTTCTTTAGTAAGACAACAGAGCCAATAATCACTGACCTTTGAGTTTTAAAATTCCGTCTTTTCTCATTAGTCTCTCTGGGACTTTGGACGCATTACTGGAAAATCTTAAATTACAACCCTTTTTGTTTCCTTTATCTTTTCTTCCTCTGTCTTTGAGGACAGAAGCCTTTACCTTCCTAGCCAGTATGCACTGCTAAAAGCAACAACAATATAAAGATGTTGTTTCATTGAATTTCAACTTCTTCCATATTTCTCAGTATTTTATTCTTTTTCTTTCCTTCATTTTTAACACTTTGCTTGCTCATTATCTGGTGCTCTTGAAATGTTTTTGAAGAATTCTATTTTTCTAATAAATTCAGAGAAAAAGTTTGTGAGATATGCAACAAGTAAGAAATGTTCTTCCATAAATAATTTTTTTATCCTTCTGTTCTATCTGTTGTGCTTAGGTGATGCATTTAGAGGATATAGAAAAGAAGATAACCAGAACTCAATGCCTTTCAGCACTTTTGATGTTGATAATGATGGATGCAGACCAGTATGCACTATTAAAGAACAGCTTGTAAAGAGCTGCAGTAACTTCAGTGATAGCACTGGATGGTGGTTCAGCAAGTGTGGCCTTGCAAATCTTAATGGTGTTCATCGCTACACAGGTAGATTTCTTGCAACTGGGATTCACTGGGATACATGGAAAATGAAGAATAAACCAGTCAAAATTAAATCAGTTTCAATGAAAATTCGGAGAACCTATTATCCATATTTCCATTAGAAATATATCTCTTCTGGCAATTATGTGGAATAATCTATCATTGCAATCATAAATACCTTTCATCTTCACTTGAAGAGTTCAGTCAAAACTTTATTAGGGATTTCTACAATACAGTTACTAATTTTTATTGGGAAATGTCAGCATTTGTAGTGCTCCTGTTTGAGTAAGAAGGTCCTAAAAAGAACTGGGTTTTCAGAAAAAGGATTAAGCTTAGTTCTTGTCAGCTTTTATTCAACTTTCAATTTTATTTACTCTTAGGCAATCTCAGAACCAGCAGAAAAAAATTATAAAAAGAAGTGTAATGATGACCTCTGAATGTACTTTTTCTATGCTCTCTGCATATCTGAATTTCTAAGAAATTGCAGCAAATTTTCTTTTAAAAACCTATGTACCTGCCATTTCCATCATAATATTTTGGAAAAATATCTTTTCTTCACCTTAGGTTAATTTTTCAGAATCAGCTCTCCTTTTTATATTCTTTATCAGTCAAGTTAAAAATTGTTGCAATGTATATATAGAGTTCACTATACCCTCAGGTCCTGATTTTTATACAAGTAAGGTTGATACTGAGATTCAAGAACTGTGGTCTATTTTGTATTTAATTTGCACAGTCAATATGTTTCATAATCCAATTTTTACTCTACCATTGTCTATTTTACAGTTCACTATGAATTAAAAACTTTTTTTAAAGAAAAGGCATAGCTTTGGAATTTAAATTTTTGGATATATGGGCCTGATCTTATGTTTTTCATTCTGATTGTAATTCACTTTGTGAATGATCATATGGTAATGAACAAAACCAATTTAAGTTGTATAAGTACATTTAAAATGGTTAATTCTTTGAATTTCTGTCAGTAAAAATAAAATAATATCAGTAAAAATGTGACTTTTGTCAGTACAGCAGTGTTTCTGGAACCTGGCATCTAATCTGCAGCAGCTAGGCATGTTATTTCTCATCTTTGCTTCAGTTTCAGTAGATCAACTCTGTAGTAGCACGTGGAATGAAAACAGTTAAAAACTCTGAGTTTCCCCTTTGCTATTTTTTATTTAGGCCAAACATTAATACAGTGAGCAGAAATCATCATCAGTTCAGAACCTCAGTGGTTTAGAACTTCTTCCCAAAGATATACATAGCTATAGGAGGAAATGAAGCTTTTCATAGGGTATGTTACAAGCTTAAGAGAGAGAAAACATTCCTCTTTTATTCTGTGCTTTAGTACTAGTCTTTAACAGTCGGATGTAAAAAGTTGCTAAAAGCAGAAGGCTTCTCTCTGCTAGAGAGAAATTGGGGACTATCCTTATCGGGGGAGAGGGGCTGCAAGACAAACAGGGTAGGAAGTAGCTTGAAGAAAAATATCACAGGCTCTGTAGAGGGATTATGAGAAAGGGGATATGTCCTGCTCTTGGGGGAGACTGAATTTTCTGAGCGTGGGGTGATTTTGTTGTCAGACACTTTAGTCTTTGAAATTAGAGGTGAAGAGATTGTATGTAAACCCTGTTTAGCCCTCCCTCTCACTCCATATTTATTAGGAATGCAATCTTTTTGAATGGCAACATGGACCCAGCAGACCTATAAAGGTAGATACTAAAATGAAAGAGCTTCTGCACCAAGATTAACAGGCATTAGAACTTAAAAAGAGTATTAATCCTGGCTGCAAGCCTGGATGGTGTCATGCTATTAGGGCTCTTATGTCAGAAAGAGTCCTCAGGCTGCAGTACAACAATCCTACTGGAGAATGCCACTGGCTAAATTTCATGAAAATTTAATGGCTTTAATGAAAGCCTCAAACTTTGATGGTGGGGCCCCTGTTCTGACAACCAGGTCCGAGCCTGCAAGCAGAAAGGAAGAGTCTAAGTAGGAATTCTGGATGCATAGAGCTATATTCTACTGACACCCTGAGGCTGCTTGTGGCTTAATTAGAATCCCTGATTAAAAATGAAGGTGACAAGTGAAGATTGCAGATGTGTGCTGGCAGATACTACCGCGATTAATTATCAGGTTTAATCTCCTCTTTGCCATCATTGGTTAGGTTAGCTGGCAGGAAGTAATCGCAGTGGGGATGGGCCTGGAAAAGTAACTAAATCTTGAAGGATCATCTTGCAAATAAGCATTGCATCTTTAAGTCAAGTCAAATTGAAAACCTATACAAAAAATGAATTGAATTCACAATGTCAGTGGTGGGGTGAGGTTTTGAATTTTACTGTTCCTTGAAAGATAAAAACATTTCCAAGACTGTTTGCAGACACTGGCTTTAAACTCAATACATATGCTTTAATACCATTAGGTACTGCTCTACTAGCAAGGTTGCAGGTAGACACTATGTTCTCTGTGGCTTTGTAGATAAAATGAATTTATTTTGCCCCAGGCTTGACTTGTGTCTTTGTTGTGCTGTGAGAGCTGGATCTGCAGCATTAACTGCAAACAGGATGAAGTCCAAATTGCAAATACTAGTCAGGTTTTAACTCCTAGAAATCTTCCAGGTATGAGTTTTCAATGTAATATTCTCAATCAAAAGATGGATAATGCTTTAATTCTTTTTTATCTACTAGTCATGATCACACTAAATGCTTCTGTGGCACCAAGCCAAGTAATTAGATAATAATATAATTTAATATAGTTTAATGATTTTATTTCCTTTCATGGAGGTTTCTATGAAAAGCTGTTGAGCATAGGAATCTCTTAGTTTTATTATCATTTGGATGTTCTGAAATGTGAGTGTTGGTTTAGTCGAGTTTTGTTTTAAAATTTAGCATGTGCTTAGAAAATCAGAGTGCTAGAGATTAGTTGGCAGCTTGCCTATTCAAATCTGAAATACAGCAATGACAACAGAACATTTTCCATGTGATAGATGGCTACTGTCTTCAAAGGTTCATTTCATTTCCACTAAAACAACTGTGAAAACAAATTTTTACTTAAACACAGAGAATTTACAAGAATATTAAACTGTTTCAGAGGCCTATGTTCCATATTTACAGCTGATGGTTCCCAACTACCACACATAAGATTTTTGCGGCCATATATTTATGACCAGTAATCAGTTGGTCATTGCCCAAACAGTCTTATTTCGACTATAATACAAAGAAGGAACATGTAGGGTGTACCATATTAAGAGAAACTGATTGAGTGTTTCAAATAAAGAGTATCTTGGTTTAAATGCTCTTAATATCTACTCCAGGAATGATACTCTAAGCTATGAGAAATTGTATTTACAGGACATGCAATCTCTGATGTTATGAAACTGCATTTCTTTCGTTTTCTTTTCCCCATAGTATATCTTTAATTTGTAAGTCTCAGTTTGGTGAATTCAAATTATTTAATCATTTGACCTTTCTGGTCACAAGAAACCTTTCTGGGGACTTTAGTTTTGTTTTGCACCGCTCCCCCTGGAGCATGCCCTGCATTGTCCCATTGTCAACCCAAAAGCCAGCAGAGACAATCCATTGGCATGGAAGGGGTGCTTTGTGGGATTTCTGTTGGCATGGCTGCAAAGAGAAAGTAAATTATTTACAAAAGGGGTACTGGAAACCTGCATACATATTTCCAGGCTAGGTATTGATCTGCCAGTTGTTCTAATCCATAAAGACAGGCTGCACTTCATTTTGCAGCTCATTGTAAAATGAGTTAAAATTGAGGAAAGGAAGGCATCCTTGGCTTTCAGCGGACACAGGTTTTGCTGACATGGTCTATATCAATTGACCAGAAGTTAAGTTGTTACTGTACAACATGCTCTAATGAATACTTCTTATACCAAACAGTGCAAATGACACTGTATTCTGCAGGACTGTCCAAAGATACAATTCACATGAAGAAAGGAATGGTCCTTTCATTACAGAAAGCTTTTTTGCTCCATCATTTCAAATTTTCAATTTCTCTGTGTGTGTGCGTGTGTGTGTGTGCGTGTAAAAATCACACACGTGCAGACAAACCTATGTACTAATGTACATTTCAAATGCAACTTTCAGTGAGACAGAAGGCTGCTAAGACCAGTATCAAAGACGCTCCCAACCATTTATTTTCCACGTGTTTTCCTCCACTGCCTCAGCTTTTCCCCAGCCTTATCTGGTCGGACAGTTTCGGGGTTTGCGGTTGCAGCGGCTGTCCTTGGCAGGGGCTCACAGGCAAGGCTGCCTAACAAAGACAAGCTCTCAGAAGCAAATATCAGACTCGGCTTTGAGTCCAGAAAAGCTTTGTTATAACAACCATTCAAAACTGACAGGGTTGTTTCAGGTACACCCCTTTTGTCCCCTGCCCGGGACCCGAATCCCGGGTGCTTCCAGACCCCAGCAGGGCCGGGACTGCGCTCAGGGCCGCGGGCGCATCGCGGGGACAGCCGCCAGGGGGCGCCAAAGCGCCGGGCGCGGCGCGCGCTCGGCCGTGGCGGCGCCGCTGTGCCCCGGCGTGGGGCGGGCCCTGCGCTTCCCGTCCTCCGTGAGGTCCTGCCTTCCGCTTTCTTTCTCCTTTCCCCTTCCCGTCTTTCTCTTTTTCTGTTTCCTTCTCCTGAGTGTATTTTGCCTACAGTCTCCTCCAGCTGCGATGTCACGTGTTACCTCCCTGCATTGCTCATCCCAGGACGCACGGGATGGCAGGAGGCACAGCATGTCCTGGGCTCCCCTTGCAGCCCAGAACTGCGGTCACTGCTGTTTGCTTTCCATGCGAAAACCCTCAGAGCATGCACTGCCTGTCAGGACTTCCGCGTACTGTGGTTTTCACACTTTTTTTTTTTTTAAAATGTTTTTGTACTATACTTTGTGGGGAATTTTCTATTTAGCACTGGGGAAGAGGGGCTCATGGCAATGAATCTTTGCACATAAAACGTTTGCTAAAGACAGTAAAAGTTTGCATGTAGTCCAAAAAGACTTGGATGGATTCATGGGAGATGAATGTATAGAACCATTAAGGTTGGAAAAAAAACCCTCCAAGATCGTTGAGTCCAGCCATTAACCCAACATTCTAAGGTCCACCACTAAACACATGTCCCTAAGCATCACACCTACACATTTTTTTTAACACTTCCAGAGACGGTGATTCCACCATTTCCCTGAGCAGCCTGTTCCAATGCTTGACCTTTTCAGTGAAGAAATTTTTCTTAATATCCAATCTAAACCTTCCCCTGTGCTATTATGTTCACAGACATCGACACTAGAATAGGAAATGCCTGCACCAGAGGTTTCTGAAGGCTGAGTCTTGTTTTGCCTTGATAGCTTCCATAGGCATCTGCTATAGGCTCCCACCAGGTGTGAGGCTTGCTTAGATGGACCTTTGGATGAAGATTGTGTAATGGGAATGTGTAGGGTGGGTAATCTCTTTCTGTAAGTGCGCAGAAGTTGCATTTATAGAGAGAGATGTGAGAAGGACTTCCTAGTTAAGGTGGGATGGATAAACTTTGGCTGTGGCTTAACATCACTGTGCTTAACTCCCCTTCTGCTTGGGTGCCTGCCAGACTGTTAATTCCTCTGGTGCACCTGGGTTTTCATGCAGAAGTAACACATGGCACTTCCTAGGCAGGCGTTAGAGCATACTTTGACCAGGTGCTGGTCAGAATGCTTGTCAGACCAGGACTTCTGTGTTCACCATGTACCCACACCTAAATGTAGAGGGAGAAAATGTCACCCTCTCTGTCCTTGTACCTCTTTTCCTGACCCATGTACAAAAACATAGCTTTGTGTCTCTCAGCTGAAACAGGGATGGAGAAACTATGAGATATACAGGAAAATGAAGTAGATGTTTCCAGTCTTAGCTATTTTGTGATATGTAGCTGCAGACAAAAAATATCAAAATCCAATTAATTTTCTACAAAGAACAGATATAAAATAGAAATTATTTTTTCTTCTGTATTTTTTGGTTGCAAAACTCAATACATGAGTTATGACACTGAGAACTCATCACAGGAACACCAGAGTGTTTAAAAAATAAGGTTCCATTTTGTATGTCTCCTGCCTGTGACAACAGAGTCATTTTTATATTTGCAGCTATTTCTGCTGCATAATATTCAATAAGGTCCTGGATTGTTGCAAGGTTAAATATTTTTCAAACCTTTCTATCATTCTGATTTAATTCTGATCCTATTATATAGATTGGCAGTCCACTAAAATGCTGAGAAATAAACAGAATTCAGCAGGCCAGAGTACAAAAGCTAAGAAAGTCCAAGTAATATAAAAGAATAATTTATACAAAGCCTGTTAGCTATTACAATTTTAATAACTCCTTTCTTATTAGGAAATTGCAATCAGAAGAAAAAGCACATTCTATTTTCTAGTGAAATATTTGAAGGAATTCATCTCTGTAACTTTTTGATTTTGCTTTATATTCTTTTGCTAATACCTTTTTAGATGCTTAAACTGTCTTCACATCTTTTCTGTCCTTTTAAATTAATAATTACAAGACATAAGCAGAAATAACTCCTGAATTCTAATGAAAATGAACGATTGATAAGTGCTTATCATTCTAAAACACTGCATTGGGTTTGCATGTTTCGATTTTGCTACTGGGGAGCTGCAGGGGGACTACAGGTGTGGCTTTGGTGAGAAGCTGCTGGAAGTTTCCCCCATGTCCAGTGGAGCCAATGCCAGCTGTCTCCGCAGCTGAGCCCATCAGTGACAGTGGTACCACCTCTGGGATAACGTATATGAGACTGGGAACAAGCCCTGCTATTCTGTATTAATACAGAACCTGCTGTTCAGTATTAATCAGACCCCTTGTAGAACTTGAAATTTTTTTTGATTGGGAATTAACATCAGGCAAACTGTCACCGAATTCTGTCAGACAGCTTGCAGACAGAGAAGAGCGGAGTGAGAATACGTGAGAGAAACAGCCCTGCAGACCCAAAGGTCACTGGAGGAGAAGAGGCAGAGAAGTACCCCAGTTGCCAGAGCAGAGATTCCCCTGCAGCCCGTGATGCAGACCATGGTGAGGCAGCTGTGCCCCTGCAGCCCATGGAGGTCCACAGGGGAGCAGAGATCCACCTGTAGCCCATGGGGGACCCCACACTGGAGCAGGTGGATACACAAAGGACGTATTTTTCTGGAAGCTGAAGTCACAGTTTAGGACCCATGATTAGTCAATCAAGGCAAAAGATATTTAGCTGAAATATTTAATTAAATTTGGTATCAGACATATTGGTGCAAGGTGTTCCTTCAAGTTACACTGATTCAGCTATGTTATAAAGTGAAATGTCTATTGAGTTGAATGAACTGTGATTAAGCTCCTTTACAGAAGTAACTATAAAATAATTTTAAGCTCAACAGGCTCTATATTTGTATTGACTCTGAAGAGTGTATATACCAAGCTTTAATTTCATGAGTTTGTGGATAACTTCTAAAATGTTACTTGGAGAAAGCCTTGGCTTAATTTATTTTCTGTTCAGTAATGACAGAACACATGGTGTGGAGAAAATCAAATATACTTTTATTGAGTAGTTGACACTGTTCATTGTAAAACCTCTGTCTTTTGCTGCATTACTACTTACAGACTTACTGGAAACAGTAATTGGATATATGACTTCACTAATAGATGCAGTTAATGTTGTCAACAGCAGATATAGTCCAATTGTTTACAAACCTGCTTTCTCAAATTACATCAGAAAAGGAAGTGCTCAAATTCTAGATTTGACATTTTCAGAAGCCACCCAGGAGCAAGGAAAGCTCACAAATATGCATCACTGCCTTGAGTCAAATATGTGCCATTCCTGATTAGAGTTATGGGGAAAAAAATCTGTGCAATATGGACTTTTCCTGCATGGAATTTTTCTAAGTCAAGGTTATGAAGGAAGGATATATGAATCTGCTTTAGGCTTGCTTCATGGTGCCTGACAAAAGTTAGTCTTAATTACTAATCCAGACAATAAAGGCATCAACTAAAGAGGCACATAAATTACCTACCGTAGAAATACTCCCAAATTGATCAGGGGCCACCTGCCCCTGGCAACCCCCAACTTTCATGTCTCCTGGAGAAGTCACTCCTGAGTGGAAACTGGGGGATGGGGACATGCTGTGAGGATGGTGAGGAAAACCAGGGGATGGGGAGGCTGAGCTGTGCCCTCTTTTGCAGGGTGTCCTTGACTGTCTCCCTGATGTCACGTTGAAGGCACCTCAACCCATGGAACAGCCACAACGTCTGGGTGACCCTGATGAAAGCACTGAACCAGACTACCTTCTGTGCCTCCTTGGTGAAACCAGAGCTGCCTTTTCACACATGCCTTGTTGGGGCACCTGTAAATAACTCTGATGCAGTGAAACTTGTTTCTAATGTTACACGATTACCTGATTTAGCAACAAAGGCTTGTAATGCTTCTGCGCAGAGCTGCATCGCAAATGTAAACGACTGGCTTGTTAAGCTACCAGCAGGCATTGCACCGCAGGAGTTAGATATTTTGGGTACCTTAACTGCTGCTGCTTGCTTTTATTTTGATTATATGGGTGCAACACTGCTGGCTAGTAAGTACAGTAAGGGATATGATGCTTCTGCTACCACAGAAACCCTTTCACAAGACTTGTCTCCAGATATGCCCTTTTACCAGAATGCATCTGCTTGGTGTTTATATACACACAAGCAACCCTCACCTGGTGTAGCAGTTGCTCGTCAGCTCCCGAAAGGATACTTTTTGATTTGTGGCAATTGGGCATGGCCAGATATTCCGGCAAAGCCCACTGGGGGACCCTGTACCTTTGGTAAATTAGGTTTGCTTACCCCCACAGAAAAGCTTTTGTTGAATCATTCCCATCTCTACAGTCATGTTTTGACCAAATGGTCACTGGCCCTTGACTCTAAATGTCATGACACGTTAACCTTGTGGAGTCAGGCATCTATTGTGTCTGCCTCCCTGTTTCTGCCACAAGTTGCCTCAGCAACAGTGTTAAAAAAAAAGTGTTTAAAAAAAGAAAAAGCAATAAGAGAACTGGAAAATGAGAATCCAGGGGAAAAGTAAAAAAATTTAAAACATAAACAACTTTGTCTTAACGGGTTTGAGGGGGCTCACCCTGCATAGCAACACGTTGGTGACGTGATAGAAGGAAAACACTGCTCACAGCCCAAACCCCTGCTGCAGAGTTTTTTATTCACCTTTAAATAACTTCAGAGCTGCATCTAGATTTTGTCAGGAATGCACCGGAGCGCCCCGCAACAGCAGTGCTGGGGACTGTAGCTGTGTGTAGGGCCGGGTTCAGTGCAATGGTGATGAACACCTCTTCCTCTGCCACCCAGAACCTGCATCTGCCATCGAACACTGGATTTGTGGGTTGGCTGGTGTGTCAGCTGGGAGTTTCCATGAACCTCTTAAGGTTTACCTACCATGAACTACTCATGGCAGTTCTGAGTTGGGATGGATGCTCAGTGCACAGTCAACCTGCAGTAAACTGACGGCACGTTATGATGACTAATTTGGAGCATTTGTTTTCTCAAAGGCATTCTTTTGTCTGTGAACATTCTGCTAAACACATTTATGTCCACTACATATAACCCACTGTATGCTTAAGATATCCTGATAGTGTTACCCCTTTGGTGGCAGAAAAGTTGTCTGTAAGTTGTTGCTTAAACAAGGTGAAATTGTGTAGTCAGTGCAGAAGAGATGTTGCTGCAGTCATGCTGATATAACACTTCTAATAATTTCCTCAAACTTGTACCTAATGTTGTATTCAGAAATTCCTATGAATTCTGAGATAATTAACTGTATTTTCTGATAATTTTTTTCATGCGATTTGGAAGTAGAGAAGGAGGAATATGTTATTCCCAAACAATGTCTGTATTTATGAGATGACTCTTCCATGTGCTTGTGTCTTCATTTCCCGGAAGAAGTAGATGAAGACATTTTGTCACCAGATTTCTTTTGACCTGCCAAGTATTTGAGTTATCTGGGACTGTGGGTCAGTCAGTGACACTGTGATATGCTCTTTCTTGAGTTTACATTTGCTGAGAACAGAGATCCCTTTTGATACGGCCTGCTATGAAAGTGCAGCCAGCAAGTACAGGTGCAGACATCAGTGAACTGTGTGCTAAAGAAGTAGGGCAAGAAAGAGCAGTATATGCCTAGGAAATGCATTGAAGTCAGCAGAAAAAATCAAGTCTATAAAAAATAAATTCTTTTTGTGAGGGTATATTAATAAGCAGATCTGCAAGCATAACTGTTTAGGGAAAAGATTTGTAAGAAAAGAAACTGAAATAGTTGACATGATCTTAGACAATAGAAAAACGCAAAGTCCCAGACTTTGCTGGAAGCACAGTGAAGGTCAAGGGTGTATTACTTTGAGACATGGGCTGAACTCTCTCCAGGCAGATGCTGGAAAAGAACAAAGTGGGGTTTGTGCTTGTCCTTTCACTGAGCATGAAAAATACCTGTGAAAAATATTGATCACTGAGGAAGCTTTGCAGAAATATGTACATTTGGGAGTGACTCTCCAGTTACTAGCTAGCAGATTTTACACCCACTTTTTAGCTAGTCTCTGTTGAATTGAGATAGAATCATAGAATCATTACATTTGGAAAAGACCTCTTAGAGTACTGTTTTTTATTTAACAATATTAAATAGTATTAAACTGGATGGCTTATAAACTCTTATATATTTAATTCTGCATGAGTAAATCAGGTGCATGGTCTGATAATGAAAGAAAATCTAGTTCATTTAATGAATTCTGATTCCTCAAAAGCCATGCAAACTGGTATTTTGCTATTCTTGTTCTTCTGTTTTAGTTGGATCCCTTGTAGAATTTATGTTTATTTTGCCTGGAATAAAAATCAGGCAAACTGTTGTCAAATTCAGTCAGATAACCTTACCTTTTTTGAGAATTGATACAATTTTGAAGACTTTTAGTCCCCCCATATTTCAAGATGTATTGAAATGTTTGTGGTATGTAGATGCAATTTAATGAATCCTGTTGATTTAAAACACTTTTGCTTGATAAATGCTGTTTTACCTCTCCAGTTAATACTGCTAGAATTTTACCGTCCTCTCATGATACAGCTGTTGGGTTTACCTGAAGCCAACTGCATTTCCACGCAGGTGCTTATTTGTTTCTACATCAGGAATTTGGAATGTGTCTACATAGGTATGTATAATATATGTATTTATTGTATGCCATATGTGTATAATGTATGTACGTGTAATAACTGCAATGTGTGCTCAGCAGATCCAGGAACATGTTTTTGAAAGCCCTGTGAACCTGGCAGTTCAGCCAACTTTCAATCCACCTCACTGTCATCCATTCGTAAATATAATTCCTCAGCTTGTCTTGAAGGGGGCAGCAGTGGGAAAGATGTCCAAAGCACTGCTGAAGTCAAGATAAAAAACATCCATGGCTCTCCTCTCATCTAATGAGCCAGTAATCTTCTTATAGAAGGCTAACATCTTGATCAAGCCTGGTTTCCCCTTCCATGCACCTTAGAGAGTTGCACACTCTTCTGGATTTTCCAGAAAGGATGTGAATGCTTCTCCCATCATCCTGTCCTCTTATCACTTCTGTACTTGTGTACATATGCTTGAGGTGGGCCACTGTCAGCCCTGTTTTGCCAGTTTTGGGGTCTCCCTTTTCCATGACAACTTACTCCCTTTACTTGCTAAGCCAGGCCACCATGATCTCCCTTCCCTGTCACTCTTAGTGTATAGCTCCCATCTCGCAGATTACTCCTGAAGCAAATCTCTTCCGAATATCCTATTGGAAAAGAGGGGGAAAAAGAAAAAAATTATGCATCCTGGATGGAAAAATAGAGAGCCTTGCAATACACTGAAGAATGTAATCTTAGATTAAGAAATGGGTGGTTTTTTGAGAGAAAAACTTCAAAATCTATTTTAACTGGGAGCAAGGTATGTTTTTCCATAGTTCATTATAGTCAGTATTATTCTAGAATCAGGTCTGCTGCAGAAATATGTGATTATTTTTGCTGCTGGACAGACAGATCTCAGCTGATCCATTTGGTCCATTTGTAAATTGTATAAGGCTCTTTTGAATAGGCTGATCTTTAGAAAATGTCAAGTTCCTTAGATACAAAGCAAACACCAAAAATATTGCATAAGTTTTCTGTGGCACATCTATAAAATAGCGATCATTTGAGTCCTTTACAGCTGTGAGTGCAGTGAGTTAATTAAATTCTTGAGGTAGAGGGACATTTCCTTGTTTCTGAATTTGCACACCCATGCAAGGATTTTCTTCAGGAATACTGAAAGCATTTTAGGGTGTTTGCTTATTAGCTGAACCTTTGTACATGGTTCTCAGAGAAATTGAAAAAAATAAAAATGTGTTTTACTGCTGGGGAAGCATAAATAAGTAAATTTAGTGGAGTTGGTCCAATGTTTTTCTGGCCAACAGTTTTCTGTTGAAAAATGCTGGGTTTAGGAAGCTTTTTGAACCTTGTTTGTTATCTTGTTTTGTATTTATTTGCTGGTTTTTCACCTGGGTTCTTCAGTTGCTCTTCAGAAGCTCAGTGTGACCTGAAGTCTGGGACCCCGCAAGAGATCTAAAAATCTCCTTTGACATGGGGAGTGGGACCCCACAGGTGTTTGAGAGGTGGCAAAAGCACAGCAGTAGAAAGCAGGCTCTACAGCACCTATTCTACTCCAAGGAAATCATCTGTGACTCAGGAGCGATCAGCTGAGAGCTGAGACCAAATAAAAGCCCTACTCCCTTTACACACCTATGCTTGGTGCCAAGCTCCAGCTCCATGTGCTCCTTTCCCCTGGCAGTTCTGGGGCTGGGGTACAGGGAGCCAGCACTCCTTTATGCCTTCCCAGCCACTGCTGCAGAAATAGCTTTCCCCAACAGGACATTCTGAAATGCTGACTTTGCAGTTTCTTTCCATGTGTCACCCCCCCCCCCACCACCATTTCCTGTGGAAGAGGACTTGGGGGGGGAGAGGCTGAATTGGGCCGAATAAGATTTGCTAGAGCTGCGTGGAAATATCTGGAGGGGGGAAAGGAAGGAAAACTGATGGCCATTTTTTGATTTACACTGGGTCAGGGAACTCTGCTTTCTTGCATATGCAATATTTATCTTTGACCAAGCACACACTCTTAAAATGTTTGCATTGGCATGAAACTAAATCTGTGGAATAGATACCTAGCACATATCGGTCCCAGGTGGAGCCCTCTTTATCTCTCCCTCTCCACAGTGCTCTGACAAATGTTGAAAACATCTGATCCGTACCAGGAGAATAATCTCCTGCTTGTAGCTGGCCTTTACTCTTTTGTCAAGCCTTTCTGCTTTGTTTCCGATCTCATCCTGTCCATCAAAGCCAGTCCCTGTGAAAGGGAGATCAGGAAGTGCTGTCTGGAGAAACAAGTCACAGGTGAATATTTATGTCAGGTGCTTGTAGATGTCTTCCTCAAACTGAAATATCAATGCTCAACCACATCTGAGCATTTCTTCACGTCAAAAATCAGTCTCTTTTTTTGAGAATCTAATTGTTGTCCACATTATGAATCAAAATATTAAAGAAACCAATCCCCAAAATAATTTTTGAAGAACTCTGCATGTAAAATTCCTCAAGGCTATTTCCTACTCTTCTAGCTCTACACATTGCCATCTTTCACTTAGTCAGTTTACCACCCACTTTATAATTTCTGCCCTAATCCCTACCTTTAGCCATATAACTAATAATTTCCATGGTACTATATCACTAATTCGATGTAGTCAAGATTAATGTGGTACAATGTACCTTTAGCAATTTCATGTAATTCTAACCTATCTTCCATTCACTTTCATATCTTTGATAATTCTTTCCCTCAAATTATGTTATAAAGTCTGGATACACTTGATGTCAGAGTGAAAAGATTGCAGATACCTAATCAACAAGCCAAAAATGTAAACTCTAGTTCAAAGGTAGGTACCTGTATCTTAGGTAAGGGGAGAAGAAAAAAATTGAAGTTTTAAGGCTCAAAAAGATAGTAAGTAGAAATGGCAAGTCTACAAAAAAAAAAAAAAAGAAAAAAAAGGGCTGATTGTGAAAGAAACCTATGAATAAAGAAGCCAGAGAGTGCAGCAATAAAAGAAGATAGAAAAGGGAAAAATGCGTTTTCTGAAGAATGACAGTAAATAATCTCAGCATGTTCCCACAATAACTGCTTTACTTGCATGTAGAGTTCCAAAGTTGAGCTTAGCAACAAAGGCAGGTTACTTATGGGGAATGAGAAGAAAACAAAAATTACTGCTCCTGAGGTTATAACAAATTTCAGCATTTCCTTGATGGATTTTTAACTGTATAAACAGGGTCATCTTTACCCCAGCATGCTGAAGGAACATGAAACTACAAGTTTGACAGCAAGGACTGAGCAGAGATAGTAACTCCCCAATGGAAAATAACAAATTTACTCCTTATACGCAATAAAAGTGGTGGGAGGATGCCCAAGCGACAGGGCAACAACAGGCCTCATCAGAGATATGCAGCGTGCACCACCATGCTAACTGCCGTGGAAATGGCTGCATAGGACCAGTCCTGGCCACAAAACATGATCTAACCCCCATCAACAACTTTGTACTGGGACTTAGTGTAGTTTGGATCATCCCAACAGGGTGTATAAAGTTCTTGAACTTTGATCTTGAAGGTGATGCTGGTCTTCCTCTCTACCTCTTAACAAGCTGTGACAGCAGCATAGTGGCTCTCTGCACTTACATAAAATCCTGTTAGCAAGGGCAACTTGACTCCCTTTGCTACTGAGGGCCGTGCAAAAATCCTGGAGACTGAAAACAACCACATAGCAAGGACCAAATGCAAAAGCGTACCAGGATGGAAACTCCCTAAGAGACATCCCTTCTCCTCAGTCTACTGAGACATTTTCCTTAGAGAGTCGGCAGCAAGAGAAAGGATGAAAACCAGGATCCCACCTCTCTTTGGGGAGTTCCCATCCACCAGACATGGGAGATAAATTTCCTCTTTCTTGTTTGTCAGACTCTAGTCCCTTTAATCTTTCCTTCATCTCTGAAAAATGGTCCAGCCATTTCAGACCAAGGCATTTTGTCAAAGGAACGAAGAGCAGCAAGGCTAGACATTCCTTAGGGTGACTCAGGAGTTCATCAGTATATTGTTCTACACAGTGACCTTATGAAGAATGTGAATAAATCATAGCAGGAGAGAGAATACATCTTCAGTGAGCTAACTAACAAGAATACTCATAGTAACAGATAGACATAAGAATCATACTAAACATGAAATTTTTATCTTAGCAGATACTAGATTTGTGTCATTGATGCACATCTACACTAAGAGCTTATTTCTAATTGTCTGCAGTTGATTTTTACACTATATCAGTATTGCTCAAACATTTACACAAGAGATTTTTCCCACAACATCCAACACTTCCTGTTTGATATTCAGTGACCTTAAATGTCAAGAAGCTCCCTAAATAGTTTGTGGTGGGTGACACAAGCTTATGTTTTCATTTCAATGAGAAAAGACACACATCTAATGAGGACCATCTACTCATGCAATTTGAAACTCTGGGGCAAAAAAAGCTTGGGGCCATAGTCAAACACCTTCCATTCCCCACAACTAATTTTCTAGCTGTTTGGCTCTAGCTGGCTTGAGGACCTCCATGGGCATCCAGTAGATGATATTCAGATCACAGATCTAAGAGAAATTTAAGCCTTCTGAATCCCTGTGTTTCCTATTTGTTGTGGTTCACCTTCACAGCTGACAAATTGTAGACAAAAATATTCCTCTGCTTTATGGGTGAGGAAGAACTTATTAAAAAAATGCAAGGCATTCAGATGTTACCTTATTGAGGAGGGACATATAAATACCTGTAAGACACAGCTAGTATTCCCAGTGTCAACACTGCTTAGTTTGATTCACTGTTTGTTCTTCTACATTAAAATCTCCTGCCTTTTCCCAAGACAGGAAAAAAAAGCTCAACTTTTAAAAAATAATATTAGATATACAGTGCTAACAATTACATTGTTTTTGTAACATCAGTATTTTTCCATTTGTGATGGAAATATTGCTATCAATTTATAGAGTCACAGAATCCCTAAGACTGGAAAAGACCTTCATGATCATCAAGTCCAACCTTCAACTGAATACCACTTTGTCCACTAAACCATGTTACCAAGTTCTACATATACTTTTTTTTGAACATTTTCAGGGGTGGTGATTCACCACTTCCCTGGGCAGCCTGTACCAATGCTTAACCACTCTTTCAGTGAAGAAATTTTTCCTAATATCCAACCTGAACCTCACCTAGTGCAATTTGAAGCTATGTCCTCTTGTTATAACATATCTTTATACTATATCCTCTGGGTGTTTGCATATATACATATATATATATATATACATATATATAAACATTTCTGTTTTCAAGAGCTGAAAAATGTTACAGAAGAGTTTACTCAATTTAAATTCACTGGTAATATAGTCCTAAGGAATAAAAAGATGTGAACATAAATAAAATAAAATTTCCTTCTGGAGCAACTTTTTCTTAAAAACTGAATTACTGTCCAACATTTACTCAGGAGGAATCAAAGACACCTGCTAAGAACGGCTATTTCTGTGTTGCTTCTAGCCTTATATATGCTACTTTTCTGAGTGGAAACAGGAGAAATCATGATACTTAAATACCCTACAAAGTAATTAATTGTAAATCAGAGCAGGCATTATTATACGGAGTCAGAAATTACCCAGTTTACTGAGAATCAGTCTTCATAAAATGTACTACTGCTGCTCTTGTTGGGAAGTGAAAGCAAAGAATAATGCTCTGTAATACTAATTCAGTATATTCAGGAACTACTTAGCTTGAAATGGGGTCTCATTAAGGCATTGGCCAAATTTGTAAGTGTAGTTTTTTTCATCATAATTATGATGAAATAGGGTAGTGGTCAATACAACATTGTTGATTGGTTAAGTTAAATTTATAGAAGTGTGAGATCACCAGAATGAATCAAGAGAAGTCTTTAGCACATAAATCTGATGAAGACGAGGTTGTAAAAGTTAAAAGCAAGAAAACAGTGGGGTGAACACAACAGATATTGTTGGAGAGAAAATCAAATTTTATCAGAGCACAAAAAAATTCTGAAGACATTACCAGTAATCAAATTGTACAATTTCAGGATGTCCAGTAAATCTTCTGTAAACCTTTGGCAGCTCAGCCAGTAGCACTAAGAACACCGAGACTGGATCTTTTCATTTTCTGAAGGTTTAAAAATACCTCTTTTTTAAACATCCTTTCACAATAAGATTAAGTAAGCAAAGGGTAGGATCCCCTAAGTATTGTTAATTCTCTTTTATTATTCACAGTATAGGAAAACTGTGACAGCAAAACTAAGAACTATGGACTTAAATGGCTATAAACCCAACAAAGTTCAGAGTCATGCACTGTGTATTTCCATGCTGCATTTTACCAAACGATTACAGTAGGAGAACTATCCAGTATTTATCCAGATATATGATATCTTCAGATTTTACCTTCACCTGGTTCACAATACAATTTTAGGCAGGGAAAAAACTGGATATGACCCATTCATTTTACTTAAAACTCTCTCATTGAAAATCTTACTGATCTAAATGTGCTACTGATATATTTACTGGGGAGTTGGTACTCTGTCTTTACAAACACTGGCGTAGATTCTTACACAAGGAATTGGTATTTCATTTTCAGTAGGGCCAATTCAGCTGACCAAACACCAAATTCAGGTTTACATGTATTTTTATCATTGCTCTTCCTATAAGAAAGTTGCCAAGCTGAGTGAAATCCCTCATACAGGATGCAACCAAGAGCTAAATATTGTCTGTCCCCACTGAGTATCATCTAGATTGTCCTATTCTGCTGCAATAAAAAAGTAATCAAATGATGCAGCAACTTGTTCACCACACTATTTGAATGTCAAGGTCCCCACAGAGTTAATTATCAGGGAACTGACAATGACCTCTTGTTGTAGGTAGTAATGATGTGAGGCCCTAAGCAACTTGCAGCCATAAGACCCTGGACAGCTGGATGTTCCCCACGGTATACCTGGGTAGTCTCATACGTGTTTAGTGATTCTTTTTAGTAAGTACAGTAACTCGAGTTGATCTGATGATAGAATAAAGTGTCTGACCCTACACTGAGACTGTTTGCTTCCCTGAAACAATTTACTTCTATGCGCAGGATTAAGGACTTTTGCAGGTTCCAGATACAATGAGATAGACATTCTTGAACATCATTAAAGCAACTAGTCAACAGCATCATTCCTTGACTGAAGGCATATGAATTTGAAGTTCATCTGTATTACACATAGTTATCAAGAGGCTGAAGCAGATTACATAAGCTGTTTGTTTAGACAAAGAACATTCTTCTGTATTCCTTCTCTACGTCCCTGTAGACAGCTGTATGTTTTTCTAAGACTCTGTGTCTCCTTACATAGAACATCTTATATTGATGAAATTTTAAATGAAGTCTCTTTCTTCTATGATAGCCACGTTCCAGCTCATCTTATGATTGTACTCATTCCTGGTGTTTGCTTGGAAGCTGCATGGCTGCCATAGCCTCATTGCAAAACTTGACTTAGAGGACTTTGTGTTCCTCTCTTCTTCTACAGAAACATTCAACTGACATTCAACTCCTTTGTGGCAAATATTATCTTAAATGAAGCAGGGTCAAGTATGAATAAATAAATAATGTGTCAGAAAATTATTTGGGATATTTACTATAATCTCTCCTATTCTTTTTCATTTTCATTTGTTCACTTCTTCCAGAGTGTCACCCTACTAGTCTCTCCCTACTTATCTAATCTCGTCTTTATTGTCTGATTGGGTGACCAAGTTCAAGCTGAAACAGAAGCTTTAATGAAATATGACCTGTTGCCTTTGGGTACATCTTCAAACTTAATCATGCGCTTGGTGGAAAATGTGCACTTGGTCCATCTCAGGCTGGAGAGTGTAGTCTTTCTGGAGCTCTCCAATCACTTGTTTCACTGCAACGCTACAGGCTGGGGACAGAGTGGCTGGAGAGCAGCCAGGCAGAGAGGGACCTAGGAGTTTGGATTGACAGGAAGCTGAACATGAGCCAGCAGTGTGCCCAGGTGGCCAAGAAGGCCAATGGCATCCTGACCTGTATCAGGAATGGTGTGGCCAACAGGACCAGGGAAGTGATTCTTCCCCTGGACTCAGTACTGGTAAGGCCACACCTGGAGTACTGTGTCCAGTTCCATGCCCCTCAGTTCAGGAAGGATGTGGAGGTGCTGAAGCAGGTCCAGAGAAGAGCAAACAGGCTGGTGAAGGGACTTGAGCACAAGTCCTATGAGGAGAGGCTGAGGGAGCTGGGGCTGTTCAGCCTGGAGAAGAGGAGGCTCAGGGGAGACCTTATCACTCTCTACAACTCCCTGAAAGGAGGTTGTAGCCAGGTGGGGGTTGGTCTCTTCTCCCAGGCAACTATCAGTAAGACAAGAGGGCAAGGTCTTAAGCTCTGCCAGGGGTGGTTTAGGTTAGATATTAGGAAGAAATTCTTTACAGAAAGGCATTGGAATGGGCTGCATTGGTGGAGTTGTTTGCATAAGTAGTTGTTTAGTAACTTAAGTCAGTGTTGGTTTGTATCACTTTAATTAATTCTGTACATATTCAGCATTACACAGAAAGCCTTAAATACCCTTTCAGATCCATAGACGCAGTCCAAGAGTGCAAACGCAATGTTTACTGTACATCTTCCTGCATGTGAAGTATATGAAAAAGTTTCATCCTGTGTCCCTGCCTGCCCTCCCCAACATATTACAGCAAGAAAAAACACCAGAATGGCTCTTGTAACCTGCCTGGTTCACTGGGGCCTGAGAGAATGAGAAAGAAACTTGTCACTTTGTCTTCAGTCAGTCAGACATGAAACAGTGCCATTTTCCTGGAACAGGGATTAAGTCCTAGTGGAAAAAATTTTAAACTGATGGTCACACAGTCCCTAAACTAGCAAACAAGTGAGCAAGCACAGTAGAAACCAGTGTCGTCATTAATCAGTGATTTAAAGACCTGGGAAGACTATAAAATTGCTTTAATAGTTTCTTCTCAAGGAAATCCTGATGCTTCAAAGTAAATTGTTGTTATTTGATAATACTAGGAGGTAAGTATGTTTGAAAACAATTTGAATTTGCTCAAAAAAGAAAAATGCATCTGCACAAACAGTGGCTGTTTCACATGTTGTCTAACATGATGCTTACTCCCTGGAGCACGAGTGTGCTGGAGTCATCTGGTGCTCTGAAGCCCATTTTCTTATTACTTTGGATACTGCCAGTGAGGCTGCTGAGAGCTTATATTTTTTAAAGTGAAACACATTCTCCAAAAACATCACCCTTTCTTCTCCAGCTAATGGGGAGGGATTTATTCTGAATGGGCCATTTCTCTGCAGAAACACCCACTGTTCCCGTGCAGACCATGAAAACCCTCAGGATCGGACCTGCTGGTTGTCCATGACAGGAGGTGTAGTACGTAAAGACAAGTTCACAGTCTTTAACACTCATCCAAATAGGGAACTTGGACAACATAAGCACTTACTAAAGTCATTGGTGGCAAAAAACGCTCAGTATATTTTCCTAACAGTGTTAAGTATTTGAGAGACATCCCTATCTTTCAGAAATACCTATTGAATTATCAATTGACATGCAGTGTCTCAATATTATATTTTTTGAGTAGATAATATGGAAAGAACGTTTCCATTGTTTAGAGCAGTCGGAGCTTAGTTCAGGCTCACCCTGGTGCCAGTAGAATGCAAGAGCAGGATGTGGACACCCAAGCTGTTTTAGTATGAGCTAGTACAGATTGGGTGCAGTACAGCCACAGTCATGCAGTATTAGCCTAATATTGCAGTCAAGCTAAACACATACTCCAAAAACCAGTATTAATAGTAAGTATTGTCTGAGCACAGCAAACCTGTAGCTGCATCTTTGCTGATCAGCCTCCTGTGAGTGCTGTACTAGTTCAAAGTTATCTGTCACAGGCACCTTTTGCATGACAAATAAACCTTTGTCCTTCTTTACCCTGTATGTTCTGACATAGTAGCTGGAGTATTCTGCTCTCTGTCTTTCTGCTTAGGGAGGAGGCACTGTATAACTTTTTAAATAGAATTTTATTTTAAGATTCCTGAGACATCAAAATTATCTGATAAACTGAGCACTTGCAAGTCCCAGTTGATAGCCAGCAGATGAAAAATGCAGGAGAGTGAGTCCTGCATCCTTTCTGGATGTTCATTCGATGGCGCAGTAGGAAAGAAAAAGCGATTTTTCCAGCAGACTGAGTCATCAGAGAAGGATTTAATTTCTAAATGTTAATAGCAAGTGATGTACTTTACTGGTGAACACTGCTTGGAAACAGGTTTTCAAAGTAAAGGTAATAGAGGAAAGAGGAAAAGGTAGGACACAGTCAGCATATTGTTTCAAGCACTCACTAGCTGTGTGGTGATTTTGAACACTAAAAGCTTTTGAGAACCACTAAGCTGATTTTTTTTTTTTTAATATCATCTTGATTCTGCCAAATGGACTGTGCCTGACCAGGGACAGATTAGCTCTAGTCGAAAGTTAAACCTCCTACTGTGCATCTACTGTGCACCTTGGGTCCTCAGAACCAACCCACTTTCATTGCACTGCTTTTTGGTTCCAGTGCATGAAGCATTCCCAGCCCCCATGCCCACCAGGAAGAGGACTCAAAGCAGAAATAACAGAAAGAACAGGAGCAGCAGTCAGCTGTGCTCAGCCCAGGAGCCTCCATCTGCCTGAGAACAGCAGGCCAAGACCTCTTCTGGAAACAAGTGCCCACATATTTTTCTTCAAAAGACTAGAGAAAGGGTCAGTCTTCAAGTAAACAAAAAACTGGATGATGGGCCTTTGCTGATGCTCTTTTTTTTCAGCAGCTAGGAGGTTAGAAAATATGCTTATCTTTTAGAAGGTTCTTAAGGTGGGAGCTGGAAATTTTCCATTTTGCATTTTAAAGTCAGATTTCTTGTGTGTACTTCTATTAAAGCTCCACAGAGAGACCATTTGCTTTCCTGTGTGCCTGCATTGCATGTTTCTTTTGTCTCTGCTGAATCACGCAGTAGAAATATCAGACAATATTAAACATATTAAAACTAGTCATGCCACATATTCAATTATTACACAAAATCATTTTATACTTTTACTACTAATTTATTACTTTAATGTTGCAATATCCTTGCCTGAATACATTCTTAGGGACACCTTCATTTTAGTGAAAGCCTAAAAATATAGTTTGTATAGCTGGATAACTCATTATAGTAGTATAATTTTTGTTTTCCATGACCCATCTACCTTACTTGAACTTGGAAGGTTTCCCCCCACCAAGATTTTCCAGTTATGTTTTGAAATCTCTATTATAGAAAGTTAAAATAATCTACCAGTTTGGGGCCAATCCCCAGAAATGCTGACAAAGTGGTTTGCAAATCAAAAAGTATCATTTTGGCCTTGCAGAACACAGGATAACTGGAAGGGTATGCAGTTACAGGCTGCTTCATGCTCTATCTCTGAGAGCTGGTTATTCTACAGTAACCCATTTACAGGGTTCTTTGAAATTGCTTTCTGAAATATTTGAGTTAATGGGTTGTTTACAGTTTTAAGGCAAGAAGAAAACACTGTATAAGCTATAAAATCTTAGAGCAATAACAGACCTGTGTGCTAGGACCTCCTCAATATTTTTCTCGTCCAGTTTTCTTCTCAGACACTGAACTTATAGGTCAGAGAATAAAAAACAATAGATTCACAACTATATTTCATTTCTCTAGCTGCAAGTTGTGTAGAACATAGTTTTCTTCTCTTTTTGTCTGAAAAATATCAAAACTCCCTCTCCAAATAGGTTTTATAAAAAAATTCAAAAGTCAGAGCTGAGTTTCTCATGTCAGTTTAATCAGTAATTTCATTATATGGAGAAAAAGGCAACAGTGGCATGACAACTGAATCCAATGCTTTTTACAGTTTATATGCAGAGACAGAAGTAAAGGTTGTCAAAACTAAAAAAAAAAAATCTGAATTATGCCAATGTGATTTATTAAAGAGTCTTGTTTTAAGTGTTTGGACCAAATTTGTTTTAAACCAGTTTCAATTCATTCCCTACTGCCCAGTCTAACATTGGAAGAGCCTTAAGTTAAGTTAGCTTGAACTTAAATTCAAATGTAAAACTTCAGATAATGTAAAATAAAACAAGATGCTTATTAATAAGGACCTTAACTGACTGAAAATACTGAGTTTTTTACTAACTTAGTGTTGACTGCAACTGTCTGTTCTAATTTCAATGCCATAACATTGTTAAAGAACCTTCAAACTATTTACTGTGATTTAGAAAGTTTTTTATAAAACCACTTTGATGTAACTTGTTACAACAGTACCTAGAAGAAAGTCCAATTTTGACCTTGCTTGTCATAGTGACTAAAATATCTCCCCAGAAATTGATGGTCATATTTATACAAATGGAAATGAAAACAAGCCAGTTCCATTAAATGCACACTTTCAAATAATCTGTTACACAAAGTACTATGAAAAGAAAATCAAGATCCTGCAGTTAATAGAGAAATTGCAGGAATGCATCATGAATAATGTAATCCAGATTACATATTAAAAATGGGGAGGAAATCACTTTTCTGCCTTCCAGCAAATTTTGAAAAAAATCGAATCCTGTCTGAAACAAACCTTAAAATTCTTAATGTTTTCATGACTTCAGTTTAAAAATGTAATCCGTTTTGGAGAGTAGAAACTTTTGCTTTGAATATAGCACTTCTGAAACATTATCTTTTCTAGCTTAGAAGATACTAGATTTTGTAATGAAAATTATTTGATGTAAAAGCAGAATTAATCTTATGGAAAACAAGTCACTGTGGCAATTAATAGATCACTAGATGACAAGCAAAACATAAATCTATTTCTATAATTTTTTAAAAAAATATGTATAAGATGAAGTGGTATTTTTTTTTGTCAAAAAGCAATATTTGAAAATTTTCTAGTCAATTCTTGGACAAACATTCCACTTTTAGAATAACATTCATCTGATGAGCCAGTTTGAACTACAAATTCCATTATTTTCCAGAATCTCATTTCACATTCTGTGTTTTTATTTTGTGGATTCTATTCCTCTGAAGTATGGACATGCCTGACTTGTATTGTCTGAAGACTTGTATGACCTCTATGAATTACCATATCAATGCCGCCTTCATGCAGAGGCAGTGATGTTGGGGGAGCAAAAGGATAACTTGTCTGAATAATTTTGTCTTCTATTAAGTGAGACCAGGGGCAATTGGCAAAGGTGCGGTATGTACTTTCTAAAAAAATCATAGAATCATAGAATATGCTGAGTTGGAAAGGACCCACCACAATCATTGAGTCCAACTCCTGGCTCTGCACAGGACACCCCAAGAATCACACCACGTACCTGATAGTGTTGTCCAAACACTTCTTGAACTCAGACAGGCTTGCTACAGTTCTAACTTTTGAGTTTTTGGGGTGGTTTTCCAGTCAGTCTTTGCCTTTTTCATTCAGTGTGATTTCATCCACCATGAGTCCAGTTGCCACTGCCTTGAGTCAGTTCTGAAGCCTGTAGTGTAAGTTGTGGAGCAATCGCTCTACACAGTTGTTGAGTAAAACTTGTTAATTGGTATTAAAAACACTGTTTGTGTATGTGGAAACATTTAACTGCTCCTAGAGGGAAAGAAAAATGCCTACAGAAGTCTTGTAGTTCTTAGAATCTGTGTGTTATATTGAGATCACAGTGTTTTGAACATACGGAAAATTTGTGAGGAAAAAAGTATGGAGAATGAAGTCAGCCCTATTGATATTGTCAGGTTATCTCCTCAGGCCCTGTTGTCAACAGTAATACTCCTGCAACAAGTATGTAGCCCAGGAAAAACTATGCCCATACCTCTAAACAAAATATCCCTGGTCTTTGGGGGCAAGTGGTCTGGCAACGTGAGATGTCTTCTTTGTGTTAGTTTAAGAGCCATAAAAGCTACTTATAAATAAGTATTTCCTCTGACCTGTTCCTCTTTGACTCATTTTGCATGTCAGTTCTGGCTGAATCAACAGATCTTTCACTGCTCACAGTATGTAGCTAAACATGAGGCTGAAGACAGATATGGTGTTCTTACCACTCAACACATGTTTATTTTTATCAAACTCAGGATTTTAGACTGTCAAGTCCCCTTTAAGTGGATGATATCTCTGGTCCTTTGATTTCATTCCAGATTCAATTAGGAAGAATAATAATCTAGGGTATGATATCATGGATTCTCATGTTACAGAAAATAACTGTTATTGCATCTCTGTGAAAACATCGCTGGTTTGGGAAAAGGTCAGAGAAGGGTTTCTTTTCAATGCAAGTGTCTTTAAATATAACAAGAACCAGTGAAATATAGACCAGATATTTTTCTGGGTAGTCTTCAGAGTCACATTTTTTGGTTTTAATAATTTTTATGTAACTTGTTAAGTGATGGTTTCTGGTTAAGCAATGTACTGTCTTCATTATCTGTCTTAGATGATCCATATATAGCAGATACAGAGAGACACAGTAACTCAAAAGGTATAATCTTGGCCTCCTGAAATTCCTAATTTTTTGGAAGGTGTTTCAGTGTGACTGAGATTCATTTTGATATTTAGGCAGTGTTGACAGGCCTTATCACATACCTTGTAATTAAACTCAGTTCTGTTGCTTGGTTTGTAACATTTTAAGTAAAGACCTACCTTTCATTTGATCATAGAATGACCATTTAATGCTTCATACATAAAAAAAATGGAGTGAAAAAAGGAGTGAAAAGTCACATGTAAAAACTAAATTTTGGGGAGAATTGGTCCACTGATTCCTATAATGTTGATAACTGGATATTTCCCCTTTCAGAAAACTCTTAGGTAATTTTTTGACTATTAAATATTCATAAATTATTTGAAAAATGGCTGAATGTAGACACAAGGCAAAACAGAAATCTTAAGTAATCATCTTTGTGATTTGCACAGTAGAGAGTTCAGACACTTACCAAAGACCTTGAGTTATGGAGGCACTGGAGCAACTGGGAATAATCTGTATGTGGTGTGATTGCATTGAATTTTCCCAGGTGGCTGTAGAAAATAGGGAGAGGTAGCTTGGAGAAGTTTGCCTTAGCTGTGGGCATGGGTTTTGTAATTTAACACATCACTGTGCATCATGCAGTAGCAATTACTGACTGCATACATGCTCTTAACCTCCTTGTAAATTTGAGATAAGATGGAATAGCTTTAATCTGCTTCATCAATATGTTTTATTTTGTTTTCCCAAACCTAAGAATACAAACATGATTCAGGGCTGTGGCTCAGTGGATGAGCAGCAGTTTATGAAACTGGTAAAATCTTGCTTGTGTCCCAGGCTTTAGATAAGAGGTAACTGGTGGTGAGAGTCCATCAAGATGAGTTGTTTTACCAGTAATCCTTGCCCTTCCTCCCATATTTGGGGTAAAAGGGTAGAAATTTGTGTGCACCCTAGGGTAGAGGATTTACTTTATTTGAGTATTGACTTTTATTTGACATGCTAAAATGATATATAGATGGCTTTAAGGCAGAGTGCTCTACTCCATGGCTTCTAAAGTGCATGAGTTAAAAGTATCCATGCGAGGTGAAGAGACTACAAAATGTATAAGTGTTCATCTGGAAGGAACTCTCTGTTTGAAACTAGACAGTATCGGGCCTGTTTGGTGCAGTTCTTCCAAATAAAAATGTGGCCTCTGTTAAGAAAATGTTAGATACTGATTACCAGCTACTATACATTTTATTCCCTGAAAAACATGAAGCACTGTTGATAGGGGCCATTTTTCAAGCTCCATGTAAAGGTAAAAAAGTCAGGAGAACTTGTTCATCTTAAATGTTCCTTCTTTAGGAGCAGGTGGAGAGCACGGAAGCAATTTGTTCAAATGACTCCATTCCGGGATCATTAACCTTATGCCATAGGCCACAGAAAATTCCAAGGAAAGCTGGCTAAGTCTGTGAATTTTAGAACGTGCTTTGATAGTGACCTTTTAAATTGTTCTATGAACTGGAAATATTCCTTTCACATAGAAAGGAAATGTACAGTATACATGAACAAATAGGTCACAGGAGGTCGTGGAAACAAAGACCACATAACCCAAGGGAGCAATACCACTCTGGCTCACAGTCCTTATTTGTAAACGCCATGTGGCCTGGATGTCAAAGTACTTGGCATCTCTGCTTTAAATAATTTGTCATGGTTGCTTTTAAAGTTCAGAGCACTTGTTCATGGCCTCTCTTGAAAATCCACAATAAATATTATCATGGCAGATGAACTTGATGGTCTTTGAAGTTGTTTTGATTCTAAAAATGGTAATAGAGCCTATGTGCAATATTTCATTTTCCAAAATTAAGACTCTTGTACACTTATGGCACAAAAGAATATGAATAAATCTTTTTTTTTTTTCCCACCTGAGGTTCATTGGTCCAGAAATACTGTGGTAGGCTGCACTCTGCTAGCACTTTCAGTGTGACTTTGCACAGGGAATTTCATTATGAATGGCAAACAAGATCAGGAGCCTGATTCTGCATCACTAAACCCCCAGAACTTTATAGCTAGGCTTAGTAGAAACAATATCAAAGCTAAACATTAGGTGGTCCTTTCGTGGCAGGACTGTTTCACCACTGCCCAGGGAATCAGTAGAGACAAGTAGTAACTAGTTGCAGAAGGATGAAAGCTGAGAAATAAATCTCAAAAAATTTTTTTCCTTCTTGAATAAAAAGTAACCTCAAGAGTCATTGTACAGTAAAGTGGTTTGACAGTAGAAGGGATAATTGTGGGATGATAACTGCCTGAAGGAAAAATGAAGTTATCTTTTTGTCAAATAACAAAGCATATACAAAATATATATATACAAAAGTGTTTTTTTCCCTATGCTCAGCAGGAAGAAGTGTCTAAGCCTGGAATGCAGAACGGTGGGAACAGCGATTGGAAAAGCTCCAACTAATAGATGAAAATTTGATAAACTTTTTTTGACTTGTGACTACCAATATCTCCAGTCTCAAATATTCGGCATTGAAAAGGCAGGACCTTACTTGTGGGAATGGTTTTAAAGTTAAATTTTGTTCTACATGTTCTCATTCATAATGGAACATTATGTTCTACATGTTCATAATGGAACATAACTAAGTTCATGCTAATTAAGGTTAAATAAGAATTACCTTTATGCTGTCACAGGAGGTGGGCAATACTACATTTTCTTGAGATAATTAAGTTATGTTTTATCCTTAGTAGTTTTCTTTTAGCCAATCTATTTTGCTGTAGGGCAGGTTTAATTTAAAATACCATATGAGAAAAAAAATCTGGAGGCTGTGGTCCCATTTTGCTAAGTGAATTAAAGTGAAATACTGGTGCTCTGTCTGGATTAATTTTTTGCCTTTTGCTTGTTTTAACCTAACATACAAAGATTTCTTGTTTCTTCTTGTTCTTAATTTGTTTTGAATCTTAAAATTCTGTTATTAAGTTTTTGCCCTTGTTTAGTTTTGCGTTTTATTAGTATTTTGCTGATATTCATTAAGAGAAATAATTTTATCTTTCTCTCTTGCATTTGAAGGTGTTACTACCTTGTTTTGTATGAAAGATGCTGTACAGAATAAAGCTACTCTTTTGTACAATTATCTTGCTAGAAAAACCAGTCAATCTCAGTTTAACTCAACCCTTCTGTCACGTGTTTAAATAGCAAAAAAGGCTATGTTTACTTTCTAAGGATTTTCACTTAAAAAAGTTAAAACAACTGCAGCTCATGCTCCATTCCAGACACTAAATTGTGCCTTCTGGGTGCTTCAGAACAAACAGCATTCACATCCAGATAATTGCCTCTTCCTTTAAGGAACATAAAGGTCTTCCTTTATGTGAGGGAAGGAAAGCAGAATTATCTTGTATTATCTTGTATCTTGTAAATATCTTGTAAAGGTATTATCTTGGAAAAACACCTGATAGCATTATGAGTGGGATGGACTGGCATTCTTGAAGAAATGGTGGCAAGGGGTACTCCTCCAGCTGAGATGTACTGACATGATTAAAGCCACAACCCTTCTTCCCTGTTTGTGTTGCACTTTGTGCTCATTGCCTAATTCCTGGTCAGCTCACAATCTCCTTCTAGAAACTACTTGTTTTGCCTGCTATCCTGTTGCTGCTCCTTTTACTGCCTCTGAATACTGTTTCTATTGTTGTTTCTTATCATTATTTTGGTGTTACTATTCCCAGTTATCTGAACACATCTCAGCACTGAGATACACTCAGATACACTCCCTTGAGGTACAATTGCATCAGTTGTGGATCACAGCAGAGGTCTGAACCCCAACCCATACCTTGCTTCTTCAAAACCCCAATTCCAAGTTTGACTAGAGGTATTTTGAATGAAACTAATCTCAGATAACTTCACCTGTCTCTGTTCAGGAAGCCACTTACATCTGAACTAATCTTGCTTGACACCCTTTAACAGTTAAAGGAGAAGTAAGTACTGTAAGAGCATGATTCTTCTCATCCTAATAGTGATGCTTAAAGTAGGTCAGGCAAATTTCACCAAATACATGTTCCATATGATGAGGTTCCCTAAGTGATTTTCTTTGCTGTATATCTCTAAATTTAGATAACTGAATCAGGAGGGTATTAGAGTGAAGCATCATCTGTGAATATCCTGTTATTTTTCTAACAGTGAAAGATGACTAGCAAAGAGAATGAGGATCCTTGCCTAGATGGGCTTTTTGTTAGACTCAATACACTATTCCCATGCCCTGGAGGACCTTTAGGCACCTTTTGTGCCTAAAATGACTTCTATAGTATATATTTGGAAAAGTGGCAGCAGAGGTCTAAACTTAGGAAGCAAAGCATGAGCTACAATTTGCAGTGAGAACACACTGCTGGAGAGGAATAAGGTCACACAAGCCTTCTACCTCATCCTTCCTATTGACAGTGAAGATTCTATTTCTTTTCTGTTGTTTCTTACCTTGTTTTAGACTTTCATTCTGCCTTGACAGCTATGTCACTGCTTGCAGTTACTTCACCTCCAGCACGGAGCAGGATGTCCAATAGACTCTTAAACAAAAATACAGATATTATATTAATTGCATACTTAAAATGTAGGATTTTTTAAACATAAACTACCCATAAAGTATGTAATAATGTACAAGAAAAGAAAAGAAGGAGAGAAAAACTACAGAAATCAAGCAAATATTAATCAAACCATTTCCTCTTCTCTTAAACCCATGAAAATACCAACAAAACAAGAATCAGGCCAAGCAGACAGGTTGATATCAGATGAATTTCATGAAAGGAAGGAAATATGTAATTATCCTAAATTTACTAAAATCACTTTAAATCTTCTTATGAAGCTATGATGTTCCGTTTTATTCAAATTAGATCCTATTTTCATCTCATTGAAAATTCAGCAATTCAGGAAAATCAAACATATTTTGTCTGTCAGTGAATAGGGTGGAGATAAGAAGGAGAATGAGACAGCACTCATATGGAGATAAGGGACGGAAAACTAAGTAAAACAAGTTTGCTGAGAAAGGATTTGACACCGTTTGTGGTATCTTGCTTACAAAGTAATAATATTGCAAAGACGTGTCCATGATTACAACCTGAAAGTAGTTCTATCAGACACACAGAGTGGCTGAAGCTGGAAGGCACCTCAGGAGATTGTCTAGTTCAATCACCTTGCTCAGAGCAGGATCAGCTAGACAAGGTTGCCCAATGCCATCTGCAGTTGGGTTTTGAAGACCCCCAAGAAGGGAATGTTTAGAGACTCTCCAGGAAATCTGTTTCAGTATGTCACCAACCTCACAGTGAATTTCTTTTTTCTAATGTTTAATGGAATTTCATGTATTTCAATTTGTGTCCATTACCTCTCGTCCTGTTACTGGTCACCACTGGGAAGAGTCTGGCTCTGTTCTCTTCAGTCCCACCATCAAGTATTTATATCCTTTTCTAAGATCCCCCAGGTATTTATATCCTTTTCTAAGATCCCCTAGGCTGAATAGACCCTCTCAGTCTCTCCCTGTATGGCAGAGGCTTCTAGCCCCTAATCACCACCATGGCCCTTCACTAGACTTCACTTTGTGTCTCTCTTGTACCAGGGTCTCACCAGTGCTGAATGGTGGGGAAAGATCACCTCCCTCGAGCTGCTGGCAACTCTCTTCCTGATGCCGCCCAGGAAGCTGGTGGCTTTCTTTGCTGCAAGGGCACAATGCTGGCTCATGGTCAACTCGTTCTCTGCCAGGACCCACAAGGCCCTCAATGCAAAGCTGCTTTCCAGTCAGTTGGCCTCTGGTTGGAGGCTCCCACTGTGTGAGTCTATATTTCCTGACCCAGTAAGCAGAGATGCTGCTGACCCCTCTCTCACTGCAGCTGAGTTTGAAGATCATAAGACAGCAGATCTCAGAGAGGATGCAACCACCCTCTTCGTCTTTACCCTGATGCTGTGCAGGCTTCTGACCTCTTCCTGCTGTGAGAGCTTCCGGGTGGTTGAAGCCTCTTGCACCTGACCTTTTCTGGCAGCAGCAGGCACCCTGGTGTTCCTCAAAGGGTTCCCAAGAGTCCCTTGACAATCTCAGTAAAAGTTCCCAGAAGACATACAGGATCTCAGAGCAGAGACCAGAAACCACTGCCTGTGGTGTCTGCCAGCTGTGCTGGGCTGTGCTGTGGGGCTCTGTGGGACTGGAGAGAAGCAGCTGCTGTTGTGCAATGTTTTTGAGAAAAAAAAAGAATAATTATGAGCATCAGTGAAAACTAACCACACAGGAAGACAAATTATTCTTCTGTGGACAATAATATACACTTCTAAAAATACTTTTGGGGTCTTATCAGTCCTTGAAATTTCTGAGAATGTTTGGGAATATTGATATATGAGTATATTCTTGTTATAAAGGCCTCTGAAAACTTTTCTCTTTGAAAAGATCAGATTAAGTCCCCTGGTTGCAGGGACTATCAATTCTCATAGTTACTGCGAGTAGCTTCTTAATGGAGTGTTGTGATAAAGCTGAAATGCTTTATTCTACCTTTATCATGTTGACTTTCATAGTATGATTTACCATGGAAAACTTTAGTGAGAAGAGTCCTTTTGATTTATTGAAGTGAAAATCCAGATGAAGACAATAATCCTGAAGTGAATTTTTCTAGAAGTGTCACCTCATGAGAGGTTTTGATATTTTATTTCAATTTCTCTCAAAAGGAAATATTGAAGAAATAAATAGTCACACAGATCAGAAATTCCAGAATTTGGCCACCTGGACAATATTTTGAGATAGAGATTGTGGTGTTTCTTTACTCTTCTGCCTATCCTATTATTTTCATGTCTCTTAACAAACTACCTTTTAGTAGTAAAATCAGTACTGGGCAAGTAGATTTCAGTGTGTACTCTAATGAGCTTCATGTGGAAACAAAAACTCTGTTTGCAGAGTTGCTTGCATAGATCTTACATTTCTGGTTGCATCTTTCATGCTTGCTGTGTTTGAGCAGCACCACTATATAAAGGTCCAGATTTTCCCTGCAGTCTCACACAATGGCTGAATTGCTTTGGAAAACAGGATAAGTGTTGTAATTGAGAAACTAATAGTTTAAATGCTTTTATGTTTAATATACTTAATGTTTTCTCCTTTCTGAAGAATAGTTAATCATAGTGAACCTGTTTTCTGTTGCTCTGGACAATGAAACCACCAAAAACTTGGAGAAAACAACAAAGACGTTGCATTACATTCTGTGAATTGATGTTAGCTGGAGAATATGGACAGAACTGATTAGTCAAGCAGAGGACTCAGCTTGGTAACTCTGTTTTTCATAAGCTAATTTTTGATCTGTTCTTGCATTAGCTATCTTCTTTAAAAGTTCTTTCTTGGAAGTTATAACCCATTCATTTGAAGATATTTTCCTATTTGGAGATTATAGGATTTAAAACACCCAAAACATACTGTGAGTAGTGTTTATTCCTTCTTTAGTGTGACAGGCCCATGAAAGTAAAATTATATTTGAGGAATATAATATTTAATTACTGTCATATCAGTCTGTAGCTGATTCCAACTTATAAATCCTGAGGTGAAGGACTAGACAAATAAACATAAGATTTTCTCTGAAATGTCTTCATCTTTTCCCAATTATTGCCTCTTAGAAATGCCACTGCAATAGGTAAGCGTGGATATGAAGTCTGTTTCCACCTCTTTGGTTCTTACTCTGTCAAGTGTCTCAAATGACTGCTCTCTGGTGCAGCCCTAAAATAAACAGCTCCATCACTGAGAAGTTGTCATTTCAAATGCATCCTCCTACTCTGCAAAAAAAAAATTGATATGAAGGTGTGTGGTAGGAAGGGGCTAACTTTTAGTACTGAACAGATTCCCAGTCCTTGGGAATTTGCTTTCTATGTTTTCCCTAAAGAGGTTCTTTATGTGGGATCCATGAGTTTTTATAGAAATTAATATTTTTATTATGAAAAAGGAAATTAAAAGGATATCTTTTTTACTTGTAAAAAAAAATACTTAAAGCAATAAAAAATAAAGTATACTTGAGCCTTTTTTACCAAAATTCAAATACAGTATGATTTAACACTAGTTTGGAGTGATTTATCCCATGAGATTAATTTCAGGTTTGATAGTATTCTATCATGTGCTGGAATGAGGGGCTTGATTCATCATCTTAGCTGTATACTCAGTTATTTTCCAATTGAGATCATTAAATGTGATCCTACCATGAATAAAAACAAACTCTGGGCTCCTCCCCCCTGTATGAGATCCTTTGTAACACAGTTTTATTTGTATGTCATGACAGTGTGTTTCAGATGCATCTCTTTTCTGTGAATAACAACAACATTTTACTGGACATCTCTAAGAGACAACTGCTGTGGGTCAAGATCACTGGAATCATAACTCCCCAGGAGACATATTTTGAGCATCTGTCACTGAGAGCCTCACAGATGTGTATTATGCATCCCTCGTTTTTGGCGCTATCATTTATTTCTCTGTAACCACTGCAAAAAATATTCCATTATCATTTCCAGCGGTAGTCAGAGAGTTGAGCCAGAAAGTTAGTCACTGGAAAAGCCATTATCAGATCATCCTACAATTCAGTTCATGCCCAAAGCAAGATTATTACTACATAGTTCCACCCCACACCCTTTCTATTTTGTGGCTGATCCCTGAACTTTGCTCCTTGGGTCTCCCTTCTCCCCACCCAGAGCCTTGGGCGATGCCTGAGGACTCTTCTTCTGGCTGCCCTCCCTGTCCCGTAGATGCCCTGGTCCCCACCCAGAAGTATCACCTGTCTACATTTGTGATTGCAAACTGAAATCCTATTTTAATTCCCTTAGTTAGTAGGAGGGCTGGAACAAAAGCCTAACGAAACGGCTGAATTTGCACTTATCTTTGAAAGCAAATGTTGAAATAAATGAGAATCTCACTATATTTTGATAGAATCTGAAAGCTAATGAGCTTATTTACCCTTTTAGAAAATTTCAGAGTAAAAAGTTACTAATTTGGAAATATTAGGGTCAAAAACCTCTCACAAATTTTAAAACATTTAATCCCCAATCAGAAGAAATGTCGAAACCTCAAAACACCTCACAGGCATACTGCAGTGTTAAAACACACTGCTGCTGCCAAACCTAGCGTCTTCCACTACGAAAGTATGACAGTGCAATGATCTTTCAGAGACTGTGTTTGGTAAACTGAGATCAAGAGTGACATCAGTCCTGAGGCAGCTGCACGATGGATGATGCCTGATAATTTTTTCAAGTAATTTGATTCTTCCTTTAAGAGCCAGATTTTCAAAAGAGTTCATAGCTCAGTAGCACCATCTGCAGCCCCAAAAGCCAAGGCCAGGATTGAAAAATCATCTCCCTATGGACACTTTCCCCCAAAGTTGTGGAAAAACACACTAATACTGCACCCCTTTGAACTGGTTAACACCACAGAACTAACCTGTTGGAGAAATAGCTGGTATCTTAGCCTTTCTCTTTGCTTCCTCGTAATATATCATCCAGCACTGACTTGAACCATGTATAGAAAACTTTAAATTTTTCTTAATAGAGTTTGGCTTCTGAAGAGATTCTAAAAGTGCAAAAGAAATTATGTAACTCAAACCTTAAGTGCATTAACAGATTTATGTGGAGAAGTTTTCACAGTGCCTTTGCTCTGTGCCTATATTAAACCAAGACTATTAATAGGGTAGAAATGTTTTGGGTAAGTCCCATGAACTTTCACATCAAACTGAGACTGAAACTTTTTTAAGTCTTGAAAAAACTCTTGTGTACTTTTCTGTGACTTGTTTTGCTTAGGTCTGTGCTTCTTGTTTATTAGACCAGACAAGAAAGGACATGTTCAAAATGAAATCTGAGGAACTGTTCTCATGGTGCTCCTGACCTACCTGGCAGCCAGAGCCATCAGAAATTGCCTGAGTATTTAGCTTTGCTTTATAGAAGAAAGAATCAAGCATGTTCCCAATTAGAACTGGTAACCACAGTAGTTAATCAAATAAATATGTCTTGTTTTTAGCTGGCAACCACTAACGCATTCTGAGATATATGTTGATTGTTTGAAAGGCACTGAATATTGTAGTCAAAAGTAATGAATATAAGAGATATACAGCTTGAAATGTCTGAAAATTAGTAGGTTTGACTTATGCCAGGGATTCACTGTTTATGACTGCAAGTATTACTTCAAGCATTTAGCATACTTAACTTAAACCTGATAGTAAGAGGTACCTCTCACTAAATTGTGAGAGGTACCTATAGTGCAAACATGAAATTTTCAATCTGAAATTTACTTTCACAGCACGGTGACTTATCCCTTTGTTTTTTTGTTTGTTTGATTGAGTTTTTTTAGTTTTGTTTTGTTTTGTTTTATTCTTTTGAGCTATTATGATTATATTTTTCTGCAGACAATGTTATTTTTCATATGTGTAATTGCAGTGATAAACATTTATTCAGCAGTGTTCTTCATCCACAACATTGTTCAACCCAGCAGTTCAGTCAATACATTGACGCTGGACAACACTTTGATAGAATTCTATTTCCGGGTGTCATCCAGCAAGACACTAAATGGATTTCACTATATGAGTGAATGTTTTGAGATTAAAAACTATGATCATTATGTCAACTGATAAAGAGAATTAAAATATTAGTACTTAAAAGAAGCATGACTTGCCATATAGTGAAGGTTTTCAAGCAGCTTTTTCAATCTTCACATCTTTTTCTTCTTTTTACCAGCATGATACCAAGATGTGCTGAAAACTCTGCTTATCCTCATCACACACATACACATTAACATACATGAACCCATGCACATGGTTTTATAGAGGAACAGTTATACAATGTGTTTTTCCATTGGTTGACCATGTGAGGAGTGGTCAATGTTTTGTTTCAGACGTTTCTAGCTGGATATCTCTTACAGTTATTAGCCTCTACCGTTGATATACTTAATATGAATAGGAACTAAAACTAATAAATTGACTAAGTCAAGACATCAAATTGTATCACTATGAAGCATATGCTCCTGAAAACATTCTCTGTTTCCCTATGCCTGGAGAGGACTGTCTTTTGTGCATTGTTATGTTTATAAAGCATATATCATTCACATTCCCAAATCTGACCACAGGAGTATCCTTTCTTCTCATCCACATGTCCATTTTAAGGTGTTATATCTATGAGTCCCAGTTTGTCCACAGTTTCTGATTTAATGTATAATGCTTTCTGTCTTTCATTTTATCTGTTCACTTGAAGAAGGAGCTTGCATTATCCAAGAGCTTGTCCACACATCTCTGTCTCTCTCATTCTACCTTCAGTCCCTCACTCCCATCTTTTAAGATATGCAGTCTGTCCTAAAAACTATTAACACATAAGAGACTGTCAGACTCTTTTAGTTTTGTAACCATAATTTTGTGTCTTAGTATTTTTCTACCTTTCAGATTTTGTAGATTTGGTTTTATTTCTTATGCTTGTTTTTTTTTTAATTTGAGAAGAAACCTGATAAAACAACTTATTTGGGTTACCTCAAATTTACCTACCTTTCTCTCTGTTTCCAGAATTTTCTATACTAATTTATGTATAATCTTGAACCTTCTGAAGATGAACACACTGTTAGTGAGCAGCAGAGTTAAGGATGAAAAGTTTCAGATAAGTGGTTCAAATTTAGGTGAACTGCATTTAAATTACAATGGAGAACTGTTTATGATGATGCTTTGTAAAAATGCAGCATTACAGGGAATCAAGATATGTCTGGTAAAACAGAATTATGATTTCTCAGGTAAACAGGCAAAAAAAATAAATCCAAGAAAGACCTAAAAAGCAGAAAAGCACAGTAACTAATTATAAATAGTCTTTATTCAAAAGACTTAACTTTCTTTCTGTTTTGGAGCATATTTCAGAGCAGTACCTAATATGCCTTGAAGCATAGTTGTCAGGAAACATGGTACAAGGTCATGTAATACCTGTTTTCAAATATGGTATCCTAGAACCCATCTCTCAGTTGTACTATAAATATAATGTTAGCTGTTCCTCCAAGAGGTGATACAACCTCGCAAGAAAAACTACCTCAGTTCTAGCTCTGTGTGTAGCCTTGGGTATTGGCATAATCATGCTTGCGCCCAGAGAAAATTCAGGTTGCCAAGTGCTTCCAAAAGAGTGCCCATGGATCTGACTGACAATTCATAGACACTACTAAAATGCACAGCATTGTTTGCATCCATGAGCTTGGTTGACTTCCAGATGTTTTTTTCAGAATCATATAAATGCTTGTCAACTGCATTTTGCTTTAGCTTGCCTATTAGTAAATAGGAAATAGAAAATTAATACTGGTTTTGTTAATGAAAAACACTGTCCTCTGTTTAGTACCCAAATAGAAAGTCAGCTACATACAGCGACTCTCAGATGTTACCAAGTTTGCTGAAGTAAGGCTACGTGCTGCATGAGTCTTGCCTTTGTGACTATTTCCTTGTTTGTTGATATAAAAATCCTCTTCCCAGAAATGCAGTTCAAAATGGCACGTACTGAGCACAAATTCATACTGATTTTAAAGGATATTTAACACAGCAATGGTAAATTTCCATTTTCTTTATATCTAATTACACTGACATAAAGACAAAAGAGTCTTCTTTACTGAAGACCCCATCTTGCCTGGAAATCAATGTAATGTCTGAGTAATAAGAGCCCGTACCAAGAAGGCATGTCTCAGGAGAAGTGTAGTGTTTGTATGTTCAGAGGTTGTCTGACTGCCTCTTCCTTAAGATTTTTTAAACCTCCCAGCAATCACACATGTTTTGTCTGACAGTCCCTGTTACTATGTATGTTATTACTTACAGCTTTCCTCTATTAAAATAGAAACTTCAGGACCCATTTTTGCCCTTACGGGTCTATATAATTCCTACAGCTATTGATTTGGAGCTGCTGATGCATACTGCAGCACAAATAATATATTGGTAATAAGGTGGCTTAGGATAGCAGACAATTTTTGGAGGTTGCTAACTCTACAAAGAGGAATCATTTCAATAACAAATAAGAATAATATAATAAGGACGCTCTAGTCAAATGTCTGTGGCCTAATGAAATATCTCATTTTCAGCCAGTTGGAGCAAACATCCTGTAGTTAGAAACAACCCCATATTGCTAGGGAGAAGAAAATTCAAAATGCTGGACTTCTAATATTGGTTTGCTCATGTCTCTTGTTCAAAATTCAAAGACACAAAATTCGAGCAGTTTTTAAGGATAACACGAATGGGTTTCCCAGCTGTTCAACCACATATACGTGAAAAATCATTGCACTAGGCAGTAGATAAAACCCATTCTGTACTATTTGATTCTACCAAGAGGTCCTAGATTATGATGATAGAAAAGATTAATTTTCCTCAGGTCAGTGTAGTCAGGACTATGTTACCCATTCCTTCCCTGCCTAGGGAAGAAGAAACATTCTTGTAATTAGTCCATCATCTTGTCCTCCTGTGCAAAAACAGTGCAAGGGTCCAGTGTGCATAAATCATACTATATTTGTCCTCCAAATTATTTGCTGACACACACACTGTGCAAGGTCATTAACTTTTAGTGTGGCAGCAGGAAGCACTTAACCTGAATTAAGTTGAAATGCATTACATTTTCAAGGCATAGGAAGAAATACATGATGTTTTGATTCCTTGGGAAAAATACTGAAAAAACTCAAAGGGAACAAAAACCTTTTGTCAATCCAGAGCCAGGTATCACTGTTTCGTCAGTCCTTCTAGTACATTTACTATTCTGATGTTATAGGCACATTCTTAGTACATAGGTCATGTGAACATGACTTACAAAGCTGTATTTTTAGCCTGAATGAATACATATTTTATGAGAGGAAGAGTTTCCTTCACAAAAAAAGCTTGAAAATGATGTGAGACTTATTTTTTTCCCACAGACTCTTACACATATGTTGCAGACATCAAGAAAAAAAGTATTTGATCTGGCTGGCTAGGACAGCTGCACGAGCTAAAATACAGCTCTAAGTTCATTGGTAGATGTCTCTAATACCAGATATTCAACTTATTCACCCTCATACTCACTGAGAACCATGTAAATTAAAGAATAATCTGCGATTACATTATGTTCTGTAGTCTATTGCACTACAGATTGTAGCAATTTTCTAAAAATCACCCTGAAAATTGAGGAACTAATTATAACTCAAGATACTCTGCATTTTCTCTGTCAATCTACTTTTCTCGTGTAGGAATTGGTTTGGTTATGGCAGGCTAAATGTTATTTCTATTACCTCACTGATTTTACATTATTCTTCCTTAGATCCAGCCAGAGGTTCCCCAGGTCACTTGTCTATGTATATGAGCATTTTGACTCACAAATAGAGTAGAGGCAGGTCCACAGTTCTGAAAATGCTTCTTCTTCTTGTTCTTCTTCACACAATACATCATTCCTTCTTTTCCCTCATCCCACAAATGAAATATAAATGCCCCCAAACATGTCACAGAGGAAATATAAATTAGATTTTATTTCAATGCCACATTTCAGTCATTACTTTTTTGCTACTTTTTTTTATCTCTGGAGTTCATGAAGTCCTTCTCACTAGAAGTGGGCAAGGGTTTTCAAGTGAGAGAAAAGGAATAAGGCTGTCTGGCTATTGTCCATGTTTTTTTCTAGTGTGGCCATGATAGTCCGAGTTTCCCCCAATGCATTTCCCAATATTTAATGTGAGAAATCCTGAAAGTAAGCCAGTCTCCAAAGAGGTTTTTAACAACATTAAGACCCTGAGTACATCTACATAGAAATGGTAGGTTAGCCCTGACTTAACATGCCAGGCAGCAGTATTTTAAGCTCATTAAAGCACTTGAAATTTGACCAAATTGGTAGTTGGACTGTGATACTATCCCTGAATTTGCTGCTCAGATGTGTGATCTGCAGGCATACAAGACAAAAATTCTATTGTCTCTCAGCACTAGGAGGCTGCTGAGGGGACTAGAGGTGTCAGGGCATATGCACTAACCTCTGCAAGAGGGAAAAACTGCTTAATCTGCTGCTAAAGTTCTGTTGCACAGCAAAATAATCTGGGTGAGCTGAAGGGGGAAAACTCTGAGTGCAAATAACAGGCGAGAGGGAAATCAGCATGTCTGGGAGAAATACTAAGTGTCCTCTTCTTTTTCCTCTTCCTTTGCTCAAGTCTGTATATCTCCCAATTTCGTTTGCATTTGAGAAACTGCTAAGAAATTGTTTCATTGAGGACCTAACAGTTTTTACCATAATAACCTTCTTTAGTGACATCAGTAACCTCCTTAAAAAAGGATAAGAGTGAGGGAGGAAGAAATGTACAGATGAAGGAGTTTGCTGTTTTGCTGTATGACAATGTTGTCCAGATCAAAATTATGAGCAAAATCTTTGGAGTTGATTCAAAAGTTGGGTTTCTTTTTGAAGTTCAAATATTGACTTGTTTTTCAGGAATTAAAAAAAGCACATATTTCATGTCATTAGGAACTATAATTGTCCAGTATTTTATAGTGAGGTAGTTGTATCTATTATAATAACCTTATAGCTTTAATTCTATATTTAAATATAGTTATGACTATAAATCAGGCTAAAGGTCCATCCAAAGCTGAGGACTCCACATTGCAGCTAAAGTTTCTCATAAACAAATTGACCATTATACAATTTGGTATATAGTGGGAATCTTATACTTCCAGCAGAAGTACTTTAGTCACACCTGCAGTTGCAAATCCTAGAGTAAGTTTAGGTCCTTCTCTAGTAGTTTTGTGGTGGTTTTTCAATCTGTTCTAATTTGTGAAGTAATAAATATTTTCTATAGAAGCTATGGACATTGAATAAAAAAAATCAGGCCATAATAGCATACACTTATTTTTCTTAGGGTGTAGTTGCACTGATATTTTTTCCAATAGGATAAAAAAGGTATAGGAAAGAAAACCTATACCTCTCCCATAACTTTATCTTGTTTCTATGCTGTACACCAGTTAATCACACTCCTCAGCTTTTTTTATATAGCAGATTGTTGATTCAAACAATGGCATAGTTAAAAAACAATCCTAGTAGTAGAGAAATCATAGAATCATAGACTGGTTTGGGTTGGAAAGAATCTTAAAGATCATCTAGTTACAACCCCCTTGCCATGGGCAGGATCACCTTCCACTAAACCATCTTGCTCAAAATAGGCAGTTCAGACATCTGTAACCAAGATGAAAAGACAGCATTTGTAACCAAGATGCAAAAAAAAAAAAACAAAAACAAAAACCAACCAACCAAAAAAAAAAAAAAACCCACACAAAAAAAAGAAAAAAGAAATTCCAGTTTATTGTGAATGCTGCTAATCATTTACTCAATGAAACTATTAGTGTTCCAAAATAACTGATGGTAGCCAGCTGCTGTTCCTCAGCTAATTGCTGAGTTAATGTACAGGCGGTCAGGCAGCCTGTGATGGTGCAGAGCAGGAAAGGATTGAAAGAAAAAGCTTTCCAGGCAGCTGTTTTCAGCAATCACTAACATGCTCTCCCTTACTGCCATGTGTAGGTGGAGCCCACCTGCCTGCTAGTAAAAGATTATTTAAACATCTGCAAAGACTTTTTCTTTAGTGTTTGTGCAGTCACTTGCTGATTTATGAAAGGCTGGATGAGCCTGTGAAATGGGAAATCAGGTGCCTGTTTACAGAACAAATGGTTCATTGCAACAGGCCTCACTGGACTCTCTTTTGCTACCCTTCCCTCCTTGCTGTTGCTGCCCGGGGTGTCAGCACTAGCATTTGTATGTCTGCTCTGTCAGTCAGACCAGAAACAGATCTAGTGTTTGTTTTTTTCTTGGTGGGTTTTTTGTTTGATTGGTTTTTATTTTTTTTTAATATTTTTAAAGGTTTTCTTTAAAGCCATGTCCCAGGCTCAGGGTCAGAATTATCAGACAGGAGGGAGAGATATAGGCTATCTCATACCATCATCTTTATCAGATACTTGACTCAGGCATAAAGACACAGATTTTACAGTTCCTTATTCCCCTTCCTCTGAAAAGCATCACTTTTTTCCAGGCTACTCAGTTCAATATTATGACTTTGCAGCCTAAAGAGGCAATGCTAATAAAGAGTGGATCTTTTCAGAAAAGTTGGGACAAGAAATAGGAAGATAACACATTTGTCTAGTTCATAGAAATAGGGTTGGTTTTAGTTTCATTTTCCCCATTTAGGAATACAGTTAAGCGCAGAATTAATTTGCAAATAAAAATACTGAGTTGGTAGATGTAGGTAAGTTCAAAAAAGCTTCCCTGTGTTGAGCATTCACCAATTCAGGTTTTCAGATAGCTAAAACTGCTAAATTTGGGTTGACAGATAAAAATCCACTGTATATATATGTAAACTATACAGAGAGAGATAGACCAGGAAATTTTATATTTATATATTGATATTTATTAAAAAATAATCCTCAGACAGAGGAACAAATTTTCTTACTGAGAAAGGGAGAAGTAATATTTTATAGATACTTTCTTGCTAAAGAAACATACACACTCAGAGTAGGAGATTTTTTTTCTTTTGGGGAACAGTTGGAAACATGGGTGTTAAAGAAAAGACCAAACAGTTGTCCAACTATTTAGGTCCATTTGCATCTTTACAGGTAACTAGTGTTCCTAGCATTCCTATAATTGATTACCTTACTGTAATTTTGGGGAAGATGGAAGATCCATATTTAAATATTGGCTTCAATGAGTCATCTCTCTATCTTGCCATCTGTTTATACTATACTACAGCTTTCATTACTCACTGACTATTTTTCACTTGATGCATCTGCATAAGTTTCATTAACATTAATGAAAATTCCATTTGTGTCAGATGGAGTCTAAATCTCCAAGACTGAAAATAATAGCTTTAATATTTCCTGCAAAGATGTCTGGAGAGAAGACAGGTGTAGTTCTAATAGGTACTTCTTCCTTCCCTGCTCATTATGTCCATGTATTTCCGTCTTAATATAAATTGCTGTTTTCAGAGCTACTATACAATTTAGATTCTAAAGTACAATTTAGATTCTAAAAAATGAAACAATTCATAATGTGCTTTGGGAAGTCTTAGAAATTTAATTTAGGTTAGATAGATCTAGAATGGTTCTATAAGAACATACAGACACAGATTTCTCAGAAGCAATTCCAAGGCTTGACCTATGTGGTGTGACAGGACAAGTCCAGGTCTTGTGATGCAATCGTGAGTCTTCTGGCTCCTAATTTACTCATACCCACAAAGGACCTTATAATTCTTTGGGCACAGGAGAACAAGAACTATTAAGAATCTGCATTGCATTTATTTATCATTTACCTGTATATTCTTGTTTATCATCTGAGACTTAGCTAAAAATAAAAAAAAAATTAGTTTTAATTTACTGTAGAAAGTTTGTATTGAAAAATTTTTACACATCAACAGGTGACAAAAATGTTTTTTGTATTAACTCTGGATAGGAAGCAGAATGTCAAAATCTCATCTTATTTGAGACATAGACGCCTAAATCAAAGCTGTGTTCACTTCTTCTAGACAGCAACCTAGACTTTCAGCTTTCAAATACTGCCTTAGTCCTGTAGGCACTTATCTACTGAGCCTGAAAGACCTTCAGGTATCTAGCTTTAGCTCCTCAAACACGCTCCAAAGTGGAGCAAACATGCTCTAGAAGGATGAGCAGACCACATTTGCATCATAATACAGATTTAGGCAGACGGCCAACTACAGTCTGTCCAACTCTGGAAGAAGAGGTACTACACATGGTTTTGCACAAAACGTTTAGTGGTTAAAGCCCTCACTAGCATGTTAAACTTTCTCCCAGTCTACAGTTTCCACTCACTCTTCCATCTCTTAGAAAATGCCCTCACCATAGCACTGTGGGACGTTGGACTGGGAATGCTTACTACAGCTCCTCGTGGAGCTGAATCTGGGATCCAAGTCATAGGGCCAAGGGAAGAAGAGACACAGGGAGTCTGATTTAGCCTGGGTGTAGGCACTCTTGAGAGGCTAATACTGTGAGTCTGGACTTAGATACCAAAAGCATTTTTTTGAGTAATCCACAATTCTTTCTCCATTCTGGGTGAGATTTGAAGGAGGCTGGATGCTGCACTAGAATATGCTGGTGAAAAACATCTGCATGCTCAGCCTCCCAATCTGAAGGGTTTGAACAACAAAATCTGATTCTACTGAAATGCCATTTCAGATATCTGAAATTCTTCATTGAGCTCAGGCTCCATTTTTAAACATTCTTGTGATAGTTTTTTAAAGATGAAATTGATTTTTTTGTTCCCTGCTTTTATTGGCCAAGGTTTACCTTATTGTTGCCATGATGATTTTGCAATAGTTCAGGTGCCACCACTGTGTGAATTGTAACAGAACACAAATCTGTGTTATTCAGAGTTTATATGTTATATATGGTGGTGTGCTTAAAGACAGTTTTTTTCTCATATTTCACTTGCCCTTTACTGTTTTGACACTCTTATAATTAATACTGTAAAAAAAGTATTGGGATAGCATTTATAGAAGCAAGAGTCTCCACTGCAAGGTATGTTTTCTTTTGCTTACATTTTCCCATTTAATAATTTCTTTCCTGAACTGTAGAGATTTGCATTAGTTAGAAACCACTATGCCTACATAACTCATACTGATACTACCTGCTTTTTGTAGCAAATTCTCTATTGTATTCTCCTGTTCTTCCACATTTTGTTAATCCTAACTTCACTTCCACGTTTTGTTAATCAGACCCTCACTTCCACAAGAACAAAACCAACCAACCAACCAAAGAGAAAATCCAAAACCAAATAGCCAACAAAATTCACTGGCTGAGCCAAGGACAAGATAATATGATCTGTTCTTCTTGAAAGGGAAGAAAAATTATTTCTGAGTAATGGAAAAAAGCAAGAAATCCCCAAAGCATCACTAGTAGCCAACACTAACTACTAGCACTCTTCTCCAAGAATATAGATCTGAAATTGTGGAAATACTAGGCTAATGCAGATCTAAATTTCAAGGTCCCCTTTCCTCTGTTGAGCACACTTGTCATTAGGCTGTGAATCCTATGAATGCATGTTGTTTTGTTTTTTTTTTTAAAGCAACAATGACTAGATTTGTGAGTACCTGAACCAGTTATGAGTCTCAGAGCAGACAGTATTATTTCTCCGAGTTTTTGGATAATGATCAACAGCAGGCAGGAGTTCAGAGTCCAGAAACCTATTTTGGAGTGTGCTGATGTACAGGATCCTAAACGTTAAGCAAGGGGCACACAGCAATTTTTGGTGCTTTCAGAGTTAGTGAGGCACTAAGCAAAGGCATTTATGGCCTTCGGATCCAGAAGTTCACACAAATGCTTTCCCAGAGTGTTACAGGCCTTTGCTATCTGTTGCCCAGTGCCTTCTTTACATTCTCCGGTACCTGAAACCTGCTTAAGACAATACTCTGCAGTCAGGAGTCCAAAGTACTTCAACCTATAGCTATGCTCATGCTGAGTTATTAATGCCTGCCCTCTGCTCACTCCACAGCCATGGCACATTAATCCTACCTTGGAAGACTTTCAGCTTTCTTTAAGACTACAGGAAAGCAGTTTAAATAAAAGAGACCTGTTCAGAAGCTGTGATCTGATCCATTTTGAGGAAACAGTTCCAGCTAGTGATGGGGTGGCTACTATCTTCCACCATCTAAGCAAGAAGAAACAGTTACATAAAAAAGCCCCAAACACAAAACCCAACAAACTGGTAATGCTGGGAAGGGAAATTAAGTACTAGTAGCGTGATTTAAAGGAAAGCAGCTCAGCAAAGATTAAAGAGAATTAAAAGCAGTAGAAGGTATTATTTCATAACTCTAGAATTAAAGGCATGCCCACCCCCAAACCCTGCAGCCATGAGCACCTGACAGTGCTGAGGATGTTTCAGAATGAACTGCAGAACTGGCACCTTTCTGTCCCTGAAATGAGTGGAAGATGTTTTCAGGGACTGCCCTGTGCTACATGCTCCAGCTGGACACTAGAACAAAATATGTAGGTTAGCTTCTATCTACATGGGTCACTGCAGACTGTTTCCTTCTCTTCAATGTTTATAGATAAATAGTATTTACAAAGTTATGGTCTACGCTCAAATCTGATGAAGCTCTACCACAGGTACAAATGTAGTACAAAATCAGGCTAATACTAGTTCTGAAACCCCCCAAACTTCACAGGGAAAACATCCAGACCAAATAGAGGTGTTACTGAAAAATGAGACCCTGTAGACATAAAAAATTCTCTCTCTCCTCCCCCCCCAAGTATAAATAATATAAATATTTCTATAAATGATACATTGTGAACCTGAGGCTGTATCTCAGGAGAAAAATCTGGCTCATAACTAGCGATGCAGAAGTATTTAACGTCAAAATTTCTTTTGAATTTATTGAAATCTATTTGTTAAGATGAACTTTCTTTACCAGTTTTTGACAAAGCAAACTGCAGGCCTCTCTCCATGCTGCAGTTCAGAATGTCTTGCTTCTGAGTTATTGCTACTGCTATAAAACCCACACAGCTCAGTTACACCTGGTTCTGACTTGACTCGTGATGATACAAGATGGGCATTTTCCACTGGGTGCTGAGGCAGGTCAGTAGATGCTTCCTTTGGATTGTTCTTTCCCTCTGTGTCAAATTTGGTATTCACAATTGCCTTGCTTTTTGCTGGCTGGAACTGGATTGAGTTTTGTTTAATTGCACTGACCTTCTGAAATCAATATGATTTTTATAGAAAGGATCAGGAGCTATGGCTCTTCTTTTTAGGCTGTTACTCATTTATCATCTTCATTTCAAAGTCCTATGTTGTCTTGAAATTGTGTGGCACACATGTTCAGCAGTCATTGCCATTGGGTGCCAATGAAACTGAAACCTGTTAGGGTTTAAAGAGCATTTAAGCAAGTTGTGAGGGAGATAAGGGGGCTGAGGCTCCCCCAGGGTGGCAGGGCAGAGGCTGGCACCAAACCTGGGCTTTTTTTCACCACTGTACAGGCATTATTTTTTCTCTCATAAGCAAAAGAGGTTACTTGAAGATTTTCTAAGTAAGTTCATAGATTTCAAGTATTTCAGCCCAAGTGCTTGTGGTATTTCATTTTAGAGATAATAGGAAATACGTGTTCCCAGGATCAGACAATGTGAATTTGACCTTCACCTGCAGACGGAATTTAGCCCCCCCCCTCATTTTTTTCACATTAGTCCTTCTGTTGAACACAATCAATAAACAAAGCCTTGGGCTAAACCTAAGTTGCCAGCAATGTAAAAGACAAGATGACAAAACATTGTAATACACCTTTAATTATTTTGCTTTATGGATTCTTTTGTTTAATCTCATGTTCAATTAATTCTCTAAGTAAGCTTACTCGAGGTTATTCAAAATTGATCCCTAGTAATTTAAATTGACTATTATTAAATTTTATTGGAACTAATAAATTAATTTCAATCCAGTACTTCCCTGTTTTGAAGAAAACTGAAAAGTCTATTTTCACAAAATGTTGCTTATAATCTCTGTTGGACATACTTCAATTCTTATTCCAGAATTTAACTCAAAAGACTCATAACAGCTCATTAAAGTACTGTAAGAACCTTCTAACTTTTTTCTCATGCTCCCAAGGAGGACTGGTTCCAAATGGATCCCCAAAGAAGTCTTGAATCACTTGGTTAATAGCACAGAGTTGATGGCTCAGTGAAATCTGGATATCTGTAAAGTAATTACATTTCTATTCAGGACTAATGGATTTTTGAAATGTAACAAGTTATATATCTTCAAACATGAGCTCAGTTAAAACCTCTTAGTGATTTAATAAAACATAAACCAAAAATTAAATAGTATGCTTTATACAACCTATCATTTCTTATATTGGCTCTACACCTTTTTGGAGTTGGTACTGACAGTTTATGGACAAGTCTTTCCTCAGTTTCCATAATTCCCGATCATCTAGTGAAATGTCTATTTTCTCTCCTGACTAAACAGTTGTCATTAAAAACTCTGGAAGGTATAAGCAAGAAAATTATGTGATCTGTCAAAAATTAATGAATTTGGATTCTGATAACTAATATTTGACTGGAACATTTTTACATCAGGAGACTACAAAAATGTAGCACCAACAAAACCTGAACTGTATATCAATAAAGTTCTTATTCCACATGATAGTAAGCAGCCCTAGAAAGCCCGTTGTCCTCATTTATCAGAAAGTCCCAGCACTGAAATCTCTAGAAACCCAAGTGTGATTTCACAAGCTTCACATAGCATGGCATGGTTTGCTATTTGGAGAACTGGTTCAAAAATGAGTAATTTTCCACTCTGTTAAGACAAAATATGGAAGAATTCAAGTTAATTGGGTTGACTGTAATCTATTAACATTTGATATCCCCAGCCATTTGGGTAAACTTTAATGTGTTGGCTGAGAATGGTGGAGTGACTTGAACATACCTTCCAGTCTATCCTCTCTGCACTGACATTGCTTCTTTGCAGGCAGTGAAGGACCAATTCTCACTTCTTTGGGATGGCATTGGAAGGATATTTGATTATTTGTAGGCTGAGGTTTAGAGTTTCAAAGGCTTGCTCTCTGGGAAGTATAGGAAAACTTGATTACTGATGCATGAGGGCAATTTTATGGTAGCAAGTAGAAAACAGGAGTGGGTTTTTTTGGGAGGTAAGAGGCAATAATTGACTGTTTTAAAACGCTGCCCAATGTGTCTGCATCAGAGCATGGAGGGTCTATTTAAACAACATTAAATATTTTATTCTGCTAAATCTGACTGCGTGTCTTGAGTTGATTTACTTCAGCAAGTTGTACAGTCAAGCCTGGGCTACATTCAGGGAAATAATGCACTGCTCAGAGATGTCAGAGTTGCAGTTATCTCCTCTAAATATTTTTCTTGTGTTTGCGTTGGGAAACAAATATAAAAATCCACTCTCTCTGTCAGTGCCAGAATTGGAAGTGTCAAATGTGGCTCTCTCTACATGGCACTATTTTGTATCTCCAAGGCTTTCAGATATCTGGCTAAATAAGATGAATCATTGTCATTCATTTAAAGGGTAGAGAACAAAGAGCATGTCAAGGATGGTGTGAGAGCCTCTCTGGCAGTTACCTTTGAGCTGAAATTGTTATGAGCTCTATAACAAATTGCTTGCTTACAGGCAAGGTCACTCAGTTCCTTGAATCTATGAACTATGCAACCAAAGGCTAGCAATAAGCTTCACTAAATCAGTATTTCAACTTTTAATGATAATATTTACAGACTTTGTGGAATCAGCTCAGTTTTAATTAAAGTTCATTAAAATTAACAGAGAGCAAACCCTGGAGAACATGTGTCAATAAATAAGGTCCTTAAAGGACAAAGATTTACAAAAAGATCAAAAGAGATAATGGATCACTGGATCTATATCTGGTCATTTGCTGTGCCAGGAAAGACAGTTTATTATTCTTGGATTGCATCAAGGGGAATTTCATGGACTCAGCCTCTCTAATTGTGAAATTTCAGGAAATTCATGGTTTCCTAAATTACTGTATTCTCTTCAGGTTATTTTGATCCCATTTTCTTGTGTTCCTGTCATTCTCTTTGTGACTGCTGTTTATATAGATGTATCTGACCTAGCCTTAAATTTTCTAGTGTAAGCTCAGCAACATATAGCTCATTGTGGACTGCAACACCTAGCCAGATGTCTTTGAGATGGCCTTCTATTTGACCTCTAGATACTGTTGCTGAAGGACTCTATTCTCTGACAGGTCCTGTGTAATAACAGCCTTCTCTGTAAGGCTCTCTCAGAAACTTGTGGTCTCAAACAGAACAGTTTGTGTTCAGGTAATTGAGTTGAGCTCAGACTGTTGTGGTAGCTGCTGTTGAGCCTCACATATAATGATTGTCAGGTACCTGGAAGTGTAAAAGGTGGATTGTGAATTCTTCCCTTCATTTAGAGAATAGCTTAATCTACCTTAATATTTGTAAGCACTTGCCAACATTGAAAGATTTTTAATAAGGGACTTAAATGTGATTAATAGGTGATGAAGTTAGCTTTTAAATAAAAACTGAGCAGTTAACGTCAGCTATTGACTTCATTTGTTAGTGATGTTGATGTTTTAAGTGACATAATTATTTTCTTGCTCTAGTAATTGCTCATCTTCATATGATATAGATTTTCTGTACTTATACAAAGTTAGTTGATGTTCTGTTATTTACTTTCTTGCAATGATACCAGTAAAACTAAGCCATATAACACAATCTTGTAACTCATCCCAGTATGATCCAGCTATATAAAGAAAAACAGGCTTCCCACTGACTCTGGCCCTAGAAGGCTCTTAAGCACCAACTTAAGAGGAAATATTGCATGATGTTTTGCTACTAGGGACTTCAGCAAGGTTGAAAATGGAGAGTGACTGTGTTTGGAGTTGTATTTCTTTTTACTTTTTAAGTAACTGCTGACATTACGGCTGATAGCAAAGGTGGTCTAGAGATAATGAATAAACCAAAATCTAGATTACACCTGTTCTGCTGCAGACTTACCTTGAGTGAGTAATTTTAGCTTGAGGAGAGATTTTACAGCATGTCAAAAGAGGCAGTCCAGCTACTTTCCTCTCTCTGCCATACTTTCTTTTCTTGGCACTGACACACAAGATTCTGTGATGAGTTGATTCAGCTCCTTAAATTGGCAAAAAATAATTGTTTCTGATGGGTTCATTCTTTTCTGATTTGGTGAGCGGAATTCATCCTAATAATGACCAGAGTGATTTCAAGGGTGGGACCGGGATGTAAAATCAAGAGAGCTGAGCAGGAAAGGGAGAAGAAAGAAAGGGAAGAGGAGGCAGGCTTTGCATTTTGGTAATAACTGTTAGAGCTGCTTGACTCGTTTGTAAAACTTCAAACCCAGCATAGTTTCTCATAGACCTTTCCCTTTCCATAATATGTGAAGAATAAGACATCCATTTATCATCTGTTCTAACAGAGCTCCTGTTTGCCTAGGAAGTTTAGGCAGAAAAAAGGCAGAACATGGTATACAAGGCAAAATATGGCTCACTAATATGACTAAAATATGAAAAAGATGTAGAGAATAGAAATCCTATTGAAGAAGTAGTTTGGAAAGTGAGACAGGAGCAGCCCAGAAGATAGTATGAACAAGAGAGAAAATTAGGAGTGCTTACAGAAAGCTGTGGGGACAGCCTCAAAAGAAAAACCTAAGGCTGATGTTGAATTATTTTGTATACAGGATGAAAGCCAAGCTCTAGTAAGAGAATATGTGAGCAGATACAAGGCATGTAAGCCTAAGGCATGTGTCTGTTCAGTGGGAGACAGAATTGGGACAGAGCATGTTTAGACTTTTTTTCTTTCTCACCTATATATTATGCTTGACTTTACAATCTGTCTGCACTTGCAGCTAATGAACTAAATTTCATTTAATTGTAAAATGTGTGAAGGAGGGAATACAGAGTACAGCAAATTTTATTCCTGTATTTTTTATTCCCTTGGATGCAGTTGGCTTTCTAGTATTTGTAACTACTAGTTGAATGAGTATTTTTAGGATCAGGTCTAGTAGCTTTATAGTATCAATTTTGCTATATCAGTTTGCTGAAAAATATTTGGACTTTTCCCCATTTATTTTGTAAATTCAGTATTTATATTTGCAGCAAGAGTAGATATTGTAGAATACGTAGAGGCCAAAGTGGCAGTTCTGAAATTCCCCTGAGCTTGCTGAAAGTCCTTTTGGTATTCTGAAACTCTCACTAAGATAGAGAATGTATTCTACAAAACATTCTTTGTGCAAATAGCACCTAAATATCTTCTCAGACAATAACAGATATGTAAGGCTATATTTTCAATCAAATATCTCACTTCCATATGCAGTTTGGCAAAGCAAGAGGGTATGAAATAAAGAGAAGAGACTATCCTACACACCTAGGGATATAAATGGAGGGAATCTTAACCAAATAAGTCACTGAACTACCAAGGGCTCATATTGGGAAAATGAGTCAGGTGTGACTGTTTGTTTAACTTCTGCTCGTATTTGGCCTAAAACCCAGCTCTTGCTAAGGCTTGATGTGTGCTAGAAGCAGTGCCTTTAGGTCAAAGGAAGGACAACACTTAGGCAGGACACCATGGCCAGAAAGGGGTAAAGGTCATCAGGTAGCCACTGTAACCTACAACTTGCTGTCTCCTGACCAAATTTCCAAGCTCAAAGTTATAAATACTTCAGCTTACCCAGAAGGTTTTTGAAGCAGATCCAACAGCAGCTGGACTGCTGAGGTTTTCATGCTTGCTGATGTGATAAAAGAGATGACTATGCTGTGACAGAGGACAAAGTATGAACTCTCTCACTGCTGACCAGTACGTTGTGTGTAGGTGCACAAGTTACAGTTGTAAGTTATAAATTAGAGAATTTTTTGGTTAGAAACATCATGAATTAAGCCATGAATTAGTGAATCACTTGTTAGACTAGTTTGTACAAAGGGGATTGAGCCATTGTTTGTAGTTTTTTTCTTTTTTTGTCTTTCCTACTGCGCTCATAAAAATAAGTAAATTTGAGATCCTAATGGACTGTGACAGTGAGGCTCTAGGAGGGCTGTTTTCAAATTATGTAACAAAAAGCTAATGTCATCATTCCTTGGAACGAGTGTTCAGAGTGCACTGCACTGATGCTGCTCATCATTACTACAGCCTGAGCTTTTATCATAAGTAATATATGAAAATAGTAATGGACTTCTTGAAACTGTAAGTTTCATAAATTAAAAGATCTAGACCTTCTAAGATTTGCTCATGTTTATTAAAAAAAAAAAAGGAACAGAGAATCACAGTTTAGGCACATTTCTGACTGACTCAGGCATGGGCACTGGAGTGGTGGAATTTTCTGAGCAGCCAAAAAATTTTAAAAGTCTTCTTGTGGTCTTGAAACCATTGGGCAATGTTGGTGACACAGCTGCAAACATGTGGATATGTGTTAGCTAAAACTTCTGTACATCTTAAAAATGTAGCTTTGCTTTTGGCATGTCACTCCAGTGACTCTCATGTTTATTTTTTGGTGAAAGAGAGTGATGACTTCTAAGCGGTGCGTCTATTTAGAGAGACTGTATTCAGTTCCTAACACTTGGCTGGTAGATCTAACAGCTTACACATAAATTGTATTTATGCTAGTAACTCTGCTAGACAGATGATCCTTGAGATGTCAGGTTTCATGTAAAGTGCCTGAATTTTATGTTTGAATGCTGTGTGTGATTCTCCACAAGACAAAACTAGATAGAGGGATAAAGGAAAGGAATTCTGTAGTTCATGCAGCCCTTGATACTGCTCCCTCTTTAGGAGCTGTTTAAAAAAAATTAAATAAAAAAATAGAAAGAGACATGCTAAGAAGTTACATTTTTGGGAGATGGAAACTGAGTGGTAATCTCTGTTCAACAATTTGATATAATAAATACAGAGCCTTTGTTTTAGAGTATATATCATTCTCCATAATGATGTTTAAAATCTAGTCTCAGCTAAAGTTGTCCCCTTTCTGCTGCCCCTCACCTGTTGCCAATTTAGCAGAGCTAAATGTCCTTCCCTATGGCCCAGCTGTGCACATAATGGCACACACAGTTGCAGAAGAGACTTCAGTCACTCAGGTGTGTGTTAAAGGAGATTTCAAAAGTTGCTAATGGTGCTATGAAGAAGTTCCTGCAATCTCAACTAATGTGTAATTTCTGTTCTTCAGTAAAATAGCTAAATTTAGCACCAGGCAAAAAAGAATATGGAAAATGCTGTAATAATGGCAGTGAAATTTATTTTGCATAGGCAGAAAAATCATAAACTATCACTAGAAATGCTACTTGCTGATTAAACTCCAAGCAAACACTTGAAAAATTCAGCTTTTAATCAGTGAAAAGTAAATTATCATAAATAATAGTGAACAGTAAATAAACATAATGATAAAATATATAATTTGAAACTATTTATGCATGAAAGGTAAACAAATAAAGAAGCAGTTGTATCCTACAGGATTTGATCTCAGATTTCAGAACATCTGGAATTCCTTGTTTTCTCATAGAATATAAATGACATTTCTGGAGAAGGAGGGACTTTGCTGCTGTCAGAAAATGAGAGTCTTAAGCTGGACTTGGGCTTTCTTCTGTTTCTCAGATAGCAGAAGAGATCAACACAGTAAATTGCAGGGAGGCAATACACAAGGAAAAGTTTCCCCTAGGTGAATTGATAGAGTAGATAAGAAGAAAATTACAAAATCCATATACATTGGAAGTGTTTCCTGGAAGCGTTCAAGGTCAAGTTGGATGGGACTTTCAGCAACCTGGTCTAGTGGAAGTGTCCCTGTTCATGTGAGGGGGATTGATCTGGATGATCTTTAAGGTCCCTTTCAACCCAAACCATTCCATCAATTATGATAATATTGAATATTTCTTTCTGTGAAAATAAATTAAGGTCTAAGTGCTGTTATAATATATTATGTTTTTATATAGCACTGGCCTTCATCCTCTCAGATTAATTAGGTTGTGGGGTTAAAATAATTTGTTAGCATGGGGTTTTTTTGTCTCAAATATGCTTCCTTTTACAAGCTTAACCTTGTTATAAAAGTATTTGTAATTCCTTTTTTCCAGAGATTTTTTTCCTAGTAGGAGCTTAATATTGAAGCAACACTAACATTCTAGTTGTCCCAGATTATTATTAAATTGTATGCTCCAAATAGCCTCTTTTCACCACTATTTGTTCTATGGTCATGCTGAGAGCAGTCTATCTTACAGACCTTTCCCAGTGGGCAGTTCAGATTGCCCTGCCTCTTGTAGGGGTTTTCAGATAGAGATCCCAGGCAGCATCCACAAGACTTTCATGACTGGCTGGGGTAAAACAAGATAAAGCCACCTCTCCTCCGTTTTCTCCCTCTCCCCGCTGCAAAGAGAAATTTCAAATTAAAACCGTCTTTGGGGGTCCTGTCCTCATCTCGCCTTACAATGGTTCCCAAAACCTAAGCTTTCTGGCCTGTGATCATAGAAAGACTCAAAAGCATTTGCACTCACATCTCTGTACCCCTATAAGCTCTCTGCTGCTTAAAAGATACAAGAAGGTGGTACCCAACCCTCTGGAGTACTGGGCTACTCACCCTGCATCTCACTAGATTTCTGTGGGAGGCCAATACAGGTGGCTTTTGGAGGGCACAAACACTTTAGTCTAAAAAGAAATAATAAGAGATTTGAAGTCAGAGTGCTTGAGACAGTCTAAGGGCTGTTATCTTAGGGAGAGCAGCCTTGATCCTTGCAGTGTATTTGTTGACATTTCAATAAATTTCTCTAGCAGCTTTCCAGAGCAGACTGGGGATATTTTGGACAATTCTGTAAAACCTGGTGGGTTTTTCTGGAAACACTAGACATAATATTAATCTTGGAGGTAGAAGGAAACAAAATCACTATATAATTGTGTGGTGAACAGAACTTTCATTTCCATTTTACTCCACTGGCTAAGAGAGTACCTGAATCCAATAGGACTTGTTCAGCTAAGCCTGGGACCACAGAGTAGCCAGGGGTTGGCCTCAAGACAATCCACATTAAGTATCTGTTTAAATAGAAGATGTATTCTATAAGAATAAATCATAGTAACATTCTGGTTACATATATTGGATAAACTACTATTTAATGTACTGGCTTTTAATCTTTTCCTTCTGGCAACTCTTCTCTGTGACAGCTGCTGCAATTCAAAGCACACTTGCTAGTGAAATAGTGAAAAAAGATTAGAGAATATCCAGGTGCAAGCTGTTCAGGACTGTGAGGCTGTTTTCCAAGACAATTTCAAATCAGATGATGCCTGTAGACAACTCGGAAGCAAGAGGGAAATGGGGTAACCAAAGGAGGGATTAAACCGTACCAATAAAAGCTGAAGAGGACCAATATTATAGGGTTTTTGTATGGATGAGAGAATTTATCTATCTGTCTTTACTGTGTGCCTAGTAACAGTAATGGCTGGGAAACCACAGTGTTGAACCCAACATCAGATTTTTTCTGAACTTTAGAAACCCATATGTTACAAGAAGTCATGGCTAGGCTTCGCGAATGAAGATTTGGGAAGGCTCTATCCACGTTTGTTACAAGCACACTGGTGGCTTATGAGGCAAATACGAAATGGACATATCCGATTGCAGAAGGCACAGCAGAAAGACTCCTTAGGTGGTATATTCTGTAAGACACAATTCTTTCTGTGTTGTCTTTTCTCCTCGAGAATGATCCTGTGTGCGTTCTCAAAGGAAATGGCAGCGTTATAGATGGTGTGTCTCCAGGCCTCCCGACTGGAGGTCAGAGTAGACCAGTTATGATGATCAATATGGCCGAGGCTGAGATGTTTCAGGGAGTCCTTGTATCTTTTCTTCGGGGCTCCTCTCTTGCAGCAGCCGGTGGCAAGTTCACCATAAAGCAGGATCTTAGGGAGGCGGTGACCTTTCATCCTTGAGACGTGCCCTGCCCAGCACAGCTGTGTTCTCAGTAACATGGCCTCAATGCTTGTGACTGCTGCTTGTTCTACAACAGATGTATTGGTCACATAATCTGACCAGTGGATGTTTAGGATTGTATGGAGGCAGCGTTGATGGAAGTGTTCTAAGAGTCGCAGGTGGTGGCGGTAGACGACCCATGATTTGGAACCATATAAAAGAGTAGACAGCACCATGGCTTTGTAAACACTGATCTTGGTACTTTTCTTCAAGTGTTTATTATGGCATACTCTTTTATGGAGTTTTCCAAAAGCACTATATGCCTTTGCTAACCTGTTGTCTATCTCTCTGTCAATCTTACCATCTGAGGAGATGAGGCTTCCTAGGTAGTTACAAGAAGTAATTGGGTGAGAATTAATCATGCACCACTACAGTACATAGGAAAAAATCAACTCCTACTTGACATCTCTGCATATGAAATAGGCTTTAATTGCAGTGACTAATATTTCTAGCACTGTTGCGCTGTATCCATGCTTTTTGAAGAGATGCTTCAAGGACTTCAGTGTTAACAACTAAACCTCCTTTGGACAATTTCCAAGCACCCATGCTGGATGTTGCTATGAAGGGTGGTCTTAACATTTCTAAAGCCTAATTTGTGCCCCTAATTTGTGTCCAAGACTACTCTTTGGATTGGAATAAAATTATAGGAAAACCTTGCTACTACCCAGTAATAATTTTAATGAGAAAACACTTCTAACTGAACAAGCAGATTTGTTTGAAGTTAAGAGTTTCCAAGGAAGACTGTTGTTCAAGCTGACTTGAAGAGTGTATTTGAAGATAAATATGTTTAATCATGAAAGCCATGGTTCATTATACCCTGTACAATATTTCTGTCAGCACCTGACTGTAAGCAAAATGGGAGAGGTTTAGATTTAAAGGGGTCACTGCTAACATGCTGATTTGTGCCTCCCAGCAAAAGGTGAAAGAAAAATTAAACTAACATTTTGGTACTAAATGAGGGAGTTTTCGTCACTTACAAACCATTAAAACTGGCTTAACAAATAGTTTTTATTAAAGGGAAGAAGAGAAATCTGAAAAGGTGGACAAGCTCTCAAGAGTTTCTGTCACAGCTCATCTTCTAACATCACTTGTGTTGCTGATTTTTGCTGGTGTCACCCTCCTGCTCCATGCTGCCTCTTCCTCTTTCCCCTCATAACCACCCCTGTTTATCATAGTTGTGACTTCTATCAGGCCTACTCCTTAGCACCATCACCAAAGCACAGCTTTCTACTGCAAGAATTTCCAATTCCTTCTTCCATTTTTCTTCTGAAGGGCTTCCTTCCTTTGTCCTGCAGTGACTGTTGCTGATGATGCTGCCTGATGCCATTGTCCTAATGCAGTGTCCAGCAAGGGAGCATTCAGCTTAGCTCTTACACTACTGTAAGGGCGTTGCTCTGCAGGCCATCTAGGTTGCCTTCCTAACAACCACAACACGTCCAAAATTCATGGGTTTTGAGTCTGTCCTAGAACATGATTCACAGCACACAGTTTTTTAAAAGTACTCAGTGATTTTTCTGGTTCATTTTGGATTAATGTCTACAAAAATGTAAAATGTTCTGTAAATAACAGAGGAAGAAGGAAAGGAACTCATACTACTGATGGTGAATTGCTTCACCAACACTAATATGGTTATCTTAGATCTGCATCACCTGCCCTAGACTGATTAAAATATCCAAAGGGATTTTAAATGTGATTTTTAATCTCTGTTGCTATATTGTGTAATAAATATGAGAAACATATTTTAATGAGGCTTCACTGTGCTTCATCTTGTGGCACATTATTGCCTCCTGTACTTCCTGCGCAAACTGGCAACACGATGCTTCAACATAGAGATGCTTTTTGCAGACAGAGGGCTGTACATCAAGGCTTACATACTTAATGGGGGACACAAGGGAATGACACATCATCTACTACATTCTCATCAGGGGATGAAAATTGAAAATTAGGAGTTTGGTGTATAGTCATGGGAGGGTGGAGTCTAATCAGAAGACAGCTCTTGATAGGTTAACTCTTCTCTTAACTGATACATAGTCACTGGTAAGTGAAGTTCAACTCTTATGACTGTATCAGCTCTAAAGAAATATAAACAGGATGATACTTGTTCTTTACTTCACAGGGTGTGCAAGCCTGCCACAACAAAGCTTTTAAGAAATTCTGTCTGTACTTTGTGGAATTAACAGCCTGGAAATTTTTTGCAACAAAATATCTTGAGATATGTACAGGATAAATTATTTTAGATGGAAATGAATCATGCTCCTGCAGTGAAATGCCTGTCTAAAATAGCTCAATAAGAAATAATAGGCAGTCAGTTTTATGGTGATGAAAACAACACCCTGAGAGAAAGACTGGTGAGGGTAAAAGCACTGCTAGATTTGACACTCATGAAATGTGGAGATTTACTCACATCACTGAATCTGCAATCAGTGGGTTGCAGCATGAAAGCAAGAACTCTGAGGGCAGTTACAGTTCTGGTGGTGGATTTTACAATTATTTTTAACAGCACTCAGTCATCAGGACAGTGTACTGGTTAAATAATTAGATTTGTTTTGGATGCCAACAAAAGAGGCAGATGTGCAGACTCACACCAGGAAATAGAATTAACCCTTCAGAGTCATTAGGGTTTGCCAAGAAAATTAAGACACTCCCACCCCTCCCTTCAGACTGAAGCTGATGAAGAATGGAGAGGGCTCTGATACTGTAGGTATGACAGACAGACAACATAAAATAGAAGAAAAATGATCCAAGGTGAAAAATTGCTCAGAGCCAGCATGTATTTGCCATACGTAGCTCCAGAACTAGATTAGCATTTTTATGGGGAGGGAGATGAGATTGGGAGAGAAGGTAATATTAACAATGGATTATATTGTTTGACTGGGCTTTGCAAATGACAACAGTGTGCACGGCATGGACTGGGGGATTGAAGTACTGCCTTAATTCAAAAGAATTAGAGCTAGACACAAAAGATTACGCTGCAGCAAAAGACAAACTAGCAGCCCAAAAGCACATACAACATTTGCAAACCTTGAGTTGGATTAAGAAAGGTGTAGAGGCAAAAACTGTGCCAGAAACAGTAATATTAACACTACAAAGAAGTTAAACAGCTAAAAGCTGGGCTGTGTAACATTTGTCTTACAATAGAAGATGTGATTATACAATAGAGGATGTTATTATACAGGTAAATACCAACTGGTAAAGAATCTGTTCTGTAACAATGCTGAGGAAAAAGGTGGGTTATATGACTGTGAAGCTCTTAGTTTCATCTGCAGTGCTGCTGCTGGAAGTGTGTTAAAGTGACTGAGGAAGATACTCAGGGCAGTAGACAGGGCTCAGACCTTACAGACTAAAGCTGAAAAGCTCAATAACCCAAGGTCAAAACTCTAGGAATGCTACCATTGCCCTAGAGCAATACAAGCCATGGAGGATGGGATTCAGGTTGCAGATAAAATACCTCAATTAAGAAATACATAAATGTTTTCTTATGCAGAAGTTGTCCAAGCTCCTAGTAAAGTCAACAGAGATTTGGAATTAAGGTTGGTCACTCATATATAAGCATGTAACCCTCTCTAGTGAGACATGGATTACTTACAGGTCCTGTTTCACGTGTTTCATATTAATGCCTCCACTACCCAAAGGAGATATACACTGGGCAGCATATGTTTGCCTAATCATGAATGTTTAATGTCATTGTAGGTCAATGGCTTATTTTGCTGAGCCTCCAGTGGCTGCATCAGCGAAGTACAGATTTCTAGTGGGTGCTGCATTAATTTGCCAGTCCTTTGTGAAGTTTATTTGATACCACTAGAGCCTTTCAGATGGCACTAGGTACCCATGGTTAGAAAAAATTAATTCTGACTCTAGCAACTGATCATGGTGCTGAGGAAACAACTTTGGGCAGAATGTAGGCTCTGATTTGCCAAGTTGCCTCCATGAAAAATTCAGGTATTTAATACAATAATAAATATTTGATCTTTGTATGTCAGCAAATACTGTTATTCTGTTGAAGAGTTATACTACAGACACTTTTAATACTTTTCTCTAACATTGCAAAAAGAATATGTAAATATCATGTGCGGATTTTAAAAACTCTGTGAAGAAATTCTGTGTTTTAGTCTCGCCTTAGATAAATGACTGTTATAGAAATGGTCAAGAGTATTTAATATCTCAGGAGTTGGGTGGCTGGAGCAAAACAGACTGGGGAGAAAACTTGTAGGAATGACACCCTATTTCTAAAAATAAATTTTAAAAAATAACTTAAATTCACCCTTCCTGGTGCAGCCCTGCCCCAAAACACACCAGCTGGACAGAGCCCTGTCTAAAGGAACATTCCAGACATGTCACTCATCTCACTCACCTCATGTTGTCTCTGTGTTTCTCTTTGCCCTAATCCCTAAATATGCATGTGTGTCTGTTGGAGGGAGGCAGGAGGGAGTTCGTGAGGAGGAAGAAAGCGGTGCCTGCAAAGTTGTCCCCAGAGTGGGGTTTGCCCTGGCTGCCCCTGAGGCCCAGCTCCCAGCCTGGCACAGGGTGTACATTGGGTGGCAAGAAGGAAATGGCTGCCTATGACCTGTGTCACAGTTCTATCCTCAGCAAAGGGAATGAGCTGACACTGCTGCACATTGCACAAAATCCTATTAATGCCAACTGGAGGATTTCTTCAGCATCATGAATTTGCTCTTGCTGAAGTCACAGCAGTACTTAAATGCTAGTCTGCTGATGAATGCAGTTGCATTAGCGTGATTAAGTAATGAGGCAAGTGAAACTTAACATATTAAAAACATAATTTCTTGTGCGATAAAAATTGCTTTCATTGCTTAGGTAGCATACCCGTAGTTTTTTCAATGAAAAATCCAGGTGTTACAAATTATCAACTTAGAGAATTTTGCACAGTGCAGAAAAGACATTAATTCTTAATTAAATTAAATCTTTTTAATAAAGAGCTAATATTGATTTGTCAGACTAGAGGTACAACTTCAATTATAATTAATAAACCACTAGACATTCTACTTATGTAGCAACTATGAAACAATATCAATGAAAGTACTAGAAAAAAGGCAGTCTATGAAAAGAATTAGATGAAAGTTGCTGTCTTGATCCAGAGAAAATGCTTGAATCCAAACATAGACCCTGCAGATAAGGGTGACTACACAGGAAGCAAGGCATCGCGAATAGAGATGGTCTGCTACGGCATCTCGCAGACCTTGATTCCACAGTAAAAAATATTGTAACTATTTCCATTCCAGGAAGCCTCAGTGTTAGCTGAGCTACCTGGGCCTCTTTGCACTCTTGCCTGTGTTGGTTTAAAAAAGAGTCTTTTTACCTCTAAGTCAGGATGCAGTGATGCAAGTTCCACACTGAGCAAAACATCTGTGTTTTCAATTCCAGTGATGAAGATTACCCAGATCTTTGTGTTAGAAGACTGTATTTGTAGACAAATTTAATTCAACTGGTTTAATGGAGGAAGAATGACTTTTATCAATTTTTGTACACTTTTTCTTTTTTTTTTTTTTTTTCAGTGGTCTGGCTCTTTCATACAACTGCAGTTCAGATCTAAATTTTTTTTTTCTGCTCTCAAAATGCCAATCACACCTCTGCCAATAGGAGCTACAGGTATAGTGAGAAAACTTAGCTGTATATTTGGCCTTTCTAGACCAAAATATTGTAATTTGAATTACTTAGACCACAGGGGAGACATTTTTAACTTTCATGGATTTCCTACTAATTTTCTGGATTTTTTAGCATGATACTTTCCAGCTGTCAAATGTGAGTAATAGCTGATGTATTCTGACAGTGACATTGGAGCCTACTTTTCTCTTACACTTCTGCAGAGGTGAGCAAAAGGGATGTAGACAATTTTAAATGCTACTGTAGATTTTTAATTTATCTTCTGACACAAGCTCACAATGAATCATGAGAATAACCTTATTTTCTTAGTCTGGCGATTCAAAAGCTTATTTTCTTTGCTAGTAGAACTAGTCTACCTGTGTTTTCACTCTGGTTCATCTTCTCCCAAGAACCCTGAAGACTTATGATATGGCAGCAGAAAATTCTTCTAGCCTAATGCAGAGAATTACTTGACAAGAATAATTGTCTGCTGTACAATTATTCCATTTAGTTCACCTTTGTCTATGATAATTGATTATAAAACGAATAGTACATGGCCCATCTACTCTCTTCTTGGGCCTCATAAAATTTTTCATTTTATGTAGGTCCTGTGTGAATTTCAATCTAGTACCAAAATTCTGTGTGCTTCAATGGTTACTAGGATACATATTTTCTTCCGAATTTCTTTATTTACCTATCACTGTGCCATCAGGTTATTCTCATACAAAGTTTCAGAAAGGGAAAGGTTCATATTCCCAGTAAAAGAGTGGTAGAATACTAAAGATATTAAAATTTGTTGGTGTTGATATAAGGAGATACTGCCATAAACAGAAATGTACATGAGGTCTTCTGTGTCTCTACTTAATGCCAAAAATATGACTTCTTTCATCTTGTTCTCGTGATGCAATAAATCCGAGAAAAATAGTCACTTGAAAGCGATTCCTGTTAAAAATTGAGGTCAGAATTTTAAGACTGTTGACATCATTCCCTGAAATGTTTTTGTATTTCTCCTTATTTAAATCCACTTTTACCTTTTCTGTCCAAAGAATTTTTAGAAGAATCTCATAGCTCTGTTGGCTTTTTTTGCAGATGTAAGAGGATGACAAGTAATTCTCCTTTTGTGAAATCTGTATGTTGCTCTCTGGTACTTCATAATTTATTATAAGCTAGTCTATTGGTATTCTTTCAATTAAAACACCTTTTCTATACCATGACGGATTTCTTTGCACTTACTGGGACCACACATGAATGTGTCATGTCACTTCACTAACTTTGAGTTTCTTGAGAGGAAATCTGGGTATTTTCAATGTTCTTCTCTTCAGACTGCTGAAATAAATGCTTTTGGCTAATTCCTGCAATTCAGTCTGTAAACTAGTCTTAGTTAAAATTTGCTATAAATAATGACCAAAACGGGAATGAACTGAATTTGTTTTAGTGAACTTAAGTACTTATGAAATACAGTTATCAAAAAATGTACAAGTCTAGAATGAACTCTCATAAAAGTTTATTATGATAGAGCAGCAACTATCAAGATCATCACATATTTATTTACACTGGCAAGTACATTAAAAAGCATATTTCTGCAGGTATTAGTGCACATACGATTTTAAATAGTTTCAAATATTTGCCTTTAAAATTGACAATATAATGGATTTCACGGAAGTGACTAAAGAATAAGTGCATTTGGCATCACTCCCTGCCTCAAAATTTTGGGCGAGCAGTTCTAAGAATCCTAACAAAGGAAAAAAACCCAACAACCTGACGTAAACCTCCATGTTATATCTTATGCCAGTGTTACCTGCAATCTGGAGATATGATGCACCATAGAACAAAAATCTGAAGAGATCTCAAACTGGTTATTTAGTTCTGAGAGCCCTATTATTAGCAAAGTTTTCCTAATATCTGACATAAGTCTTTCTAGCCTGTCTAACATGAACTTTTCAGACCTGCTACTACTGGAATAATTAGGCGTGAACATGAAAAGCAATTTTCCCCCCTTCCTTTTACATAAATCATTTATCATTTTCTTCTCTGAAGCATTCCTAGTATTTAGTGTTTTCCTTATAGTGCAGTTTCCAAAGCTGGACACAGTATTAGAGCAAAATCTTTACTAGTGTGGTGCAGAGAGTAAGGATTACTTCTCGTGTCTTGCAGACCGTATTCTAATACATACACTCTTTTTAACATTAAGATGTTTTTACCTGCTCTCCAGCTTGTGATCTTCCTTGAATTTCTAATGAAATATTTCCAATGAATTGTTTCCCTAGGCATTTATAGAATTCAATATCCTTAAATAAATACCTTGTACTTATTCTGGTTGAATTTTGTCCTTGTTTTCCAGAGCACTCCACAGTAGCTCATTTTGTACTGCAATTCTGTCCCCAAGGCAATCTTTTTTTTCTCAGGCTCTTGTTATCTGCAAATTTAACAGCATGTACCTTCTGTTCAGTTGACCAGGTAATAAATGAGGTAATTGAGTAATATAGAATACAGGACATATCATAGAACCTCAGATTGGTTTGGGTTGGAAGGAGGACCTTAAAGATCATACAACTTCAATCCCTCTGCCACGGACAGAAACACTTCCACTAGACCAGCTTGCTCAAAGCCCCATCTAAACTGCCTTTGAGCGCTTTCAGGGATGGGGCATCCACAGCTTCTCTGGGCAATCTGTGACAGTACTTCACCAACCTCACAATAAAGAATTTCTTCCTATTTAAACTTACCCTCTTTCTATTTACAGCCTTTATCTCTTGTCCTATCCTTATATCCCTACAGAATAGTACAACCTTCAGTTTTTGATAATCAATGAAAGATAACTACTATCTGAATGAAGTTTTCTAACTAATGCTATATCCAAACTATGGTAGTCTAAAAGAAAAGTGAAACCTAATTCTCGTTTTGCTTAAGAAATTCTATGCGATACTTGACAAGAACATAAAGGGCTTGCGTGAAAACAAGTGCTTCTGCCTGTCATACAGTCATGGAAAAACTATACGGGTTTCAGAGTATTTGTTCATAACAAGTTTGTGTTAGTGTGTCTTAATTTATATGCTTATTTAATTATTTATAGCAGAATATCTATGATAAGTTAAGTAGGTTAGTTTGTAAGTGTTTGATTCTTCCTTTTTAAGGAAGAACACTGTGTCTGCCTTCTTTCTCTATCCTTCACAGCTTCTCAAATAGAGCAGGCACTCTTCTGATGCTGCTTTGACCGGTTCTAAAGTGTCGTTTATCAAGCATGCTACTCCTCTACTCCACTCATTGAAAGCTGTAGTTACAGACTGAGAAATGAATGTGTGAAAACATTACTTGCATTTTATTATATCCTGTCTGTATATAGCTTTTGTCAGGACACAGAAAAGGTACAGTTATAGTGTTGGCTGGTAGTGTAGAAAAATAATAGGTTCTTCATTCATACTGTTATTTTTTTTGCCATGTTCTGTGGCTTGAAACATGCACTAGGGCATACTGATGATCTAATACTTTGTTCCAAACTCCCTTACTCTTAAAAAAAAAGGAAAAGAAAAAAAAGAAGGCTGAAGGAAACCAGGAGAACATTACATTTTGCACTTCAAGGACAATATTGTTTTTCAAGTGCCAGCTGGATTCCCTTATGAATTGGGAAGTCCTTAATGTAATTACCTGAAACACCCTAATCTAACTGTGAATTCCTTACTGAGATTGTAAGAAGGTAATTAGAAAGTAGTTTGATTTTATTTATATAATGTGCTACATTCACTATTCCCTGTTCCAATAAGATTATGTCTAATTAAAATGCAATTACTTCTAGATTTCCCCAGAAAAATGACTGCACAAGAGAGCCTTTTTCAGGCTTGGAGAACCCTTTCTTGTCCACATTCACCCTTTCCTATCAAAGTGTGGTGGCATTTTGGTGGTTTTTTTTGTGGATTGAGGATTTTTCTAATTGGGGTTTTATAATGAAAATAAATCAGTAAGTAACATCAGATGGTGGAAGTAGATGTTTGAATTATCAAAGAGGTCTTTAAACACTAGCAGGATTTTGTGCAGTAATAGCTGGACTTTCCCTCTTGGTATCTCTGTCTTCAGCCTCCTGTCTGTTCACCTTTTTTATCCTTACACAGCCTTCTAGACTTTCTTTTTATATAGTGTCCATCAGAGTAAGTTTTCATTCTGCTTGCTTTAAGGTGTCATAACAAAACCAAGGTCACTAATAATAAGTGAAAAACTATGGCAATGTAAATTGAATTGGTCAAAGCAAACAGGTTATGAAGATTATGAAGATCTGTGAACTTTGTGCAAAGAATGGTAGTGCTTTTTCTCTCACCAGCCTGCGTATCTTCTCTTCTGGAAGGCCTTCTCTCAAAGCACTTGAAGTTTTAGATGGCTTTGTGAAATTTGTGGTAACTAGATTTCATTGTTAATTTGGGTTCATTTTGCAAACAATACTTTTACAGACTTTTTTCTTGTATTCCATGTCGTCCATTTTCAACATTCTCAAACTTATAAAGTGATCCTTAGGCTGAAGAATATTTTGTTCAGAAACAATAGGCATTATATGCAGATTAGGGTTATCTCCTCCAAAAAAAGTGGAAAAAATCTGGAGAGGAATTGCTTATATATTTAAACAATTATATTATTTTCATAGGCTAACTGCAGTCAGGTGACCTTTAGCAGGATGATACTCTACTAGGTTTGAAAAACAGGAGGAAGGATAGCATCTGCTCCCAAACAAATGTTTAAACATACGAAACAATTTGTTCACTGAATATAGGAACTGTCTGTCTTTTCCTTCTGCATCACTGGCCTTATGTATAGCAAGCATGAGATTCTCTACCAATGAAAAATATTTCTGACATTGGCAGATGTGTCATCAAAGGCCTAAAATAGCCAAAACAGGCTACCCTTCCTCTACAAGACGTCTGGACAAGGCTGACTTGCAATGCCAAACATCAGCATAGATCTAAGTGAAAAATTGGCTGTACTGTGGATTTTCTTCTTTCTCTCCTTCCAAGAAATGGTATTAGAAACATAACCATGTAAAATCACGAAGTTTCATATTTTGTATATAAAAAGACTTGACAAAGGGAAAGACAGATATCCTAATGAGAGAGGTCTTCATTTCGTTGTGCAGCCTGTTTGTGTTGGATGAGCATGGGCATGCGTGGTAGACATTACTGGCATTTGTAAAGTTAAGTCTTGGGAAAGCTTAGGAGATTTATATTGACTTTCACATGCTCTTGCAAAACTCTGGGTGAAGCTTTCACTGTATCTGTAACCAGCTCACGAAGCACAAGATAAAACATATATCAGTTAATCTTGGTATATCTGCATTTATTAAAAGAAACATCAAAGCATCATTCATGAGCTTTAAATGCTTTCACTTTCTAACTACATGGAAAGTGCCCCTAAGAAGATGCAATTTCATTTAAGTACAGTCAAAAATATTTTGAGACACATTAAACATTGTTTCTTCGGTTTTTTTGAGGAGAAAACTTCTTGTTGCATGGGAATCAAATGGATATCTTAAAAAGCTGCAGACCTAAAGATACAGTTTCGCTAATTCTTAAATATCAAATTGAAGAAACATATTCTTCTGATGGACTCCATTCTCTTCCTTTTCATTATTATAGTCAATGAACCTAAACAGGTACAAATCCCAGGAAGCATTTCCGGGGCCCAAGCACCTGTGACAAGTGGAAAATGAGATGTTTTATTTAGTTTCTCACTGTCATTTGTATCTCAGGCATGATCAATTATCAAATACATCATCCTCAGGAAGATGTCTCAGATACATCAATGCATTGCCTGTGAGCCCGTGACAATTCAATTATCAGGACTTCTGTTTCTTTGCAGAAAACACTTTGACTGCTTAAGTCTAGAACAATATTCTGTCATGGTTACAAAGACTCACCTTCCACCAAGATTTGATTTAGACAATTAGATCTCTCTCCTAGTTGTCCAATTCCATATGAGTTTCCCCTTCTGCAGTAAAAGTCACGTTTATTAACAGTCACGTTCATGACTTGGTTGTTATAGAGCAATATTTCATGCTGTTCCTAATACACTCATTCTCGAAATACCTGTTTTTCCTGTATCTGATATCCCAGGCCTTTTCCCCATTAATAATGTTACATTTCTCATCAGGGAATTAGAATTTCAAGTTTTAAGCCAAGCTGGCTATCTCTCAGTCTTCTCTCTCTTCTTCAGTTCTTACAAAAAAAAATTTTTCCTAACTTAATTTTTTTTTTTTTCATTTATAGTCTATAAAATACTTATCTGACATTCTGGATAAATCAGAACTACAATACTTCTTTTGTTTGGAAAATAATTTTTCTAAACAAGAAGTGTCAGATTAGACTTGTGTAATTCTAGCACTATTATATAGTCTATTATGGCTCATTCTAAATTTTTCTGCTATATTGTACATTCTTTCTTAGCAAATCTTTTCCTCCCCTTAGCACAAGTATTTGCACTGTATTTGTATAACTGTGAAGATCCACACATCTATGATTTCAACACATGTCCTTCTTGCCCAGATATCGATTTATTTTGGTACAAACTTCTAGCTGGCTATGACATCATAGAGCTACTTTAACTCTGCAGCAGGCTTACATCTCCTGCTACAGGTTGGTCACACAGCTCTTGAAATCATTTCTTCAGTCAGCTAAAGAGCCAAGAATTGTGTGTACTTTGTCTATGTCTCAAGAGACAATGTGAGTGCTACTGCCTTGACATTGGCTCATTAAGCAGCCAAAATATATGTTTTCAGATCAGCTGACCAAGAAATTATTTTTCATCCAATTTTTGAAGAGGAGCTATAGAGCTCTGGCTTACAACACGAGCTGAATTCATTGAATATGTGCCAGATATTAGGAAGAAATTCTTTACTTGGAGGCTGCTGAGGCACTGGAACAGGTTGCCTAAAGAAGCTGAGGATGATCCACCCCTGGAAGTGTTCAAGGCCAGGTTGGATGGGGTTTTGAGCAAGTTGGTCTAGTGAAAGGTGTGTCTGTCCATGCCAGGGGGGTTGGAACTGGGTGATGTTTAAGGTTCCTTCCAACTCAAAAAATTCTGTAATTCTATTCTTATCTTTTTACTGGTTCTATTGACTAGAAAGAGCTACCTGAGTATTTTTAACCCTAATCACTTGTTAATAGTCATGCTTCATCAGAAGTCCTAGCTTTGCTGTTCATATGTGGAAACAGTGGCTGAAAATTAAATTCTATTTCTTCCCCATGGCCTAAGTTTACAAGCGCAGATTTTTTTGCATTTTTTTACTGCAGTTCCTCTTCTAGAAACCATGGCCTTTTTACAGGCAATTGAAAATTTACATCCTATCGATTATGATTCATCAATACTTTTCTTGAAAAGCAGCTTCTAAACAATCCAAACCAGTATTTTATAAATCCTAATAAAAATTCTCTTCATTAGTGTAATCTGCAATGTCTTCTATTAAAAATTATTCCACTTTCAGTATTATTGCCTAAATGAATTATCTGAACCAGCAACAACTCTTGAAGCCTTTTGAAAAAGTGTGTAATAAAACACAATTCCTGACTGAAAAAATTTAGATAATATAATTTTCTTTTCAATTTGCAACACAACTCACCTCCCAAGTAAAAATTACTTCTTCCATGCATTTACACTAATGAACAGCTTATTTTCTTTCATATTCATAGCTATGTTTTTTGAATCAAGTACTCCACACTAGTGGTGGAGAGCTACTGGTCCATATACCAGGAGAACTGGATAAGTACATCCCACCTGAGGTACAAGAACATTTCTAACTGGCCATCAGTCTGAACTGTAGCAAGATGTGTTTCAGTCTTCAGTTTCATTATTATTTTAGTACTGTCGTTCAGAACTACATTCAGCTATATCCAGGGGCAGCAGGTCTGTAGTTTCCTTTGACAAAATATTCCACTACTGAGACATCTTATCACAAACTATTTCCAAATATATTAAGAACAAGTAGGGGATTTGAAGTAGTCAGCATAGATTTATAAAGGGAAATGACTGTTCAATCTGACAGACTTCCATGATGAGATGACTGGCTTGGTTATATGAGGAGAATAGAGTCCTCATGTTTGCAGATGATATAAAACCAGGAGTGACTGATAAACCAAATGGGTTTGTTGCCATTCAGAGGGTCCTCAACAGGCTGAAGAAACAGACCAACAGGAATCTCATGAAGTTTAAGAGAGGAATATGACTAGTCCTGTCCTGGTGAGGAATAACCCCCAGGACAGGCTGGGGCTAACTGGTTGGAATGCAACTTTTTAGCAAATGACCTATAGGTCTTGGCCAACACCAAGTTGAGCAGGAGCCAGCAATGTGCCCTTGAGGTAAATAAGGCCATCAGTCTCCTGGGCTGCATTGGGAAGAGCATTGGCAGGAGGTCAAGGGAGATGATCCTCATCCTCTGTTCAGCACTGGCAAGACCTATCTGGAGTGCTGTATTCACTGCTGGACTCCTCAGCAGGATAGAGATATGAAAATACTGGAGTCAGTCCAGAGAGTACATATAAGAAGAGTCTGAGAGAGTCAGGACTGTGATAAATGCATGGATTTCTACATTTTAATGTGTCTGTGTTTCTTATTTACTCACAGGTTTATTATCCTTTTTTAAAATCCCTTGTTGTCAACTTGTATTGTTATAGGTGGAATTAGCTGGATGTCTAGTTTGGACAACGAAACACTTACCCTGAGAACAGTGTCTTTATTTAGTCTTTCACAAAGCTTTGTTACTGAAACATGTGAAGAAGTGTAATTATGGACATAGGAGAAAATGAGATAATATTTTTTCAGTGATCTGAACCTAATTACTGGAATCAGAAATGTTCTATTTTTCACTGTTCCAATTGTTTGCATTAAAACCTTTTCTGCTTTAGTAAGACCACACTTGTTCCAAGATAACCATTTCTAAAGGTTGAAGTATTATTTCTGTGTGATTTTAAGAATTTATAGACCTAAAAACTAATACATATTTTTAAAATAAGGAAAGAAGAAATATTAAGAAATGTACCTAACTGTTCTTATATTTTTGGTATATTTTCATAGATAGCATCTGAGTCTACATCCTTTGAAAAGGATACCGATGTAAACTTAAATCTTTGCAAGCACTGTCTTTTCTTTTTTCTTCTCTTGCAATTTTTGTGATGGAGATGATTGCCATAACATCCCATAACAAGTTTAATAACTGAGCTTCCTATACAATTGCTACAACTATTAGGCTATGTAAGGTTAATCGTCCTGAAGCAAGTTATTAAAAAATCTCCAACGAAAAGAACTTTCATAGAAAACCAAAGCAGAGAAGTAGTCAGTGGTTGTGTCCAATAAGTACAACCAAGAAACATATTTTCTCAAAACATGATTCAAATCCATAGATGATGCATAAAGCACATGTGAAAGTTAAGAATGTGTTTTCATTTATGCATTTCATTTTTGGTTGAGATCTGACACTAAATTATTCAGCAAAGATATTTCTCAGGTTAACCAGCCCTGTTAATACTCCAATAAGAGAATTATTTCCTTTGATAACATTTGGAACATTTAGATGATACCTCACTTTTAAAGATAAAGTGGTTCTTCTAATTAGCTTGTAACCCAAAAGAACAGGTCATAACCTTAAAGATTATAGAAATACCCACTTTCAAGTACTGTAAATTGATGCATAGCTCAAACATAAATACACTATGATGAAAACAATTGAGGTTGCTAAGAGAAAAAAATTCCATGAAAAGTAAATCACCAGTTTTAACTCAGTTTATTCAAGCAATGAAGTTGAATGTATTCTTGTATCACTATCTCATATGTGCATACCAAAGCCTGAGATTACACCCTGAGAATTTACAATTCAAGTGCATATATTCATAATAACAATGTTCTTTCACATAAGCATTTCACAGCTTGAAAAAAAAGCCAAGGTTTCAGTTATAGGAATTCATGTTCTCCATAGATCTCCAGTATATCTCTCATTATGCATTGAAATGATGGACACTTTACTCAAATGGAAAAAAGTTAATAGGTCCCTGTGCCTTATGCCTGAGGAGTAATTGTCAGTTATACAACACTATTTTTTCCAAACAGGGAAAATTTTTCTTTCAATCTGTAATACTGCTGTGACATAGACCCACATTTAGAGGGCTGTAAATGAAGCTAAGGCCTAGTGAAAACAATTAATGAATTTAAAAATCAAATAAAAGAATCAAATATAAGTTTCTGGATAACATGTTCATGCATTAAAAATATTAAACATCTAGCAGAAGAAAACCATAATGGTATTCTCTGCCTATTTAACTTTAATCTGAATTTCTGGGTGCTAAGCATTGACACAGAAAACCACAGCTGCAGTAACTTTAGGCAGAGACAGGTTCAGATGCTTCTAAATCAGAGGAACTGCAACTGATCATGCCTTGAGGCTCTTCTGCAGCCCCTAACCATTGAGGTTTCGGAGCACCTACAGTGTTTAATACTCTATCTCTCATAACGGTGCCCAAAGATAAGAGCAGCTAAAGCAAATTGCCTGGGAAGCCTACTAAGGTCAGCCTGGGCAGAAACAGTGAAAACAGGATATGTATTAAATGTCATTTCTCTCCAGGGCGGAGATACTTCATGCAGGGTGGCAGATAAGTGCCACTTGAGACTCTCACCTCTGCATCTTTCAGCAGCAATGGCACCTCCACCACTTTCTTTCTAAAGCAGAAGAAGGAAAAGTTTCTTCTTTTAAAACCAGAGCTTGAGTCTTATGCTGCTGTTCTGGTGCAGTATTTTAGCACTTGCTCAGAACGTGGTATCCTCACATTTAATTACCTCTTGTACCCAAGTGAATTCAGGCCTCTTTTGTCTCTGGAAACATCCTAGCTTTAAGTTGGGTTGTGACGTTCTCCACTTCTCTGGGTTTTGTACTTGCTGAGCAGCAACAATTCCCAATTGGAGATGGCGTAACTTTCAGTTTCTGCCCTGCTCAGCAGGGTGAGAGAGGTGGAGCTGCAACTGCCTCAGGGCTCTGTTCCTACAGAATTCAACGACAGAAAGAGCAGGCCCTATAATTCTATAAACTGCAATTCACCTACATGATTTTTTCGCTTTGGTTTATCACTAATCACAATCCCCCACAAACACAATTATAGGTCATTATATTTTAGCGAGGCAGCAGAATTTTCTGTGAGCGACAGGCTACGCTTTGTGCGGTATGACTTGGATCACAATGTCCCACACAGCATGACTGTATGAAGTGTAGAAAAATTGGATATAACAGAGGGAGGAGATAATTTTAGACCTTTGACTTGGATGCGTGTGTTGGGACCTCAGAGCCACTTTGTAGTAAAGACAGCCTTTAGAGAGTAATTGAGAACAGCAGAGCTGGGAGCCTCCCTCCCTCCCACATGGGCTCCCACCTTAGGCACAAAGTTAAATGCCTCAAGTAAGGAGAGCAAATGTTGCCATTTTCATTTAGCTTAGTAGAAAAGACAAAAAGGCCAAATTATCATGTGCTGATGCCCTAGCAACCTTCCCATGTAGTGTCCTTGCTGTAACAACAGACAATTTGGTCCCATAAGATTCCTCCACTGTTTGCCAAGAGAAAGGTTAGGAACAGATGAGAACAAATATCCTGAGAGAACAAAATCTTTAGGATTTTGCATTGGATTATTCCTCAAATAGTGAAAAGCTACATGGAAATCCTGAAGCTAAATATTTCAAATCTCCATTTTGCTGGTGGAAATTAACCCCCTCCTGAAAAGCATAACCGAGGATTCACTCCACCTCCTCAATGTGTGCATCTCAGCTGCAGAGCTCATCACTCCAGTAACCTGGATGCCTTTTGAGACACCAGGTGTGTTTATGAAATTCTGAGTGGCTGCTGCTGCCATTTATAGTACCAGGGCTACTGCGCTTCTCTCAGTAGCTCAGTTGAGCTGGTGTGTTTCAACCACGTTCACTTGCAGTGGCAATGGACAAAGGAACCCACGAACCACTTTTAATTCTGCAGTTTCACATTAAGGCAACTGAATGCAAAAATGTATGGATCTTTACTGGGGCTTTAGAGGGGGACTTCTGAAACTTTGTGTATAGTAGCACTGCAGAGGAACTTGCACTAATGCTAAAATGTGTTATTGGGGAACTGCAGGCTGTGTCCATCCTGGTACGGTCATTGTGGAAACAGAACTAGTTCAAGTTAGCTCAGGTGATGAGTAGGTGATTTTCCTATAGAAAGTCCAAATGGGATTTGGGATCATTCACACTGTCTCCTGAAAGATCTTGCCATTATGGGCTACTTTTGCTGGGCATTTTCTGTTAAAGTTGCCATAAATTATGTGTTATCCTCAAGATTTCTGGTTGTTCTTGTGGTAACTTTTTGAAATAGAGCTGTGGAAATGCAGAGGTTTGTTCAGAACATCTTATCTGAGATGCTGTAACACTTCCTTAGGTTACAGCAGCAATTTCAGTTTTGAGGATATCAAGGCTACAGCAAATATGCAATCAGCATAGGAAAAGCATGCATAGATAAGAAATCAAAAGTAATGCTTCCTATCTATTATTGAAATGGGTAAAAAGTGTATAATATTTTTCCTCACACAGAATTAAAAAATAAAATATTAAATAAATGAGTGCACAAGGAAATAGGAGTAGCATTGTAATATATTCATAATTACTTTGGAAACACATGTGCAGGACTTGCATTGAGGAGTTTCATTTGACTTTGCAATATTACACTCAGTGATTTCAATGTTTCATAATTGTGTAGATATTAAAAACTTAATATTAGATTTTATGGTATATGCATATATAACAGACTATATTTCAAAATTCAATATTTTTTAGTTTATTTAATTCTAAAAGAATTAACTAGAACTGGTGATCATTGAGTAATGCAAGTACAAGAAAGTCTGTGTTATCCTTTCCTTTCTCACTTAACATTAAGAAGGATGTTATATATATGACCTCACAAACAAGCACTAAGATTGAATTTTGGATATTACCAAAAAGCAGAAACATCAGAAGTATCTCAGAGAAGTCTGAAATATATTTTGGCCTTTCTCTAATTCAAGAATGTGTTGAAATGTTCCAAAATCAAGAGAAATGTAAATATATAAGTGAAAAAAAAATTCTGTGTGTTTTTGTTTTTTCTTTTAATCAAGGTGAAAAATAAGAAGATGAAGCTACTGTAAGGAGAAGACTAGACTAGATAACCTTCAGAGATTCACTTCAACCAATATTTCTGTGAGTAAATTAAAATGTATTTTATCAACCTTCAATGCATTACATAATTTTGACTTTCATCTCATTATAGCAAGAATTCTTGCCTCAGTGTTGAGCCAACCTGGGACTTCATTGTCCTGGATTCAACTTTATGCTCAGGTACAAACTTCCTATGAGAAGCTTTCTGGGAGTTGAAAAGCCCTTTAGCTCATCTCAAGGTGTGTCTCTAGAGACATGTAAACGCATCACTTCTTAACGTGTTCCCTCCTTAGTCCAGAAGCCTGTAACAGCATGACCCCTGCACTGAGCTCAAGATAAAGCAGAGTAATCCCCCTCTTTCGTTATGACCACGACACTTCAATAGCACAGAGGAAGCATATCAATGTGGAGTGATTTGATTTTTAGTAGAACATACTTATACGAGCTGGTCTTCACATTTATTACAGAAGGATTTCATGGCTTTGCTAACCTCGGCCTTATATAGTTGGTGACAAAAAATATGGTTTTTCTTAAGAAGCAGACATATCTTAGCACAAAGGTTTTTTAAAAGCTCCCTGAATGCTGGTATATGAGATATTTGAACAGAATCATAGAGTGGTTTGTGTTGGAAGGGACCTTAAAGATCATTTAGCTGCAATGCCACTGCCATGGGCAGGACACTAGACCAGATTGCACAGAGCCTCATCCAACCTGGCCTTGAACACTGCTCTCATGGAGATTAAAGGTAGGTAACAGGGAAAAAAAAGTGTTACAAGGGATGGAGGCTCTAGTTCACTTAGCGCTTTCATTGTTCTTGACTTTTTTTTTTAACAATAAATTTTAATTCAAAGAGGATTGCCCCTAAAAATTTTATTCAACACATATTTGGGATCCTGCAAACTAATACTAGGTTAGAAGAACCACACTCTGACATACCAAATGCAGGTGGGATCTGCGTAAAACTTTTGCGTATTGTACAATAGAGTCACATAGATATGAAACTGGCATATTGTGGACTGACAAAACAGAAGCATTGAAATGGCTTCAAAAGTGAGCTCTGCAAAGAGAATCCTATTTGTGGATTGCCATAGCAATACATACCAGCTTTTAGCAGTCAGGACTGAAGAGTCTCTGGTCATGCTTAAGAAATCTCTGCTTTGATAAACACATTCAGGTTTTCAAGGTAACTCACTTGTAAAACAAAAGAAGAGGAAAAAAATTACCATGGCCAATAATAATTTACACATGTTAAAGATATTTAAATTAGAATTTTATTTTAACCTCACAAGATAGTCATGAGATACAGTGTCTAGCAATTTAAGTCAGAAAAGGTTGAACAAAGGAAAAATTTGTATATAACTTTCACAACAGATTGTCAAGAATGTGATCAATTCTTTCTCTCTTAGAAACTTTAAATTGAGACTAAATGTATTTGAAGACATGCTTAATCTAAGCATGAACTGCTGAGGTGGGTGTATAAACTATTGAGCAAAATAGTGTGTCATAATTTACCCAGAAGATCAAATTAAATTTCCATGAATTATGACTTTAAAATATATGAAATGACACAACTGACACTAATAAGAAAAGGTGATTCAAAAGCACTGGAATCCATGAAACTTGAGCAGCTCTGGAAGTTAATTTGAACATTTTCAGAAGAAAATAGGACTTGAAAGGTTATGTTACTGACATATAAATCTGTAGGCGATTTTTGCAAACATACAAAAATGTGATGTATCACATGTTATAGCTCAGTCCCTACTTACTTACATGAATGTCTTAACTTCTGATCTATAATACAGAGAAATAATTCCATTTTCATAGAAAACAAGAGTTGCCATTTCTCATTTTAGGTAGACTAAATATTGTTGAGAAGAGGAATTAAGAAAAAAACAAACCAAACAAACCCCCCCCCCAAACATGCAAACAAAACCCTATAACCCTGACTGAAAAATAGTGTTTCAAATATGAGTGACTTTGAAAAATTTGGCAATATAGGCATACTTTTAATTTATTCTCTGTGTTTCAATAAGGTTAGTAATGATCAGTATTATGGGACAGGTATGTATTATCTGTATAAATAACACTTACTGCCTTGAGGTGGTTCAGGACTTCACCATTCATTCCAATCATATTAAACTGCAACATTTATTCATTACAGACAATACTGAAGAAAAGTATTTTTGTGACTCGTTGCTGGACTACCACATTCAGGTATGTAGTAATTATTGTTCATAAATTCTGAGACTGATGCAGAGGGCTACTTGTAGAAATTTGCATTGACTCTACTTTTAAGAATCTTCATAATGATTTTAAGTTTTCTTGTCAAGAACATACTTTTCTTGATAATTTTCCTCATTACTAGATGTTAATACACAAAGAAAACATCTATCTAGATATATATGTATATAGATAGATGTATTTGTCTACTTTATTTCCAGAGCACTTAAAAATGACAGAAACACATAAAAGATATTAAAATAATTGCATGCACCATGAGATTGGATGACTACGTGTTTAATCTGTATTTGCAGCTATTTGTATTTGCAATTTTTCAAGTGACTCCATGAACACTGAAGCTGAGTCACTTCAGTGCTGTAGTTACATATACATCAAGGCACAGAATTTGTAAGAAGGTGCATATGCACAGAGACATTGTAAAATGGGAAACATGCTCCCTACCACAGAGCAGAGCACCAAGTATGGACTGACCCCTGTGAAGGTGAGCTGCTCAGAACTACTGTTAGAAAGCTGATGGAGATGGTCTGTGACTTTATCCCTCTGCAAAAATAATATGACGTTCTTTAAGATTAAGAGGGAAGTTAAAGAAGGCAGATACTTTGTTCAAGTGTACCTTAAAAATAGTTAGATCATGATCTCTTTGTTAAAATGTACAGACCTGTGCCTTGCCATGCCTGTCCTGCAGGTGGTTATTAGACATTGTATGCACAGAGGACTCACTGGGCTCAGAGTGGAGCTGACCAGAAAATATTAATATTGTGGGGCCACAAATTTTAAGAATTTATAATTAGTTTGAGCTCTGTAACAAAATGGAATTAGTCTTTGGTTTGTTTTTCTTTTTTTTTCTTCTTTTTAATGAAAAAACAAAGGAAAACCTAACATAGGTAAAAATCTTCAGTATTGTTTTTTGCAGAACAGGAGAATATGGATCTGGTGAATGATTTAGATGAGTGGTTTGAACACACATTTTGTTCCCATATCAAATAAATATTAGATTATTGACTCTTATAAAGACGTGACATCTGCATGTCTGGCCATTTTTTCGCATTTCCTTTATCTCTCTCTCTTTCATTCTCTTATTTTGACCAGAGTTTTCATCCAGGATGTAATAAATGTTTTCTGAACAGAAAATTATAAGTTTCAGGGAAATACTTTGGTTTCATTAAAGAAAAAGTTTTCTTCAGGTCTAGCTAACATTGCAAAAATATATTCTTCCTGCAACTTTGGAAAAAATTAATAATCTAGCTTTAGAGAAATACAGCAGAAGGATCAATCTTTGTGCTATTGAGTCACCCACTTATTGGTATCTTCAGGCCACTTTGCTTCTGCTTCTGTTAATGTCACTGCTTGCACTGGGAATTGCTGAACAAATAATTTTGCTTTGTTGAGGCTATTTTATTTTCAAATCAGTACAAAATATATGTTTTAGGAACTCTTCACAACAACAAGAAGTAACATTTTTTCATTATCGGGCTAAGGTTTTTTGGTGTTGTTCAGTTTTTCACAGTGGAAAATATCAAAATTTTGACCATGGACTTTTTGAATTTGAAATTTGAAATTTAATTTTAAAGGTAATTTTATCTTGAACAAGCAGTTCTCCCACCAGAGGCAATTTAGATCAATGTATTCCTGCTGTGAGAGACACAACATCTGAGAAGAATTTACCAACAAATCTGCATGAGTAAGAACTGTATATTTTAGGAAAAACACAGGGATTTGCTTTCATTCTAAGACTTCTGAACAAGTTCTAAAAATAGGATCATAACTGTTGTTTACTCTGTTTGATTCTTAGGGCAAGATTTTCCCTGTTCCAATAAAGTGATTTCTGGTGTAGATGGTGTTTTACTTTCATCGTTCATGACAAAATACAAGGTTCAGCTTATTCACCCAACGGGAATCTATACGTGGATTAGTTTTCTGCCAGCCTGTTGAGTTGGATCAGCTTAGAGAGCAGTCTGCACAAGGTGCCAGAGGTAGCAAAAGGCAAACAGAAGGTCAGTGGGATGGAGAAGAGTGGAGCTGAGACGAGGAATGGAAACTCTTCTGCTTGGAGGCAGTGAGTAGCTTGGTTAGTTCATCCCCTTTTGTGAAACAGCATCTACAGTTAGGTGAAACGTGCCCACAGTTGGATTTATATCTCGATTATCTGCATCTGAACAAGAAAATCCAGACAGGTTTCAAAACTGCTGTAAGTGGTCAGTGGTGTCCAGTGACTTGGTAGATCCTGTAAAGCAGACTTCTGGCTCAGCTCTGAAGAAGGGAAGAAATGACAATCATTTTGTCTTGATTTTGCTAAAAATCAGGAAAGCACTAATTATTAAATTCTGAATAGCCATCTATAAGTGTTTACTATCACTTTTCAGGTATCCCTAATGATCAAATGAGATTCCACAGAGACTTCTTAAGATTTCTTAATTAAGAAATAATTATTGTGCAGAGAAGGTCATAAAGGGTTTTTCAACTGAGAGTATTGGAAAAAAGTTGTGCATGTGTGTACATGACTCTTTCTTCACACCTGAAGATTGAAACGCTGAACTTGCAAGACAGGCATAGGTTTGTAACAGCTACTCAGTTTCACTAAACTATAATAATAATAATGTTTCAGACTTTCATTAGGCATTTGCTGACTTATGCAGTGTTGGGAAGTTTTGGTAGGGTTGTCTTGGAAATGTGTGCAGCAGAAATCCAACAAAATTCATCACAAAAGTAGCTGGTAATTACATGTGATACGGGTATGAAATGAGTTCCTCCATCCCTGTGGATTTACATATAACAGAACAAAGGTAAGAATCACCTTGTCTTGAAGGTTCTGGGATGTGGGGATGGTACTTGTCCCGACTCTTGGTTTAGGGCAAAGTCCCCACAGACATTAAACAGCCCAGCACAGTGGAGATGGGGCAAGTGGTGCATGATGAAGGGACTGTAGGCAGGTAGAGCAGGAGAACTGCTCATGTTTCTTAAGAGTTTTTATTGCCAACTAGCAGATTTCCAGAGTATGCTTTGGGACTGGGGACTGTATGGTTATACAGATGTCATTGCAGACTTAAGCGTTTCATGTCGATTTGTCTTTTTTTAAAGGCAAACTGCTCCTGTGACGGGAGATCATACTCGTACTCTGAGGTACCTGGTAAAGAACCAGCTGGCTAAATATTGTCCTCTTTCAGACCTGAAGTAGTTATTTTCTTTGTGCAACAAAGTTTTCTTTGTTTTTTGCCAAAATGTTTTAATGAAGTATTTCTGTCAGAACTGCCAGAGGCATGAGATGGGTATTCCCAGCTCTCTCAGCTCAGCTTACTCTCTCTGGATGGGGTGGGATGTGTCATACTGTCTATAGAACAGGGTGACTTCACAAAGATGGAACACGAATCATGTGTTCCTGGAAGAACGCATTTTGGGTTAATCTGAAATTAAGTTTTCTGGAGTTTTAAAAAAATGCTAAAATATTTCCATTTCGTAACAACTTTGTTTCAGCTGTTGGGTTTTTTTTCTCTCTTCATTTGGGCATGAACTAAGGAGGCATTATTCATACAGCTGTACATTTTAAGTCACTTGCATATTTTACACTGCACATACCATCATTGAAAATAAAGGCTTTTGTCTCTAATCCTTTCGAAACATTATATCATTCTCTGTTTATAAAATCTAAGTCAAGAAAAATAATCCAGAATTTGGGTATTACGTTTACAGGATAAATTGCTATTAGTATCTCTGGGTTTACAGGTGGAATTCCTGAAACCTGGAGAGGTTAAGACACTCACTCTGGACCACACAAATAGCCCAAATGAGATTCTGCATAATTTTTCTGGTTTTTGGCACACACCAGCATCATCTGTGTTTCCTTTGCTATAGGAAGTATAATTACAGAAGTTTATGCAGCTAAAACTTCAAGCACACTTTATCAACTTATTTTTTTTCTGAGGTATTGCTCTGGGAAATCAACCAAAACCAGCAGTAAATAGCAATTGATTCACACTGAGTTTTTACTAATGCTCTCCATGTTTTCTATATTATAAATCTTCTTTATTTTATGGCACTCTTCAACTTGGTGATTTGAATACGAGCACATATGCATAGTCAATTTGGCTCATAAAGTACATAAATTAACAGCATTTCATCTTACTCTAGGGAAAGATTATTATCTGTTTTCAAGCAAACAGAGGCTGGTGATGCATAGAAGCAGCCTCACACATTTCTCTATTCCTGTTAGTTTTATCTTTCACTCTAGAATTTCCATGATCAACAGTTTGATTTATATCTCTCAGTTGCTGCTCTTTTCCTTTACAGGCAAAAACAATGTTTAAAGGCTCTGTTCACTTTACGTGTATTACAGCCTCCACAGTTCTATCTGCGGGATGCATTTTAAATCGTCAGATAAAAAAGTATTTCACAAAGTACTGAAAAAAAAATCAGACATAATGAAGCCTCTGTCAGCTTGTGAATCTTCTCATTTGGGGATGTTTGTATGAAAAAGAAATATCGCATTTGAGTTTTCAAAAATACCACATGATTAACTGAAATGTAAGCATAGCCTGCTACTCTTTCAAGGCACCATCCAACCAGAAGGAGGAGGGATGGGCCTGCCAGATACATTCCTGCTTAAGCATGGGTAAACCATGGCGCTTTGCTCTTTCTCCATTCTTGGTTATAGACTGCAGATAATCTGGATCTCATAAATACTTGACATACTTAGTAATATTTCCTTGTAATCCTTTCTCAAAGTGGATATTGAAGAGAGCATAGATGGAGTCAGGTGGATTTTTCACATTAATTCTTCTTTAAAAAAGAAAATAAAGCTTTTTCAAATTTTATTATTCTTTTTGTAGGAATATCTGCAATGTTGTACACAAAAGTTTTAATATGACCTTACCAGAAATCTTTTCTCCCCCTGAATGCCAAGCTATAGACAAGCTAAAACCAGATTTGTATGGATAGCATGTTTTGCATATGAAAATTTATATCATGATATGCAAGTCTCACTTAATTTTGAAAGATGGTTTGCTTGTGTAAAATAACATTAACATTAGTAAAATATGAAGATTAAATTTCTAATTTTTTTCTTCAATAAAAGAATGTTCACCCATATCACAGAACTATAAACATTTCAGGCCTGTAGCAGATCTGCAAAAAAGCACAGAGGATGAAAGAGTTTCCAGAAATCCGCTGAAAAGTGTTCTAAGGGACTGAATTCCTCATCATTTGGGAAAATGGGGAACATTAAAGAATAGTTAGCTAACTCAGACTTTTGTATATTATAATCAGAAAGCTGAATTGTTGCACAAAATCAATGGAAACAATTATGTTCTTATCACTCAGTGTTTGAGTTGGTAGTGTTGTGTTGGTGCATCATTCACAAGTCTGTTTGCTGAAAAAACAGGGCTGAGCTTCTGCGTCAGCCAAGCAAGGGAGTTCTCTGATTCTGCTACTGTAAAGCCCAGAGGCTGGGGGGAGTTGCTGAGGAAGCATTAAGGTATATACCATCAGAGGACAAAAAAATCCATCTGGAAGTAGTAGGATTCCCCTTCTAAAAAGTAGTTGTACAACAGATACTGGATATTGAATCAAGGAAAAATTGCTATACTCTGTCTTTTGTTGGGATTCACTTCATCCAGCTTCAACTATCTGGTTTGTGCAAGCTGACTAGTGTCAACAACAGAATCAATATAGGAGAGGAGCTATGAGAAAGCAATGGAACAGAGCAGGGTGTGTGTGCCTGACTGCAGCTCTTAGGACATCCAAAAAAACCCCCAAAAATATTTTAATGAAGTTTTAATATGTACTATTGGAAGGTTCTTTCATGGTAAACTGAACTTTTAAAGTTCCTTTAGTAAAACAAATAAATAAACAAATGTATGGTGTCCTAGGAATTGGTAGTGATTAGCTAAGTTTGTGCATGTCCATGTGCTTGTGTGCATGGACAGTCATATAAACACATGGACAAAGCTCGGTGGTTCCCTTCAGTCTTTTCACACTCAGAACTGAGAAATCTCTGAAGTGACTATCTTGTGTTTGAAGACCTGTTGTCAATGCTGCTAAGCATACAGAGCACCCAGTGCACTGCATTCAAATTATCTTCTGCATGACAGGAAAAGGACACCGCCATTCCATACAGGAGAACTTTCTCAACACGCTCATTGCTCAAAAAAAGGCAACGAGCCTTTCTAGAAGTGTTTTAGAGGTGGCAATGTTGTTGCATGTATACATAGAATAGGACAGGACATTCTCAAGAAAACCACCTCATCTAATGAGCAAAGGCATTATGGACTTGAGAAACTGTAATGAGATCAGACTTCTGCTCCTTAGTTTGAATTTATTTTTAATGACACTTTCTGCCAATTTGAAGACTACAAAAGGATAAAAAATGAGCCTTTGAGAGTCTTTTCAGGCAGGGACTCATATCTCACACAAAGGATTTTAATACTGCATGGACAGTTGTGGTAAGTCGTGCAATGGAAGGCACAGGGAAAGAGCTAATAAACGTAATAGAAACAGAGAAAATTTATTTGGGTGAGTTACAAAGACAACCAGGAATCTTGATGCAGACAGTGCTGTTCTTCTTTCTGCTTCTCATCTGTATTGAAATTGATTAAATAAAAATTCTTCTGTGCCTTCCTTTATCCATAATTTATTCTTGTCTCTCAAAGTTGCTTCAAAGATTCATTAATTAATTGGTGTTCATGTAGTAATTAAAGTCCATAGCTGAAGTAATTTGTAAGTGCTGACATGATAGAAAAAATACATATTGAAACCTATAGAAACTGAGGAGGGAGTTCAGTGGTAGTGCATTTTATCAGATATCAAAATAAGAAATATAGGGTTGTTGGTAGTTTTATTTTTTATATTGCATGAGAATGAGAATGTAAAATAAAAAAAAATAAAATCAAGCAAGTAATTGTATATGATAAAAATTAAATATAGTAGCACACTAGATTTGACATTTTTCAATACAAGAAATGTAAGAATGCTAATTCCCACAAATTAATTATTTAACACAGACGGTTAAATTATTCGGGTTTGACAATACACAAAACCATGCATGGCAAAACTTGTGGTGTGTTACACGTGAGGTAACTGTGAAAAGCTCTGAGATCTTCGTTCAGCCTTCGCTCAGCCCAGACTCCTATTGGAACTTCTAGTGGAAACTTTGTTGAGCAAGGGTAACACTGGAGCATTCTGTGAGGATTTCACAGGAGCTGAAGAAGGTTTAGGTGAAAATAAGTATCAATTGTTTAGGGTTTGATGATTAAGAGAGGAGAAATCAAGTTCTTAAAACTACTCAGATCTAAGGATTTCACTGGGAAATTAAAGCTTGGCTGGGCTGTTCTTCTAATACCCTAATGGTAATTAAGAATGAATGCTTTAACGTGACAGCTTTAATGTGCATATGTAAACTGTGATGCAGCACTAAATCAATGCCAAAAAAAGACTGGAACAGACTCATAAAAAAGGAGTGCATAATAATTTCATAATACCATGTTTCAATATCTTCAGAAACAGACTGCATAATAGTGAGTTATTGCTAATGGATAATTAATCAGGAACTTAGATTGCCTCATTTAAATTTGATATATCATGCACTCAATTAGGACTGTTGAATGGATTCCGTCTCTACTGTATACCAGCAGCAACATCTAATAGCCTACTAAAAAATGGTCAATATGCTTGGGAAATCATATGGTGCTGTGAAATACCACCAGGATTTCTATGCTTTTGTCACAGCTTCAGAACTGCCAGCGGTTTCTGTCTAAATGATACAATGAAATAGCTAGCAGTATTTTTAATTTTTAAGGATTCTTATTCAGATAAACTTTCACACCTCCTTTCCTTGATTAAGGCAAAATAAGCAGTTAGCTCTTCTTCAACATTTGTTTTTGGCATGCCTGAGAGTGCTATCTGTGTCATACAGATGGAGAATGTAAGGCATGGGGAAACAAAATAATATAACATCATACAGCAGCTAATGGCAGAATTGGCAACAGGTCCCAGTCAGATGCCAACAGGTCCCAAGCCTGTGCTCAGCCCATTAGATTGTGTTTCGTCTGTTACTAAACTCCTTCATAAAGTCAAAATAAATGGCTTCAATGGGACTGAAGATGAGAATGGGAATCGCTTCCATAATTCTTTGGAAGGCTTTGTAATTCCTCTGTTGCTATGGTGGTAAATGAGATCTTGTGCATCACATGAAAAAGAAGGATAAATATGGTAGTCAGAGATTCCTTTGTACTGAGGCAGTTACAATACCTGCACCTGAATCTTTATGTTGTTGATATTACCTTTTTTTCTTCTGATTCAGCATGATTACTAGTCTTATCATGACTTGTCATTCCCCAGATGAGCACAATCTTTGCAGTCATAAGGTAGGAAGGTGTTGGTGTTCAAATGAATCATATAAGACGCAACACTACCACCAAAATAGCTTGGAGAGCTGCCATAAGCCCATTCAACTCACTCCTTTGCTTCAGGAAGAACTGCTACAAGAGATTTTCCAGGTATAAGGTTTAATTCCAAATGTAAAATGTAGAATATTTCACTTCAGGTAAAATTTTCAAAAGGTGCCATTTCAGAAGACAAGCTGCAAGGCAAATGAGCCTATGACTGTACCTTCATTGGTACCTGAAGTAATTTAAAGCTAATGCGTTTACTACTCTGTCATTAAATAGTTGGTTGATAATACAAGGGAGATCAGGGTGCTTTCATGCATTGGTCTATGCACAGAAATTTATTCCACCTTCAATTTGACTTATACTTTCAACACACAAGTTCAAAAATTATGAATACATTTTTGAGCCCAAGTTCACCAGTTCTGAAAATCTATCCAAGATATATTTATCCAGCAGGGAGACAAGATACAAAAGAGAACTCCTGAAGTGTGTCATCCAAGTTCCATGAGTACCATACTGATTTTTCTCATAATGGACAATTTTTTCAGCTAAACAGAGTTTAGCGACATATTACATCTAAAACTGAAATGAGAATGTAAGTAAGAAGCAACAGGGAACTAGGAAAGGAGCTGTGAGTGTAGTGGCAGTAGGATTAAGTTTAAAATAGAGATTGTCACCTGGTCTTATGGTATTCAAAATAATAAAGAGCTGTGTTAGAAATCCTTAGTGTGAAGAGATTTAGCTAGTATCTGTCCCTAAGGATAGCTTTAAGCTGCTACAAAGCTATCAGGTACCCAACCTTGCCACTGGAGCCCAGAGCAGATGGACTGTGAACAGGGACTCCAGACACAGAAACTCAAAGCAGGCACATCAGCTTGTAATGAAAGTTTAGCACTCATGAATGTCCAGGCAAAGGGTCAGGACTAAAGCTGTTACACCTGCCCTATTAGGGTTTTTCAGGTAACTGTTACAAAACAGTAAGCAAGTAAAATGGGTTAACAAAACAATCATAGCTATAGGAACATATCCCACAGTTGTAACATCTATTAACTCCTTACCTTGAGGATGAACTTGTTTCAGACTTTGAAGCCTCTTTCTGCTTATGGTTCTATAGGTTGTATATATTTTGTAGAACAGGTGAAGTTTGCTCTCATTTACAAGGCACTGGAGGAGCCTGTGCAACCTCCCAGCTGTGGAACGAGAGCATTGGTGACATCAGCAAGTGTTAATCACAGAGAATGCTGCACTCTCAGTTCCCCTAGAAAGTAGTTCTGGACTAAATTATTACAGTTGTGTTTAAATCAGAATGAGAATAAATAGTGTAGGAAAAAATATTAGTATTTCTAAGAGCAGAATTTGGAACATATGATTTGTGGACTACCCAGTTGTCAGAGACATATATTACCTTGTGTATTATTCTTATATGTCTCTTTCGCATCCTATGCAATGCAGCAATATCTCTGTGTTTGGAAATTTATACTTTCTCATATCCTTGAGCAGCTGCTGCCTGTTCTCAGCAGGATGGCAATGGATGTTGCTTAACATATAATTTTAAACAGAACTGTGTAATTGTATTTATTACAACTAAACTATTTGAATTTTCTAAATCTATTATGACTGATCGTCAAAGGCCAACTCTAAGACTTCTCAGTTCCGCAACTGGAGATTCAGCTCTTCTGATTTAAATCCTGAAATGTGCAAAAAGAGCATCTCAGATCTTCTGAATTGCAAGATATGGTTTCAAACACAACACTTCATAACTTAATGTAATTTAACACTAATTTTAACCTGTGTGAAAAAAGAGCTTGGAAAGGTCCTTTCGTTGCTTCTTCAGTGGGTAAGAACAGAGTATACAGGCAAAAGGAACTTCCCAGAACTGTTGTCTCTAAACTGGGAATCTCTGAATTTATTTTCCCCTTATAACTGGAACCAATTCCTATTCTGCTTGGAGTCAAAATCAATCTTAACATTAAAGCCTGAGAATTATTTTTTAACATAATTCCCAAGAGAAATATGAAGTGAATTTTTCTTTTCAAGTCCATCTTTGCAACTCAGAGTCCCAGAAGCTTTTTTCACTGAGAACCCTCATGCAAGTAACATGGTCCCAAGAGATGATAAGTGAAGATGACCAGATTCCTTAAGACTCAGGTTTCCAAATAGCAATTTAAAATATGCAACACTTTACTCAGAGACAAATAACAGCAGTCTTGTGGTTCAGAAAACAGATCCATGGCAATTTCATCCACGAATTTATTAAATAAATCAGTTAAACCACAAAAATTTAGTGTCTTCAGTGAAAATGAACTTCTGAAGCAAACCATTGTCTGAGAAATCCTCTTTAGAATGCTACTGTGATCTTGGCAATCTTAGTAGTTCTTAGAAATCTCAGTGTTTCAGAAAAAAAAAATTAAGGGAACAGAACCTGAGGATTCATTTTTTGCAGGTTGCTTATTCCCAGTCTTATAGCTTGCATGTTCCTTTCCAATGGAGCAACATAGACTCTCAGAAAAGTATCACAGTTGAAACGACTTACCAATATTTATCCATGCTAAGTATCTTAGCACAGAGTATTGATACAACCCATTATTATGGAATTTTAAGAGCAATTCCAAAACCCTTCAGTCCTGCATAGTTCATGTATTGAGAACTTAGCATACACATAGTGCCATCAAAGTGAACAAGGTTGCCCACATAGACCTAAAAAAACCTATAAAATGTCAAGATGCAGCAACTCATCAGGAATTTGGTGGCTGGATCTATAACTGGTGATTCTAAATGCGTCCATCAAACATTCATGATATAACAGATTAAAAAATTGCAAGCAAAAATAATTCATACAATGACAATTTTCAAAGTAATTTTCAACAGTTCTCAGTAAGCAAGGCCAAAACAATAAAATGTAATCCCTGACTCATAGTTGTCAGAGTTTTTGGTGTTATTACTAAACATTAATAACATAAAGATGCTGATCTAGCTCATCCAGACAGATGAGATTTGCTTAAAACTTTGTCTCAATTCTGCTAATAGTCAGGATAAATTCTTGGTTCTGTTTTAGTCCATTGATGGCATGATTTCCATGGATTCCAGTGGGATCAGAACTCCATATCAGTAGTTAGCTTTCTGGTGGACTATCTATGGGGGCTGACACCAGTACTTTGTCAGTAATTCAACACTGCCTGGAAAAATAAAAATGCTAATTAATGGGGGAAAAAATTGAGTTTATTTGGCTGCTTTAAGTATTTAACTCTTAACTCTCAGTGTTTAAAGTACTTTGAACTGATTTCAAAATTTCAAGTGTAATTACTAAAATCCAAATAGAGTAAGCACAAAAAAAAAAAAAATCAAGGGGATATATTTTGAAGTTACCAAGAATGTTTGTTTTTCAATTAGGGATTTCATTTCTTTCCAAGACAAAACCCCCTCTCAAGTAATAACTGAATATTTTGGCAAGTCTATGTCTGCTGAACATTGCAGAGAAGAGTTTTGCATGAAAATTTTCATCAGCTCTAATCAGAATATAATTAACATTATGCAGGTCAGCTCATATATCTTGGATATGCAGATAAAGATTCAACATTTATATATTTTTAAATTTTCAATATACTTTCTTTCTGACTTTTCCATAGAATTGTTTGCTAGAGGCACAGATTACTTTGACAGAATAAAGTTATCCTTTTTAAAATTAACTTATTGTTGTTGTTAATCAACACGAAGCAAAACTAAGGGTGTTGGGTACTTGGCACAATACGGATAGTTTTGTGGGTACTATGTATTTCGGGTAAGTTTTTGGTTTGCCCTTGTTTTTTCACAGAAATGTGATCTACAAAAATGATTCTATGGAGACCAGCAGAATATTTAGTTAGTCATATTTTAAAAGATGTAGAGCTAAAAATACAGTGGTTCATCTGTTTATATTGATAAGGAGGATTTTTCTAAGAGGAGATTAATTGATGATGCAGTTTGGAGGACACAGACAAGATTAAAAGTATATCATACAACTCTGGACCCATATAGGTGACATGGAACGTAACAGGATCAGTGCAGGACAGTCACATAGTTTTTATTACAAATATACTCCTTTTGGAGTAAAATCTCAGTAACATCTAATTTAGTAAAAAACATCTCAGAATCAAGGTGAACTGTGCAGAACAAACTGTTCCACATAACTGACATGTGTAGCTGTGTGCAGTAGATCACTGCTGTAGTTTGCATATCGTTAATGTATTTTTCGCAGTCTGTTTTCTTAAGCTTTAAGGAATCAGCAGACTGGTGAGAATCTTAGAACTGTGAAGTCTGGGACGTGATGTTTTGCAACTGCCAAGTTGTTTAGCAACTTCACCTTGGTGAAGAAAACAGAGACCTGCTGAATAAACACTCAAAAATCTGCTAAACTTTAACTGGAAATATTGAGTGAGTAGTTCATCTCTCAGTAGGCCTGATTTATTCAAATTTATCTCAATATATTTCAAATATTAAAAAAATTTTAAAAAAACTTCTTTATTCCCAGAAAAACTTTCTTTGGGAGAATTTCTTCAATGTATTAAACATAAGTAATCTTTCAAAAATTGACCATGTCCGTAAGACTTAACTTTTAATCCCATCTTGTTTTTTACATATGTATTTATCTGTTCTCCATTTATCCTACTTGTCAGGAATGAATTGAACATCCCAGATTCCTTTTGTGATGTTTGTGCATACTGATAGTTTGCAGAATCTCATTACATATGGTACATCTGCTTTCAGAGGATAAAAGGAAATCCCTGCGTTTTCACTGAAAGGGAAATGAGCATAACAATTCAATACATTCATCTTTACATGTTATTTCTTTGCTAGCATTATTTACAAATACATTCACCATGCAGATATTTTACAAAGCCTAAACAAAAGTATCCAACCAGATTTTAATATTGCCATTTTATTATTTGTTGCTACCAAATGTAAGAAGTCAGTATTTTGGAAAGTCTTACTAGACATTGGTTGTCATAAGAAAATGGAAAAAGCCTGAACCTTTCTAAAGATGTAGATTTTCTCTGATTCTAAACGAATATTTTTAATCAGAAGAGGAAAACAGTATTCCTTAGAGCTACTCTTCTCTCTCTCTGTCGAAACCTCATCCCACTCCTTTAGTAGTCTAATTTTATGTTAAAAAGTCTCTACTAAATTATAGAATTGTTTTTCTCTTTCCTTTGAGGGTTAAGTGGTCATGGCATGAGATACAAATACTATTTTATCATTGCCATTTGCAAAAGGGGAGTCTGGAAATATATTCCTGTTTAACATTTTCCCAGTTTTGTTTCTCATGCCTTCATGGGATGTGCATACATCTATTACTACAACATGGTCTAAGTTTTATGTGATGACTACAGTGTGAGGGTCTATTTGGTAACAGGTGAATGATGAACTGTGGACCAGAATTTATTTTACTTACCTTTTGCACATTTTAAATGTAAGAATCTACTTCTGGGGTACTTATCTAGGCTTCCCTGAAGATCATTGGTGGAAAGTTTCTTCCTGCAGTGTGCAATTAATCTAAACCTAAATAGATAGACAATTTCCTACTTTCCCCTGATATGATATTCTTAAAAGGCTAAGGATGATGTATCTCTGCCTCCAAACATACCTTACATCTTCTATTCACAGCCAGTATCACTTAATTGTTACTGCAGATATTTTGGTAACAGATTAGGCAGGTGAACACTGCAACGCATTTTGGAAAGTCCATCAGAAGCAAAGCTTTCTTTAGAGAAACTGCAGGTGGGTCATGATCTATTTCATATTTTAACTTTTCTAGATTGAAATAGATTTTACTTACATGATGCTTCATAAATTCTGGTATTCCAAGAGGTACTCTTACTTTCTCGTAGGTCCCAAACTGTTGTGAGTTACCATTTTTAATACAACAGGATGAAGTCAGTGGGATATCAATGATTATAAATTCCACCTTGAAGGCAGAATGGCGACACTAATATCCATCATGCCAAGGTCTCTAAACAGTCTCTAAACTTGACATAGCAGTTCAGGAGGTACTCACTACAGTTAGTCTGCTTTTAATGTAACAAATCTCTTCTGTTGGTCTCCTTTCAACGTGTTTTTCACATTTTGTGTTTTTATCTATTTCTCAAAGGAGGCAGCAAATTGCTAGTGTTATGATGGGTAGATAGCTGATAACTCTTATATGAGTATCATTAATAAGCATGATATTTGATTTGAGAACTAGAGTAACTACTGGTGTCATCTCTTAATATGACATAGAGACAAATCTTGACAGGGCTGACTAAAGATTTCTAGTATGCACCAGAATAAAAACCAGAAAACATTCTTTTCTCATTATTAGAAGCTTCACACCTTCAACTTGCAAAGAAAAGTTAAATTAAAATTAAAAGGAAATAAAAAATTTTGCAACTGTTATGAACCACATCATGGCTGCAGGTGATCGTGTCAAGTTAAACAGCTTGTTATTAAAACACGCTTCTTTGCCAGCAAAGGTTACGTATCAGCAATAGTTGTTTGAATGTTCAAGAACCTATTTTTTATAAAGTTCTAATTTATTTGCCATTATTTATTGTTTATACATTTTTACATCTAAATATCAAATCTCCAAGATGAGCGCCACATACTGATTCTTCAAAGTATGTATGTGAAAGGCTTCAGTGTATTGTGCTCTTTACTCCCGTGATAAATTTAAGTGACATGTAGAGATGCTTTGAACCACTTGGGCAGGACACAGAAGTTAATATAGTGTCTTGCATGAACATGAAACCGACATTGAAAAGCTCTTATGTCAGTCATTAAAAGGGAAAATTGAAGATATTTTATTTCTTTCTATAATGAAAGAAGGTAGAAAAAAAAGAAAAATCTAATTTTGATCTCACTTATGTTGTAAGTCTATTGATTTCTGTCAAATTAGTCTTGCTTTTCACAACACATATGATCTCTGGTCCAATGTTCCTTTCTGTACTCTACTAATTGGAAGTTTAAATACTTTTCCATTTCCTTGGAAACTTGCAAGACATTTTCCACTTGATTCTATCTAGTTTTGACTTCAAATGTCCTCCTACTCACTTGTAACAGAGTATCTTATTATCTGTAATGGGAAAGAGGTTTGATGACTAGCAGTGTGCTTTATCTTTGAGCAATAAGCCTCAAACTGGGTTGAAAACACAGTATTTATTCAAAACCCACAAAACTGTGTGCAATGAAACTGAACTGGATTTAATGACAATATTTCAATTGCACTGACTTGCACAGTGTAGATAGAGTATAAGTGGGTGTTAGTGCATTTCAAAATTGTAAAATTAATTGACAATAATTAATAACACCATGAAAACCAAGATAAATGTAGCATGACAGATCTTGTGTGAAGGTGCGTAGAGAACAATTGTATGTTTCTGACAGTGAAAAAGGATAATGGCTGAGTGGATCCTGTAAAGTGTGTGTGTGTACACATGTGTAAGAATCCCTAGCAGTCCAGCAATAATGATGCTCCCAGAAATCTATGTCTCCCCACAAACTAGAGTGTTGAATATAAATGTCCATGTAGGAACGCATCACTATATTCATTCTTTCTCATTGCAGACCCTACTTCTCTCCCCTCTCTCTTACAGTGCAAAAATCCTTCAGTATCTCTGGCCCCTGAACATCCCAGGATCTTCTTAGCCAAGACATTTTGGACAACTTTTGAGTGTGTTCCTACTGTTTCTGTGATCCAGTCCTAGTGTTCTTATCTGGCTCACTAGTCATCTGAGCTCAACTCCTCATCAAGCTCTCCTTTACAGAAAAAAAGGCTCATCTGTAATTTTTGATAGTGATTAAAATTGGCACATCAGTTTCATAAATGTATCCAGGAAAAGGAATACAGGTATGACAGCCAAACCATAAAATCATAGAATGGTTTGTGTTGGAAGGGCACTTAAAAGATAATCTAGTTCCAGCCCCCTCCATGGGCAGGGACACCTTACACCAGATCAGGATGGTCAGAGCCCCATCCATACTCCAGGAATAGGGCATCCACAGCTTTTCTGGGCAACCTGTTCCAGTGCCTCACCATTCTCATAGTGAAGAATTTCTTCCAAATATGTAATCTGAACATGAAACACCATGTTGGATCATGGCCAGAAGAGACTATACAAGGGAAGAATTTTAGAAATAGGGGAGGTTTCTAAGTTGGCACAACAGGATTCTGTCCTAATTCACATTTAGACAAAAACTAATCACAGAAATTAGCTGTGATTAGAATTAGTAGTTGACAGTGGTTATTCCATTTTTGTTATGAAGAGAACTAATAAAAAGTAGAATGGTTCGATCTTCGGGCTTTCTAAAAGCAAGCCTTGAGTTCTGTACTACGCAGTAGGAAACAATTCCATCAGGCAGGTTACACATCTTTCACACTTCCAAGAAACCAACATTCCATTGCTGTATAGCATTGCTCTTTTCTTTCAAAATGAGGCTCACATCCACAGCAGCGACACTGCTTAGCTGTGGCACAATTATGCTGACTTGCACTCTTCCTGTTTTATTCAACAGTGGTTTTGACAGTATTCCCAATGCAGAATAGAAAACCAGGAAACTGTGACTGTGGCAGTGCTCTAGTACCTTTGTTAGTACACTCTAATCTGCTTATGTAACAAGACTTTGGTTAAATATGAGCAACCAAACATCATGCCATGAATCCTTGAAAGTTTCCCTGAAAGTACAGGTTATTGTGTTCACTTCCTTTTGTTCCTGAAGAGGTTTAGGTTAGTCTGCAAGTGAAAAATACAGGTGCACATATATATATTGTACTATATAGAGATAACCTTTATGTAAGTTATTCAGTGAGACTGAATCATGGTACTGTGCTATTCTGCATGGTTTCTTTTGCAGCTTTCATTGCCATGGTACCCAAGTGACTTCTAGTAGTACATTAAGCAATGTGCCTGTCACTCGTCAAGAGAGTTCACTTCATCTCTCCTCCTTTCCCTTGTACAGGGAATAGGAGCTTTCAGCTTTTCTTTTTAATCTTTCTGAGTGAAATATCTCAGTCACTAGACTTGACTGAGTGAATGACGATGGAACAGTTTGTAACTTGCTGTCTGTAATGAAAGCAATTAAACCAACTCTAAACTACACTTCCATTTCACACTAAATGCATCAGTTCTTCTTATCTGAGAAGACAGATGTATTTTCAGATTATGTACTAAAAAAGGTTCACAGAATGGAGATAATAAGCAGGTAAAAGTTGCAATTTTTGTATCATCAGTCAGGGTTATATATTTTTTACTTCAAAAGAATGAAAGGTTAACACATGTACAAGTCAGATAAAACTCAGTGGTGGGTTGACCCTGACTGGATGCCAGATGCCCACCAAAGATATTCTATCACTTCCCTCCTCAGCTGGAGATGGGAGGCAAAATATAAGGAAAGGCTTACATGTCAAGACAAGGACAGGGAGAAATCATTCACCAATTACCATTACAGGCAAAAGAAACTCACCTTGAGGAAAATTAATTTAATTTTTTACCAATCAAGTCAAAGTAGGATAATGAGAAATAAAATTTAAATCTTAAAACACCTTCCCTGCAGTGGCACAGGGGGACAGGTAACGGGAGTAGCGATCAGTTAATCACATGTTGTGCTGCTCCTTCCTCCTCAGGGAGAGGACTCATCACAGTCTTCCCTTACTCCAGTGTAGGTACCTTCCATGAGGTGCAGTGCGTCAGGAACAGGTTGATTAAGCATGAGTCCCCTTCATGGTCTCAAGTCCTGCCACCAAAGATGCTTCAGCGTGAGCTCCTTTTTCCCCAGGGCCACAGGTCCTGCCAGGACCCTGCTCCAGTGTGGGCTTCCCATGGGGTCACAGCTCCCTTTGGGCACCCACCTGCTCTGGCACATGGTCCTCCAGGGGCTGTAGGTGGATCTCTGCTCCACTGTGTGCCTCCATGGCCTTCAGGGGCACAGCTGCCTCACCATGAGCTGCACCATGGGCTGCAGGGCAATCTCTGCTCCAGAGCCTGGAGTACATCTTCCCCCTCCTTCTACACTGACCTTGGTGTCTGCAGGGCTGTTCCTCTCACATATTCTCACTCCTCTCTCTGCCTGCAGTTGCTCTTGTGCAGTAATCTTCCCCTCTTCTTAAATCTGTTATCCCAGAGGAGCTACCACCATTGCTGAAGGGCTCAGCATTGACCAGTGGTGGTTCTGTCTCGGAGCTGGCCGGCATTGGCTCTATCATACATGGGGGAGGCTTCTGGAAGCTTCTCACAGAATCCATCCCCGCAGCCTCCCTCCTCCCACTACCAAATAACACACAAACTATGGGAAATACTGCCATGAAGATCTGATAACTTTTTCCAGAACAGCAACTTTATTGTAATTCAATTTGCAGTTTAAATGTCTAATAAAACACTGCATAAATATCAATAATGGCTAAGTCATTAAAAATAGCATATGTTCCTCTTTGCAACAGAAATACTAATGCATTAGCAAAGCTAGAGTAATATATAAATTTCATTTTGGTGTTGGAAAGGCCTACAAGAAAGGTAATGAATAGTTATACTCTAATAAGAGTCTCCTTTCTCGTCTCTCACAGAAGGAAAGGACCACTCCTTGCTTCTTCATTTAAGCATCTTGGCATCACAAGTAATTCTCTTTAACCTCACTAGCTTTCAGATAGTTACAGAATGGAATCATCATCCCTAGACTATTACTCAAAAAAGGAAATAGATGCAAGTTCACTCCTCTGCCCTGGAACCATTCCAAAACAAATGTATCAAAAGGACTGTAAGTACAACAGGACACACCACCTTTAGCCAGGGTTCCCATCATCTTGTGACTCAGACATCAGAAGACCTGTGCTTATCTGACCTCTAGTAGAAGTATATCCCACTCCTACAGTGCTGCATGTTTTTACCCTGTAAACAGACAATGGAGACTAGAGAATTGCTACAGTATGTTGAAAGAGAACTTTTAAAAATATAAATCAGGTTGAAAAGATTCAGAATTTCAGCTTAGCATCCTTTTCTCTTTCAAAGGTGCTGAACATTTTATGTTCCTATGACTTGGTCTGCCCAATGTTTCTGAAAAATCACACAGCTGTGTCATCATTGCAAGTTATGAGTGTGGCTTCAGAATTTGTGAAAAGTTTGGGACCTACGAGAAAGTAAGAGTACCTCTTGGAGTGCCAGAACTTATAAAATAAGAATGAAGACTGAGGAAGGTTTGGGATGTAGGAAAGGCTGCAACTGAGAAAATGAGAAATGTCACCTGGAAGCTGAGAGAGATGCACAACTATCGTGGGGAAGATGGGAAATAATACTAGGAGCACTCAAACAGTAAGCACAAGATTGAAGGAAGCAGCAAAATAAAATAGAGAAAGTGTCTATGAAGGCTCTGAAATTAAAGGTAGGATGATATTAGCTTTAAGAATGAAGAAAATATTCCAGAGGGGAGCAAAAGAAGAACAGAGGGAGGGGGGTAAAAAGGTGGCTGGAAGAAAAGATTTGAAACATCAGTCTAATATCAAATAGACTAGTTGACATGAAAGGGAGAAATAAAAAAACCTTCAAATATTTTGGGAATATAGAAAAAAACATTAAGTGGAGAAGCACTGTATCTTCATAACAGAGTAGAACAAGTGAAATTAAATGATTATGCACAAGAGCAGTGGAATACATTAAAATTCCTCCCATCACAAAATATTCTGTTACTGGCAAACAATTTTCTTACAATAAAAATGTGAGATATTATCAACAACATATTTCTCAAATGCAAAGACTGCACATAACTTTGTAATATCTGTTTTTATACTAATATGAAATAAGAATCAGCATGAGAACTGTAAAATACACGTGGTATCATTGGTACTAAACCTCCTATTTAAAACAAAATATTCTTTAACAGAAAAAAATTATTTGCAAAGAAAGGAAGATTTCTAAAACCCATTAGAGAGTGATTTTAAGAGCCATAACTAGGAGGACACAAGAAATTTCAGAAATTTGACTGCAGGTATTTCTGAACCTCCTCTAAAGACCACATAAATGAGCTGTGGATCTCTTTATACACCTTCTCCTCTTGCAGTTCAGTAGGTGAAACGAGTCTCAGAGGCTCAGGCACTTGTTAAAACCATGGTCTGGCAAGGGCTGGTGGAGAGTACAGGCAATGTACGCCTGCTTTGCAAATGACTGTACTGGGGTTAGCCCAGTTATTTTCTCAACACATCACCAAATCAGGGGAAGGTGTGCATGCCTAAAGAGTATAGGGCTGTGTGCTGTTCCAACACAAACACTGGCAAGAATTTCAATATGCGAACATAGCCAGGAATGAGGGAGCAATTTTATTTAGATGCACTAATTCTTTAACTGTACATTTACATCATTTAACTCTAAATATTCCCTTATGAAATAGCAAGTATTATGTTTAATGTGAAAGATGCCTATAGGTCATATGTTATCTCTTCAGTGCCTTACATTGTTTCCTAGTAAAGTTGTAATTATGTTATATTTGAAGTATTACAATGTATCTAAGTAAAATATCATCGAACAAAGTGCTACCAGTGAAACAGAATTGAGAAATACAAGTGGACTGAGTTTTGCTAAAGGTTATTACTGCAAAACTATTGGGTTTGGATTGGTTTTTTTTACTATGATATGTGATATTTTGCCCCTGCACTCAACTGAAATTATTAGAGGTGATTCAAAATTGGTTCTTCACTGAAACAAGTGAACAGCACTTGTAAGAGGATGTTTCAGAGATGAAAGAAAGAGGCAAAGAGCTTGAAAAGGAAATGGAATTTGCAGGGAAATATTTCAATTTCTAGGGAAGACTTAAAGTTGCAGATTTTCTGCGTTTGCTGGATTAGCATTAATTTTCACTTACGCTCTTCCTAGACCACTTACACCAGGGCAACAGCACAGAGCAGGCTGAATTGCCAAGCCACAGTTAAGTCGAGAGTTCTGCTCCCCAGCCGCGGGAGCCACTGTCGGCCGCTCTGCCGGTCCTGCCGAATTCCCAAGGGAGGTTTCGGTGGGATTCATTGTAGACCACCGCGGGCCGTGCTGTAGGAGAGCGGCGGGAGGTTGGCATTGTCCCCGCCGACACGTTCAGTGGGACATGGCCCCTCTCTGGGGCAGCACTCCCGTCCTGGGCTGCCCAGGGGGCTGCACCGTGCGGTCGCAGGTGAGGCGGTGTCACGGCCAGCTCCGCTGTGTTGAGGCGCTGCGGGCCCGGCGGCCACCGCCGTGCGGGGCAGGGGCGGCGGGGAGCCGGCGGGGGCGGCGCGGAGGGGGCACCGAGCGCCCCAGGGGAGGCGAGCAGAGCCCGCCGCCCTCCCACCTCCCGCCCCTTCCCGCCGGCCGGGGACAGCCGCGCCAGCTGACGCGCCGCAAACTTTCCTGCTCCCGCTCCGAGCTGCGCCTCGCCTCCGGCGCGGCGGGCGGCACCGGCTGCCCGTGACCCCTCGGCGCCGGGGCACGCAGGGAGCGGCCCCGCCGCGCTGCCCGCCCGCCTGGGGGACGCGGAGCTCCGAGGGGACACCCGAGTCGCGGTCCCGTGCGGCGGCGGCTGCCCGGGGGAGCAGCACCTCGGCCGCGGGACAACATGAGCCAGGCGCAGCCCTATGGCCCGCGGAAGAGCAGCTCCCCGGCGCCCGGGACCCGGCGGAACGACAGCCAGGACTACCTGCTGCTGGATGCGGAGCCCTGCGAGGAGAATGCCCTGCCGCCCTACGCCTTCTACCCCGTGTGAGTCCCGCCGGCCGGAGCCGGGGATCCCTCCCTCTCTCCCTGCGCTGGCGCGGAGCTCTGCGCTGCCTCCCGCGGGAAGGGGGGAGGTGGCGGCCGGATAGGTGGTGGTCGGCGGGGGGCCCGGCGTGGGGCTGGGGCTGAGCCCACGGCAGGGACCTATCATCTTCCCTCGCCCTCTCCGGAGGACGAGCGGGGTGTTTGTGTTTGGGAAAGGCGGAGGAGCAGCGTTGGGACCGCCGTGCCCAGCTGGCACCTGTGTCCTCTGCGAAGCCCGTGGTGCCTGCCCCGCTGTAAGGGATGCGAAGGGTGGCTTGGGTTCAGCTGTGGAGAGTGGCGTGAGAGACGTCGGTAGTACATAAACCCAGTAGATACCGTCAGTTTTAATATAATTACAGAAATTTTACCTCCTGCAATCGGTTGCTCCCACTGAGAGAGTGCACATTGCAAGCATATGCATAAACCTGTTCTCCTTTCATTACTGCATTTCATCAGTCATATAGTCTCACATAATTTCATTATGCGAGTTTTGAGGGGTGAGTTTTGCCAAGTAGTTATCATTTAAAGCAAGGTATAACAACATGTGCAATAAAGCTAAATTACATAAGCATAAATGACAAAGGTTCCACGAACTACAATTTTTAACATCCAGGTTGCTTAACGTTCAGTGTTGATAGTGTCCTTCTGGTTATGTGTGGTTAGCATGACTTCTGTAATTACCACTTGTTAATGCCTCTGAGGAGAAGCTATCCCACAGAGGGGGAAAATGGATATTAAGCAGTGTAAGATGAGTCCTAAAATCTCAGATAATTACCAGAAGATGTGTACTTTCCTTTGTACAAATTGTATTTTGTTGCTTAACTGGTAAATTTCTATTATCAGTCTTTCCTAATATTTGCTGCTTTATCTTTGAACAACTTACCAACCACTTGCCAACTGCCTGGGTATAGGCAAGGAATAAAAGCAATGAAACTGGGAACACTCACAGTGTTTGAATATTTATAAACTCAGCTAAGAACAACCAGAGTTTTCAGAATTCGCTGCTGTTATGGCTATTCCTAAGTGTCTTTGTGGATCACTAATTCACTATGCTCATGTAGCTATAACAGTATACATTATGGCACATCGGACTTAAACCTCATCTCAAAATATATGAACACACGTTTAATGAATCCTTTCAGAAGAAAAAACCTTATGATGGTTAGTTCAGAGATTGGTTCTCACCAGTAGACTTCAGCTTTGAACTAATTTGGCAATTCTGAAGTTCCTTTGCCATTTACTCATTCAGAATGGTTGTGCAGCTGTGAAAGGATAGATCTCGCATACACGTTTCAAAGCGTCTCTAAAAAAAAAAATCCACAAGTCTGTGGGGTGCTGCTGTCTTAACTTCAGGGGTATAAGGTCAGCACACTCCCAGCGTGGAGCTTGCCTCTCATCATCTCACAGTGGCCAAAAGGAAAGCCTGCATCCCAATCAAGTTGCTCTATGGAACAAGGGTAGCACTAAACACAGGAATTTATCTCCAATTATGTCATGTCAGGGCCCTAGATGACTGCTTCTGTTGTACAGGTAAGTCCAATACCCTGGAGTCCCTCACTGATAGAAGATGTTTCCGTCAGTCTTTGAGAGAATAGACAGAAGCTACCTGATATGCATAGAGGGTGTAAATTGAGAAATGTGCCCCTTCTCAAATTTATATAATCACTACTTAAAAAGGGTGCTTTAGTAGGCAGTGCTTTTTTTTGCATGCATGTTAGGTGTGGGAAGCTGTCCTTTGGGGTTTCTCTGGATATGGAAAAGAACCACTTCACATACATCCATAGACAATGCCTACATATGGCCACTGCCAGGACTTCCTTGGCTGGCAGGGATGAACGCAGTGAGTAAATAGCCTCCTCCAGGATACAGTGATTACCAAGCAATTTCTGAATTTTCCTGCCTAAATTCCACCTCCATCACATTTGAGGTACATTTTGCAGATCTGTCTTTTCAGCCAGAAGACATTAGTTTTGTTAGTGGCCTTCATAAGGCCAAACATATAATCAGATGGGCAATGTTTAGGATATAATTTTTTTTACTCTTTATCATTTACATTTAGTAATAACACTTTTATCTACTTTTTTAAAAAATCCTCAAATTACCAGTATTTCCTGATACTATTATGGTGATTAATGCAGAGTACAGCCGATGTCCAAAAAAAGCTGAGTTGTACCTCCTTTTAAACATTGCTGAGAGGGTAACATGCTTACTGGTGTAATAGTAATATGGCATGTGACTATTGCTTGAAAAGTAGTTTGATACTAAGGAATAGTTTTTTTCAAGTGGTGATTTAGTGCTAATGCTGACTGGGTGTGTTGTTTGTAGAATATATTTTTCGTATGTTGTTTTGTGACTGCTGTTAAGTGATATAGTGGCTGGATAATAATAAAAATCCAAACCATTTATAACCATTTCTGGTGGTTTTAGCTCTTCTTTCTGGTTCTATTGTGTCCAAGGTAGCTGCTACCTTTGTTGTAAAAAAGAGTTCAAGACTGTACCTTGACCTCATCAGCTGTGCCAAGTAGGGTCACACTGTCTTGTAGCAATGGATAGAAGGTTTTTACCTTTATTTGTGGCATGGTGCAAAACAAAATTCTAATGGGATTTTGTGCTGAAAAATCTTGCTTTTCTTTTGAATTCAGAACCTTTGATAAGAAAACCACAATTTGAGCAATCTGTAGAATTCTTTTTAAGAATTTCATAATTATGTGTTATAAATTATATGCAAGAAATACTTTCTTCCTAATAGTCCTCTTCCATCTTGTCATCAAGTCTTGCCACTTATGTATCAAAAAACATATTGCAACCTATATGTCAGAAGATTGACTCCTGAAATGCAAAAATGTGGATATGTTGGTTTTTTCCCCCTTGTGCAAGTATTTCATTGGCAAAGAGCCCCATTTTAAGTTTTAAAATAGAATGGAAAGTACACTTTAAGGTCTAACTCCAAATCCTAGTGCTGATGTGCAATGGGATTTGAAAGTGATAGCACTTGTATGTAAACTTCCCCACTGAACAAATGTTATTGAAAAACAGATTGTTAGTGTATTAAGCTAGTGAGAAGACACTAATTCAGTCAGACATCTGCTTATATTGCTTATTTATACTTTAAAGTATTTTGTATTGTGAAAAATAAATGTTTTCTTATACATGTGAAGAGGGATAATTGTGTATTAAAATGTCAGTTGTAAAGTAAATGAGGCACACAAATTATCAGATGAAAACAGGGGAAGAAAGGTTCTGTTGTGCATAACTGTCTTGAGGCATAGATTATTCCTCAGCATTTGTGGTTTTCTGATCAAGTGTTTCTTGGCATTATCAAACCTAGTACATTTAAGACCCATTCTTTGTTAAATAATATGTTTTACGATTTCTTTTCTGCCTGCAATATAACAGTGTTTGCTATTGACAGCATATTTTTTATCTCTAGTCTCAACTGTCTTGCTTGAAATGACCTGTAAAATTATCTTCCAGAATCTTCATTAGACATAATCTCTTCAGGGAGTACTGTACAATGTGGCAGCTGTGTTTCAGATTGCCAGTCTCTTTGCTGAGATGTTATGTCTTCTGAAAATATGCTGTACTAGTTTTGTTGAGATCAAAAAGGTAAAAGAATTGATATGGAGGGGGGTCATTTCCTTTTATAGCCTAGTGTATGGAACACTTTCCTATGATTTAGGATGATTTAGGATGGATCTACATAGTAGTGGGCACTGGAAAAAAAAAAATCATGTCTGAATCTCTCATATTCTGAGTGACTGAATGTAGTCCCTGAGGTCTTGAGTAAAAGAACAACACCGTTATTTCCAAGGCCTAGAAAATGCAGCCTTTAGTTTGCTTTGCATATCCTGCCAGTATTAAGAGAATGCTTCACTTTCAACGTTAAGCATATCTTTATTTCAGTTAGGCTTTTTTCCCACATATGTTAATTTCTGGCGAAGGCTTGTGGAATTTATTGGGTTTGGTTGTTAAGCACTTTTGTGTTCACTATGTACACTCACTAATTTAACAGTGAACCTCTTTGGTCAGCTATAATATGTGAACAGTTTCCTATGCTAATACTTTATAATCAATTTTGCTTGAGCCATTGCAATATATCTGTAAGTTTATTTATACCCTAGCTCTTACATAGTTACCAAACAAATGAAAGTCACCTCCCTGTGGGACCTAATTTTATAAAACTGGAAGATTTCCATGAAAATATAATTCATTTTTTAAGTTTACGTGAGGAAGGTGGGGTAGTGATTAAGAAATGTGTGGGATGTATATGGGATACTTTTCACTGTAAATGTTAATAACAAGCATGCTCTTTGTCAAACACTCTCCCAGCAGTATTTGCCACCACAGAAGCTGAAGGTTGTAATAACTGGCTACTTGAAGAATTCCTGCCAACTATTGGTATCCCCAAATAAAGGCAACTTGGCATGGTGGGTCTGTGTCATCAAGCTGTGTTAGGTTTTCCAGCTTTGTAAACATGAACAAAAGAAAATTTTGGCAGTTAAACTGTATTCATGAAATTCTTTATAACTTGGTTTCATATTTCAAGCTGTGATGCAGTCCAGGCAATGACATAGCAAAAAGCTTCAAACTTAAAGTGCACGCAATGAGTCTTACATACATGTTTGTGCACACACTTGTGAGTGTAGCCACTCGCACACAGGGTCTACTCAATGGGAGGCTTAAAGGATTTGCGTTGATAAGCAGTATTTAAATGTAAGTTTTGTTAATTAAATGTTGGCAAAAAGCTTAATGGTAATTAAATGACATGCAGTTTTCTACAGAATGGATTAACATTTCTGTCTTGCAGTAGCATGGTTATTATTTGTTTATCACTGACAAATACGCAAGCAAGTGTACTATTTTTAGTGGAATAAGTTGTGGAGTATAATGTGAAGATGACTGAATGAAATCTGGGTTTATTTTTTATATCCATTTCTATACAACTGCAGTTTTTCATACTATTAATACAATTGTCAGCATGGCTCTATTGTACCCCTCCAGCCCAATATATTTAAATAAATATTTGTCAGTATTGGGGGTGGGGGGAAGCAGGCTTTGACACTAGGAAGGAAATGTGAGATTTACTACAAGAGTCCTGAGTAAGTGAAATATCAAGTATTGTCATTTTTAGGTGTGTTCTCAAAGCTATGTGGGAAGTGTGGATAGCTTGTTTTCTGCAAGAGTTGAATGTAGCTTCCTTTTATTTAAAAAAAAGTTACTGATCTGAACAAAATGCCAGTCTTGTAGATGTGGATTTGCTGAATGAAAACTTCATTGTGGATGAGCCACTTTTTTAATGTGGAATTGTAGTGATGAAATAAAACATGAAAAATAGTAGTAATAATAATAGTAAAAGTAAATCAAGACGAAGCAGTGCGACGCCCACCTCTTTGCTCAAACATTCCTTCAGTAGTGCTCTTAGTCATAATACTGTTATTAATTAAAACCAAAATGAACCTTGCCCACTACCAGCTCAGAATAACATGACCGAAGTTCTTTTTTGTCCTTAGAACTTGATTAAATACTGGTTTTGATGTCAGTATTTACCTTATCGAAGAGATTAAAGAACTGAGGATATTTTAAAAAATATTTAGAATCTGTGAGGCCTTACTGTGCAGGTAGAAAGAAGGATCATAAACCAAAAGATCATGGTTGATGCACAGAAAACAGAATACAGACCAGAAGGTCTGGTGCTGCTGCAGCACTAACAATTTTGCAGAATATTCAGTCCAGAGGGTTTTTATGAAACTTTGTGCTTTGTTACAAAATCATAGTCATAGAATGGTTTGAGTTGGAAGGGACCTTAAAGATCATTTAGTTCCAACCCGTCTTCCACCCACTATATCAGGTTGCACAGGGCCCAACCAGGTTGACCTCATGTACTTCCAGGGATAAGGCATCCACAACTTCTCTGGTCAGCCTGTTCCAGTGCCCTCTGAATAAAGAATTTCTTCCTAACAGCTAATCTAAAATCTTTCCTGTTTTAGTTTAAAACCATTCCCTCTTGTCCTATCTGCATGTGTAAAAAGCCATGCATGCTTGTTTTCATAAACCCCCTTTAAGTACTGGAAGGTCTCAATGAGGTCTCCCTGGAGCTGCCTCTTCTTGAGGCTCAACAACCCTAATTCTCAGTCTTTGTTCATAGCAGAGGTGCTTCGGCCTGCTGATCATTTTCATGGCCTCCTCTGGACCTGCTCTAACAGGTCCAAGTCATTCTTGTGCTGAGGACTCCAGACCTGGGTGCAGCATCTGCTGGCCATGCAAATTTTGAAAAAAACAGTGGATCTCTTACAAGCGGCACCTCATATTCTTTTGATTTAAGTCCTGGTCTATTGACGGTCCTGGAGTTATGCTAGATGGCCCAGGCTTTCAGCAGGTTCAAATTACAAACTGATTCAGTTGTAAGTGACCCCCAGCAGCAGCAGCCCCTCCTGACCTTGTGCACAGATAGGTGTTGTAACAGATCTGCGCTCGACCCAGTGTGGTATGCCAATAGATGTGCACATGACAGGTTGAAGTCCCAGAGCTGCACAGAGGACCTCATATATTTCCAATCAGGGCAAACTGCTATACAGTTGAATTGTTATTTTGAAGAGAGAGAATCTTGATTTCCCCATAACACATAGGGACCCACCACATGCAAGAAGACAGTGTCTGACTTGGACCTGCACAGTAACTAGCCTGAGACCAAGGAGTCATTGGAAAGGCTTGGCAACCACAACTGTCTTGTTTTCTCCTCAAACATATTTTTAAGCTGATCATCTTAACTAGCAAATAGGTATGTGCCTAGCAGACTGAAGCGGTGGACTGCTGAGCTGGTCTGTTGCCTCCTGTTGTCTGCTGTCAACACTGGTGTTAGTTCAGATGGGCACTTGGTTGTGATGATTTTCCTCCTGGCCCAGTCTGGGTTTATCCTGTTGCACTTCTGATTTACATTTTCTTTCTCTTCAGTAAGATATTTGACTGTGGTCTACATGTTTCGGCTTTTCTAGTCATGATTTTTCTCCCCTTATTTAGAATGGATAGCCAAGTCATACTGGTAAACTTTGTTAGTCCTACTCTATGTGTACATGTCTTAGGCCTGCCAAGTGCTAATAACCCAATAGTTGGAGCTTTTTTCACACAGTCCAGCTGTCAGCTTTCCAGCTGCTGCGTGTTTGGCAGCAAAGAGCAGTTCTTACAACAGCAATGCTTTAAATCATGAATTGTGTCAGCCAAACACCTCTACAGCACCTGGCACATCACAGGAGAACTTAACATCAGTACCACCAGCGTGAATCTAGGAAATAGTTTTAACTGAAGTGCAGCTTGTGGGAGGATACTTTGGAAACTGGCATCATGAAACTTGGAAGGTCAGTGCCATTGAGGCACGAGCTGTGAATGTCACAATTAGCATTTCTGTGCTAATTGTGGTGTGAGAAAGTGCCTTCCCTTCCCTATGTGCCCATGCCCTAGTGACATGTAGCAGAAGCCCACTTACGAGTGAGGGCTTGTGTCAGGGACAGTGTCTGATATGTCTGATCACTTAGCAGTGGGCTCCTGCATCTGTCCCACATGGAACAGCAGAGCTTCAGAGAGAAATACGTTTTAACTTGCAAGTCCCACCACACAGATAGCTTAGTGCCATGGATAATCCAGGTCTTAGTTAAAAAAATGTTTAGTTTTTTTTCTAAGCATTTGCAGTATGTGCCAATGTTTGCAGTCATGAGTTTCTAACCATATTTAGTGATTTATTTGAGATCAGAACCATTGTGTTGATGATTTTTTTTTTCTTGGTAATTCTTTCAGAAAACATAGTAAACTTCTATAAGTTTACTAGCTAACTGTTTTTCAAGACTGAAGACTATATACCAAATTTCCCTCTGTTTTGCAATGCAATTTTTGATTTTCTATACTAGTTTAATTCCACTCTGTTAATTTTTCGTTTTATGCTTTACCTCCTTAAGCAAATCTAAAATTACTTTCGATTTTCAAGTGTTTTAAAATTTTTCCTAATGAAATATCACATGTACTAGACATTTCTAATTTACTATCTGCACTTGCTAAGTTTTTTGGGTTATACATGAGTTGAAAATATGTTTCTTTTGTTTTTTTTTCTTTCTGGATTTATTAATTTGTAGTTAATTCGAGTAGAACTACAATGATGCAAGTATATTAAGTACAGAAAGATTTTGAAATGGTAATTGAAAGGTTAAGAGCTTTATTGGGAGACACGAAGGAGAGGAGTTTTTAAAAGTTAATATGAATATATATTATACTAGTGGTGCTTATTCAAAGAGAAATCCTGTGCTCTGGGAACTCTCAAGCCCTGAAGGATGAATCTGTATGCTCATGGATCTGCTTGCACCCTGTCCACTGCCTGTATTTTGCTTTCCTCTGTCCTGTAGGAGCACATAGATTAGGGTGGTCGCTCAGAGGATTCAGGCTATCCATAGGATCATCTTGCTCCACTGGTGAGTGAATTACCTAATTAGCTTGACAAATCAGATGCAAAGGACAGGCTAGGGGAAGGCAGCAGTGACTCTTCCTCTCCTTAGATCCTCTATTCCTCTCCCGTTAAGAACAGGTTTCCTATTGATTTCTCAATAGTTTTTGAAGACTGCTACTCTTGTACTTTTCTCAAGTGAGTGTTTGAATCCTACTTTTCCCCATGCAATACACGATTTTGTTTTCCTCTCTCTCCTTAAGTGTAGAAATCTGAGCTAAAAAATGCAACCAAAGAGCAGTAGTGCTTACAAAACTTAACTAATATGACTTATTTTCAAGTAGTGGGCATGGATGAAACTTTTCAAGGATACTAGGTGCTTTGTATGGCTTTATGTTGCTGTTCTCACATCAGGATCTTAAAAATTAAAACACAACATCAAAATCTCTAGAAATCTTGGGCTGTAATCTGTATAACTGTTCAAGTCCCTTGGATGTTGGTGAGGCTGAGAGTTTCTAACAGCCTCTTGCTCCACTTAGCCAGGGAAGGCTAAGGAGTTACAGCAACATGGCAGATACGGTGGAGTAAGAATAGCAGTATCTTGAACTGACATCTAAGCAACAAATAAAACTACTAAAAATTAGGAGGGGAGGGGGACTTATGTTTCTGAAGATACAGTCTGTATTATTTGAAAGATTTTGTAGGGCACTGCTAACAAAAAAACCAGCAATAGCAGTATCTCCAGAAGGTCTGCAGAATGAATGCTGCCCATGGTACAAAGCTATAGAAGTTAATGTTCTCCATGTTTCTTCAGAAAGGAATTTTAGAGGTTTAAATCATTTAGCTCATCTGATGTGAGCGCATAGGTTGGTAAACAGCAAATGATGTGATAGCGAAATTTCATCACTGCTTTGTATAATAAAATACAATACCTAACAAGTTGACATATAAAATATACACTGGGATTTCTTACCTCACAACCCCTTCCACCCCAGAATTAACATCAGCATTTAATGCCTAACAGGAAGAAAAACTTAAAAAAATAATCTAGGCAGGGATTTACAGAGACAGCAAGGCTAATGCCTCTTGTCCTACAAAGCTGTCTGAGGATCTTTCATGACCCCATAGGTTTCTATGTTACTGATTTTACATCAAATCTAACAAACAGCAAAAATTACACTAGTTATCAGTGAGAACACTAATAATACCTTAAAGGGAAGGAATTTCCTTTGTGGATTGTCTGGTTTCATGCAGGATTTGTGACATGACTCCATGGATGAATGAAGAAGATGCTGCTGGCAGCACTGCTGGGTGTGTGTGTGCACCTTTTTCAACCTCTGTCCATGACAAGTGTTCTTACTCCCTGCATACAGGTATTGATATCTCCAGAGGGTCAGAAAAGGCGTGGAGGTGCACATCAAGAAGGAGGGGAAATACAGACACTCACTGCAGGAGGTTCAGGAGGTTATGGTGAAATTCCTGTCTGTATTTCCTTTTCATTGAAACTTGAGTGGTGGGTAGGAGGGATGGTGCATGTCCAGGTTTCACCCCAAGGACAGCATGCATGCATGTGTGCAGGAAGATACAGGAACTTAGGAGCACTTCTGTTATTGATGATGTATGCTCCTGATTGCTTCATATTCCTAAGTTCACCAGTTCCTGATTTCGTGAGTTTGAACTTCTAGATCAGGTTCTGGGTATTCCATATTGTGGATAAAGCATACTAGGATTGATAGAAACTCCACATCCACCCATGGTTTGTTTTCAAATCCTTTATATTTTAATAAAAATGTCAGGAACTTTACAATTTTCTTTTCCTTTTGATTTAGTCACAGTATTTGGGGTTGGAAAGTGAAATCTTGCTGGTGCTTACCTTTATCTCAGAAGTGGTCTTCAGACTTTTAGTTAAAGATTGCTGCTCATGAGGCAGGAGTGGCAGCAAACGTAAGAGATGCCAAGAGGTTCGTCTGAAAAAAAACATCCAGCCTGACCTTGTGGTCTGGGCTTCTTCTCTATTACACGAAAGGGACAAGCCCTGAAGGGGCTTGGGAGATCCATCAGATCTCTTTCAGGACTAGGTGAATCATACAGGTGAATAAAATATTGTGGAAGGAGTGTTGATGAATGGCAAATCTATATCGCTCAACATCCAGATGCTCTGGTGCTAACTTCAGTGGAATTCATGTTCCTATGCCTGTGGAGAATGCTATCCTCAGTCTTCATATCCCTGAATGTATATTTTGTCCTATCTTTCACTGTTTCTGTTGTAGTGTAACTCAATGATTGATAAGTTATATAAGGAAGATGATCTATTTAAGGACTATGAAAATGAGAAATATACAGTGAAAATCAGCATGTATTTATTTGATCAAGGCTAAATTCTGACAGACGTGTATTTATAGATGGATTTTCTGACCTTTGACTACTGAACTACACAACATTTGGACTTATATTTTTTTTGAGAGAAGAGAGTTAAGAGGAATACTTTGTGTTAATCATGAAATCTTCTGTACTGCATTAGCAAGCAAAGGCAGGAAGAAGAATGTGATATAAATGTAGACCTGAATGGCTTTATCATTTGACAAAAGTAATTTTATTTCTAATTTAAATTCAAATTTGAGACAAACAATGCATAGTTTTCCATTTTTACTAAAAACTTTACTTACAATTTGCAAAAGTATTGGATCTGATTTTTTGGAAAGAAATAAATCATAATGGTAGATTCCATAAGCATCACAAAATATTTTGTAAACTTTTGAATATTCTTTCCTGATTTTCCAGTTGGTTGTGAACAATAAAGTAATATCATTAATGGTGATGAAATTTTGTGTCAAAATAGAATTTCCTACAATTAAGGCTGTTTCCTAATATTCTGTGATGTCGGATTGCATTCTCCCATCTTGAGTTCTATACACGGCTTGTTGACATCATCTTTCATTAATTTAATGTTTCTGCAGTCTGCATGCAGGCTAGTACAAGTTGAAGTTGAGAATGTACCTCAGCTGTAAGCAAGATTTTGCTCTACAATTATTTAAAATTTTAAAACATTAATTGCATAAAATTTGCATTAAGTTTGCATAGAAAATAGGAACATTTTCTGTTCAGGAATAAAGATTTTTAAATCTTAATTTTCAATGTCTTGGTGACCTGTCTGTTCATACAAAATTATTTTCTTCCATTAATAAATTATTTACATATTTACAGATTTCTGTTTTTTTCAAAGTGGCTAGTGACTGTCTGTGGAGTTTAAGAAAGGATCCTACCCACTACTAATCAGAGGGGTAGCATAATGCTTTTTCCTCAGGCCTGAAAGACAGCAAAGATAAGAGTCACATTTAGAGACATGAGGGCTGTTTTGGGAAATCAGAATTACATGACAGATGCAGCCGCAAAGTGTCTTTTCTGAGTGAGATGTAATTTCTGAATAATTTCTATATCTGGAATAGTTCTTTTGAATCTATCAGTATTATACTGGAAGAGGGCAAATGTTTCCCCAAATATGAATTTCCAACCAGACAGCCCCTGGGCAGTGGTACAGTACAGCTGACTGCTCTTTATGGTAAGAAGTATGGAACAAGATTTGTAGTGCTGAATGTTGCCAGAAAATTCAAGTGCGCCCATCTTTGGAAGCTCACATCCAGACACAGAAGGAGTTCTGCTGCTTGTAAGGGGTGTGGGATGATTCTTTCGGTGTGTAATGCAAGTCTGGGATCCTGCCTCTGTATCTGCTGGGGTTGTAGTGCTCTGCTGTGTGATGACAGCAAGTGGTCAAGATCATTGAAACCTTATCATCACATTATACGCCTGTTTGTACTAGGTAAACGTATTTTTTTGTAATGCTCATTGGACCTTTTCTCATGTTGCTGTACTTAAAACATTTTTCCTGAACACAGACAATGGCTCATTAGTGGAATGTACTCACAAGTATCACTGTCTTGCCTGAAGATTGGATCACCTTACCTTTTGCTCTGCTTGGTAATCCCTGAGCCCAAGACTGAGATAGATGGTAGAAAAAAAACAAGAAAGCATCTATTGCTGTTCTGTATTCTTGAAAATACCAGTTCTAAGTTCTGAGATGTAAGAGGTAGTAAATATCAAATTATGACTGCTTAATACTTACAAAAAAAAAGGCAGGGTGCTAAAAATGCTTTAACTAGAAGGGATGTTTAAAATGAATTTAGAAAGTTAGGGACCTACAAAATAAGAATGCTGGTTTTTCCACCTGTCTCCCAGTCATCAAGCAACAGTTTACTAAAAATTCAAGGTAATTTCCAGAAAAAGCAAAGCCATGTGAAGCTGCTGCTGTATATTCTTATGCACTGGAGCTGGATGTCACAGAGTGGGGGAGAGAGGCAGTGAAACTAATTTCATGACACATTTCATATGCAGCATCTAGAGAAATGATATGTTGACTAGACTAACTGTATATCCCAGAATATTACTGCTGCATGAGAGCATGATTCTCTGTTCTTCACACTTCTGCACTTACTGCTGCTCCAGAGAGTACACAATATCACACTTACAAGAGGATCATGAGGAAAAAAAACAACTTCTAAGTAAACAAAAATTTTAAGTAAAACTCTGAAAGTGCATGTTTTGTCTTCCCCCCCCCTTCTATTACCTTATAGGCTTGGCAAAGCAGAACAATTTCATTTTTCTGATAGAGAATATATATGTGAAGGCTGTGTTCCCATTTCCCAACTCCTATGTAAAAATGAAAACTGATTAAGTTTGAATTTCAGCTCACGTAAAATGTTATTGGTTTTGTATCTGTTTTCATGGTTAAAAAAATTAGTATTTAATTTTTTTTTTCCAAATAAGTCTTGACAGTGTTGTTCTCAGAAGTATTCACCTTCTACTTTTTGATCAAAATTGTTTCATTATGTCTGAAGTAAGAATGTTTACATTTGGCTTGTTGAAGCCACCATAAATCATACATGAGTCAATTCAATGTTAACTGCTTTTGAATTCCCCCTCGGATGTTGTATAGAGGACAGTCTCAGCTCTCAGCTGAACTCTTTCCCTCAATGTGTACGTGACTCGACTCCCTTGGCAGTCAGCAGTATTCAAGGTGTATCTGCTTGTTTGTTTTCGGCTGATGATGTTCTCTCAAGAGACCAGCTCAGGCAAAGCAGTTGTGACCAAAACTACAATTCTGTCTCCTTTCAGTAGGAAAATATAGCTAATTGTACTGTGGAGCTGATGCAAAGGGGTACGTTTCATTTGGAGTTACAAAACAACCATATGAATGCTTTCTTCTCTACCCCATGAAATTTTTAGATTCAAGTAACAGAGCTTCCCCTTCTCTGCTTCATTTTAATGTGTTTGATTAAAATCTGACAAGTGAAGTTAGACAGTTAGACAAGCAAGAAGGATTCCACATGAAAGTTTTTGATGTTCAGAACCTGTATTCACCACCAAATAAATGAAAAGGCCACTTTGATTATATTTTTTTTCCTGGTTTAGTGTATTTCTCCAGCAGAAAAGTTTCCTTCCATCCCAAAGAACTACTATTGGATGGCTCTTAACTCTGCTAGTGTACATACAATTTTATGCTAAAAAATGCTCTGCATTGTTATTCTGCTTTGGTTCACTGAATTCTCTGGATGTTAGAATCATCATTCTTTATCACTTAACACTATGTAACTAAAAAGGTTTTAATTAAATTATAGTTCTTCTCTGGAGTATGTTGGAAAACTGTATAATTTGCTAGTAAGTAGAACTATGTGAAAATTGGTTTTGGTTGGTATTTACCTTGCATTTGAATGTCAGTGCTCCTAAATCTGTGCTTATGTGTCAGTTTGAATAAATACCCCTTAGGAAGATTTCTCATGTCTATATTTCACCATAGGGAATTATTTAGTGGTAAGGTACATTTGTGGGGTGTCAAAGACCAAGTTGCAAGACCTGTTTCAACTCAGGAAGAACAGAAATATCTATCTACAACTGCTACCTGCCAGAAAAATATCAGCAAGTCAGAACCATTCTTCTGCCTGTTTCTTATGTTTTTTTTTCTTGAAGATAAGGGTCTCAAGGTTTTCTCTGTATATTCTGAAACTTTATTTTTCCCCTGTGAAAGTAAACCCCTTGATTTCATTTTAGCTATAATAACAGTCTTAGTCAAGTAATTGTAAAAGACTCTCTGTGTTCTATTATTATTACCTAACTGGAGAGCAACAACAGCTAATGATATTGTCACATATGCTAACTAGCTCATGGATTTCTGCTATTCTGTGGGATCAGAGGTAACAGGGTGGTCAGTGGAGGCCAGGACTTTATAATCTCTGTTGAGTGGTGGGGGGCAGAGAAGATTCTTTAAATTTTACAAATGTCACAGGAAAATATTCTGCAATTATGAAGTAGCAGTAACTGTTAAAGGTCTCATTTTATGTCTCTGATCTATCAAATCAGATCATATCTCTCTTTTACATTGTACCATGTAATGGAATCACCATTACATGTCAGGTCTGAGAAAGGCAAATGATCTTTTCCCAATGGAATTGCGTGAGTGACTTGCCACCAATTCTGTTTTCACTAAAAGTGTCACTGAGGTCATGATACCAAGTACTTTATTTGTGCATAACAGGGAACAATAAACATAATTGTTTCTTTATTCTTATAAAGGAATTAATTTTTAATAACAGTAATTATAAGTATTAGAAGTAAACCAAAGTAATTCCTTTTTTTAGATTGTTTTGCCTTTTATGTATGCACACATTGAAATGCTAACCTCTTCTACAGGAACTCTTCTTTATCCTGAAGTAATATTGCACCAATTTATTTGAAATTCGTGTGTGTGTATGTAGAAAGTATATTTTTTTTCAACCCACTTTGCAACAGATAGTGCAGAAATAACTCCACTCCCTTCTTTTTTCATGGAATTTTTAACTCTTCTTAGTTTTTTTCTGAGTCACAGCATTTATATTCTTTTTGTTGAATACTGCTTTGTTTTTAAGCAGTTTTAAGGTAAATTTTATCATATTGCATGGATTCTCCCATTTACTTAGCAATACATCATCACATTTACATAATGAAAATGACTTTTTTCTAACACAGATGCAGGAAGAGTATATATAGGCACATTTCATTATTTTCCCCACAAACAGAGGAGGAAAAAAAATGATCTCTTGTACATGAATGGTGTTTATTGTGCAAATCTTTATTTTATCTAAAAAGGAAAAATTTGTTTAAATCTAGAGTTCTCTTTGAAGTTGTTAAAAAACAGAGTTGGTAGTTAGCGCCGGCATTTCATCATTGGTTGAGTTACAAATGCAGTTTTTCAATGAAATTTTAATTTTGTAGAAATACGTGGTTAGACCAAGATTCATATTAGATGATGGATACATTTCATTGTGCTACAGAGTATAATGAATGAACAAATGGATACACGTTAAGTTCTTGAATCAGTCAAATAGGACTGCTAGAATAATCTTACCCATTACCTTTTTTCAGTCGTATTTGATGTATTATTGTATATCTGTGTTACGGGAAACATAATTATCTCTAGGTTAATTACTATCTTGAGTATAGTTATACTCTCTTCTGCTTTTTTTGCAAAGCAGAGACAACATACTGTTCATTCTTCCTCAGGTGCTGAGCAGAAAATGTACATGCTGCTTCTGCAGAAGGGAGTTCTCTGTCGCTAGACCTTAATCATTCATCCAATTCCAATAGATTTTCCTGTTGCTCTTTTCAGACCTTTAAAAGACCTTTAGTGCTTTTTCCTGTACTCTGAGTAGTCCTGAGGTAGTCAGTTGTCATTTTCCTAATCGGTTGTTTACATGGCTTTCATTTCATATCCAGTCCCTTTTATCCACAATTACATCCACTCATAACTTGCCATATTATTCTAGTTCTCCTTCAGTCATGAGGCATGTATTCAGCATTGATGGTCTATGATGTTAATATCCATATTTTTCTCCCATCCTTATTTTATTGGTACTTTTCTTCAGTTCAGAGCCCTCACCCATGACAGGTAGAGATAAGTGAGAGATACACAAAGAAGAATAACTTGAAAGATATATTTATAAAAAAGAATGTGATCTGAAATTAAAAAAAAAAAGACTGAATAATATTTCAGCATGAAAAGCTCTGAATTTGGGGACTACACCTAGGAATTGATGTTATTTGATAAGATCTTAGGGTTGTTATATTTCATATCTGCAGTTCTCAGTTTCTCAGATTTCAGCTACATTTTGTGTTAATAGTCAGATTCTCAAGAAATAAATAGAGACTGAATAGATCTGAGGATAAAAGAAATACTCAGTTTTTGGCTACAACCCGGAAGCTGACAAATCTGATTAAAGCATAATTTATTCTTTTGTTGGAGTGCTAGTTCAGTGGTGACTGGAAGGCATGTTGATCCGCAATACACCTGTTACAGGCTCACTGGTTTTTGTTGTACAATATAGGGTTTGTGGATAAACCATGTAGGTGTATTTCCTCTCATTCAATTAAACATTTTTTCATTTTTTTTCCCACTCTTTCCTATCTTCACTTCCACTGCATTTGAAAATAGATGGTATTAAATGGAATTTAAGGAGATTACACTTTGTCATTAAATGGTCAAGGCAGTGAGAGATTAGCAGAGCTCTTGTCAACACCAGGACAAGCTTGTCCTGTTAATATAATTTCATGTTCCTCCTCATCTGCTGAAGAGTTCTGTGAGTAGATGGTGGCTGGACCTTACATGGTATGAGTTGTGTAAAGGCAGTCAGGAGTTTCTTCTCCTTCCCCATCACATGGCATCACTGAGGGGCCTTGCAGCTTCTGAGCTCAGGAAATGCATGGCACTGATGGCAGAATACCCTTCAACAGAGAGGGACAGGGAGAAGATAAGAGCACGTCTCATAAAAAAAGTGGCCAAGGTAGCCAGCCTTGTGGGATGTAGAATAAGGTATTTTCCACCTTTTACATACAGAACTCTTTTATTTGGGTAAGTTTTTGAACCAGGAATGCATGAAAGAATTGTTGTTAGTAGTTTAAAAATGAGTGGACTACAAGGCACTTGATAACTATTAGTTTGTTTTGACAAATGTGATTCTACGAACTTAAGTCAGTTCTGTAAGCTTTCGAATTCATTTGTACAGAAAAGGTGTAGGGAGCAGTGTAAGTAATATGAAAATGTAAATTATTTAAGCGTACCAATAAATGTGTATTCAACCTTAAGACCCCTCCAATTCAGAAAGCACTCGACCTTGTGATTGTCTTAATGTTTTTAATGGAACTAAGGTGAAAAGAACAGTTTCTTTTATGAACTTAGAATTCAATAACAGTAAAGGAAAGGGAAAGAACCCATTCTGATATATTACTACTCTCATGCTTCTACAAAAATATTTTTTCTAGTTTCAGATGTGTAGTCTATTCATTATACAAACCTTAAACAAAAATATAGCTTTAAATATATTAAAACAATTCATTTAATTTTCCTACTGTGTATATTATATCACATTCCTGAACATGATTCCAGAATTGGCAGTAAAGTTGTTGAAGTATCTGCTTCAGCTGTTCTTATAGATGGCAGTGGAAATGGGAACACGAGCGCTGTAATGATATAGTTCTCCCGAAGTAGCCTTGAAACTTGTGTTTTATAGAGAAGTAAGTTTCATCTTAACTTAACCATCCCACATCTCTGCAGTTTGTTTATTGCAGGTAAACTGGATTTGACTGGGTATTGCTGTATTTATGCAACACTTCATTTTTAGTTATAAAAATTGTGATATTTTTTCTGCACTTCTCCAGATATTTAGTAGTTGACTTTTTATTTTGCAGGCTGTGTGAATTCTCGATTACCTAGATGACTTACAATCTTACTGATTAAACTGCCTTTTGTGTGTGTGTTGTGAGGGATGTTGTGTTTTGATTTGAGAACCTTAACAATTTGCATTTTTAGTAGTTAAGTATGACTGGATGATTTCTAATTTGCAAAACTACAAAAAAATAACTTAGTGTTATCCACTTTCTTTGATGAGACTTCAGGCCTCTTTATGGTTATCTTTAGAGTTCCTGTCAATTTATAGAAACAATTCTGTAGGATAATGGTACAGGCAATGTCATAAATGCAATAAAAGTGAGTGGCAGGTAAATACTGTGGTCATAATGGGACATTTATTCATGTCAGCATAACAGGGAAAAGATCAGCAGTCTTGTAACAGTTTACACCATCTGAAGATTACCCCTATTTATGGCATTTATGGCTCCATTCCCTGTGGGAAGAGAGTAGAGTTTGACAAGGTTTATATAAATGGACAACATCGAGAAACATTTTATTTTAAGACCAACTTATTATGAAATTTAAAAACTTATTTTTTCATACATGCAAAGCCCTCCAATTAGTAGATTTATTTTAAAATTATGAAGATTAGTCTTTCTGATTATGGATGTTCATTTTGTAACACCACTTCTAGAATGAGTAACTTACTGTATGGGCAATTATAACTACTGCAGAAATAAATGTCCTCAGTTTTTTGTATCTGACATCGGATTTACAAGATTTCTGATTCTGTGACTTTTGAACAAATTTCTTAAGCTTCAAGGTTTGATAAAGTTGCCTGTGTATGATTGTGGCAGTATGTTTGTTTGTGCATATGGTCAAAATTTTATCCTGAATCTAAAAGTTGTAATTACTAGTCTGTCAGCAACTCACTACTCACTTAGCTATATTTTTTTCAATTACAAGTGTTCAAGTGTGAACAACACTGAAATATTTTGAAGTTACATCTCAAGATATACAGTACACGTACAAGCTGGGAGCTTTCATTAGGGATTTCTATACTGTGAGTTGATGTGATATTGATTTTGGGGGTTTCTGAACCAGATAGAGGCCATTATTTGATTTTCTTCAATATGTGAAGTTTTTCAACTCAGGGCAGATGTATATTCTTTGACAGCCTTGTCTTAGAGTGAGCTTAGTGAAACATTTATAGTTGCTTTTCATATCCTTTGCTAATTGTAACTTTACACAAACTTTGGTTTACCTACTCCATCCATATGTATTTGGACAGTATCTTTGTATTGAATCAAATAGCTTCCTCCTTATTCCATCATCCCTATGCTTCCTTTTTACACTTGTACTCACTCAGGACATTGTTATTCATCCATGCTGGCCTCCTACAATGCTTGTTTGACTTTTGGTATACCATGAAGGGCTGTTTTCATGCTTTTGAGGAAGGTGTCCTGAAGACAAAGTTCTCCTTGACTTTTTGCCCTTCTACAGGATGCTGCCGAGCAGGTCTCTGAACATTTGCTCTCCTGAAGTTCGAGGTTAATTCCAATATCTATCTTGCTGCCTTCTTTCACGATTTGGAACAGCACAACCTCACCATCCCTTCTGACAAGGCTGTTGTTGACATGTTAACATATCTTTAACCAATTTTTTCTTTGTGAGTAACAAGTTGGAAAGTTCCCATGCGTGCTTTTTGCCTAATCCATCTACAGTTTCTCAAGCAATTCCCTTCACAGTTTAGGAATTAGGAGTGTTGCTGGATCTGTTCACTGTTTTTTGTTTTCATGCAGCCACCCTGTTTTCAACAGTAAAAGAGTTTACTGAACTGAGCACAATGGTTGTAGTTGTGGGCTACTAGCAGCCAACTGGCACTAATGACCTGAAACATTCATTTTAACCTATGTAGATGTAGCTGAGGATTAGCCTCACAGGCCTGCTGTACAGGTAGTTGGCTAAAATTGTGAAATACTCTGCACCAGCTAGTACCAATTAAAAGAACATATTTCTTTGTTCTGTAAAAGACTTTCTTTAGCTCTAAAATGGGGAAAGATACAGAACAAATGATAGAGAAATCTGTGCGTCTGCATGTGTTCCCCCAAACACTCAGCCAGTCCTGACCTGGGGAAATTGTAAATGGAGAGTTTGTTGATAGTAAGAGACAAGTGGTCTGTCTTATCCCCCCCATACCTCTGTTGCTATACTGGTTTTCCTTGCTCCAAAAGTTTCCCATTGGACTTTAGTTTGCTCCATGCTGATTCTAGAAGGAAAGCCTGAAAGAATAGCTGTTGATCTTTTAGTCTGTCTAAACTGGTCCATGCACATTTGCAAAGCCCTGCACCTGACATATGCACTTACAGGATCACAGTGTACTTTCCCAACTTCCATCCTCCCCACCCCTCTCCTGCCTCCATTTGGCATTACAGGAAAGCAGCTCTTATATGCAGTTTGGAGGGAGCCATAACTGCAGTTTTCTTAATGCTTAGTTTTGACTTAGTCTTAATAAATAAATCTTCTGTGACAGTTTAATTTAACTGCATATTATAGCCACAATGTAACCATTGAAAAGAATCTTCTCTGACAATACATTGAAAGGTAGTGTATTTATAGTTGTACAATAGAGGTTTAAATGTGTTCTTAAATCTCTCTAATAAAAATGTGTTGCAGTAAAAAAAAAAGAGAAATTGGCCAGAGGAACACTTACAAATTTATTCTATAATAGTATTTCATTGAAAAGTTACTCTGAGAGTTCTTGGTAGAATTTATGAGTTTTTTAAATTTTATGCATATGCTTTCACTGCGATGTGCAATCTAGTGGATGTTTTACTTCCATTAACTCCTCTATAAAATACTCTTTAAACAGTACCCCTCTACTATAAGAAGTGTATTGAAACTAATTATGAAGTTTTGCATTTGTAGTGCTGAAATTTAAATCTCTATATTGATGTAGTTCTGCAGTGAGTGACGTCTCATTCTGGATGGAGATGCTGTGGCTTGTACTGAATTGGAGCTCATAAGCCAAGTCAGAGCTGGCTCTTGCAGGGTCACCATCTCAGCATCAGTCAACATTGCTGCAAACATGTAGTAGCTGTGTACTGCAGGATGTGGCTTTACTGTACCATGTTTAATTCAGTGCTGCAGTCAGTTGTTTTTCATGTATCCCAGAGTGCTGGGACATTGCAAGGAGTCCCGCAGACTCAATAACTCCAGTTTCTTCCCGATATGGTAGCTCTAGGCTGGCTTTGTGTAGTGTGAGTTCTGTGTATCTGCAGCACACTCCCACTGTGCATATTGTCACAGCTTCTTCATTACCTTCATAATTTTACAGTTTGCAGAAAATGAAAATTACTTCTGTTCAAAGGATCATGGAATGAGATTTCCTGCAGAATTAAGTAGCAGCCAGATAATGACTGAAAGAGGTATCCTCCACAGCTTAAGATGTATATATGTTCATAAATATTTCTTTCTGCTGTGAAAAAGTTTCTTATGAGAATTTTTGTTGTTAAACACAGATTGTTTTCTTCCTGTTGTGTGTAATATGTACATTCCTCTTGTTAAAAACAGGTAAACCAGAAAACATTCTGAAAGGAGATGTGGAGACAGGACATAGCTAAAGTCTGCAAATAATTACAGAAGCAAGGCTCAAATGCCTAAAGTTTAGTTGGTCCTGGAGGATAGAAAAACTTGCTAGATGAATAACAGTGTCTTAGAAAGCCCCTCACATTTTATGAGTAGTATCTCCAACATGAGAAGCCACCTAAAACCCTGTAGAAGAGATTTGCAAATACTTTATAAATAAATTTTGATTCAATTTTTAAAGTTTTCTTTAATTTCAAAATCAGTTTTTTTAGTTTACAATTTTCATAGATATGATTGACTATGTGAGAACTCTGGTTTCAACAGATAAGTATAAAGAGCTCCCATCAGAAAATTGTTCAATATTCCTCTTTTCGTATAAGTAACTTCTATTACGTGAGGCTGGATTTGAATTTGTATGTCCATTGTTTCTTTGTAACATAAGAATGAGCAACAGTCCAATAAAGTGTGAGAATGATAATGTTAAGATTTTTTTCCTCCTTCAGTATATTCACACCTGAAAAGTGAATGCAGGTTTCTTGAACCTCAAAATCATTACACCATCAGCACCAATGAGATTCTGTGGTGACAGGATACAAGGAGTTATACTCCTGTATAACAAATTCAGATCCACTCTATGCTGTTAAAAATGTGGGAAAGATCCTTGCTTAAATAAAAATGTCGTACTAAATTGAACTTCAAGAATTTAACTTCAAAATTTTTAGTAGTCTCTTGCTCTGCATTCATAAGAAATTACTTTGCATTCTCATTTTAATTTCATGGATACTATCAGCATATATGACCTAATATTTTTGGCTGTCTACAAAATTAGGTATTTCATAATGCATTATATAAATAACTTACTGTTCCCACAGACAACCTGTACATGAATACATATGCACAGATATTCACACGTGGATGTCAGCTTGGCCTGAACTTGCTGTTAGCTCGTAAATGCCATTGGTATGGTGCAGCATTTGGGTTATGCACTCAGCTGGAAGGCAGATGACTCAGACTGAACTTGTGGGTTAGCTGTGGTTACTCAGCTTTGCAGTTGGTGGGTGTTCACATCAGACCAGCTTAGAAAGTCAGCAGGGCGAACGCTTGCCTGCAGACAGAGGTTATACAGATGTCAGAGTGTCATTTTTTATGTCCAGTAGTGTATCTGCCCAGGAACTTTGATGTGGCTTTTTCTACTGCATGAAGAAAGGGAGAATCTGCAGTGATTACAGGTCTATGATCTATTCTACTTCTACCATTACTTTCACTATAATAAAGGCACTGGACTGTTACTTATCAATAACATATTGATTACAATCTTTTGCTCCCACCAAAACATTTCTTTCCTTGCAGTTTTGCTTTGATTTCATATTTAAAAACATTTTGAAAGCTTTTCTTTCTTTCTACTGCTCTATTTTTCCAGTCATCTCAGTGCTTACCTTCACAAAGGGGTGAAAGATTGCAAATTACCTACATAGAAGGATTCAAAAGACCCAAATGACCCTGATTTTGTCATTAGTTGTGATGAAATTGCTGTGCTGTCCATTTTGAGTGACTTTTCCTCATTTTCTTTAATTTTCTAGAAAATATCTTAATATATCATAAAATATTTGTAGTCTTAGAGATACAATTGAAGTTTCCATTTCTTTCAATTGTTTTAATTTTCCATTCTTCCCACTTCCTCCTGGTTTTGCAAGTTTCACATTAGTGCAGATCCCTCCCAACCATCTTCTAATCGTAAAATAATATTTACATTTTTACATTGCAAACAGCATGTCCAGAAAAAACAGATGGCTATTTCTTTTTCTAATGGATGTAAATCTGAATTGATTAAAAAGGAATTAAGGAAAACTGGAAAGAAAAGCTGCTGCTTCTTGTATGAAGGACTCTTTTGGTTTTAGAAACATACATTTGCAATAGCTGGTAGACTTCAGGGTTTTTTGTCTCACTCTCCTCTCAAATCCATGAATAACTGCACAACATTCTTTCCTTCTCTTTGTTTTGTTTCATTGCTTGTCCTTGGAAATATATGGGGGGAGGGAAATCTTGTCATTCAGCTAGTGATGTTTCCTGGGATATACAAGGTTTATTATTTGTTTTGGAAACAGGAGCTTTATTGGGGTTATCCTTGGGCATCTGCTCTTTCCATATTTTTCTTTCGCAACCAAATGTGCCTTTTTCAACTTTTCATGAATATCCAGGAGTTTCACAAAACACCTGCAAACAGAATCAGTAGGTATTAGGAACTGAAAATAAATTTATATTTTTGTCTCCCTTGTTAACCCGTTGATCACAAAGGTACTGTCTTTTCTTATGTGTCTGGACAGCATCTCACACAACAGGTTTCTGCTCAATTGCTAGAGTCCTTATGCTGTATCTGTATGAATAAATTAATAAGTGCTAGGGAATGTTCCTGGGCAGCAGAACTCGCTCATCTGTATTGCTAAATTGTTAGCATGGTGTCTGGTATGTTTTTGGGCTAAGCCAACGAGCACTCCCAAATATTCCCATGCACCACTCAGGAGTTAACCCAGGCAGTAAAAATTTTAACTAGTCTGAATGCTGCCACCCTATTTTCATAAATAATAAGATTTAATAAGGAGTCAAGGGCTGTTCAGCACTTGTTCACTTCGGTGGCTCCAACACACCTCATTTTTTAGTGCAGATAACAACATCAGTTCCCAGATGTGTGTCCCACCCATACTCTTTAACTTCAGGTCAGAAAAAGAGCCAAGAACTCCAATTTTCTTCAGCTTTCCCTCCCATGTCTTGAGACTTCCAAAGAAAGAAAATGCATCTTCTGGCTGGAAGGCAACCAAGGACAGGACTAGGACAATGCAGTACTTAGCAGAAAGCACCTACCATTCTCTTTCTCTATAACCTCACATAATGTGTCCCATTCTAAGCACAAAACAACTATTTCAACTCTTGTTTCCTGCATTAAAAGAGTAGAGTCTATATCTTCCTAGGAAATCACTTGTAGTGCAGGAACTTGAAGCCTATAATTCTTTTCAGGACCCCAAGTGCCAGAGGCAGCTCATTAGCCTTCCCTGTGATCCAACAACTCACTGCATTTGGCATATGAGACCAAGTGTGAATGAACACAAGCTGAAAGTAAGAGAAATGAATGAGCTTCATCCTCTCTATCTGGAACATTTATATCTTAATTATAAGGTTAAACTCAAGTGCACGCTTCTACCAAAAATGTGACATGCAAAATTTGTAATGCACCAAAGTAGAATATATTTGTCTTTTCAAAGTTGTCATTTTGACATACAGCTAAGTCATACAGTGAAATCCCAGACTCATTAAAGTGCACAGCAAAAGTTCCATTGTCTTTGACAGAGTAAGAGTTTTGTCCCTGTTTTGGGTTTTCATGGGTGTTTGTTCATTTGTTTTGTTTGTTTACTAACATTGATTTTCTCATACAGTGTGGTAACTAAAGTAAGATGGTGGGATATTTTGATAGTGATTCATCTCTTCCAAACAGATAGTATTATTTCATCTCATCACAGGATTTTTCAGACCTTTTTTGACTAGTTCCCACACACATCAGTAACACTTGGATCAGATCCAAAGAGATGTTTGGCTTTATCTAGTTTATGCTGCCATGGTACAAATGCAGCTGTGTGGGGAATTTTCACAACATTATTTGACATTTTGCAAGAGCTTAGATTAAAAATCAGAAAAGTGTTTTTAAGAGGGTATTGGTTCCTGTCTAAACCTCTGGGATCCATGTGTTAAATCTAATTTCTGGTACAACTTCAAGCATAATTCTCTACCTTCTACTTTACAGATAAAGAGGCACAGTTTGAAAAACTAGTATTCTTCAGGTTCCAGTGGTAATGTTATACTCAGAATAATTTAAATATTTTGGCAAGATAAGTTTTTGAAACAGAGGACCAATTAGTGTAGACCTGAATCAGAACATGAAAAAGGCTTAATCTTCTCAGATAACTTTAGTGAAGTATATGTAGGTATCTACATCTCAACTAGGCATGCTTAGCTCTTTTACAATCAGCGGAGATAAATAGGCACTTCTAATGTGCAATTCAATTTAGATGTTTATGTGGGGCGATGAATCATGCTGTGGAAGGGCTTATTTTTGTCCATCAACAGTGTTGGAGGTTTGGGGTGCCGAGCTCAATTGCAGATGTCTGCATTGTGTACATCTATATTTAGTCAAATCAATTGTATCAGATTGTATCACACATAATGGATATGATTAGATATTATCTCATTTTCCAAGTCAGTTCTGGTGTCAACATGACTATACTCCATTAAAAGCATCAGATTATTTTCTTCTGTGCTGAATGACTAATGTTTAAATTTTTTAGAGAAAGTTACACCATACTGACATACAGTATGTTTCTTACTAGTGGATTTTTTGTGCAGATAAAGTCAGAAAAATCTAGTGTAGTGACATAGACTATGCACAGCAGGAGGGAGCCTGCTTGACAAAAGAGCTCCCTCCAGATGTCATTAGCAGTAGAAATGTGAATGAATCAGCATTCTGAGTCCTTTGAAGGACTATTTGGAAATCCCTAGGGTGTTCTGCTCAGGTGCATTGAAATATGTGTAACAGTATGAGGACTAAAGGCTAATTTGGTCCTTCTATGCAGAGTTGCTGGCATCAAAACAGTCCTTCAGAAATTCTGCAGCCACTCAAAGGAAAGTGATCACTTTACTAAATTCTATTAAAGAGCATTTAAGAATTAAAATCAAAAGAAGAGGTGCTAAGGAACTTGTTACTCTCTGAGTTGTAATTTAAAAAAAACACATTGATTTAGAAATAACACTTATAAAGTTATAGACTTAGTCATGCCAAGCACCGCTAAAGCTTGAATTTGATGACATATTTTGATATTTCCCCCAAGTTATCAGTCAGTATCTTCAGCATTGGGAACAATTACACTACTTGTTCTTGTACAGTACTAGTTTTAGCAAGGAGCCTATAGTGCCCTCTAACAAATAGCTTGATGAGATATTTAGAGAAGTTCAGGTAGGGGTATTTATGGGGTTGCCTTGTATTGTGTTGGCAGGTGCTCACTCATGGATGCACCTACACAACCAGTTTTGACTCTCTGAAGTTAGACAATACTAAGGACACCTGCAAGAAAATAAAAATAGAAGTGTGTTACTAAAGGAAATTTTACATCTGTACAGGTCTCCCCTGCTCTGACTCACCTTGGGTACCTCAAGGCCTGGGTAAGTGGCTGCTGCCAAGAGGTCTCAGCAAGGCAGGTCATCCCAGAAGGAGTGGTCATGTGTAGGGCAGATGATTTGAATTTTGTCCCTTTATGAGTTAAGCTAAAAATTGAGCTGGTTACTTTGGAAATGAGATGATGCAACATTTTAAAGAGAAAATGTTCTCTGAAACCTCTCAAAATGAAACCTACAGAGAGTCAAGGTCATTAATGATCACATAAGTCCTATATTTTCATAATATGCTTACTTGTAGCCTTGCCATAAAATGGATCGAGGTGACAGAGCATGTATAGGGAACCCAGAGAGAGCTGTGATAGGTAATGACTGGGTTTGATTGTCAGTTTGTCATCTTTGAAAAAATGCTACTATGACAGATGGTGCTCATAGAGGTATAAATCAAGATTTCTTTAATCTTGAGGAATTCCTCAAGATTCCTGTAATCTTGATAATCTTCTGAGGCTTCCTGGGTGTCTGTGGAGCAACCAGCAAAAGAAGAATTAGGCAACGAAATAATCATTAGGGCAAAACCTTTCTCATAAAATGGGTGATATTTATTTAATTTTGCATATTATTTTCAAATACCTCCTGTTGCACCATTGAACTCAGTGCACATGAAATGGATGTGAGTTTTTATTCAGGCATAGTGTCAAAAGCAGCTTTGATGTATGCATGCATGTACCTCATGCAAAGAGCTGTTGCTATCCATGACAAAAGCAATTTTAGAAGCTAGGGAAATAGAGCACAAAAAGTGATGTTTCACAAAATGCAGGGCACTTATTAGTTCTTTACCAAGGCAGCATTCAGGAGATACTTCTTTAATCCTAATAAAACAGGCAATTTGGGAACTTTATTTGGCTTCTAACGGTGTTCAACAAAAATCTACCCTAGACATAGCAATGTCTACTACCACATAGATGTAAAAGGTTGTATTTTACTCCAGATTTGTTTTATGATATATATTATTCAGTTTCTAGTAGTTTTGCTTTTGCAAAAGGCCTGAGGAAAAGCACACTTGCTCGGGGATCTGGTGACACAATTACATTATTTCCAGAAGCAAAAGCAGGCAGAAATTGAGGGTTACATCTCTGGGCCAGTAACACCAAGGATGTGACACAAGACTTGTTTTTCCTTTTAAGGCACAAAAATGGCAATTTAGCAACTAACTTATGACCTTGAAGATCAAGATTAAAGTATGTCCTTCTGACACTGAGCAAAGCACTTAAGACTTTTTTATATTTTGCACTGATGGGCCTGCAGCGAATCCCAGGTTAATATTCGGATTTTTGCTCCATGCCTGCAGTAACTAAAACCTTTCATTTTTTCACTAATGAAGTTCAGACCACACACACATAAAAAAGGTGTTTCACTAGAAAATAATGTTTTACATTGCTATCTGCAGGTTTTGGATTTGAGTTGCTGATATTTTGAGGGAAGCAGAGTCAGCTTGAATTGCTACTTATTTTGGGAAACAGAATCAGCTAACAGATATAAAGTCAAGTAGATTATGGATGTTCCAAGTTCCAGGTAGTGACACCTGCAAGTTTCTTTCTTGGAGTTTAGTTACTTTCTCTTCACTTCCCCTGAAAGAGTAACTCAGGTGGGAGGTCTACTTGCAGGTTTTCAGTACTTTTTTGGAATTTGGAATAAGTGTAAGAAGCCTTTTCTGGGTACTAGGTAGAATGAATTTTGGCAGTCTAAGAAAACAGCATGTTCAGACTGCTTCCTTGTATGTTATTGATGTTGCCCACATTTTCACATGAAAATAATGACCAAAATGCTACACAACCTGCTATTTCACCGTTTTTGTTTTCATTTTTTTTTTTTTTTTTTTTTTTTTTTTTGTGCTGCACACAGAGACTGTAAATAGTATCTCTACAGCTGTGAGTAGAACTGGTGTAATCCTGTTATGACAGACCAAAGCTTCAACCAGGCTCTGTTGATTTTATGATGCAAGACGAGAAGGGTGACATGCAGCCAGAAAGGACTCAACAGTGCATTTTCCTGGAGTGTGTATGATCCAAATTCCAGCTGCCTCTGACACCCATGGACTTCAGTTTTGCAAAGTATTGTCCAACACAGTACACTGCTTCAGGAAACCGAGTTTGTATTCTTGAGTAACTTCCTGGCCTGAGGCTGTTAACTTTTCCTTTAATTTTCTCATGCTCTTCCCTATTTAAAGAACATTTTTTCCCTTTGAATCAACTGACTGCCTTCTTGTCATTTTTTAAAGTGCCTTGAATAATCCAGGTGCCAGCATGAGAAGTAAGTTTTGAGCCAAATTTCTTACACTGTGTTCCTTCTTCTCAACAGGGTTTCCTGATAGAGCTGTGGTATGATAACACAACACTTTTAGGTCAACCAACAAATTTTTTATGGACCAGTTCAGCAAGTCAAGTCCTACTCAGAAGGCTCTCAGACTTCATTCAGGGACTTTTTTTCTCTAGGAAAAAAACATCTCTAATGAAGATTCATGTTGATGTTTCCATGCCATTGTTTGATATTTGATATTATTTGATTGTTTATTTCCAATTTTAACTTATTTAAAAATATTTTCCCTTCCTTGCCTTATTTTAATATTTGCTTATCTTTTTTTTATTAATGGAAATTAGTCAAAAACTTGAGAAATTACACCTCAGAGTCAGCAGAAGTGAAAGGAAATATGCAGTCTCTGTCTTGGGATTGTTTTTCTTCTGTAATCAATTCGCAATAAATTTTACATCCTTTCAACGAGTTTGTTATTGCTCAGTATTGCAGTACCTTGGTTTAGTATTGTAAAGCTGTCATGATTGCTCTAGCAATTACAGTAGGCTGCAATTTCAACAGAGGTGCAGTGAAAAGTTATGCAAAAGATCAGTGAAGAGTTAGACCATGATAAATTGACTGTTATGTTTGATGACGCAGATGTAACGTATTAAGCTTATTTTCTCCCTGCCATAGCAATGAAAACACATTTATTTTCTTGGAAAAGATGAGACTGACACAGCAAATAAGCATACTTTTGCTATTACTGACCTGTGTAGAGAATGGAATAAACTAAAAATAACTAAAACAAATTCTATTAAAATCTCTGGCCCAATTTTCAGAATGTTTGTAAGACTCCAGTTAGAGACCAAAGTAGAAACTGATGAATAGAGGACAGGAAGAAATAGTATAACTCATATATTAAGACTCGATAACAAGGTCACTAGGTTTTGTATTTGTGCATAATTCTGGGCCACTGAGCAATTCTCCATACAAAATGCATTAATCAGGATAAAGGTAAAACTGAACAGTTTTTATAAGGAACACTGAGTAGTCATATCTTTACATCTGTTGTTTCCACTGTTTGCGCTTTATTTCATCTTTCCCTTTTATTCAGTATTGAAGCTATTTTTAATTTGCTCTGAATTCTTTAACTGTTTCTGTAAATTTTCTTGTAATGGGTGATAGAAGTCTATTCTCTTCTGTATGATTTTTTCAAACTCTTATAATGCCTTTCCTTTTCCCCCAGCAGTCTTTTCTCGTTTCTGCCTAATGTTTTGAGAAATAGAAAACACAATACCCAAAAGCATGCAAACCTCAAAAAGAAAGACCTGAGATAATCCACCTTATTCTACATAAAATTTTTAACATACTTCTCCTAGTGCCAGGCGTTGCACATCTTTAAGGGGACACAAAAGGTGCTTCAGTAAGAAATTAATCTGTTCTGAAAGTAGAGGTGGCACTAAATGGGTCTGGTCACTTTTTTGGATAGCTGAACTAGTTTGTGTACAATGAACTTGGACCAGATGCTTTGTATCACTATTATTTACTCAAAAGGTAAAACATAAAGTATTTTTAGAAAAAAGGAAAAGCTCGTTCTTTACTTACAGGAGTTCTTTATTTAGGTCACATAAAAAGAAAGGAGTGGGAAATTTTATACATACATTTTATACGTATATTAATTTATACACAGTATAAATGAAACGTGAATAAGAAAAGTAGTTTTATCTGTTTCCAAAGATACCACTCTAGGTTCAAGCTGCAATGAGACTTGTGGCAAAGTAAGGAAAGGATAACAGTTACACCAGACACAAGCTTCTTTCAGCTGAATTCAGCACACCTCTAGGTGATTAGAATTACTTTTTCTGCTTCTGAAAATGAGATAATCAGATACTTATTTGTCCCTTAGTATTAAGTACTGGAATGCTTTCACTTTGGTTTTTGGAGAAGAGATCATTTTCCTGTTGCTTGTCTTGTATGTGGAGATGTTAAATGTCTGTAGAAAAGTTTTCTTCAGGTAGTGTACAGGTAGTATGTGATGAGATTTTGTTTATCAGTGTAATAAAGTTTAGACTTTAGAATAGTGACTTTCTCTGCTTACTGCAAGAAAAAGCAATTCAGGATGAACCTGGACTAGTGAACAGCTTGACTAATGTTGAATAAGCAGTTGAATAGGTTATTAGATAAACAACCCAGTACATTTGCTTAATATTCTTTATCAGTGAGGAATTGAAGTATTGCACAAACTCCTAGAGTAAAATGACAGGATTTTTTTTTCTCATTATCTCCTACTTTATATTCCACTTTGTTATTTTGTTATTTTGTGATTGTTATTTATTATATCTGACATCCACTAATTTTTCTGCATGCAAAAACCAATGTACCAATGAACCAATTAAAGTCAAAGCTCAGCGCTCAGCAAGGAGGTGGAGTGGCCACTCCACTGACTTCTACTGCAGCAAAGTCCTGAGTGGTGCTCTTCTCCTTAAGAGAAGATTTCTAAATATTTTAAAGCCCTTTTGATGACAGTTTGTGTGAACATGATTACCTTACTTCCCAGTCTTTTACATTTTTTCTGAAGTTATGAATTTATTTTCATCAAAATCAGCTAAAGCATATTTATTCCTGAAAGACCAAGACTCACATAGATTTTAGGTAGAATTATTGTTTGTATTGAGAGACAGATTTTTAGTGCAATACGGAGAGAAATCTCCTCCTAAGCAGAACAGAGATGGAGACAAACAGCAGTGGTTTAGTTGTTCTCAAATACAATTTGAGCCTGAAATACTTCAGTGCACCTTTTACTTGCAGAGGCAATTTCAAACTGATTCTTTTCAGTCTTCATATATCTACTTCATCTCTGTATCCACAACAATGGCATATTCATGAAGTATATTCAGGATGATGGTGGGTAAAATAGGGAATTTGCATCAGGAAGACCCAGCTAGGGACCTGTCATATTCTGATTCCTTTGTATCACCAGTAAAAACAAGAGCAAGAAAATTGAATGCTTTAAAAGGAATGGGGAGTGGATGTATTCTTTTATAAGCTTAATTAAACAGTCTTCAAAGTTAATTGCTTGAGGTGGTTAGTAAAATCTAATGAAGAATAATGATTCCCTTTTTTACTCTGCAGAAAAAGTAATGACTGGGTTTAATATAATACCCATGTTATTACTTAAAAAATTATCAGTAGTGCTAGAAGATGACCTGCTCTTTGTACAGGTTTAGCACTGTTTGCTATAAAATATGTGAATGGAAATTTGGCATTCTTGAAAGTGGAAAGTAAATCCAAGCTTTGTGTGGCAAGTCCACCTAAACTTACAGCTTGTGTTCTACCTGTGGTATTTCCAGGTCTTGTACTTCAATGGCCATCTTTCATTCTGTTGCTGAAAAGAATGGTTTGGTTTGTGGGAAAGCAGCTATATACACTGTGCATGACTATAATATTTTAATTTGATAAATTGTTTGTTGTATGAACACTGTGAAGTTTCTATGGCTTGAGGAATTGGAGAATCCCTGAAAATAAATTGTCTACTTATCAATAGCCAGGAGAGTTTGAAAACAAGGGAGCATACCTTGTTAATTTTCTGAAGTCCTTTCTAAGCACCATAAAAATGTTGCATGAGATAAGTGCAACATACCTTAGAGGTAGCATATTTATGTTTCCTAAATAACTTGTCAAGATTCCTTGCTGGAGATTATGAGCTGTGGTAAAACGCTGTTGAATGAAAGATGAAATAGGATATTGGTTCATTGCCAGGAGCCAGGTAACAGCCATAGATGAATCTTTTCCTAATGGAAAGGAGCTAAGGTTGGAGTAATCCAGCAGCTTGTTCCTATCAGAAGACAGATTTTATCATACTGCTTGTCTTCTCTCTGTCTCAGAGGTGAAAGACAGTTGAAGAGTGGTAATAGCACAGAGAGGAGAGACAAACGCTGTCCTACATCATGAAAATAATTGTACTATGTGCTCTGGGAAAGAAAACATATCCTCTGTATTTTAAAGTATCAGAAATAGAAATGGTAGATTATCTTTTTTTCTTCCCCCAAAATATAATTGATTTCGATTGTTGGAGTTTAGGTGTAAAACCTCTATATTTATTTCTTACAATTACAAGGCAAGAGATTTTGAGCCCTGATTACCTGGGTAGATTGTTCTCTGTCTGCCAGAATCCGGTGTATCTCCATACACTGTTTGTGCAACTTTTTCTCTGTGTATATTCCCTGGGGAATTTCTAAGTAGAGTGCCTTTTCTGCATGTTCTGGTTTGGTTGATTGTTATTAACAGTTATTTTCTAGGCTCAAATCATGTAAAGTGCAGCCCATAGCTGCCTTAAATACCTTTGATGTTACACACAAAACCAGAACCCAAAGTATTGGGAAAAATGGTGCATCGTTTTTCATTTTTTTTCTAGTATTTTAGTTTTATTGTATATTATTATTTCAAAACAATTAATTAATATCTGCTGGCAGGTTTTGAATATGGATAAAGTAGGTGACAGTATTGTCTCTAATATTGTCTCTGTTGGTTTAAAAATAAATGGAGGAGTTAAGAAAGGGCTTGGGAAGAAGCATTTCACAAATGAGGTTAATTATCACATGTCAGTAAGCAGAGTAGAGTTTATGAAAAAAAACCCAGCAGAATGAACAAGGACTAATAAAAAGGCACCGTTAAAATAAACTGAAGAGAAGCAATGCTAGCAAGTGTCTGAAGTTTCTCTGCTTTTAAAATGTCTTCCTGAATGTGGCAGCATTACAAGTTGAAGTGAAATTAATTTTTAAACAGATTCGGATAGCAGCTCTACTACTATCAGAATGCTAATGCCTTAGGACATCCCTTCATATCTGAAGCATGACTTAAATATATCCTTCCCCAGCATTGCTTGAGTTTTCTCTCTGCTTTCCATTTTTCTGGTCAACGATATTCGGCCAGGATCTTTTTTGTACCTCTGTGCAGTTTCCACAGTTCTTCCTATTCTACCAAGCAAAACAGAATACTGAATTAAATGCTGTTACTAAAGGCTGCTAAGTTAGGCTTTTCCATTGTTTCACAGATTTAGGCTGTCTTTTACATGCTGCATCTACCTACAGTGTTCAGCTGTGGCCATCTGGAGTCTTAGCCCGTGTGGTTCCACAGCTGGGATTTTGCTGGAGCTCATAAATGCATCACATTACTCAAGGGTCCTACCTTTTCAGTCCTTATTCTTTGCTTTGGGGAATATGAGCTAGTGACTATGGATTGTATCATTTCCCTGACTGCAGACAGCCTGAAACCATAGCTCCAGTAAGTATGAACAGCTCAGTTGCCTTAAATTAGATATCTGAGGTTTCCTGCCTTTATTTCAATATTACCTGGTCCCAGTAGCATTAAGCTTTACATGTAGTAAAGCACTATTAAATGGGATTAAATGTATGTCACTGAAACCCCATGTAGTTGCCTCTTGTGTTTTTTCCCTCTAAATACATGCAATGTATGTTTCATTCATTATGGTGTGTACTATTCAGAAGAGGGTAACTACTTTTAGAAAAAGGTTCTGACTGTGCTGTCAGGTACTTTAAAGGACTCAAAGGACTCGAAGTTCAAATTAGAGTTGGAGAACACAGGGAAAGATTTTCCTCAGCTGCATTTTTTGCAGCTAGTTCCTCTTGTAGGTAGAGGTTGATCATCAGAACTGTGAGGCTTTACATCTTCTCTAGCTGTGAACCATAGTTGTATAAGATTTTGCAAAGGCAAGAGGAGTGGGATTTAGAGGATGATAGATGATGGCATAGTTCATCAATGTTTCTGCAGAGTTTATAGGCTGTTGCTTCAGCATTGAGAGCTCATGCTGTTGAACTTTAACATTTCAACCCTGGAACTTGCTGATGAAGAATGGACTGCTACAGAGATAATCAGTTAATGGTCGATCCCCCATCTTTCTGATACATTGTACTCAGATATTAGGGTCTTTTAAAGCTATTGTTTAATTTCAGACATTGATAATTATTAGAGAGGAACCGAAATCAAGAGCATCTGTCTGAAAACTTGAGTTCTTCAAATTCTCCAGAAACATTGCAACTCAGGACAGTTTCTAATCCTTACATTTATTTGCACTAATCTCTTGAGTGTATTTTTTCTCCTAGGTGTGAAGTGATTTTTATAAACATGAATCCATTAACCTTAATTTACCACTATACTAAATCAGATTCCATGTCTCTCTGATAGATTGTGGCTTTAGAGGAGCAACACAAATGTAATTTTGTATATATATGTAAAAATATATAATATATGACATATATAATATATTATATATATGTAATTTTGTCTGGTATATAGATGTAAGTTCATGTTACCTAATTTAATAATCTTTATCCATACTCAAGTTTACACAACAGAATGTTCATACAAAAATGAATGTTTATTAAGCTACATTGTTACAACACGTACACATCTATGTGATACTTAAAAATAGTAAATTTATTGGCCTAGCTCAAAAGCTATTCCATTCCTGGTCAGAGAATAAGAAAAGAAACAATCCTATGAAGAGTTTTTCTTTTTTATGAGGCACAAATAGGAAAGCTGTCACCTCTCAGGATAAGCTCAACAACCTTAAAACTGTAGAGAATATGCCAATGCTATGTACTTGTGGTGGGCTCTCCCTGGATGAATGGTAGGTTCTTACCCAAGTCACTCTGTCACTGTCATCCTCAGTTGGATGGGAAAGAGAATATATAACAAAAGATTTGTGGGTTGAGATAAGGACAGGGAGATCACTCAGCAATTACTGTCACCGCTGCTGATGGGCTTGACTTTGGCCAGTGGCAGGTCTGTCTTGGAGATGGCTGGCATTGGTTCTGTGGGACATAAGGGAAGCTTCTGGCAACTTCTCACAGAAGCTAACCCTTTGTCCCGCCTCCCCACTATCAAAACCTTGCTACACAAATCCAGTGCAGTGCTCTTTGCTGCCATGGGGATCAGAGTAGATTATAACAGAAGCTGTTAGAGTCTGCAGTAGGCTATGCAAACAGCTACGGGCATGGGAGTACATTTACTGAATCTTTCTGCCCACTATAAAGGATTCAAAACTACTAATTTTTCTCAGTTCTACTTCTGGTTCAAGAAAACCTTTTCAGTCAGGAACCTATACATAATTATATACACGATTAGGTATGCACACGATTCTGCATATAAAAAGATATATAAAAGGGGTAAATTACAGACCTCACAGTATCCTTTCTCCAACAGAGGCCAAAAGCAATGTCTAAAAAAGATTATAAAACCAGTGAAGACAAAAAGCCATACTTCCCTAACTTCCTGCAGTTTACTGCTGAGATACTTCAGAGACTTGGTATTTAATCCCAGCAGTGGATTTCTCTTTGCTGAATTTGTCTAGCTGCCCCTTGAACCTATTGTTAGCTTTTAGCACCTGTAGCATTGTGTGGCAAGTTCCCCATATTAACTGCACAGTATGGGGTTGCACCTCCTTTGGCTTGTCTTGAACCAGTTATCTGCTAATTTACTTGCTGCTCTCTTTTCTTCAATTTCTTTTGTAGGGAAGAGTTACAGGCTGTGCTTGTTCTTGTTACTGGAAAAAAGAAAATGGAGAATAGGTAGTATAAGTCATCAGTGCTATTTGAAAACATGTCTGTGTGTGGTCAAAATCAAAGAAGGAGCAGCAGAAGGAAAATACACACTATAGAAGCATAATCTTGCATTGCCAGATAATTTTAAATACATTGTTCTTTCAGTTCATTGGCATATGCTCTCTAGAGAGAAGGTGTGTGTATGCATGTCTGTAAATGGGGCTTTGCTCTTTTTGAGATCCTGACAGATCTCTTGAGTCCTCCATAGCACTTCAGTAGTTGCCTTTAGATGACTCAGAGGTTTGAGCAAGAGAGCTGTGCATGAGCAGTCCTTGGAGCAGAGAATCAGAGAAGGGCACTGACTGCAAGCATCTTGTTTGTGAACTATAGACAGTGAGCAGACAGTAAGGCATTAAATGCTGAGAAAATAACCTGGACCTTCTGAACACGTAGGTTTCAGCCTGCTTTCTGTTTAGGATTCACTGAAACTAGAGATATAGTTACTTTCAGGGTTGCTTTTTCAGGTTTTTCAGCTGAAGTACCACTATTACTGATTTAAATATAAATAATATGCCCAGGTTCTGTTTATATGGCTGTGACATGGGCGAGCACAAACCAGAGCTTGATAGAGAAAATCCACATGCAATTACATTGTCTGTTCTGTTGTTCACCTGTCTTCTAGGTCATCTATCTAGTCACTTCATCATCATCGTAGATAGATCACTTGATGAGTGAATGAAAAATATTGATTGAAAAAAACACCCAATTTTTTGCATCATAGCCTATTGTTCTGAGTAATAACTCAAAATGGGGTAATTCAATGTACAAAGGGGGAGCACAAGAAAAACACAAAGTTGTACTAAGCAACTTGGTAGACAGTAGTCTTCATGGTACAGACCAGTATTACTGTAGATGTTTGTTAGGTAGCATTAGTCTATAGATTTCCGTACACTTTGGGGTAACCTTAACAGGCACTGTCACGACAAGAATCAAGTATCCCTCTCTTCTTGCTCCCTGGCACTGATTCCTGTCCTCAAACTACCCCCCACCATGGTCAAATATATATAGATACAAGGGTTTGCATCTGTATAATAAACCAGGTTGAAAATCTGGGCTTAGAGTAAGCACTGTTTTGGTTTTTCTTTTGGGGAGGGGGGCATGGATGGGTGTTTATTTCAGAAAGGTTATTATTCATTTAGATAAGTTCCTTGATTGGGGTCAACATGGAGATGCCCCGGTACTTCTGTCAGAATATCGAATGACACAATGTGACAGTAGCAATGAGCAGCCAAAGCACAGCACTGTGTTGGGAGTGTTTCTGCAAGAATGCACATGAAACAGTATCCTGACCTAATTTACTAAGCAGTTAGCAAAACTACTGCACCATGTAAATTGTGACAGTACAGGAATTGACCTGTTAAGTTGAATAGAAATTTATTTTAATCCTTGTGAAGATAAAAAAAAAAGAAATTGCATTTGTCCCTCAGTCTCTATGGGATCAACATTTTGTGTAACAAGTTTTGACTTGGATAAATAAAACATTGAACCTTGTCTGTAATTTTTTGTTTGAAAGATAGTTTCTCTTTAAGAATCTTAGAGTTTCCAACAGGGGAGTTGCTTGTATATAATAAAATTTTGCTTTGTTTTTATCCAGTTTTAGCATTGGTACAAGTATCCACACTCTATTTTAAGTGCTTTTATTTATAACCAGTGGGACACAGCACTAAAGCACGTGCTACGTGGTAGTGTAATGTTCCAATGATCTGTGAGAGAAATGGGTTTTGCTTTTGTTTGAACTTCTTGTCACTTTGTTCCTAAGGAACTCAGAGAAAATAACAAGGGATATGGTGTTGATGTCTGCTACTTCATTACTAATGTAATAATGTTCTGTTTATAGAGGCATGTTTGTCATAGACAACCAGCTGTGTTTGTGTTACAGCCATTATATTGATTGTGATCATTCTAACTGAACAAAGTTTTAGCTTCATTTAAAAAAACATGGCCTATTAGCTTTGGTGATTTAATCTACAAGTCGTTGAGAATAATCTTATGATAGTAATAATGATAGGAGTTATGGAAATTTCAGGGGAGGAACTTATATGAACTAGATGTACCTTTTCGGGGGGCCCATATCTAGGTAAACAAATGGAACTTAAATTGCCATCTCAGATGAAGTCAGACTTTGAATTTTTAGATTGCTAACTGCAGTAGCTTATTAACACAGAAACCCCAGTGATCCGTAATGGAAAGGAGAAGCTTGCATGAGGCAACCAGTCACCTAGCAATTGTTATCTACAGTAGTCTTCCTAATGGTCAGCTTATAGTGAGGTGAGTAATGAAAACCAGTAACTCACCAGAGATTGTGAACACAGTAGACTGCTTGCACAGCACCTATACTGTACAGTATTAATAGCTCTGTAAAAGGCGACTTAGAATGGACAGCAAGTGCTTGATTAGAAAACTGAGTTTCTGAAAGGGGAAATAGTTCCAGAACTAACAGAAGTAACCTGAAAAAGAACCATCAGCTGCAATAGCTGCAATGACAAAGCGAGACATTGCCAGATAACTGAGGAAGGAACAAGGCATAGGACATTAAATTTACAAACATACAAGCTCAGATAGACCTGTACAAATTGTTTTTAGCCCCAACTCCATAGATATAGATACGTGCAGAATTGAGTAATTATTTACTTCATCTCAAAATGTCTATGCATAAGACTGTAAGAATACAGAATTTAACATAACCCTTAGAATATGCTGTAAATGCGATACTTCTGTAAAAGCCTGGCAGTGAAGACTGTGATGTACTTTAGGTTTTCCAAATAAAAACTACAACTTAACAAAGTAGCTAGCTGTTAATTTACGCTAAAGTCATACTTTGTATTTCATTTACTCTTAATTTTTCTTTTATTTCCCCAGTCTTGTAGATAAAATACTAACTTTACTTGAATTAGTAAGACTGCTTGATCTTTGTTTCACTGTTCTGAAACCAGTAAAATACCAGAAGGATAGAGGATGTAAGACCAGCTATGCTGTGGGTACCAAAAGGAACTTCCTGGAGAACATGTAAGGAATTTGGTACTATATGTTTTTTCTTGAGATGCTGAGTCTGGCAGGAGATAGTAGTGTTATCAAGTGCCAAGCTTAGTAAGGTGTTCCCTCTGGTGGGCACACACCAGTATTCTTTGCCACACTCTGCAAGAATCACTCCAGAAAAACAAAATGCTTCCTATCTTTAAACAACCTCAGAGTAACATATTGATCAAATAAGCTGTGAAAATAGGCAATTACACTTAAATTAAAGTGTGTTTTAAAAGATGAATGCATTCAGCTTTTTTACAGTTGAGGAAAAATATTTGAGCAGGTATCAGGAGCTATCTTTGCAGACACAACTAGATACAATTCTGAGCATGATCAACTACTGGAAAATAGGAATTTAGTTTTTCAGCAATGATACTAAAATTAGGCTTCAAATGTTATATTTAAAGTTTATTGTCAAATGTTTTCAGCAGCCAACATGAAATTATGCATGTGCTCAGATACAACATGATCTTCAGACCTACAAGACTCAGTTCCATAGTATTTTATGGAATTTTCCATAATTTTAGGGCTTAAAATTATAGTAATACTCAAAGAAAGGGATAATAAAATAAAAAGATGTCTTTTGACGCTCCATAATAAGCAGTCTCAACCCATTTCTTCACTTCATCTGCCTTGCCTTACCATCCTATGCTGTTTAATCTGCTCTGTTTTCTTTCCCTTGCAAGTATGGTGTATAAAAGTCTCTGAGCTGGTAAAACACTCTCTTCTTTTTTATTTTTAGGAAAGAATTTAAAATCTCATTTCTCTGTTTAAAAGCTGCAAGCAATCAGAGTGCTCTTTTCTTTGTTGTTTCTGATAAATCTCCTTTAGGCACTCAGTTACACGTTTCCAGGTTACCTTTCCTCCTTGGGCCATTTTTCTCCAGACACCGTTTCTGTAATCATTTCCCTTAATATTTCTGTTTACTTGTCATTCCCATTTCAGTGGTTAGCAGCTACTGGTTTTATTACTCCAGGGTAAAAATTATGGTGAATGAATGACAAGTGAAATGAGCCTGTGAAGTGCTTGTTTGCCTTATTTTGGGTGCTTTGCTGCACCAACCATTAGATAGCCACTAACCTACTTTCCAGGAGAGAGAGAAAAACCTTCTGTTATTTGCTGAAGAAAATGTTTGTCAGACCATTACCCTTTCAGATTCACAGACTGTGATTGAAGAAAGACTCTCTAAAACATAATTGCTTTTAATTGCTTCTGTATAAAAGCTTTGCACAACATAATCAATCAGCTTGGAGAAAACACTTCTCAGCAGTCTGTAAACAAAAACCTTTGACAGTCCAGGTCTCAGAAGAGTCTCCAGGACAGTCGCAGAAGACACATCAGTTTCCACCAAAATTTCAAATAAAAGTCTTAAAGATGACCTATTTCATACTTTGTGTTGGATGTGCATCTTCTGATAAAAGTCCCATGTGAGTAAAATTACTCTTATATGTACTTTTTGTCTGCTACAAAATTAAATACTTAAGAGATGTTCATTACAGGGTTTTCTTACTTCTAACACAGTCACTGTCACTGATTATTTGTAAATTTTATTGTAAACGTCCAGAGACAGTTTTCACTTGTTACTTACTTACACCCCACTTACAATTTACTGCCATATTCTAAGGGTTAAGGGGGAATCATGAATCCTCATGCAAAAGGATGGAAAATCTAAGCGTTTTCAGGTACTTGTTTCAAGATGTTCCCTGTCTTTATATTTAGAATTTCAGTCTAATCTTCCTTTCTACAGACTGTCACTTTCTGTCCCATAGCATGGAATTGTATAGAGGTTGAGACCACGTGTCTGTCTAAGCTCTCATCCTATCTCTGGTTGGACTAAGTATATATTACTTAATTTTATATATGCAGCTATTATTTTATAAAGCTCAATTAGTAATTTTATAAAATACATGTTTTGGAAATTATTTATAATATATTTATAATATGTGTATAATATATCTGTAATATATTTATAATATTATGCTTCCTACTTCTAGCTAATTTATTCTTGCATGTTTGGTGCTGATGATCTTGTTTGGTATTACCTCATCTATTCTCCTAGCTAATTACTAATTATCGACAATTTACCAACAGCATATGAGAATTAAATTTGAAAATAATTAATTTAGTTTACACTGGCGTTTTTCCTTTTTTTGTAAAAACAGGTTCATGGCCTTTCAAGTTTTATGGAAGCTTGTGCACAGGGTTGGTTGAGAAGTGATTACTAATGGTTTCAACATTGTTTCAGCTGTGTACTTGAGTTTGAACAAGGAGTGGATACTATTGTCACACTTAATGACTGGCTGATTTTCAAAATTCTTGACCTTCACAAGATGGAGGAGTTTGTGATAAAACCAGCATACCAACATAATTCTACTTTATTTAGTTTGCTTTGAGAGTATTTATCCCTCTGACTTTTTTTCTTTAGAATTCTGCCCCCTTATTTACTTGCTTGCTTCTAGCCTGTAGATTTGCATTGCTGGCAGTGTACATGAGTACATATTTGTTTTCTCTTCATGAGAACTACAGGCTTTACGCCTCATTTTACATTAATATACTCAACTAAAGGACTTCAGTGTAGTCTTTTACTAAAGTATGGTCTTTATAGATAGAACCAAAGTTGGATTTTGTGAGTTTGTATGTTCTGATTTCCTGAGAAGTTGTATAGTCTTCTTCTAAAGCTAATAAACTTCTGAAGGGAAGCCAAACCTCGAGTTTAAGCGTTTTAATGGAGTATTCTTATATAGTAAGTTTAGAGCATAATAACCTCTTCTATGTGAGTACAGGAAGAAGACGAGGAGTCTACCCTGTTACTATGCAAGATTTTTCAGTTTCTAGCAGCTACTGTAAACTCTTCTAAAAAGTATTTTACTTTGGATTATAGTGCTGTGGATGCTCACAGTTATTTCCCATGTCCAAGCTTTCCCAGCTCCACAACTCTTTGTAATGACAGTCTATGTCCTCAAAGGGAGTTCAGGGTCAAAATCAGATCTTCCAGCACAGTTCTTTCAGTTCATAATCCCAAAACTCACTGTCTGACACCTGATTAAGGAAACTGAGCAAAGGCAGTAGACATCTGTGGCTCACAGAGGAATTGTGATGCCTAAATGATTTCTTGGATGTAAGTCCACCAGAGAGATAGCTAAAGACACACTACATAAAAAACAAGGTGGCTAATCATTTTACTGCAAACACTGACACAAAGGATTACTGTATTTTACGTTTAGAAAGTTCTACTCAGGCAGGTTTTTGTTCTATGGCAAATTTAACTGTATGGATGTAGCAGGAAAGGAAATGAGCTTAATGTAGCTCAGCAAAATGAAGGTTGAGAGAAGATATGATTACTGTGTGTTTGTTGTAGGTAACCACTGTCAGGGGAAAGTGGAGGAAAGGGCTACTTAATTTGAATAAAATAGATCTAAATTGGTGATTTTTAAATTTTGACCAAAAACTAGATAATTCTGAATACTACAACAGTCAAATTCAAGATTAGCCTTTAAGTGGGATTAGTGAGGGAAAATAAAATTTCAACAAGACAGCAATTTCCTTTAAGACAGAATCTGATATTTTAATGGGAATTGTTTGAAGTGGTATCTGTACTTGTAAGGACTTGACTCCATCATCCTTCTGTGCTCTATATTGCTGCTAAATTCTACTCATTAAAGTAGACCTTAATCTCACCAAATCGCTGATTAGATAAAATTCATTTTGAAACAATGGAAAAATATAGGTGCTCAATTTAAAAAGGAGGTAGAAGAAATGTCTCTCCTTTATATACGGAGAAGATCAAAATGACTAATTTATACTTGAATTGTACCGATCCTGTGGTAGAAATGAGATGAGTACCATCCTGTATAATTGACAAAATCAATCTTATTATGCTTAAAGTGGCAAATACAGTAGACAATGTGTGACCTCTGCTGCTCTCTTGCATTTAATTTCTTATTTTGTAGAACTCCTTCCTGTAATATGATATCCAAAATGTTGACACTATTCCAGGCTTGGTTATACTGGCTCTTCAGTAGTAAGTACAGTCATTTAGACCTTTTCTGCCCAAAAGTGCATTAATAGTCTGTTGCAACCAAACGTTAAAGTCTGGGAAGGATGAGGTTTCAAATGGCTTTAAGACTTACGTGGCCACCATCTGCGACAATATGCGACAATAGATGGTAACATGGGCATATTTTTAATAAAAAATGGACTGGAAGGAATTTAGTAATGTTGAAATAAATGTAAGAACATCAGAATACAACAGGACTGAACATAATCTTTTGGATTGTCAAATTCCTTTCCCTGCTCTTGGAGGCAATGAAGTATCTTATAAAATTTAGTTTTCTTTATTACAATTAAACATATTTATGGTCTCATGCTGCAAGAACCAGTTTTCATTACAGACCATTAACTTTAATTAACTGTAATTATAAATGGACAAACCAGGAAATTTATTTCATACCTATAAAATATATTGATGCAAGGAAAGTGGATTACGCTGAGATTCTAGAAGTGTGCATCAGACGTGCATTACAGTATACATGTCCAGCAAACAATGCAAAAATCTATTTCTTTCTGCAATAGGTTCTAATCCAGAAGATGAGCTACTATCTAAGGAATGTATATACTCAATTCTCCATTTAAGCAATGATTTTCTTCTAAATGCATGCAAGGAAAGGGAAGTGCTACTAGATGAAGCTAAATCTAAGTATTCTTCACTATTGTTTTGATAAATCATACTGAATGTATTGCTAGAATAGACATATAATCTGTTTCCATTATTTAAAAAATGAAAGAGAACGTGTTTAATGAACTGCAGTTTTTGTCTGTGCATTGAGTCAGTTCACCACCACAGGTTGATTATTGCGGGTGGACCCAGTGACAAAGGACACAGGTGAGACTGAGGTACTCAGTGCTTTCTTTGCCTCAGTTTTAAGCACTGCAGTCAGTTGAACAGTGTGAGAGACTGTAGAAAATGATCACTGGCTCAAAACAACTAAAGTGAGGGTGGTGGGGTAGGGCAGGGCAAGTTCTGTGTAGGTGGGATGGTGCACTGCTTCACAGCCCTCCCCTGGAACCTCTAGTCCAGCCCAGAAAGGCTAATAGCCACTGACACACCGAAAAACCCACCTGAGGGGAGGGCCCCAAGGGGCCAGAGCAGATAAAAGCAATTGTGCAAGTATACATGTGTAATGTCCCTATTGTCTTGGACTTTATACCAGCTGAGACCACACTGGAACCAAGACAGTAGCTACATCTTTCCCTTGTCTCTCTCCTTCTCCCTTTTTTTCCTCTTCTCAAAATCTGGGTAATTTAAAGTTAAGTGGGTTAGAGTTTATTAAGTCAATGCTTTGTGAAATGGTTTATTTTGATTGAATGTTGCTTTAGAATTTGCCAAGTACCCTTATTTTTTATAGTTTGCCAGTAAAAAGTTTGTCTTTTAACCTCCTGAGTCACATTCTCCCTTGCACCTACCTCAGGGAGTACCTAAGCCCCCTTTAAGAAACTTGCTGAGCGAGTTTGGGGCTTTGCAAATGGTGGGTGCACATGAATTCCATTAGTCTTCCATTTGCTTCTAGTGTGTTTTCAGAAAGCTTTTCTTGCTGCTCTTCACATTCTTTGCTACTTTTAACTCCAGCTGAACTTAAGCTTTCCTAACTCCATCTTTGCATGCATATGTATTGTCTCACTGCTTCTGTCAAAAGTGAGAATCAGAAGGATAAGCAGTACAGTCATGTTATTATGAGTTGAGCAGATGTGAGGACTTTAGGCTATTTATCTGAGGGTAATACAAGCATAATGTATCTAGTGTTATGTTGATGATGTTAACCATGATATAGGCGGTTCCTTATGTACAAAGAGGTGGAGTTCCTGCTCTGAATCCTGATCTCATGTAAAGGCATCTCAGTTTGCCTTAACTGACTGCAGAAGTTTGAGAGATTGACCTCATTAAACTAAACTTAGTCTTAAATGCAGATCCTGTGAACTATAGAAATGGAGCACAGATAAAAAGCTATATGCTTTCTGTTTTATATCCTTTATATATGTGTTGAATCTTGTAAACTTGCTATATTTCACAATTCAGAGTATTTCTGTGACATCAGATTTGTTGAAAGTTTTAAAAGCAGTACAAAGGTTTTGTATTCACGTTTTATCAATTAGTTCTTTTGCATTAGAGAAACTTTCATTTTTATCAATTAAGCTCTAAAATCCAACCATGTGTAACTAAATTTGGTAGCAACATACATACATGTACAAAACACACAACTACACTATGCATTATTTGTTTTTTCTTTAGCTCTCATTAATTTCACTATGAAAATGACTTTTTTTTTCCCACGCATTGCACTGTTTGGATAAACAATGACAATGGTGAATGAAAATCAGTTCTGATCAGTTGATCAGCATCAACTTGATGTTTTTTTCCAAAAATTTTATGACTGTTACTCTGAGTCTCTTTTTTCTAGGAATCTATAAAACTCAGGAAACATACAGCCCGGTTAAAACCCTTGACTGTAGGATTAACTTAATTGCTGTAGTTAAGTTCTTTATTTTTTGAGCACTGACTCTCTTACAGAAGTTAGGGAAGTTGTCTCCTTGTCTCCCTGTGGTGTTGCTATGGTCATCTCTTAAGAGTTATTCAGTGCATAAATCTTAAAACCCATAAGGTTTGGAAATTTCCCCTTGCATTCTTTTCTCTTTCATTCCCCTCCTCCCTGCACCTTCATGCCTTTAGCTTCCTTCTCTTTCCTGACACCCAGTCAATTTTCACCTCATCTGTAGTACAATGTCGTATTCTGTGTGTGAAAAAACTGTTCAGAAACACATTAGAGTCCTTTAAAGTATAATTCTGAAAACAGGAAACCCTGGTGTCTGCTTTCTCTGTTGTAGCATTTCATCCCTGTTCCAATTTATGACACACATTTCCAGTCAAACAATTGTAGATATAACAACAGACTGGCTTTTATTTAGTGAATCTCAGGTTTTGGCACCAATAATGTCATGAATGCCAGTTAAATTTTCATCCCTTTAGTTTTCATGTTTTCTATGAAACCTCTCCAAAGGCTGTCTTTTCAACAAATATAAATATACTTTTTAAAATATCTGGAAATATGCATGGAAAAATTTCAGCTAGCCATATAGCATATCCGTCTGTTAGACATTAGCATATATTCATGTTCTCTCATATGCTCTGAACATGCAGGAACTGAGACAGCCTTTGCAGAAATCTCGAGGAGTAGAAAATGGGATCTAACATGGTTCCGTAACACAAAATGACTGACATAGTGCAAACCAAGGCTGTAGACTTGCCATTGCAGCACAGTGTTAGTCCTGTTACATTGACCGTTACTCTTGTCTGTTGAGATATATTCCACATTCCATACCTATTACTATCTTACACAAAAATTGTCCTTCTGTATGTAAGATTTTGGCAATTTGAAGCATTTGCAGTGCTGCAGAGAACTGTATCTCTGGAACTGAGAAGGCAAGAGAAAAAAAAGGAAATTTATACTAAAGTTAAATATAGACATTTAAATTCATATTCATTAGTAAGTAGTTAATGAATAAAATATTGCTCATGGTTAGTATTTTATGGGAAATACTGAATATAATGAAGTGTGTTTGAGCATATGTATGTAAAGAATCATTAAGCTACTATTCAATGAGAAAAAAAGATGAAGTTGTGAATATTATGTAGTTTAGCAGAGTAATTCTAAAAGAGAAAATTATTCACAACTGAATTTCTATTCAGGATTGGGACCTTAGTTGACTGAAATAATAACAGTTGTGAATTGGATTTTCTTCTTGTTAAAGAGAATGTAACGTACTTTTATTCCTGAATAAACTTAACTTTGATATAGTTCCCTTTATGTTTTAATCATTAAATAATTATTAATGAAGTAATTAACAATTACTATAAAAGGTTAGGAATGGCTGAGGGTTTCAGTAGTAGCAGGCTGGACAACATTTCAGAAGTATCGTGAAGCGAGAATCGGCAGGATGTGTTGGCAAGCTACTGAGTGAAGGAATAAATAGTATATCAAGGTTATGAACTGTAATAATGAAAAGGATGGTGGAGATGGGGAGTAGGAAATGTCATACAGTGTAATTGTATGCTTTTATCTTGTCCAGATTCAATCTATGACTGAACATTCAATTATAGATGACAGAAAAACATCATCAGGGTGAATAGGAGAAACCAGAGCCCTGAAGTCCTGAGCAATCCCTCATTCCTAATCCCATGACTGCTGATTCCTTTCATCTTGTGGCTTGTTTACACTCTGAACTGTGAGGACAAAATAAGGAAAAAAGTGTAGTGTTAAATTATGATTGATTAGGGCTTTTTCTTCTTGTTGAATAAAGTATCTGGCTACTTATTCCAGGGCTGTTTAGTGACTGTGGTTACAAAGTGCATCAAAGTCAGTGTTTCTGGTCTTCCTGATGCATTAAAAAATATGCAGAAGATAAAGGTTTAAAGTATTTTTATTAATTATTATTTAAAATGGATATGCCCTTGCATAAAACTGAACTGATAATTTTTCTATTTCCACACAGCCGAGGCAACGAGAACAGACTAGCTCTACGAAGACAGACCATTCTCCGGGAGAAGGGGAGGAGGCAGGCCAGTCGAGGGCCAGCATATATGTTTAATGACCACTCAACAAGTCTTTCCCTTGAGGAGGAGCGCTTTTTGGATGCTGCAGAATACGGAAATATTCCAGTGGTTCGCAAAATGCTGGAAGAATGTCCCTCCCTCAATGTGAACTGTGTGGACTACATGGGACAGAACGCTTTGCAGCTGGCAGTTGCCAATGAGCACCTGGAGATCACAGAACTTCTGCTGAAGAAGGAGAATCTGTCTCGGGTGGGGGATGCCTTGCTTTTGGCTATTAGCAAAGGTTACGTTCGGATAGTGGAAGCCATCCTAAACCATCCCGCTTTTGCCGAAGGCAAGAGGCTTGCATTGAGTCCTAGCCAGTCAGAGCTCCAGCAAGATGACTTCTATGCATATGATGAAGATGGCACACGGTTTTCCCATGATGTTACACCAATCATTCTGGCTGCTCACTGCCATGAGTATGAGATTGTCCACACTCTGCTGAGAAAAGGAGCTAGGATCGATAGGCCGCATGACTATTTCTGCAAATGCAGTGAATGCAATCAGAAACAAAAACATGACTCTTTCAGCCATTCCAGATCCAGAATCAATGCCTACAAAGGTCTGGCCAGCCCTGCTTATCTGTCTTTGTCCAGTGAAGACCCTGTAATGACTGCCTTAGAGCTCAGCAATGAGCTGGCTGTGCTTGCCAACATAGAAAAAGAGTTCAAGGTGAGTAGAGGGATACTGATTCTGACAGACACAGAATTGCAAAGTTCAATCAAAGGTTTTTCTCCCATTCCTTGAGCAGTAAGAGATCAGCATTATCTTCATAAATCAGCAGAATAATCTGGGAAAAGATATAATTGTTTAATCAATGGAGTATTTAAATCTTTGGGAATGTCTTATTGCTGTGTGCTGAGCGTAATTCTTGATCCTTGTGTAGAATGTGCCAGTGAACTAATTTTCTGCTTCCTATTAGGCAGGATAGTAAAGGAGGCCCTTCAAACCCATGCTGAAGCTGTCTTAGGGCAGAGGAAAGAGGAGACTAAAGTGGTACCCTTTGGTACTGTTTGGCAAGACAAGTTGCATGATTCCATTAAACACTTGCAGATTCTCATTATTTTCTCATAATTGGACTGGAAGCTTTCTCATTCATCACAAAGTTTTGCATTTATTCACAAAAAAGGACTCTAAATAAACATCCTTCTCCTTTTTTAATGTCCTGCTTTCTTTTTTCTGGTATTTCTAGTGGCTTCTTCCTCTTTTTTACTTACTTGTGGTTCATTATATGGGAACTCTCTAACGTTAAAGACTTTTTCAGTGTTATAAAGAATTTTGTAATATTCTACAAATGCATGATTTTGAAAAAAAGTGTGATTAGTTGAGACTTGAAGTGTGAGTGTTCTTTGGTTCATTTTTTTTGTTATGTAGGTGCACAACCTACAGAAATATTTTCCACAGTTCATTTGTGTTAGGACAGTAAGAATGTAACTTTCTTTCTCTCAGTAAATGCAAAGTCAGGCTTTGTGCAAACATTGCCATTGTTAATTATGACTTAGGTTAACTAAAATCACTTAGACTGGGTGTGCCTTATGTGACCCTGTTGAAAGCAGATGCTACTATATAGACCTCACTAGCAGGAGATAAACCCCCTCCAAAGCAGTATATAGAATAATTTTCAACATTATGTTAGGAAGAGTTTGAAGTTGGCATGATCAATATTTGATGTTCATCTTAGCAGTGGCACAGTTCACAAGGCCCTGAACCTTTCTTGATTTAGCCAACCTGATCCGAGATGCTGAAGTTCTGAATTAATTACTCCTGAGTTGTGTTCATAAGGGTATCTTTATGGCACCAATCTGTTGTAAGAAGCAGAAATATTTCTTGAAGAGGGAAAGTAAGGAGAACGAATGTGCAAGATGATCTTAAAAACAACAGCTAAACATCAGAAATTGGAGCAGAGGAGAATTTTTATTTTATATCAATAAAAAAATGGTGGGAGGACCATTTCAGCTTAATGCAGAGGATGCATATGTGCCTCATGAAGTCCCTGACAGAAATCCTTAGGACCTCAGTGGGCTGAGATTTCATCCACTGCTTTCATATACAATTCAGGGGAGAGAATTTAAACCACACACTCATTTCTTTCTCTTTAGCAGCTGCTGATGGGAACAAAAGGAGTTGATTAACTTAAAGAGGAGTAAATTTAGAACAGAACAGAAAACCATTTTGCATACACCATAAATGCAGCCTGTTAAGTTCACAGCTATGTTGAGATAAATAACATGTCTGATTCGTAGGAACTGTATAGCTCCCTTTACCACAGTTGGAGTGACACAAACTAAGATTATTATAAAGATAAATAAAATCATCATCTGGAATAGTCAGCAAGAACTGTCTTTCAAATGTATGCTGCAGTACACAGTCAGTGGGATGAATTGGGAGCACACTGTCCCTGGTACCACCAGGCAGGGAATGAAGTACACAGGTGAGAACAGTAGGCTGGGTCACAGAGCAAGCTTCTACAGCCTGCTCTGAAGCGCCATAAGAAGGTCTTTCTTCAAGGACTTCTTTTTTTCTAGTTTCTCTTTTTTTCAGTTGCTTTCTTGAAAATTAGAGCTTAACTTCTAATGCAGTGTTGTATAAAGAATTTCAACAGAGATTTTGAGGTACTGTCTCTCAGCAGAAACAGGAAGCTCAATGAGAGACAGAGCAACTCCACATTACTGGGCATTAATCATCCAGGCTCTGCTGGGAACATACATACTCTTTGAGTAGAGTGGAGGTGGATAGGAACTGTGAGGAGCAGGAGCAGTAGGCAACACAGAAATTTAACTCTCCCTTAATTTAAGATTTCACCAGGAGCAGGGAACATAAGGTCTTTAGGGAATGTTTTTATAGGTACTAAAATCCCATGGTGGTTCTGGATAAATATTAAAGACCACTCACATTTATACATGAATTATTGAGAGTTAACATTTACAATTTTGATAAGTGATTAACATTTACAATATCTAGACAGGCTAGGGACTTGACTGCAAAATACCTGTCTTAGTTTCAGAGGAGGCAGTACAAGTGTGTGCAAGTTACAGGAAATGGATGCTGTCAGCTTTACTGAGTGTGGGCTAGCTTGTGCTCCTGCAAGCTCATATCCCTGCTTGCAGCAATTTAGCTAAAAATTGTTAACCTTGCTTTATTTCAGGAGTTTGCTACAAATACCTGGATAAAATACCTGCATAAAAATGTGAGTTTCATAAAAATGGGTTACAAGTGTTAGTGTAGTCAGAACAAGTATATTTTTAGTGCATAGGTTAGCTGGGCATGGCAAATCTTTAGCTCCACCTGGGGTTTGCCTTAGCCACTTGAAGTATGTCAAACCTTACCTAAATGGAAATTGAACTTTCTGTAATACACTGTTATAACAGTTACCTATTTTATAGTGCTGATGGGGTATTGTTGCAGGAGAACTTTCAAGTGAGTGCCTACAGCAGCCAGTGGCACAGATAATTCCCAGATCTTCCTCAGAGGCAATAGAAAGGGTCAGTGCTAAACTGGAGACATGTGTCGATCACAGTATAGGAATATTTCTGTAGCAAATAGCTAATTTAGGCTTCCTGAGTAGTTCTGAGATCTTCAGGGTTTTCTGAACACCATTTAATTTAGTTTTATATAATAGAATGCTTTGGGTTGGAAGGGACCTTAAGGATCATATAGTTCCAACCTCCCTGCCAAGGGCAGGGAACCTGTCACTAGACCAGGTTACTCAGAGCCCTGTTCAACATGGTCTTGAAGATCTTCAGGGATGGGGAATCCTCTCTGGACAACCTATTCCAGTGTCTCACCACTCTTATAGTAAAGATTTTTTTCCTAATATGTAATCTAAACCTATGTTGCTTCAGTATAAAACCATTCCCTCTTGACCTTTTTCACATGCCCTTGTGAAAAGTCTTTCTCCAGTCTTCTTGTAAGACCCCTTTAGGTACTGAAAGGTGCTATAAGGTCTCCCTGGAGCCTTCTCTTCCCCAGGCTGACCCAACTCTCTCAGCCTGTCTTCATACGAGACATGTTCCAGCCCTCTGGATGTGTTCCAGCCCTTTGTGGCCCTTCTCTGGATTCATTTCAACAGGTCAACCTCTTTCTTCTATTGGGGGCCCCAGAGCTGGACACAGGACTGCAGGTGGTGTCTCACAAGAGCAGAGTAGAGGGGCAGAATCACCTTCCTTGACTTGCTGACCAAGATGCTTTTGATACAGCCCAGGATACCGATGGCTCTCTTGGCTGCAAGCACATATTGCTGGCTCACATTGAGCTTTTCATCCATAAACACCCCCAGTCCTTCTCCCCAGGGTTATTCTTGACCCGTTCTCTGCCCAGCCTCTACTTGTGCTTGGGATTACCCTGACATGACTAAGTGTGCAGTTTTACAAGGTTCGATGTTATATAGAATATTTTTACTTTTGGAGATTGTGATCATGTTTTCTGTCATCTCAATCATTCACCCACCCTAGAGCTAATATCTCTATTATGTCCATAAAGATGGTGATGATATATGACAAATGTTGTCCTTCAGAGATGTGGCCTGGAGTTTTGAGAGGGACAGCTGTGTCCCAGTGCTGTTCAAAATGGATAAGATAAGCATTTAGTACAAAACCCATTGCAACTATAACAGCAACATTCTGGTTTATTGTGTCATGGGATGGAATGGAAAATGTATTTTTAAGTTAAATATAGATTTGTTACTGTTTACTGTAAATTACTTCCCCTAATAAGGTTGTCTGAGTTTGCTTTTCTGATAAGAAGCAAAATTCAATGTATCAACTCAAAGTCTGATTTTCTGCTGTTTTGGTTTTTTTCTTTTCCTTTATACAACCCCCATTACAGAAATTGGATCCCAGTCTTCATTACGGTTATTAAAATATGTCATACAACATTTCTGAAAGTGTTTTTTTTTTTTACTTTAATTGCCTCAAAAGTGAGTCTAGAGAAGTGACTGAGGTGCAGAACTTGATAAGGTAGATATGCAAGGTAACCAAGGTGAGACAAATACCACTCTGAACATTTTGGGGGGGGAAGCACATAACAAGATGCAAAGAAAATATTCACAGAGGTGTGGCTGGGATGTAGAACTGTTTCTGTCATGGTGCATCTAAACACCAAGTCTCCTTCTTTCTTCTGTTTTCTAGAATGATTACAAGAAACTGTCTATGCAATGCAAAGATTTTGTAGTCGGACTCCTTGATTTGTGCAGAAATACAGAAGAAGTGGAAGCTATTTTGAATGGTGATGTAGAGATGAACCTCAGTAATGGAGAACACGGCCGCCCCAGCCTTAGCCGCTTAAAACTTGCCATTAAGTATGAAGTTAAAAAAGTAAGCAATTATGTTGATCAAACAGACATGTCATGATAGTGGTATTAAATTGTGCTATTAATAAATGTTTATGTTTTGGTAGCCTATGACAAATGAACATTAGGGCCTTTTTGCACAATGTATTTTGCAAACAAAAGAGTCCTTGCCCCAAATAGCTCGCAATATAAACAAGAAGCAGATATTGAGAGTGGATACTGGTCACAGTGAGTATGAGAGCAAATGACTGCGATACAATTTGTAGCTATGTGCAAAATAAAAAAAAAAAGGCTTCAGGCAGTGTCAACTACAACAGTTATCATCCCTTCTTTGTCTTGCTTTCATTTCTACTGTCAGTTTAATACTATAGTCTCCATCTGAAATGCTCTCAGTGAAACTAGCTGAGTCAGTAGCTGCACAGAGACCCTTGAATTACCCAGGAAACTCGTCTTGGATAATAGAGGCTGTAAAATTCCAGGTGGCGTGTGTGAACCAGGGAGAAATTATTTGTGTGATGAATCTTATACAACCAAAGATCAAGAAGATACAGACCAAGAGAATACTTGAAATGCATGTTACCCTAAAGTAGAGCCTTTTTTACAAAAATTGAGCTCACATCTCCTACATGAGAAGTATATTTATGTGTTCATGAAAGGAAGAAAAGAAGAAAGCTATTTTGGCTGAGCACTCACCAATAAATGAAAACACTGCAAAACACTTGGCAAGTTATGGTCACTAAAGAGAGATGAAGCAACTGCTGAACAGAAGATATCACAATGAGTTTGTCCTTCATAGTATTTGAGTCTTAATCCTTCCCTGAATGTGAACTTTCTTGCAATACTTTCTCTTATCTCAATAAAGATATTTCTTGCACCTGCAGCCAGTAATCCTTTAAGTATAGAGAAGATTATAGAAAAAAACAAGCCTAGATTAATTTAAATTTTTAATTCTATTAACAGGTATGGATATAAACATAAACAGTGCACAAGTATCTACTATTTATTAATACCTACCTTTGTAAGGTTCTTCTTATACTAACCAGAGGACACAAAGGGGGTTATAGGGTAGACTTCTCAGTTTTGCAGAGTTTGTCCAAAATATTCCAGAATCAAGTTATAAATAGTCCTTATCTGATTTCCTGCAAATATGACAGCTGTTTTCTTATGCCAGCATGTTAGCACGTAAAAATATATCAAAATCTTTCTTTCACAACTGAAGATTATATAGCATTTTTTTGCAGAACAAAAAGACTTAAAGTTCTGGAATTTCTGAAGCAGTAAATTTAAAATTATAAATATAAGAAAGTTACAAAGTTTGATCAGATAAATTTTATGTTTAATTAACCTTAGATAAAATTAATAGTTTGTGATTGAATAATAAATAATAAATGTCTCAGTAAATAGTAGTTTTTTAAATTAATGTATGTCTGTTTGCTGGGAAATTTGGCCTGTCAAATAGTTTTTCTTATGACCTTGTTAGTTCTCCTTTGAACAACTCTCCTGTGTTGTTGCTATTCCAGAATTCTTAATGTGATTCATATAGCTGTATTTTAATAAAGGTTATTCTGATAGCAATATTATTTTTGTGCTCTTTTTCTTTATTATAGTTTGTAGCACATCCAAACTGCCAGCAACAACTTCTCTCAATTTGGTATGAAAATTTATCAGGTTTACGGCAGCAGACCATGGCAGTGAAGTTTCTGGTTGTTCTTGCTGTTGCAATAGGACTACCCTTCCTTTCAATGGCTTACTGGATTGCTCCTTGCAGTAAGGTCAGTCTGTGAAATCTTGTAATGGCTTTTTATTAACTCCTGTATCATCTATATGTAGATTCTTGTCTGACAAAGACATGCTTAAACAATAAAAGTTATTTTAAAGCCAAGTTAGAATGGAATGGCTGCAAGACTGCATGTTCAGACAACTGTAATTAAGACAGGTATATGTGTTGTGTTAAATGTAATATATATTAAATTAATTTACAATAGCTGAGCAAGAGTTGCTTTGTAGAAATCCTGCTTTAGAAACAATGAGTCAAATTGTTATCATTTAGTTCTTGCTTCTATAGGTAAATACCAAGGATACTCTTTTTCCATTGTTTCAGATTTAGACTAAGTTCAAGCAGGGGGTTGATTCCAATTAACTCAAAGGCAATTTTATTTTTCATGATTAAAAATAAATAGATAAAAGTCACTGAAATATGAATGCCAGAAACTAAAACAATCATCACTTTTCTAGAAGTCAAAATTAACTGTTTTGGCTTGACAAGACAGTGCTAATATTCATCATATTTCATGAGGACTCCAAAGTAGTCACACAGTCTCCCCTGCATTGATTTACAATGCACTGTCTGGATTGGGTGACAATCTCTGACCTCAGTGAACTTTATGTTGAATCTCTGTTTGAGTTGGTCACTGCCCATTTTGAGTGGACACTGATGGAAAATTTCCCTTCAAAGTTATGTTGCAGTCTAATATCCCCAACTCTAACAGGTCAAGTCCTTTGCACATACTATGATTTCAGGGGAAGAGGAAGGTTGAAAGAGAGAATTGAAGTCTTTGTGAGGGTTTTTTTTTGTTGTTCTCTGGAGGAGAAAAGTGAGCCTTTTTTGTTTGGCCATATTTTTTCATTTCTTTCAGTCTGGACAATAAAAATCAGTTATATTATTTTCACTTTTCTGTATAGTGACCGGGTTTTTATGAGCACTTATTTCTTAAGACACTCCTTGAGATTCAACACACTTCATTAATTGATTTTCTACTATAGCAGTGACTTATCTATTTGTCATTTTCCATTTTCAATGATTTATTGGATCTTAAACTAAATTTGAACCATTGCAGATTCTGAAAAATATATTTCAGAGTAGCTTTTAAAGTCAAGGTCCAAGTAACCACATTCATTAAGGTTTCAGTTCTGTCACTATTTAATCAACTCGTCATGTGATTTGAATGCTTTCTGTTTCATTGTATTCTGCAAATATAAAATCCAATCTACCTTTTTCACCAATTACCATTTAATACTTTATGCTTCACTTATATTTCAGAAGTTTAATCTGGTTTTTGAAGACAAAAATTTTCAGTGTATATTCTCAAGATATTCTCAGTGTATATTCTCAATATAGAACATCTTCTTTATCAAGAGTCCATTCTGTGTATGAATTGATGGAATTTTACATCTTCTCTTCCTACCTAGATAAAGTACACATTCTTTTTCCAGGTTTGGCAGTATAAGGCACAGTGACAGAAGAGAGAGAAAATGTTCACAGTATTTCTGGTGAAAATAAAAACTTACAGTAGAGTTCTGACACATTTCTTTATATTCTCATGTCACGGCTCTGAGAAAGGCAAAAATGTGTTTATGACTTTTGCAACATCTCAGTCAGTTACCTGTAATGCTGACCAGCTTCCTCTTTGGGAAAAAGTTAATTTGAGTTTGGACCACAGACTGAAGGTTTGAATTGAAAGTTTCAGATGTGAAAAAATTTAATGGAAATATGTGGTCAGTCCTGTTGATTTGGAAGGAATTCACTACTGTCAGATGCCAAAAGGCGTTAATATTGCCTCTTATTTGAATTTCAACCATTGATCCTCGCAGAGACATTTCAAAATTTTGTAAACTCTTTGCTCTGCATCTCTAATTGTTAATTCAGTGTAACTACTGACATCATTAACACAAATTTTTAGAATAATATTTTATTACATGACATGAAAGATTAAAACCTTTTTTCAGTTATCTGCAAGAATCTCTAATGTCTCTGCTGTTCAGCTGTAGTAATAGAATTTAGATTTTTAGCTTTATGAACTCATAAGTAATTCGGTCAACCTCTGGCCAAGATGAAGGATTTACATTTGAAACTGAGTTGCCTTTTGCTGTTCCCAGTCACCTGAGGCTGACATTTCTAAAGAAGTAACTTGAAAAATTCCTAAGTGCTTCCTAGAAGCTTGTTCTGAGAGTTATACACATTCCTCTTTTGCATTGTGGTAGAGGAAAAAAAATTGAACATTGTGTCCAGTATATGAGGAGCTAGAAAATTTTTATTACTAAAAAAGTATATGCATAATCTATGTGGTTTTTTTAATCAGACCTTTTCTCCTTTGCAATAGCTGTGCTACCTGGAGTCCCATTTTATAATTTCTTTACCAATGCCATACTCCATAATATTACAATACTAATTGTTTCTGCAGAGTTACAAGTGGGTAATAGTGTAAATCACTTACTACAGACCCCAGCAATTACAGGTGACCCTCTATATGGACAAATAAGTGTCAGTGTCCACCATGTAACTATTGTATATCTTGTCCTAACCCAAAACAACATATAAAACACTCTCCAAAACTCCATAGCAAACCAAAAAACATAGTATACAGTATCAGAATCCAGAAAAGAACCCAAAACAAAACTCCAGATCACTTAAAACAGAGACATTCTGAGCACTTAGAAAATCATGTCCTTGGAAGTGCAGGGGAAGGGAATTTATCACATCAACAAGCGCAGTGAAAGTGTATGAGGGGGATTTCAGTTTATGGAAAAGTCCAGAGTAGCAAGATTATGGCGTTGGCTTTAGATGCTGCTTTTTTTCCTCCCAGTTCATATTTTCTGACCTATATCTTCTCCATAAAGAAATTCAGAAATTTAGAAGTGTAATTTCAAAATTTCATCGGATCATTGTTATGTAGCAGTGTCATAATAACTTCCAGGAGTTTTGTAATCACTTCAACCAAAGTTCTGCTTCTAGAGAGATTTTGCTGTATATATGCAAAAAATACTTTTCTGTTTCTTTAGAACGGACAGGAGGTGGGGTGATAGGAATTCACTCTCTTAAATTTTATGTTTTTTGATCAAGGGTTATATTAACATTAACCTACTTCAGTATTTTTTCTTCTTTTCTGGTTATGTCTCTCTCTGGCAACTGTATCCTAACTCATCTTTGTTTGTGAATACAAGAATAATACATTTAAAAGGACACTGTCAAGGTACTTTATCATTTTCCAGCTCTGCTTTATTGTATGTTGTTTATGACTGTATCTTCCTAGCTTGAAATAAAATTTTTCCCCGTGACAATTACCTGTTCTCTTTGTAGTTCATGCAAAATAATTGATTGTTGAAGTTCATCCCATGAGGCTGACAGACTGTTTAATTTAATAAAAAACAAATTAATTTAATTGAGTGAGAAACATAATAAATGGCATGGGTTTGAAAAGTAATATAACAAATCTTATGCCTGCTAACCTTGACAGTGTTCCTTTAACAGTATCTTATATTTGCATTTGTCTAGTCTTCCTAATGTGATTTGTATTTGAGACCTTACCATTGCATCCTTGGCTCCATCCTCTTATTCATGTTTCTGTAAAAGCTGACTGCAAAATTCTGATTTTCTGCAGCAAAAATATGAGTACCAATAACATACCTCTCTGTTTCCATCTACTTTTTCCAGACCACAGATTGTTATATGTTTTAGCTGAGATATGTAACACTTGCTTTCAATCATTTCCAAGCAATTTTTTTAGATACAAGTACAGTCTTAGTCTAAAATGAAAAAGTATTTTTCTGCAGCTTCCAACTAAGTGGACAAGCTAAGACTTTTAATATTAATACAGCCACTCTCTAAAATAAAGTAAATAATTCCTAGAACTTCAACCTTGTGTGAATTTGTATGGAACTTTTAGGTTTTTGAAGTGTTGCACTAAACCATTTTAAAGTTGTTCTTAGTCATGACAAAGCTGAAAACTTTTCCATTGTAGCAGTCAGGAGGAAATTACGACTCTACAGGACTATAAACATAACCCTTTGAGGCCTCATGACTTTTTTTAAAAAAGAAAATAAATTGGGAAAACTGCACAATAACTGTGCTAAACCGAGTATCACATCAGTCAGGAAATTAAATTCTTTAGTCATAATTCATTCATGGTGATAATTCTTTTAGTAAGTGTCAAAATCTTGGTTTCTTTCTTGTCTCATAAAGATGACTAGCATGTAAGAAATCCACCAACTATCATAGATTTTACCTTTGATTATCTGTAATAGACATAGATACTGCAAACTAATTACGGAATTATTTCAAATTACCGAGTTAAAAATACAGATCTTTTTAATTTCAGTATTCTATCAGTGAAACGGATAGATTATTCCTGAAAACAGCACATCAGTAGAAACTTCTAAAAGCAACTGTCAACACGGCATCATAGTACACAAATTTTTCTAAATATTTGTTCCTTTGCATTATTGAAATAGATGACTTTCTGTGTTACTGCTCCTTTTATATATTTTTTTATTTTGGAAGAAGTCAATGCAATATCCTTGTGTTTCATAATCTCTGTTGCAGCTGGGGAGGATAATGCGTGGACCATTTATGAAGTTTGTAGCCCATGCAGCCTCTTTCACCATTTTTCTTGGTCTGCTTGTCATGAATGCAGCTGACAGGTTTGATGGCACCAAACTCCGACCTAATGAAACAACAGACAATGTAAAACAGCTGTTTAGGATGAAAACATCATGTTTCACATGGATGGAGATGCTCATTATTTCTTGGGTAATAGGTAAAAAATTTTGCTTAAATTTGTCTTGCTATGATTTCAAGTGAAGCTGAACTAAATGAAATCCTTTTCTATCAATGTTTTGTGTAAAAATTGCGACAAAGGGAGTTTATTCAGTTGTCTGCATTCCAACATGGGCCTCATGTTTTATGCTGGATGTCATCAGGATTCACATGTTCCCATCTGATCACATTCAGATTAAGGATTTAGGTAAAATCTACATCATTCTGAAATCTACATCTACATGAATTCAGTTTTACAAATAACAAAGCAAAGTGTCTACCAGTTTTCTGGGGGTTTTGAGTCACCCTGCGTCAACTACAAAGGGGAAAGATTTGCACATGATAAAGCTATTTATAAATTAATATAGTTGTGTATTATAGGGATAATATAGCACTCAGATTTCTGAAGTCTATAAATATCTTCATCTGATAAAAAAGAAGGAAATAATAGTTTCTTAATTTGAAGTTCTAGTTTGATAATTTAATCTATTTTCATTTTTATTTATTTCAGTGTCATGCATAAGATGGTTTATGAAAAATTGATTCAGTGCATACAGACGTAACATTGAATGTAGTTACTGCAATTGACATTATTATTGTCCTTATCTGAAAATTATGAAAAGTTCCTTCAGACAATTTGATAAGTGAAAAAAGTATTCCATTCAGCTTTTTATTAAAGACTCTTTTTAAAATCCTAGAAATGTAGTTTATATTTTTTTCTCTTGAAATGAAAAAAGATTTTTTCTGAAAATAAGAAAATTTGAGTTTCTCTATTAGCTCTGCCACAGATCATGCCAGAGCATTTCTGCACTTTCCATCTCTTCCTGTGTTTGTAGCAGATGGTGATACTCACATCCCATTCCTCTCTTTGAAAGCTTTTATAGTTGTACAGGAAAAAGAATTCTAAAAGATTGCTATTATTACTCGCATGAGAAGAAGTCTTGGAATGTATATGAATTTTCAGATTCAAGGATTTTATTTTGTGTTTGAATTCCCACTGATCAAAATTGTTTTGAGTTTGACCGCAACCAAGAGCATGTTCTATATATAATAAAAATATAAAATAAAACAATTTTGAAGATAAAAGAACACATTGTTTTCTCTGTTCTGTCTTAAACAGGCATGATATGGTCTGAATGTAAAGAAATTTGGTCTCAAGGTCCAAAGGAATACCTTTTTGAGTTATGGAATATGCTTGATTTTGGTATGTTAGCAATTTTTGCAGCATCATTCATAGCAAGGTTTATGGCATTTTGGCATGCATCCAGAGCCCAGAACTTCGTTGATGCACATATGAAAGATCTGACTAGTCCAACACTGGACCCCAGCATAAAATACTACACCTTGGGTGAGTTGATTGAACATGGTTAAAATTTACTTCTGGGGCCAAGATGAACTGATTTTTCAGTAAATAAGTCTCCAATACCATAGTTCCACAATGTACTACTAAAGAAATTCCCACACCTTCTCCTTCTCATCCTTATGGTAAATTGAATATGAGTCAGCAGTGCCCTGGCAGCCAGGAGAGACATCCATGTCCTCGGATGCATAAGCATAGTATCACCAGACAGCCAAGGGAAGTGATTGTCCCAGTCCACTCTGCACTGGTGTGGCCTCACCTGGAGAAGTGTGCAGTTTTGTGTACCACATTATAAAAAAGACACTAAACTATAAGAGGCTGTCCAAAGGAGGGTCACAAGGATGGTGAGGGGTGTGGAGGGGAAGCCATACGAGGAGCAGCTGAAGTCGCTTGGTTTGTTCAGCCTGGAGAAGAGGAGACTGAGGGGAGACCTCATTGCAGTCTACAACACCCTCATGAGGAGATGCAGAAGAGCAGGTACCAATCTCTTCACTCTCATGACCAGTGACAGGACTCAAGGGAATGGCATGAAGCTGAGTCAGGGAAGGTTTAGGTTAGATATCAGGAAAAGGGTTTTCACCCAGAGAGTGGTTGAGAATTGGAACAGGCTCCCCAGGGAAGTGGTCACAGCACCAAACCTGTCTGGATTCAAGAAGTATTTGGACAACGTTCTCAGGCACATGGTGGGATTCATGGGGTGTCCTGCGCAGGGCCAGGATTTAGACTCGATGATCCCGATGGGTCCCTTCTAACTTGGCATATTCTGTGATTCTATGATTCTACTATTTGATCACAGTTCCGTTGGCTATGCTCATACATCTTTTGAGGAGTGTTCTAAACAGCAGGCACTGAAATGATCTAAGATCAACATAACCTTACTATCATCTCACCCCTTTTCTAGATTATTTTAATCTATTCAATTACACAATACTGTCTGCAAACCAATCTGTGTTGGTGCAGCTGTGAATTTAATCTACTGTAATGTGGGGACAAAACTAAGCAATGAGATGCATGAACTTCTTAAACATGCTATGTCAAAATAACCAATATGTCTTTTATATATTATTTTTTCAGAGACTCTATTGTATTACTTTAATATTTTTCAATCCACTCTCTTTACCAGTAAGAGATGAAAAATGTTAATAAACTTGCGTGGCATATATGAGAAGTGACTAGAAGCTATTTCACCTGAATGAGAAAAAATTAAGCTCTGTTGATTAGTGTTCGCTCTCAACATCACCACATCTCTCTTACTGTTATTAGATATTTTTTTTCCTAGATACTGAATTACATCAGTTTCTATATGTGTTCTGTGCCTCAGATACTATTTCTCTTAAAGTTACATTCCTGCATCATCCAGGCTGTAGAAAAGCAGAGCAATTAATATATAGATTCTGAAACACATTGAATTGTAAGACTGACAAATTTTACTGGAAAGTTACAGATTTTACATAAGTCCTAAAAGCAGCTGGTTAAATATTAATTCAGTTTTCAGAAACACACACTTGAAGAATGTGCAAACAGAGACTGTTGTTTATGTTCACAGTGTCTGCGTATGACAAGCACAAGTCTTGTAACTCATTTATGCTACACAATACTGCATCATTTAGAAAGGCACCTTCCATTCATATCAGTCATGGGTTGTGACTTTGTTATGCCCTGAAGCACAGCTGATACATTTTTTAGTGGATGCACGTACACTGAAGTCTGGTTGGAGAGCACCTGTGTCTGGTAGTGCCAACATGGATAATGTTATTTAGTGCCACAGTTTTTTTCATAGGTTAGGAAGCATAACTTGATGGACACCAGGTTGAACATGAGCCAACAGTGGGCCCCTGTGGCAAAGAAGGCCAATGGTATTCTGGGCTGCGTTAGGCGGAGCATGGACAGCAGGTGGAGGGAGATGATCCTGCCCCTCTACTCAGCACTGGTGAGTCCACAACTGGAATGCTGTGTCCAGTTCTGGGCTCCCCAGTACAAGAGAGATGTGAACATGTTGGAGATAAGGGCCTTTACAGTAAAGTAGACACAGATAACAACATTCTCCAGGGACATAGGTAACACATCCCAGGTTAACCTCTTCTCTTTGTCTGAAGCACAATAGTGAATAAATTTAAGCCTGCCACATCATGAGAGAATGGCTTGACTTACAGCAAGGAAGTATTCTGAAGGGTATTGCTTCAGACTTCTTCTTCTGACACTTTTCTGTAAATATTTATTTAAGTAAAAGTTTGAACTTAAATGTTCCTCTCTGCAGTTGAATGTGTCACGTTCCCCATTAAAAGACATTCAAGTAATTCACGAGTACATTAGCTTCAGCAGAAGATACTGATAGAAATGATGATAGAAAAGGTGTTTGGTGTTTGCTGGGAAATGACCACTACAATTTCATTATAAGTAAGACAATAAAGTAGAAAAGATATAGAAATATAGTTCGTGTAGTTTTGGAATTGTGAAGACCATTTAATTAATTCAGATCCCCACATCAAAACAGTTCATTTTGTCACAGCTCAGTTGTCATCACCTGCCACTGTAACCTGAATTTTACTTAAATTCTATTATAGGCGAGGATTCAACTCCCAAAAAGTTACCTCAGTGATCTTACGGGCCACCTTTATAATCACTGGTGATCTAATCAATACAGTCAGTGGAACTGTGGAAAGGTTTTAGAGTTACATGGCTCACTTCAGTCAGCTAAACCTAAGTGATTAGTTGTTTGAGTTGCCATGGGTTTCTTCCCTCGCCTCGAAATCACAGAATATCCTGAGTTGGAAGGGACTTACAAGGATCATCAAGTCCAAATCTTAGCCCTGCAGAGGACATCCACAGGAGTCACACCATGTGTCTGAGATGTTGTTCCAATTGCTGTTCTGACTGCTGTTCCAAAAAGACCCCCATAGATGCATACAATTATCTTGAAATAATGACAGTTCTCATCTTTTGTTCCTAGCCAGAATAAACTGGGATCCGTCCGATCCTCAGATCATATCTGAAGGGCTGTATGCAATTGCGGTTGTGTTAAGTTTCTCAAGAATAGCCTACATCTTACCAGCTAATGAAAGCTTTGGACCACTGCAGATATCACTTGGCAGAACCGTGAAAGACATCTTCAAGTTTATGGTGATATTTATCATGGTGTTTGTAGCTTTCATGATCGGCATGTTTAATCTCTATTCCTACTATCTGGGGGCGAAACAAAATGAAGCATTCACAACGTAAGTACCGCTGATTAAAATGTAGGTTTTTTTCTTAACAATAAAGCAATGAAATACAAAATATGCTACTACATTTTTGGACATGGGGAACTGAGATCTCCTTAACAAAGCAAGGAAAAATATGTCTTCAAACAGATGGAGACAGATAGGAAAAAATACCTCAGAGGTTTGGACTTCTATATATGTATAAACTGATTAAGAGGAAATACATGTATTTAAGTGAACTAACTTGAAAAAAAATCAGTATGCCCACACCATGGTTTTACATTGAAATTGTGTAATAGTAAAAATTCAGCTGGAGGATTATGGTCTGTGAGACTCATTTTTCTGAAAATTGATGAATTGCCCTCAGACATCCTGTCTTCTCACAGTTTCAGAATGTTTGTCATAATAATGGTGAAATAATTCATACAAAGTGAACTAATGGTGCAATTTAAATAATTTACAGGTTAATTATTTTTTATTTACATTAATTTACATTCAGCAGGCTGTAGCATGTAGATTAGTTAACAAGTAAATCATTGTGATATTCTTTCAAGGATGGGTATATAATTCCTAAACTGAATCAGATGGTTTTATTGTCAGTCCTAAGTTTTAGGAATCTTGTATCGTGAAACAGCCTGTACGCATGAAATTAGATAGTGTACTGTTATGCACTATGGTAGAATTCTACATTATGATAATGGAAAAATTTTTACACCATATAAAAATGGTAACTGGCAATTTATATAATAAGAATATACAGCTTTTCTTCAGTATTATATACATGTGTTCGATTTCTCCTTTTAGTGTTGAAGAAAGTTTCAAAACATTGTTCTGGGCTATATTTGGACTCTCAGAAGTTAAATCGGTTGTCATCAATTATAAACACAAATTTATTGAAAATATTGGTTATGTCCTTTATGGAGTCTATAATGTTACCATGGTCATCGTCTTACTGAACATGCTTATTGCAATGATCAACAGTTCATTCCAGGAAATTGAGGTAAAAACTGATTTTATGATGAAGTATCACCACATTTACTGTTACAAATAATTGTATAAACCTCTCGGAAAATATTCTTATTGACATCTTGTTTAAGAAAAGTAACACATAGGTTTTTGGAATATATTAGGAGAAAATATTAATTCCACTGTACATTTTTGTTATAAAATACCTGGAAGTTACCTGTGCTTGCTTTAGTAAGAATCAAACTGGAATAAGAAAGTGCTACTGAACTCCGTTATGTTCCTGAAGAGGATGGCTACATGGTGTGACTTTGTGAATCTTTCACTCGCTTCATTTGTAATTATTAGAGAAATGTCCCTCTTGCTGCAAGGATGTTCACATTCCTATGCCTTGGCCTTGCAAGCAAGTCTCTAACATGTTGTGTTCTTCTTTCATTAAATAACTGTTGCTCTAGACCTCTGCAGTGAACAAAACTTTACTTGACAAAGTAATCAGCAGGGCTACTGAAAATCAGCGTGAATTTTGCATACCATGGAAAACAGAGGGCTAAATCATTATCATTGTTTTGAAAAAAAGGAAGCAGATCTCCAGGAGCTAGGCCATCTCAGACCTTCCCAGATGCCCTTGCCACACAGCTGCATGCTCAGGTTTGACACCGCTCTGGTCCCCTGTTCTAGGCTCTGGTTTGGGGCCGTAGCATTGTCTGGCTTGAGCAAGAGCAGCGCATTCTCTAGGGAGGTTCATATTCTTCTGATTCGGGAAGCCACAGAGCAAACCTATCAGGTTTAGAGCATTAAAAAGCAGTCTCTTATCCAAAAATATGTTGACTGGATAAAAACAGCTTCTAAAAACAGGCGCAGCAATAGCGAGATGTCCTTGGACATGATGTCAATCCTTTCTGCAGAAAACCCTCTTCAACTTTGCAGAGTGGAATAAAGTGATTGTTTTGACGATCCTAAATGTTAAGCGTAAACCATGGTGATGGTAGCATATCTGGTTTAATCATATATTTAAGCAAGTGGAAGGAATTATCTAAGAATCATCTAATCTTTTTTAACTTCATGTTTAAAGTAATAGAGTAATAGTGTCTGTAGACTATTAGCAGGGTCTGTCGTTGTAATCATATATTGCAGACTATTAGCACTGACCCTGGAGTAAGCAATGTTTAAATTAAATCCATTCTGTTCTTCTGTAATTGCATTATTTTAAATGGATTAATAAGAACAATTCCATTCACTGAAATTTGGTTTTCATGGATCATAAGCAAGTTCTTGATGTGTTTGAGATTAACTTCAGCCATTACATTCAAAACACATACAAAGTTTAGCTAGAGCATCTTTAATAGTCAAAGTGGTATTAACAGTGTATTAACAGCTGTGTTTCCATTTTACAGGATGATGCTGATGTAGAATGGAAATTTGCAAGGGCTAAACTTTGGTTTTCTTACTTTGAAGAAGGGAGAACCCTTCCAGTACCCTTCAACTTAGTGCCAAGCCCAAAATCTTTGCTGTATCTCCTAATCAGAATCAAAAAATGTATTTCTAAACCATTTCTGTGCCAAAAGAAAAACTTTCAGGAAGATGCGGAGATGAACAAGGTAATTTTGTCATGTATATATTAACTTCTAATTTTAAAACATAAAAATAATTTTAACTTAATTTTTGTTGTTGCCCTGTTTTATTCATGAATTTCCCAATATACTTCATCCATACTAAAGTCAGTCACTAACGTGGGTACAAGAATATTCTAGAATACAGAGTTAAAACCCTTGCTAAAGTCAGGTCAGAAGACATCTCCAGCTCTCCCTTTATCTGCAAGTCGTTTTATCTCAGAATGCTGTCTAGATGGTCAGACAGATTTTACTTTTCATAAATTCACACCTACTTTTCCCAGTCACCATCTGTCCTTTTACATGCTCCAAGAGGATTTGTTATCCATTCCAATTTTTTGCCAGTGACTGAAGGGAGGTTGAGTGCCCATGTTTGCTCAGATCATAATTTTGACCTTTTTTGAAGATGGGTTTGACATTTGTCTTTCTTCAGCCTTCTGGGATCTCTCCCAATATCCATGTTTTTTCAGAGATGATTCCGTATTTGCAAGGGGTTCATCTGCTCTCTCAGCACCTGTGGATGCAGCCTTTTGGGTCCAAGGGACTTGCCTGGGTCAAGTTCTCTCAAGTAAGCCCTGTCCTGTTGAATCCCTTCACTGAGCACAGAGGCCTGAGAGACTGTTGCTGAAACCTGAGGCAAAGAAGGCATCAATTCCCTCAATCTTACCGTCATCCACTGTCACTTAAATCCGTTTTCCCACTAAACAACAGGCCCACATTTCCTTGTTCTCCTTGTTATTGTAGCAGTAGAAGTTCTTCTTATTGCCCTTCCAAATGTCAGTTTAAGACAAGTTTTGTCTTTCCTAACACCACGCTCACATGCCTGGACAGTTTCTAAATTCCTCTTGATAGCCTGTCTCTGCTTCCACTAAAAATGCAGCCTACCTTTATCATAAAGCATTTTTTATCTGTTTTATTTACACAAGTGCAGTAAAAAGAGCTTGAGTCGATTCACTGGGCTTGCTTAGGGAGGTTGTAGTCAGTGTATTTTTCCTGCACTGTCTTGGCATAAACCAAAGTAATTGCTTTAGGAGAATATGGAATGTTAGGTGATATTGGAAATTTAAAGACTAGCACTATTCTAGCACTATTGTAACATGTTAGGGAAAAAGAGCTGTGTAAGACAGCTGATCAGATGTAGCAAGTGGAAGGGTGAGCATACAAAGAAAAAGAAGGTAGCAGAAACAAAATTGTCTTCTATGGAAATTTAAATGTGGAAGAATCTTTGTTAAAATGTGTGGTAGTCTGAGCAGATGCCTGTTCAAGGTTACGAGTTCTTGAGTCTGTAGTCAAGAATCATTAGCCATTAGACTAGAGAACAGTAAAGAATTTATGTGTGTCTGTCAGTTCTCTGTCACCAGTGTGACAAGCATGTTTTCCAACACAGAGTTGAAGAGTAGAAGAGAAAAACTGGTTGCAATCCTAGATGGAAAAAATGGAGTTTTAGGAAAAATACTGTGCCTCTGACAAGCCTCTGCCTCTGGTTAAGCTTATAATAGTTTATGAAAACAAACGTAGGTATTAAAAACAGTGTTACCAAAGTCAAGATTGTTGTTAACTTCAAATGTCTCATGTGTACTATTGGTAATTTTTCTAGTATTTCACAGATCTCACTTCATTTTACTTGGGAAATTTAATCCTAATGCATTTAAGACCTGACAGAGGTGATACTTCATTTGCTCAGGTTTTTAATGACTGACATTTACAAAACTTGATTTTAAAACCTCTGTGGGTGATAAAGTCATCACTGAAAAATCATACAAATAAGGAGATGCATGTAAACTTAAAATTGAGTGATGGTGAGAAACAACAAATGGTTCTTTTCTAATTCACTTTTGACTTTGAAAATCACATAAGTAAGTTAAATGCTTGTTTTAGTGACTTTTTAGCATGAAATTTATGTTCTTTAAAACAAGTACTATTAAAAATCTCACTTATATACCCTAAGGAAAGACGCTGTATTTTTATCACTCCTTTCGAATCTAGCAATTCAGATTGCTAGAAGGGTGCAAAGTATAATAATTACCAGTTCTAGATAAAACAGTAACAGGTGTATTGGCTTTTACAGCAGTCCCTCTGAAATAGAACTGCAAGGATGTAAACATCGTTTATCAGATTTTTTCCTAGCCCTGAATTAAATTTTAGTCTTCAAATATTAATGCTTTACACTTGCTGCAGATTTTAGTGCAACTAATCCTAAATGAAATGTGCTTACTCCCCAGCCAAAGCAGCTATAAAACTGCAAATCAAATAAAAAAAAAAGCTTTTATGTTGAAAAACATAAAGCATCTGAGTTATATTTATTCATTCACCAGCTTTTGCAGCATGGTGACTGCTATTGCCAGATGATTACATTTTTACTTACTTTTTGGACCACTGTATGCTGTGGAGATGACTTTATCTGAATCTGAGATACTGCCATCCTGTGCACTTCTAAAAAGTAACTAAAATGCTTTTGTGTTACTTTTTGACCCACTATTGATAATTTGTTGTTGTTGAGGCCAGTTTATGGCATCTTTTCTAAGGCATTCTCAGGCTTTTGGATTTTGACTTGGGACTCATTCAGTGCTGAGTGTGTTGGTGCTGCTGCGACTGCTCAGCAAGGAGCTACTACAAATGCAATGAGCTGTGCAAAGATAAGAAAAGATTTGACAAGACCAGACCCAAGACCCTAGACTTAATGGCTGTGTTTGTGCTAGTGAAATGTGAGGCGTAGCTTATCTGGGCATTGAGGCCAATTCAGGAATGGCTTGCCCCTATTTAAGTAGTTTTCCTTGCAAAGGGTTGCTGCATGCTCTTGTCTTCAGACGATTCCTGTTGCCAAACCATGCCTAGGAAGGTAGAAAGTTGTTCTGAGGCAAGTCCTACCTGGGAGGAGAGTAAAAGTTTATTGATAGAAGACATTGCATTGCAGGGCCCAATAATGTTAACACACACTCGAGTTTACTGATTCAGATCCAGCCTGTGGGTCTTTCAGCTGCGCAGCCAGCATCTTCTCAGTGCAAAAGTGCCAGCAGCTTCAGGGTGAGCATGAAGACAGGAATTAGAATGGGAAGGGGGGAAATTCTACTCCTAGAGCCAACTCTGCCTTGATTATTGTTGGCAGAAAACAAAGCCAGATGCTGTCAGTGCTAAACAGCAAGTAATTTACATAGCTGTGTTCAAAGTGTACCACACTAGAAATTAATTTCTTGAGACATATCTGCGTATAATACTAAAAACTGTGAAGATGTTTTCTTTCAGGTTGTTGATTAAAACTTGTAGATTTCTTGTTTCAGGCTAGAATTGGAGTTTTAAACATAAAGTGAACAAGAAACTCAAACCAAAAAAGCAGAGAAATAAATGAAGAAAAAGGGAAGTTTTAAAGAAACGTACTTTGATTTTTATTCTAAATTTTAAAATTGCCTTCCAATTGAGAACGTTTATTGTTTAAGAGTCACAGAAATTATTCATCTTCCTGAGCTAAAAAATGGTAGTTGCAGATGATGTATTTAAACCTTGTTCTTGAAACATGGCCCTTCAGAAAAAAAATAAGGGACAACTATTTATTGAAACTGCTTTAAACCTCCATTCAAATAAGAAAAATATGTCAACTTTTACTCTACTAGTGCAAAACAATGTTTCTGAAATGTTCATGGGTGGACTTTGGTTATGGGAGCACAAACTGAGTGGTTTGCTCTGAACCCTCCCTTCTGGTCCAAGCATTTTTGCATTCCAAATCATCACCTGCTTCTGAAAATTGGGATTTAAGACATTAACAGAGTGGTAAACAAAACAGCTACAATAATTACATTACTATTCCGATTGCATTCAATTTTAAGTAATACTAGAGAATAATAAAATGAGAAGAAAGTTTAAAGACAAAGATGTTTTCTAAGAGGAATGATACACATGTACTGCATAGAATCATAGAATTATAGAATCATAGAATCAACTGGCTTGGAAGGGACCTCTGAGATCATAAAGTACTCTTGGAGAAGAGTTATTTTTGGGGGTTTGTATAATTGTTTTACTTAATTTACATTATTTCCCCTCTGATCACTCATGTTCAAAAAATGTTAACTTGAAAATATGAATTCTAGTTCAGTTATCAGTATGACAAGCTGAATGTACTCTAGTAGTAATTTTGGGGAAAGAAAAAAGCCATAGGCGTGAAAATTAAAGAGAATTTAAAATGTTATTTGACGTTATGATGAAATCTTGGCAATCTCTGCCACCAAGTGGTCATTCGGCAACACACAGTAGATATTCTGTCCTGTTAGTGTTGCATATAAAGAGTTTTAACGAAGTTACACACTTATTATTTACCTGCCAATTTTAAGGTGCACTTTCTAGCTAAGTACATTATTCTGTCCAAACAGAGTGCTGAAGGGTAAAAGTTCAGATAAATTTGTTATAATGTACCTGATTTTACAAAGTTGCGGTCTCAACCGACTTTGCCACATAATACCAGTTTTGCTATTTCAAGTGAAAATCAAGTTGTAGTTAAGCATTTGATTAACTTTTAAAGTGAACCAGTGTAATATAAATTTGAAACTGGTAACCAGCATGACAGATTACTTTTAAAATATATAATAAAATACATAGTAAATACAAAAAATTATAAAAAATAAATGAATCTGTAGATTATACATAAACTGGTAAATAACAGGATCATGAATGATATCACAGCTGCAAAGTCAGAGATCCAGGAGTGTTGGGACACCAGCCACACATCTGTAGCCCAAGCTCATGGCCTAGGGCAGCTTTACCCAAGGAAACTTCCCTCTGCTACAGCAAAGCAAGCATGCTTTTCCTCTTACTCTACTATATTATTTCCAAAAATGGTGCATGAGAAGTCCAGGGGATGAAATAGCAGGAAGATTGTTTTTCTCTTTTAACCTAGTAGTAAATGTGAGGCCCAAGACAGTATTAATAGTTCTAAGATCCTGAAAGACATAGTGATTAAAGACTTGTGTAAACTCACTAGCCATTCCTTTTTATCACAAATCAGATACCTAGTTTAAGTATCAACGTTTAGATAAACTTATGTTTTCTAATATATATTCAAAACATTTAAAGTAACTTTATTCAAGCAAGAAAAAGAAAAAATAACTTGCCTTTTTTATACATATTCTATTTAATTTCCATCCAAATGTAGATTAATATGTAAGAGACAAATATTAATTATTTTATATTTATACTATTATATATCTTCTATCATTATTTTCCTTAGTCAAATAAACATAGTCTGAATAGAGAGATAGTGTTTTTTACAAGAATGTGCATACAATTTGTGAATCTTTCCAAAGAAACAATCCAAGTTCATTGTAAACTTTATATTAATTGCAAATAAATGTGTTTTACCAAAAGGTATGAACTTTTCTTCAGGAAAAAAATATCAAAATACAAACCTGATATAGTGGAAGGTGTCCCTGCCCATGGCAGAGGGGCTGGACTACAGGGTCTTTGAATATCTATTCCAAAACAAACATTCCTTGATTCTATGAAATGCTAAACAAAATCTAAAAGTATTTAAATTATTCTCAGTGTACAGCTGCATAAGCTATTCCTTGCTTTCCTCCATAATGAATTATATTCCAGCATATCCCACATAGTACTTAACAGGCTTCAAAATGCTCCAGTTTGCTTATCTGTAGATGCTCTATGTGTTAAGACACAACATAGAGAATTTCACTGGAAGTACAACAAAATCCCACAGGATCTGAGACACTGCAATGATTGTCTGGTCCTTTAAAACCGTAAACATTTTATTGGACCATGTAAAATTTCAGACTTTCTCAGTCCCACTTATTCCTCATCGAGATCAATCATTATTTATATTTCACAATCTTTATATTTCTAGCACTACTTGTTGAACTGGCCCTGTTATTTATGTAAAGTAATAATATTTGTTTTGACAGTTGCTGTTCACTCTTACTGCAGCCCGGTCATTCAACTTGAGTCTCAGTTCACCATTTTGTGATTCTTTAGTCCTTCTCAAAGATGTAAATCAATAATGAAGCCTACAAATTGCATCCTCCATGTTTTATCGGACATTTATGCCCTTTCAGCACGTGTAGTAAAGAAGGTGCAACTCAAAAATGTCAGCTGATAATCTTGTTGTCCCTGGCATGAACTGCACAAGCAATTACATTCAGACAGTGAGGGGAGAAGCAAACTCCTTGTGTATTTTGTGGTAGTGGAGGTCACATTAATTACAGGCAAATGTTATGAAAAAAAAAGGAAAGGGATAATGCTGCCACCCCTCTTTCCTTGGCTTCTCACACACCTGCCCTGATCTTCCCTCATCGGTTGCCTGCAAGGCTGTGCCACACCAGTACTGCCTTCCTCCTGATGTGGATTCCCCCTCCTGTGCATCAGAGGAGCAGGAGAAAGACCAGAGTGACGTAGCCACTTTATTATGGTCCCTTGGACATGTTAGGAGCAGGTGAGAGGCAGAGTAAATAGAGAAAACCTACCAGTTCTCACTTTACTACAGCACAGTCTGAAAGTGTTTTTTTCACTCTTGTAATGAAATTCTGTACATGTATGAGGACTTTACCACAATAAATTAACATTTCCCAGTTGAACTTAACAGTTAGTGTTCTGTCACATGATGTATGTATGCACGATATATACATGATATATCTGTATTTTTCTTTTATTTATTTTGAATTATAAATAATCTTTCCATTTCAGCTTGGTCAAAGGAAGCAGTCAAGTATAAGAAGCTCAGATGAAATTCACTTAAACAGTTTAAACAATCCTCCAAGACAATACCAGGTAAAAACCAGTTTATTTTTGAACAAAATCAAGACGTAGTAGAACTGGCAGAGTGATGTCTTGAGGACAGTTTTGAATTTATGCTAAACAACATGAGTCAGGAATAAATTCACAGGCCTTGTATATATCCGAAATAAATGTAGTGATTTAGGTATTTGCAGTACAATCTGGGTGTGTTTTTCTCTCCTCTTTGTTTCTTAAATGCTACCCTTATAGTGTAATATTTTAAAGCGCTCGAGAAATGTTTTTAATTTTAGGGATAGGATGAGTCTTCAACTGTACAATGGGAACTGAGAAAACCAAAAAAAACCTCAAAAACTTCCCATTCCATCTGCTGAAGCAGCTCAGATTATTGTTCCACACCTCTGTATACGAATACTACAAGCACTGCAAATATCTGTCAGCCTTTATGCTGTCAATACAGTCTATTTTTTCTTTGCCTCCTAAACAACTGCAGTGAGCCTTTGCACAGTTAAGTATAAAGAGACCCAGCACAGTCCACCAAAGGGCCAGCTATTCTGATCCAGAGACTGCTACTTTCCTTCCTGAAATACTATACAGCAGGTGGAAAGGAAGAAGCAAGAGCTGCCGGTAAATAGAACACAACAATCTGAATGAAAAGGGTATAGAAAACAAGTATACCTTATTGACGATAAGACAGAAAAAAAGCTCTTCCCCCTGGGCAGGCTAGGTCTGCTCCATTCTTATGTTATACAGTGTCTGCACAAGTCTGTTCCAAAAACTGTCTCACTTTTTCACAGCCAGTTTCATCAGGACGCAATGATAGATATTAAGATTAAAATTTTACCCCATAAACATGAGGATGTGTGGCTTTGTATTTGAAACGTTCTTGGATTACTAGAATAAACAGTACAGCTGCTGACCCTGCAAGTGGTGGTCTGGAACCACTAATCTGGGATGACTCACCACACAACCAGCTCTGGCTGGTTTTTTTACTGTGCAGACAAAAGCGGATACATAAATCTGTGTACATTTTATATCTTATGGTGAAAAACAAAAAGTATTTTGTTGTGATGGACTACATCATATGAAAATATTAAACCCAAAGACAGAAATACAGCTCCTAAAAGACGTTTGGATACCTCATTCTTTTTCGAGTCATTTGAACTAATGGGAGAATCAGGGGCAGAATTCTTTTTTCCTGGAAGGGTAAAATTTACAATAAATTTGCTGGCCTAGCTTCCCCTTATTATTAGGAGAGAAGTTAGTCATTCCCATGGTGTGATCTATTCAATCAGTTTTAGTTGTCTGAGATAAACTGTGCTCTCAGGTTTGCTCTCTTTATCCATAGAAGGAATTAAAGGTGACAAATATGTGTATTTGCATGAGAAAGTACTTGGTTAGATGAGTCCCAGCTGAGACACTTAAATGACTCTTAGAATTGTGGGTCCCGTTTTTCTCTAAGCCCAACATTGGGAAAACATAACTTACTAAATATAATATCAAAATAGTTTAAAATAAACTGATGACAAAAGGGTTTAGCAATTAGCACTGCTAAACAGGGTCATTGTCACCTTGTGGTAGCAGTAAAGGTCAGATAGTGTCACCTATGTGGAGATCAAAGCTGCAACTCTATTGATCATTCTTATAGACTCCAGTTAAGTAAGTTAAGCTTCGTGAATTCTGACATTTGTAAAATGCGTTTAGTTTTCTATTTTTCAACTACATGTATGTGCAGAATCATAAAGTTTAAATATCTACTATAGATGAAAGCAGAGATTTTTACATTCTGTTTCTTTAACCTGTTGAGTCCTACACTGAAATGTCTGAATGCAACAGAAGGTAACAGAGCTGTTGTAATTTAACACCAACTGTCAACTAAGTACTGCACAGTTGCTCACTCACTCTGTCCATACCACCCCCGGAACCCCGTGGGATGAGAAGGAGAACTGTAAAAGGTAAAACTTGAGGGTTGAGATAAGAAAACTTTATTAATTTAAATAAAGTAAAATATAATAATAATAATAGTAGTAGTAGTAGTAATGAAAAGGAGAGACAGAGAGAGAGAGAGCGCAGTGATTGGCCATTTAAGGCCAACTCTCCCCAGTTTGTATACTGAGCATAACATTCTGTGGTATGGAATATCCCTTTGGCCTGTTTGAGTCAGCTATCCTGGCCATACTCCCTTCCTGCTTCTTGTGCACCTCCTTACTGGCAGAGCATGAGACACTTAAAAGTCCTTGACTTAGGGTAAGCACTGTTCAGCAACAACTAAAACACCAGTGAGTTATCAGTTTTATTCTCATAATAAAACCAAAAGTCACACTGTACCAACTAGTAAGAAGAAAATGAACTCTGTCCCAGCTGAAAGCAGGACAAGAGCTCATATTTTGAAATGTCATAAAAATACTAGTCCAACAAAGAAAACTTTTTTCTTTCTTTCTTCTCTTTAGAAAATAATGAAACGTCTCATTAAAAGATATGTATTGAAAGCTCAGATAGATAAGGAAAGTGATGAAGTTAATGAAGGTGAGTATGTTGATGAATTGTATGTTTAATCAGAGAATCAAGACAAACTAAAGTAGTTACATATGCCACTTGAAAAAAATGTTTCCAAAATACTTAATTCACTTGACATGTTTACAAGTGCTAGATATAAAATTACCATGAAATTGAAGTTAAAGAAGAGATGGGATTCCTATCTCTTGTCTCCCATCAGAAAACATCAGTGATCTGACAAGTTGTCAAGTGTTGCTACTTCTAGTAATAATAGAAACATAGGATCATTTGGATTGGAAGGGACCTTAAGGATCATCTAGTTCCTTAAGGATCATCTACTTCCAACCCCCTTGCCATGGGCAGGGACACCTTCCAGTAGACCAGGTCACTTAAAACCCCATCCAACCTGACCTTGATCACTTACAGGGATGGGACATCTGCAGCTTCTCTGGGCAACCTGTTCCAGTGCCTCACCACCCTCACAGGAAAGAATTCCTTCATAATATTCAATCTAAACCTACCCTCTTTCAGTTTGAAACCGTTCCCTCTCATGCTGACATTGCATGCCCTTGTAAAACATCCCTCTCCAGCTTTCTTGTAGACTCCCTTTGGACTTGGGAAGGCTGCTGTGATGCTCAAGGCATTTCCCATAGTGAGACTGCATTTAATGCAGCAGTTGATTTGAGGCATTCCCATATGAATTTTCATTTGTGTTGGGATGTGTTTTTATTGTGAATTCATATATGGGGATGCATATACTTCAGCTCTTTTTGTGTGTGATTTATTAGCTGGAAACATTTAGTAAATGCACTTCACAGGGATGTTCTTGTCTGTTTGCACCCCTCTGATGCTAGAAAGATACTTAGTGCAGTAGGAAAAGGAGAGGACTACTCTCTTTTGGACAATGAGAAGCTTTGTTGCTGACCAAGACTACTCAGGCAACACCAATCTGCATGATCTGCAGAAAAGGACCTGGGGGTGTTGGTCAACAGGGGTTGAACATGAACCAGCAGTGTGCCCAGGTGGCCAAGAAGGCCAGTGGCATCCTGGCCTGTATCAGCAATAGTGTGGCCAGCAGGACCAGGGCAGTGATTGTCCCCCTGTACTCAGCACTGGTGAGGCCGCACCTTGAATCCTGTGTTCAGTTTTGGACCTCCCACTACAAGAAAGACATTGAGGTGCTGGAACATGGAACATGTCCAAAAAAGGGCAATGGAGCTGGTGAAGGGTTTGGAGCAGAAATCTAATGGGGAGCGGCTGAGGGAACTGAGGATTTTAATCTGGAGAAAAGGAGGCTCAAAGGTAGACCTTATCACCCGCTATAACTACCTGAAAGAAGGACGTAGAGAGGTGGTGGTTGGACTCTTTTCCAAAGTAAAAAGTTATAGGACAAGAGCAAATAGTGTCAGGGAGACATTTAGATTGGACATTAGGAAAAATGTCTTTACAGAAAGGGTTGTGAAGTATTCAAACAGGATGTCCAGGAAAGTGGTTGAGTCACCATCCCTGGAATTATTTGAAAGACATGTAGACATGGTGATTAGGGGCAAGGTTTAGGGGTGGACTTGGCAGTGTTTGGCTAATGATTGGACTTGGTGATCTTAGAGGTCTTTTCCAACCTACATGATTCTGTGATTCTGTGATTCAGTGATGTCTCTTGCAGCAGAACAGCAGCTTCCATATAAGAGATGATATGATCTCTTTTGTGAACTGATGTGACCTCTCACACTTTTGCCTTCAGATTTGTTTGATTCCTGAACTGCATCTTCATATTCCTGTCTGTAAGCCACCATTCACCAACAGGCAACAGAGCATCTGCTTTTTCTGTTTCAACAAAGAAATACAGAGAAAACCTGTGATAATTGTGAGATATTTGGATATGGTGTTTTTTTCTTTTGTTTCTTAACGGTATGATCTTCTAACATCTGTTACAGGTGAACTGAAGGAAATTAAACAGGACATCTCAAGTCTCCGGTATGAACTCCTTGAGGAAAAATCTCAAAATTCTGAAGATCTGGCAGAACTTATAAGGAAACTTGGGGAAAAACTGTCAATTGACTCTAAGGAAGAAGAAAGCAAGAGATAACCAAAATGTTTAAGAGATGCAACAGAATGTTAACAATTCACTTAAAGCCATATTTCTGTTTTTCTCAAGTCTAGCTCACGTTTATACAGAAGATTCAGAAATTAAATCATTCCAATTCTTCATTGAAAAAACACAGTGACAAATCCTATGGGTCTACAGTAGGGAGGAGATGCCACTTCTGTAAAGATATTTATTCTTTACTTGCTGAAAAAGAGTTAATTTGAGATAATTTAAATACTCAATTTAGAATACTCTTTTAGAATTCCAGTGGAATCTTGATATCTTGATAAGGCCAGTCATGACAGATTAAAAGCATAGATCTAAAATTTTCCTACATTACTGTTTCTGTTTATTTTTTGCAAATTTCCTTTTGTAAAGATTCTTACATATATTTTAGTGAAGCAAAAGAGAAAATTTCCACACTTTTACATATATATATATATACATATATATATATATAAAGCTATTTAATTTTTCCAGCATTCCCGGGTGGGGGGAGGAGGTTGGGTTCTTAAAAATAATTGAGGAATGTTTCCATGCAGAGGTAAATTATCAAGATACGTATAGCACTGTATTATACTTCTCCCAACTTATCCCTGTCGCTGCTGGACTGGACTATCCTGAAAGATCCCTAGGTTCCAATGGGAGTCAGTGCATTTATAAATAAGTATTTTTCACCAAGTTTATTGAAAAGCTATTGCTGAGACCAGAAGAAAAATTTTTTTAATCCATAATATTTAGTTATTGATGTTCTAATCTCTTTCAAAATTCCCAGGCTCTTCAGTTTTTATGTCTTGAGCTGAACCTCCCAAACTGCAGGGTAGGGGGTTGAATGTAACAATTTTATTTAAGGTAGAAGATACTAAAATGTTAGGTGAAAACCCTCTCTGAATTCTGGCGGTAGCATGCATGGGGGACCATGTTTCCCCATAGTTAAACCTGTTTAAATCATAACATTTTCTTCGGATCTCTCCATAACAAACAAAAGCATCTTGTTTCAAAAGTTCATGAAATCTCATCTTCTTTGCATCCCTCGTCCTTTTTTCCACTGGAGAAAGCTCAGTTCTTGTGCCGTGTTCTTTAGGGCTCCAAAGAAGAATCTCCATGCCATCAGCAGAGGCCTTTAGTGCTTTCATCCTGCCGACTGCAATACTTCTATGTCTCTTTCTGTTAAACCGGAGATGAGGTGTCTGTCTCTGGCTGTTTGTTGTGTCACTAATATGTCCATGCAGGATAGTCAGCTAGCTTCTGTCTCTCCAGGTAGATACAGCATAAATTCCAGATAATCTTTTCCTCAGTTAATACAGTAATTTGTATTTCCCACTGATTCTGTGACTGTTATAAACATATATTATATTGGGCATCTCTCTTCTCTTTAAGCTTGGTTGCGATTAGTGAAAGGGTTGTGAAAAATTGTAACAGAGACATCAAGGTGTAAGAATGCACCTGTAAAAGACTTGTATGTTTAAGAAACAAGGATGGAAATATCAGTAATTGCTTTAAAATTAGCTTTGTGAAATTTATTTATTACGGAATGTATCAGAATGTTTCTGCCTCTCCCTTTTAGGCTGATGTTATTTTTTAATGAGTTTAGATTAGTTTCCATCTGAATTTACCGATAGTCCTTTTTAAAAAAATTTCTGGTGGAATCACTGTGTATTTTCAGGGAAAAAAACCAACACGTGTATTAGAATGGGTTTTGAAATCATATGGAGACAGGTGGAGGCAAGGGTCTGAAGTCAGCCTGTCCTGAGGTTGTTTGTCACGGTGTGGGGGAACTGCTTGGCACGTTAGTTTAGCCACCACTGGAGCATGTGGGACAATCTGTGTCCTTGGGCTCCAGGCGTAATGAACTCAGGGTTTATAAACTCCCAAGGCTTCTTCCTCTGAGGGAGAAGAAAAAAAGTGAGGTTTTCAAAGATAGTAGAGCATGGACATTTGGTGTGACCTCAGACTGGAAGGCAATGTGACCATAATTTCACTGCCTTTTGGCTCCTGGACGGTTCCTGGCCATCTCCCTAGGGCAGGACTGGCCACTGATTTTGAGTTCCCACTTGAGTATTTCGGGCCTGGTTTTCTGAAGCAGTGAACAGTTAGTTCAGCACCATTGAATGACTGTGTTAGAGGCCATGCTGCTCAAAGCATATCTTCCACCTGTGACAAGCTCCTCAGAAAATCTGTTGGTCAGAATTTGAGGTAACAGGGACAGTCAACATCTGCTTTTGGTAATCAGAAGTCTTTAGTTTTTGGTCATTGTAATGTGCAGTTTGGACCTGCTCTAGTGCTAGGTGATGGTAAACCTTCACTCTCCATAAACTCACTGAAAAGAAGTACATGAACACAGTTTAAGATCCAGGCTCTTCTAAAGATTTTTATTACAGAGATAAAATGTACACTGTGAATTTGTTTAAGTCCAAAATTTGGCTTACCTTAAAACAATCAGATCGTAATGTATATATTGTATTTCATTAAGAAAATACATATGGATTTTTTATTTCAATGAAGATATTTTATATATAGTTATTACTCATGGAACAGTTTGTTAAATATATTTGAAGAGGTCTATTACCAAATGTAGTGTGACAAGCAATGTAGTATTCAAAATGAGCACAATACCAAATATATTATTCTGTTTAAAAAAAAAATTAAATGTATCAGACTCAAAATATCTTTGTGATGCATTGTATGAATATGTTGGTATTTCACTGGGAACCATTGGATGCTCTTGCTTGGAAGACTAATGTGATAAATACTTTCATTTGCAGCAACACTAATACAAAAAAAAGTTTCAAAGAAGGTACAAGGGTCTTTTCATACTTGATTAGATTCAAGGCCAAGTATTTTGTCTGCTGTGACTAACTGTGACTCATGCCAGATGTTTCAGAACATCTGCAGTAGGTAACAGATAATTTTCATCTTATATAGTTCTTCTTTTGGTTTCTAATAAAAAAGATTGATATAACTTTGATGAGGAAGTATTTCCAGATTTATTCGTGAATTATTTAGATAACAAGACAGTCTTGCTACCTATTGTTTCTTGAAATTTTTTGAGCTCAGCAATTCAGTTTCTGTAGCAGCAGCTTCCACATCTAAACCAGACCTGCTATGAAGAAGTATTGCCTTTATATATTTTTTCCCCTGAGTATTTCTTAAGTTTGAATTATGAGATACAGTGAGTAGAATCTGTTATCTCTTAGACATTCTCCTTTCTGTTCCTCCAAATGTATTTCACTAAAAGATATAAAAGGGCTTAAGAAGTTCTGAAGAGAAGAGAATACAGTAAGAAAATCCACAAATAAGCAAATCTTTGTTCAATATTTTCTCACACTTTTCTGGATGAAACAGAGTCATGTCTAAATATTGGGAAAAAGCTTTATACATTCAGGAGAACCACAAATTTTATTAGAAAGCAATATTGCAATGCAAGCTTAAGGTACTCAAGGTTTATGGTGAGGTCATGAATAAGAGCTGCAGGATTTCACATGAAAATTCAGGTATGACAGGTAAAAATCTGCTGTATTTCACCCTATCTTAGAGCACTTACAGGCCAAGCCAATGAATCCTACTGGTTTTAGAAGTGGGATCTACAGGTTCATCTGATTTTAGACACCAGCCATGAAGACTTCTGCCTCTGAACTTGTCTAGAATTTCTTTGTATTCAGTGGATAGAAGTGGTCAAAGGCATGATTTTGTGTCATCTTAAGGTAGACAAGTATCCCAGGTGAGTCACATTGTAGAAGTGATCATTTTTCTCCTGTTACTCTGAAGAAGCCACTGTGACTGTTTATATTGTAGCAATGTTTATATTGAAGTGTGAGAAGTCCCAGCTTGACAGAAACGAGCACTGCAGCACACTGCAGGGCCATGAACAAATGCTCATCTGCTTGTAAGTGCTTGAACTGATGAAGACACTCATTGAGAGGGGCAGGATCTAACTTGCCTTCAGAAGAATGTAGCTCATTCCCCAGAGATGGTGGGTGAGTAGGGTCTTCTTTATTCTGCAGGAATATTTCATTTTTCCCTTCATTAGTGTTACTGTGTGTATGCATAAATGAAAATACCCATTAACCAAATCTGTCGCAAAAGTGAAAAAAACTCTGTTAACAGTACACATGGCAACTAAATTCTTGTTGATAAACTAGGAATTTTATGACAGAAGTTTGTATTCATGTTTTAGTACATTGGGGTGAGCATATATTTTCAATAACATGTCTTCAAGATTTACAATATACAGCTTGTTCTTGGCAGTACTTCAGCTATAGCAGCTGTATCAAGTAATTTACTAAGAACATGTTCTCATGACTGCCTTGTCCCAAAATGCAATTTAGTCCAACAAAATCTTGCATTTGCTTCTTAGAGATTTCTCTCAAGCTTGAAATTAGTAGCTGAACATTGCAATTAATATGTTGTAAACCACATAATGTGGAACTGTACTCACTTGCAGAACAGTAGAACTTGTCCTTATAGTGCAAATTGCTAATTTTTCATGTAAATGTTTAATGCTTTGTAAAATCTGTTACAAAATGCCTAGTGTGAATAATATTTCTAAGACTTATGTTCTTAGTTAAATTTTAATTTGGCCTGTGGAAAACAGAACTCACAAAGTTTGTGTTTGGAAAGCTACTTGTACTTCAGGAGCTTATACTGAAAGAGAAGTTAAGCAAGGCTGAGAAGTACATTAAACTCCATGCACTTAGAAGTCCAGGGAATCCCATGCACTGTTCTTCCCTGGTGTATATTACTTTGAGTACCTCAAAACATTTCTTTTTTTTCTCTTTTTTTCATTGTTGCAAAAACCAAGTCTCCTGTTTCTCTTTTTGTTCTTGTCACCATCTGTAATATGACAGTGCAGTAGGGATCACAAAGTACAAACTTTTAGTAGTTTCTCTGTCCAAGCAACTGCATTTTAGTAGGATTTGGTTTTAAGTTTTTCAGTTTTCTGTGACTCAACTCCTTCACACTTATTCTTTACTCAATTGATGGACCTCCAATCAAAGCATTTTAAGAAGATCAGATCATATTGTATGCAAAGTGCATTAGATAAATAATTATCAAAATTAATAGCAATATTTTTGTGCATTTTTATACATGAACACTTTTATACCACTTCGATATTTCATTGTGCTCTATAAACAACGAGTATACTCTAATAGGTTTGCACAGTCTGTCAAAAAGGACATAAATAAAATGACAACTGGTCCAAAACTTACTCACTCTCAAATACAAATAAATTTAATTTCCCATGACCTTTGTCAAACCAGATCAACTCTTTGTTTCTCAGTTTCTTCCTTTATGCTAGGGGAGAATGATACTAACTTGTGTCAACATGCTCGAATAAGTAGTTTGAGGAATTTATGAAAGAGAAAACTTCAGTTCTTTCTCAAAGGGAGTAATTCCTTGTTTCCACAGAAGATTTTGCGCAACTTTACCAAAACTCTGATGGTTTAATCAACTTCAGTAGAAAAAAACCCACAGGATTTAATGAGTTTAACGTCTTCACAGAAAAAGGCACTGCTATGGGATTGTTCCTTAGAACTGCAGTTTTAAAAGTTCCAGTTAAGACAACCTGTCCTGTCAGTAGCCAAATTATTTAGTCTCCATCTTCTCATGGTAAACTGAGGCTCTGCAGCTGGGTTATAACCTACTCACTTTTGAATGGAGAAATATCACTGACAAAGTAAGTTGTTTAAAAAACATGAACATGAGCAAGTCTTTCTGGTGAACAGAAAATAAGGTACAATATCAGGTTGCTATCAAATCATGTTGGTAGTAAAAGATTCAAGACTACTTTATGTGGCTTGTGCTAGAGCACATATGGTCTCTCCTAACATGTAATTCTTCTTTTCAAAAGAAAATATTTCTCCTAGAAGTGACCTTGGCTTGAATTTGTCAGCATCATTTAAGAATTCTGTGAGTTTCTTCCCTCTGAAGTGGACCTTGGTCTATATTTGCACTTTATTTGAGTAAACGAAACTGCCTGATACAGCAGTATTAGTGGCTACATTCCTTCTACAGAGGCTTCTCTCTGACCCTACAGGAGGCCACTGATCATAGTACTATCAAGAGTGTTAAAGACAAGCCCTGGCTGGACCAAGAAATATTTCTCAGTATCGGACTGGGAAGAAATAAAAAGAAAATCATTCCCAAAGAGCCTATGGTTCTTTTAATGTTGCAAGTTAGCCTGTATCCAACTGTCTGGAAATTTTGTCTCTTCTAGTTTAGATATCCACAGCACACATAACACAGCAAGCTGTCTAGGCTCCCATTCTAGTCTCTGAAAACATACAGAAAATTCTAGGGCACAGTTTTAGATATCTGTAACATATCAGCAAATCTTGCTTTCAAAATACTTCTTTCCCTCCACTGCTCACATAAGTCCCATCCACTGCCACAAACTCCTAGTTGTGAATGTTTGTGTGAACACAAGAGCGCAGGTCACCAGCACCTTCTGCTTCAGGGCCTTTGCTCAACACAGGTTTTTATTGCCTGAATGTTGTTTCAGAAGTAAATATTTACTTTGAGTGGAAGTGTAGCCTTGACCCAATCTATTGTAGTTCAAAATCTCAAGAAAATGGGAAATCCCTTGCTGAGTGACCAACAAGGTCCGCATGAAGTATTGAGCCAACAAGAACTACTGGCAGTTGCATGTAAAAATATGATGAGTGCTTTTTGCAGATGTTCGCAGCTTTAAATGGTGTATTTTAATAAGACTCAGATTTTAGATAATTTGTATGTTACAAATTAATCCCCATTACACTTGTCTTTAGACTATAATTTCCAGCAGTTTCAGTTGATCTAGTAACTGATCACTCAACCTAAAATTATTCAGTTGTTGCATTAGGCAAGCACCAAGATGTTTTTATTTCATGCAGGTAAATTTTCTCATCACCAGCTAAAACTAAATATGAAGGAGACTGTGTTGGGGATAGGATGTTTATTGATGATCCCAATGAGGTATCCTCACCTCCCTGCTCCACCATCATCTCATAGGATGACAGAATGTCATGTCCTCAGGGGTTTTCTTAGGAGCTCGATAGGAGAGAATACAGATATAATTAAAAAGATTGAACAATGTTTTTAAAAGATGGTCCTCTTGTCAGGCTTCCTTGAAATTACTTCAAATGCATGAATTTCTTTTGGTTTATTTTATAGAGAGAAGAATACCCAAGCTGCAGAACTGCAGTCGGTGTACTGCGGTAGCTCTGGAACAAATAATTCCAGTTCTTCTCTTCATTAAAAAGAAAAAAAAAAGGCTTGAAAAATTTGGAAGCAGTCTTTGCCACTGCAAAATTGACGTATACATGCCTCTCCAGTAAACTATTTCTGTTTTACTTACCCCTTCATTTCATCTATCACTTCTTTTGAAAAGTAAATTGTTAAGGTTACCCATTTATTTTTAGGTTTATTGGTTTACATACTTGGTTTAGGCAGGAATTCAACTTTAACTAAAACAATTGTATTTCAAGTCATCATTTTCAATGTCTATAAATTTTATGGTGTTGTTGAAGCATAGTCAACAACTGCTAACCAAGAGTTTGTCATCCTGGGCTCCTTCCATGAACAATGAATACCATCAGTTGATGCAATGATAAGTAAAGCCCTCTGTGTACCTGCAGATTACAGGATGTATGCCAGAAAACAAAAGATGGTGGTAGATATCCATCTTATTTAACAGATTACAGCAAAGATAGCCTGGGATTTCTGGCAGGTAAATGATGTTTGGATTCACAGAGTACATTGTAGAAGAGCTGCTACTGCAGACTTTGCAGACCCTAGGTGAAATTAATCCATTCCAGTGACTTAGAGTGAATTTTTCTTCGTCTGTACCCAGACAATTTTAATTAACTTTATAATAGGACTGAAAAATATCTATATGCACACTGTTCTGTGTGATACAAACCTGTAGATGTTTGTCTAAAGTAAATTCAGTCTAATAGGCAAGGTGAAAACAACCTGGAGAAATTAGTTTTCAAATATAACCTCAGGTGTTTCTCAGTTCAGATGAATTGGTAGGGAAGAGGGAACTAGAGGGAACTGTTACAATGGGGGTTGATTTACAGTGAAGCCCCTGCAGGACTGTGGGTAGGCCCCCAGAGCCGGCAAGAACCACCCTGGAATCTCTAGTGACAAAGTTCAGTAACAGTTCTAAATGTCTACTGCCAAAAATTGCAAAACAAAGCCTTAGAATATTTCCAATATAACCGAAGTATTAGTGACTGCCAGAAAGACAGCTTCTAGCAACTCCTGAGGTTTATGGTCCACCTGACATCTTAGGATGATAAAAAAGCCCCAAAAACATGCAATAGTGGGTGTCCATCTGTGGACAATGGAAAAAGAAACCGTTGACAACTCATCATCAACTTGGATGAGTTGCAACAACACTTTTTCTTGTAGTGTTGTACTACTGTAATATAAATACAATTACTGGATCAAAGAAAAAAGATATGATGCAGCCCAGAAGCATATCACATTTTCTCCAGTTTACGAGAATTACATTCCCTCTTGCTATGTTAACACTGTCCACATGAGTCCCATTAAACTCTACTTTCTTCTCAGTTCACCCCTGTAATTGTCTTAACTGGGTATGTAAATACAAGAAGTATTATTCTCTTTCCAATAAAGCAAGTATTTAAACAATTTTATTTCTCAACTGCATTTCCACATTCCTTCTACTCTTTTCCAAATAACAGTGAGCTTGAGAACAACAATATCCCACATCATTGCCTTGGCCCTACCACCATAAACTCATTATACCATGGCTAGAGGTTTGAATTAACAGGTACAGTTAGGAAATAGATATATTGATTCAGAAATGACTATGATATAAACTACTTATCCTTATGCAGTACATTTATCAAGGTCATAGCTAATTGAATTTAGTGCATCAGGTTTCCAGAAATCTTGCTACAAAAAGGGGAGGAAGCACAAAAAAAACCCCAACACTTTTTTGAACAAACTAAATTCTGAAACTCAGAACCACTGTCCTCATTCTTATTTCTTGTTTAAAGTATAAAAGGATTTGAGTATTTCAAACAGGCCCTTAAAAGCCCAGTTTCTGCTGGGAGAAGTTATCTTTAGTGCTACAAGTGGCTGTATTCATGGCTAGGCTTCGCGAACGAAGATTTAGGAGGCTCTATCCACATTCGTTACAAGCACGCTGGTGGCTGTAAACAACTGCAGTATAGATAAATCCCCTTCAGCAGGATGCATCCCTATAGAATTAAAGTCTTATAGCCCTATTCATATTTATGTGCACCCTCAGGCTGTAACATGGATACCCTGTCTGGACATCGCTGTAAATAAAATACATCAGCCCCTGATGGCTTTCTCCATCACTGCAGTCATCAGCTCCATTTTCCTGGGAGTATGCATGTTACCTGCCTGCCAAGCATGAACACCAACCTTGATGCAAGCCTAAAACCTTCCACCCATTGAGATTGTTTGGATGAAAGTGTTTGTTAAGGAAAAGCCAGTCACAAAGGCTGAACCCACATGTACCTCCAAAGTTCAAGATTATTCCTAGCTAGAGTATGTATGGACCTGACACAGGAATATGATGTTCGCCTGGCCTGAGGTCATTTTTATGATGCCCACAGTGCCATCCCATCTTTTGACTCCATATGGCTCACTTGGACAAATAGATTGATCTATAATCCTGTAAATCAGATAAAATAAGGCCTTATCAGTCATGCAGGTGAAAGAATTGCAGCCATCTAAGGGCAGCAGTGATGCACAGAGCATATCAGTGCACATGCTTTGGGTTACATGGGCCTATGGGAAAATGGTGTGACTGGAGCTAGTGCCTCTGTGAGGTCTCTAAGGCACAAGAAGACTGACTGACCAAACCACAGGAAATCACAAGCACAGACACCACTTTCAATGAATGTGCTAAACAATCTGTGTTGAACTGATTATATTAATTTGCAGTATATTTTTCCGTGTACGACTTCTTAAATAAAAAGCACAGTATGGCTCTTTTGGAGCTGCATAGTTAAAAAGCACACCTATTATTTGAGGTTCAGGCAAACTGAAGTACAAATTAAACCAGAAGTCTGTCTGAATTTGTATCGATATGGTAAGGTTTTAAGGACAAAAGTGAGATAAAGTTCAGTGAATTCAACACCTGCAATATTCAAGGCCCTTGCAAGAGCACGATCCACCACACTGGGGCAGTAATGCCCTGGGTTTGCTTAAAAAGCAAGTGATGGACTGGCTGTGCACGGCCCTGCCAAACCTGCTATCTCATCTCAATGAGCAGTGCTGGCAAAACACGTTCACACTGACACAAACACACATGCTTTGTTTTATACATATACACATATGTACATGTAAATGTACACACATTACATACATAGGTGTATGTTTGTATATACTACATATATGTATGTATTATACGTACACACAAGCATACATGCATTATACATATGTACATATTATTAGATGTACAGGCACCAAACTTATTTGAGTTTTACAGTGTGCTGAGAATTCCCATACAGTGTTTCCTATAAAGCAGACTATCAAGTGAAACTATGACTGCAGTAAACCCACTCAAAGGCTGTGGAAATAATTTCAGACTTACATCTCAATCACATGATAAGAATAAGGGGCAATGGACACAAGGTGCAAGAGAGTAAATCCGGGTTAGATATTAGGAAAAGTATTTTTCCACTGGACGTGTTCAAACACTAGCACAGGCTGCTCATAAAGGCTATATAGTCCTGATCTTTTCAGATTTTAAAAAATTGACTGAACAAAACCTTGAGCCACCTTAATAGAGTTTGGATCTACCTTGACCAGGAGGCCAGTCCAGAAGAACTATTGAGCTTTCTTCAAAACTATTCTATAAGTCTCTGATTATTATGGATATCTTTAAATACATTTACAAGCACCAGAAACTGAAAGTGTTACATGTATTTAACCAAAGCAACTCTGGGATCCTGGGCTGGCCTTGTTTGTAAAACCTCTGCTTTGTGTTCCAGTAATTGAATGGATGCAAGAAATCTGAGATTTCATAATTTGATTTTTCCCTTGGTGAGTTTGGGAAATTTATCAATTTTTATGCATGTCTTCTTTGTCTGTGAATAATCACTTCCATGTCATCTAAACACAGCAGATTTACAGTATTTGTTTATTTTATTTCCCCAGCCAAGGAAAATAACCAAGGAACAAGCAACCAAGCAAAAGCTCCAAACAGACAAACCAATATAGGCAAACAAACAGGGGCCCATCCCTATTTGGGAAGGCTGGAGACTGCAGAAAGTAACATCTGTATGTACCATAAAAATTATTATTCTAATCTGATGCATCAGGATTAGAAAGCTACCTAGAAAATTGTCTTAACAATTCTTTAGAAAGATGCTAAAAAATTCTTTAGAAAGATGCTATAACAATTCTTTAGAAAGATGTTATACCAATTCTTTACAGTATCATGAAAATGAAGCTCTGTGAATAAAGCCACACCTCGGGTATAACTCAATATGAATGTTTAAATCCCTGAACATGGAAACTTTTAAGATTTAAAATACAATTGCTGTCACTCCTCAGGCTAAAACTTCAAGTGTGAAATGGGTTGTGCTCAGTCTATTCCACCTATTTTCATATTATCCTGTTTCTAGAAACACAGCTCCAAATTATTTTTCTCTTGTGTCCTATCTTGCACCATTTTTTTCCAATAAACCCTTGATCATCAATGTTTAATATTACTTTTTGAATAGGTGAGTGGAGGTGGGAGTTTGATGGAGCTTGTTCAGGATGGCAAAAGCTAAGGGAGAGAGAGAAGCAGAGAACCTACTCTGGATTTACAGAAGGTCGAGTTGGATTTTTGATATTTTAAAGGCCACAGATCAACTTTATTAGGTTATAGATGAATATGAGATGTATTTTGATTCCTTCTTTCTTTTGTTCCAAGAGTTGTACTAGATTTGTTACTTTTTTGTAAAAAAGAAGATACTTTACTATGATCTCCATTTCTATTCATTATTTCTTCATTAATGCAAATATTTCCTGATTCCAACAACTAGCCAGTGTCGTAGCTTTGTACAGACCTTTTACTGTATTTTCCCCACTCATGTTCCAGCTCTGCACATATGCCATGGCTGGTACTCTTCACCCTAATTCTTGATTGCTCTGGTTTTACAGAGTAGTCATTGAGAATATAACCCTCAGCTCCATGCTTTTAGCTCTCCCATGCTACACATGTTTACTGGCTCCCAAATGGCTCTTATATCAGAATAGCTGTCTTCATTTTATTCATAGAAAATAAAACATTCTAGCCACCTGTCCCACCATCTTGAAGCCAAACAGAAATCCACAGTGGTGGTACATGTCGAACATGCTGCATGATTTTGGCTTGGATGTATTTCCTCAGCTCATGCTGCAATAGTGGATGCTGAACACTCCAGTGCTGTCAGGCTGTGTTTTTATATTTCTCGTCCTTGCCATCCCACATATGCTAATTGACTGCCCATTGCCTCATTTATACATACGAATTTTCATTTTAATGTTCCCTGTCCTCGTGACTTACGTTTTATGTCTAGTTTCTTCTTTTGGGGCTGGAACATCAACAGTCCTGGCAGGGTCATGAGGGTTGAATTACTTCAGTATTTGGGCTTATTCTGCAGAAAAGTGATTAGGTGACACAGCCTTGTGTCTATTCGCTTTCTTCCCTTGCTCTTAAGCATTGGCAGGCAGAGGAGTGATGTGAGTAAATTGACACCAAGTTTTCTATGCCTGCTAGAAGATAAGCTAGTTACCTGGAAAAACCACAGTGATTTATTGCTGTACTATGTTTTAACACTTTTGTTTTTATAAGTAATTTTTACTAAAGCCAGTGCTGCACTTTGCACACTGAGGTTCAGAAAGGTAGAAGCAAGCAGGTGGCCTTTTATCAAATTTTGTGACTTATCTTTCCTCAGGATTTTTGTATCTAACTGCAGACAAGGTTTGTGAAATTATGTGGGATATAAGGAAGACTCAGAAGAACAGAGTAAATACATTTCCCTATTTATGATTGGGAAATATTCTTGGTTTTGCTAGGTTTTTGGGAAGGACAGGTAGACAATAATGTCTGAAAGGTTTGCACAGCTGCTTCCCAAGCCCTGAGCGACGGGAGTTATATGGAACAAGTATATGAGAAAGGACATGTCCTCCCACTAAAAAAAATTACCAAATCAGTTTACCTGATGGAATTTTGGAAAAAAAAATAATTTCCTTAGTCTACATCAGAGAAATCAGGGCATGAATGTCTCATTGCTGTATGTTCTGCACAACACTGGTGCTCAGTAAGGAAATACAAACTGACCCCCCCCCAGCTATAAACTACAAGGCTGGGGCCTCTCTCCCCCAAAAGAGAGAGTTGACTCGTGTGTATTTGGTGCTAGTGCTTTGTGATGAGCAAAATAAAGGGCATTAGAAGGCTTTCATTCCTGAGGCAGAAAAAGGATTACTTTTAAAGGGAATAGTAAGCTCTATTTACTGCCAGTGTAGCCCAAGGCATGGTGCTGTCACCAGCTTCTACTGTCATTAGTGCTTACATGACTGTCTGATTTCTAGCATCAAAAGGAGCCCCCATTGGATTAGAAGTACATTGGGAAGGGGTCTGTGTGTCCTTTACTGCCAAACAGGAGTCCCAGCAGCACAGTTTATGCCTGTGGGAATCCACCCAGGACTGCCTGCCCCAGAGATCCAGTTGCTCTTCCATGGGCTGTTCCAGAAAAATCTAAAGGTTCACAACAAACTTCCATGTTCTGGACCTGTTTATTCGATATGAGGGGGGAAAAAAATATATTTTCATGAAAAAATAGTATTACTTTCATTCACATTATAATTCACTGCACTTTTACATAAAGTTCCTAGAGTCTGACCTCAGAAAGCATGAAAATTAAAAGGCAGGGACTGGAGTGAAAACCTACCAGCACTCTAGAAACTCTCAGTGTGTTTTTTCCCTGCAAATGGATAAAATAGGCTGAAATGAAAGAGTGAAGGTTTATTATCTGTCTTTTTATCAGGAGAAAATTTTTTTTTTCTCTTCACTAGCACTATTTCCCATTGCTTCTGTATAGTGAAGGTCAGAAACTTTATATAACTACAGTACATCAAATTCCTTATTGGTAAAAATGTACTCTTCTCCTAACGCTCTTTTTAACCTTCTCATCTTCTTATAACTTTTGTGTGTTTAGAAACATGTATATGCAATAAATATGCCCTCAGGCACACGGTGTGACTTTTGGGGATGGTCCTGTGCAGGGCTAAGGGTTGGACTCGATGACCCTTGTGGGTCCCTTCTAATGCAGTATATTCTGTTTCTGTGATTCTGTTTCTGAATATATGTATCTACACGATGTAATTTGTTTAACTATATCTGCATCTCTATTTGTATAAAGACAATTTTACACTTTGAATGTAATCAAATGTCTATTGTGCTCAAAATATTAAGGGTGTATTACTCTGATTAAAAATCACTGGATTGTTAAATGGTTTTCAGTGCCAAAATAGCAGAATTTTCACTCTGTGGTTAATTCAGACCAGGAAAAGGAGGCATTGTCCCTTCTTAGTATGAACTAAATGACTATGAATTCAGTCTTCTATGAGTAAAGTGTTTGACAAAGTATATCTGTCTTCTAGACCTGAAATGTCACCAAGATGTTTGCTCACAGGATTCTAACTTTATTTTTTTTTCCAATCCATCACTATAAATCACAAAGGAAGGAGAAAATTCCAAGAGCAAAATACATCTCCAGTCAAAATAAATCCTTTATTTTGTGGTTGTTGATGTTATTAAAACTGATCGAGATTCACAGGACACAAGATGATTGAAGTTGTCAGAAAAAAGTCATTAACCCTTCAAAAAGAGACACAGCTTCTGTATTTTGGGTACTGAATAGGTTATTCACTCTAAATGAACTGCTAGACTGAATTGCAACTGAAAATTCAAATGGGAGCAGGTTTTTTTCTGACTGGAGCTCAAATCCTGTAATTTCTTAAAATGTCTTGGAAACCTTTCCCCAACCAGTTCCCAGTGACCTCCATAGCATCACTTTGCCATGCTCAAAGTAATTCTGTACACTCAAAGTGACACTCAAAGTTATCAGTATTTAGGGAATAAACATGTAGGGAGTTAGCTCTTCTCAGCACAGGGTAAAATATGTACTTATGGATTAAACTACCTGTTATGGTTTTTATGGAAGTGGTTTCAAATGTTTGTTTTCAAAACCCCCCTGCCATGGGCCAAGGTCAGAGACACCTGCCATTTAGACCAGATTGCTCAAAGCCCCATCTAACCTGGCCTTGAACATTTCTAGTAATGGGGCATCCACAATTTCTCTGGGCAATCTGTTCCAGTGCCTCACCACCCTCACAGTAAAGGTCTCGTAGCCCCCTTTAGGTACTGGAATGCTCTATATCGTCTCACCTCTACTCCAGGCAGAACAACCCCAGCTTGCTCAGTCTGTCTTCACAGGAGGGTGCTCTATGCCTCTGATCAGCTTTGTGACTCTCCTCTGGACTCTATCCTGCAGCTCCATGTCCTTCCTATGTTCAGCACTTCAGAGCTGGATATTGCACTCCAGGTGGAGTCTCACGAGAGCAAAGTAGAGGGGGAGAATTCCTTCCCTCAACCTGCTGGCCACATTGCTTTTGATGCAGTCCAGGATATGGTTGGCTTTCTGGGCCACGAGATCGCTTTGCCTGGTCATGTTGAGGTTTTCATCCACCAAAATCCCCCCAAAAGACAGGTAGAACTAAAGTTCATGCCCCTGCAAATGTCAGTGCTGATGTATCTCACACCAGTTGCAAATACCTTGATGCCACAATCAGGTCAACATGAAGTTAACAGTGGAGTTTTTCATTTCTCTGGAAATCACTAGAAAGGTTTCACATGGAAAATTGCAGAGACTTAATGTTTCTGTGTCTATTTCTTTTTTTGGTATGGGAGAAACAATATCCTATTTTTCACTCCCATCTTACCTGTGATAAATTCTCTAGTGACGGTTTTATTTCGGGCTTTCTTATATTTCACACAAATAGAAGTCTAGAGGGCTGGAAAAAAAACACAAGAAACAGCCACAAAATAGGAATAAATGATGAAGTGCAACACTATTACAAGTTAACCACGTGGCCAAAAAGGCTTCTTCAATGTTTTTTGAGTTCTTGTCATTGTGATGCTCTAAGCTATTTGCTGGGGCTAGGATGAGGGAATCACTGGCAGTTGCACTAGCAGTCCCTGTCAAGACCTGGTCAAAGAAGTCATAAGCCAGAAAGAGGGAGGCTTATTTGCTTTATGTGTAATTTGTTTTCTATTCATATATTTCCTTTGGGCGTTATGGGACAAGATGTGAATGCAAGTGTTTAAAGTGAACTGTTGTTTTCCAATTTCCAGACCTCCTCTAGGGTCTTTACCAGTTCTTGTTTCTCTCTGACTGAATATAAGCACTATCTTTTTCTGTGAAGTCTCTGAGGACATCCACAAGTTCACACTGTCAGAGTTCAGTGGGAATATGACTGGTAAAAATCTTTGATATCTACTAAAAAACCTGCTCCAATGGGGTCAGGCTCCCCCAAATTTGTTATGTACTCTATTACTCACCTGCTTTGCCTTAGAATAGTGTATTTTAGCAGAAAAAGACTTGCAAGAATTTTAAAATATTATCTGCATTGCTGGGTCAACAAAACCAGCCAGGAGTCAGACTGGTCTTTTAAAAATCCGAAGACTGGAAGCCCACCCCTCATCCTGACATGGGATCAGTTTCATAAATATCTTGTCTCAGTCTGCTTTTAAAACCTCTGATGCTGATGACTTCACAGCAATCATAACCCACTCCCAGGCTCTACTGTCCCTAAAGGTAGATTTTTTTTTTTATTTTTTTCATCTGAAGTTTTCTTGCTACACTGTCAGGCCATACTGTCTGAGCACAAAGAGACAGAGCATATTACTCATTATTCTCTTCCTCTTTGCCACTGTCTCCTATGCATTTAAGGACAATTGTCATTTCAGTCAATTATTTTCCTCAAAAGTCATGCTTTTTAGATTTTTCTTATTTAAGGTAATTTCTTCTGAATTTTTTATATCCCATAGTAGATGTGGCTGTCCAGCTAAGGCCCTGCCAACACAAAACAGAGCTGTAGTATGACTGTCTCTTCCAAGCTCACCTTCAGTTTATGCTGTTCTTTTCCTTGAGAGCACATCACAGGTGACATTCATTTCATTCCTCATCTACCGTAACCTTTGGATCCCATTTTTTAGGCAGAATTCCTACCTAGTCTGTTCCTTTCCATAATGAGTCTTCAGATAAATGTAGATTTCTGCTCACATTATAATTGAATTATATTATCTTTGGAGTTTTCCCCAGATGATTTCTCTAATTTCTACATATGAGTCTGTATTCAGCCTGCCTTCCAGAGGTTCTGCAGTCCCTGCCATCTCTGGGAAAGGACCATCCTGAACTGAATGTTCTTTTCTTTAGCAGGGTTGATGCCTGAGGACCTTTCTGAGTCCAGGGAAAGCTATTCTGTGGTATAACACCACTAACTTCAGCTGGGGCCTGCTGTTCCTCACGTAGTCAGGCTCAGAGCTTGAGCATCTAAATCAGGTTTTGTGAGAGGTCTGATGACACCGCTGTCCAGCTTGTCCAAGGAACTCCTCTCTTCCCTTACAAGGCTGGAGTGACCTAACACTCCTCTGGCCGCTTGAAGAAGGATTTGCTGCTGGCCACGCTTCTGTTCAGGCACTTGAGATGTGCAAGATTTTGTGCAAAGTTAAAGGAACAGCTGCTGTTTGCACACATTTATATAGCGGGTTTGGATGGTGTGGAACGCTGACACCTGCTGCTTGAGGTTCTCACAACTTCTGCCTGGCTTTAAAGAGAATGTTTTCTGCCTTTGTTTTTGTATTGGAAACGGACAACAGTTCTGGGGAGACCAGCTGAAGTCTTGGGCAGGATTGTTAACCCCTTATCTCATTGGCATGTAGTTATTTACACATGGAGTAACTCCACTAACATCAAAGTTGTTTGTTTGTTTGTTTTTGGTGACTAACTTTACCTTGACTGAAGCGAGGTCTAACTTTTGCCAAATACATAAATAAACAAAAAATTAAGTTTCTCCTTCTTCTTCTCAATATGTTTGAATTCTAATTATTTTATGGCTCACTTGTAACAGTAACTTAAAAAAAAAGCAAAAAACCCAACCAACCAACCAAAAGCAAATAGACTAGATTTTATTTCCTCTAGGTTCTGTTATAGCAAGCATCCCTTCCCAAACCGCATGGTTTTTAGACCCAATTTATAACTATTAATTGTTAATTTGTAGTGTTTCATGAGAAACTTGCTGTTAGCTGCATTGCTGAAGGAATGCATCATGAATTTTGAAATCTTTCAATGCTGTTCTTTAAAAAGCAGCTTGAATTCACACTTCCAGCACCTCAGTAGAAATAGAGGGTTAAATTTACAAGAGTTATGATAACATGCCCTCCAACTGAGTTTTTCTCATTTGTCAAACTGATCTAGCTCCATCCACTTTCCTGAAAGAGTTTGCTGATATACGTCTCTTTCTTGGACAACCAGAAAAGTCCTAAAAAGCTTAGATACTAAAGCAGGATTAAGATGAAGTATCAACACCGAAAGCCCAAACTGCTATCATAAATCTTTGCTCAACTAATTCCTGAGATCTCCAGGTGCCTAAAATCACCAGATCAACTCTTTGCTTTTCTGTCAGTATATTCTGCTGAGTATACCTGTGAAATTCATGCTTGACAGCAGTAACAGTGCAGCGTTTCATGGAGTTTCTAATGCAGCCTCATGTTTAGATTGGAGTATTTTCTGTCCAGGTAAAGAGAGGAAAGACTGTCTCCATTCCATAACTTTAGTGGTGCAGTGCAGATGATCTTCTGTGTTTTCTTTCTCCTTTGGGTGATGAGGAAGGTGAGGGTGCTGAAACAGTGTGGGACCCATAACCAGCTGCCACTGAGCCTTCTTCCAGGTACTGTCGGTGACCACAAGAAGGACTGCTGGAGATTTCTCTGGTACTGATATTGCCAGTTAACTTTATATGCTGTCTTTCTCAATCTTTCTGCAGTTTCTAGAACAGATGATTTCCTTGAAATACATCTTGCAATCTCCTGCAGTAAGGCCTAGCCTCTCTTTGAAGCTATATTTAGAGCCATTATTCCATCATGTTCTATACTTTCTGTGCCCTCCATTCAACTTGACTTGAAGGGAACCAGCATAAGATGCTTGTCTCTACCAATACTTCTCAATAGCTTTGCCCTTCTGTGCACGCTGAATTGAGGCCAGAAGCCCAATTAAGTTGTTAGAGCTCTAGTCTGGTTAGTTTTTTACAAATCCAGATCATTTCCTGGCAGAACAGACTATACAAGTATTACTACAGAAAATAATATGTAATTTAAGACATGAGATCACTCAAGAAGAGCTAAATATAGCTCAATCGTGTATCTGTTGAGGAAAAATCTTTGCAAATCTGATGTTTTTTCCCCTGCAGCCCAACTTTGAGGATCCTTAATTTGGCAGCAGAGTGTGGTCTATGAGAGAATTGTCCTTTCATCTTTCTCCGAGTATCATGCACTGATTTCTTGATGAAATGTTCATAATCATTCTGAGGATTTGAGGAGGTGTTTTTCTAGCATTCTCTGATATTTTTTGGGGGGAAAAAAATCCAGAAATACTTTTCATAGTTCACTGTTTCCATTACCTGATTGCATAGATGTTCTGTTATAGATTTATGCTGCTTTATTAGTTATCTTTTTCCAGGTGTAACATAGAGCAGTGTCTCAGAAATCTTTTAGGACTTTCATGTTTTATTGAGTTGAGAGCTTGTGATGTTATCAGTGTGGAGGGCCTGGCCTCTGCTTTAGTTAGTGGCCTTGGCAGGGTCCCTCACAAGATTTGGATATCATTTTTGGTATGTGTTTTGTGTGGTGTTGTCTGCTAGTTAGATGTGACCTCTACATATTCTACAGTTTTTCTCCACTTATTTTTGTGAATTACAAGTAACTCAACTTCAACTGACTTCCTCTTTGCAAAGGATAAACTGTTTGAGAAATGTTCAGCTCCTGGCCCTGTCCTGCTGTTGTCACCTTCTTCTGGAAGATCACTGTTTTCTTTCCCTTCCCTTTCTTTTAGCTGAGTCAGAAGGAATTGAAGATAAGCACACAGAGGATCTGGTAGTTTAAGCAGCTTTACTTGCGCCAGCTGTTACATATAGATTTTCAAATATCCTGCTCCTTGGACTTCATGCCCCTTTTGCACCAGCTGAATTACTTTAAGGAAATGCTTCTTCCCCGCATAAGTCCCCCTCAAATCTTGATGGCTCATCTCAGAAGATATCTCTTGGTAACTCTTAGGATACAGATTCCCTCTGACATGGAGTGAAAATATTTTTTTTAGCTCTGGTGTTGGGAATGTGTATATAGATGGATATGCTACTGTTCATGTAAAAACACACACTACAAAATACGAGAGGTTTTTTGCATATAGATCTTCCAATACTTGCTATGTGTTGGATGTTTCTCATGTCAATCCTAACTGGGATACCAAGTTTTGGTCCTGGATATCTTCCTGGCAGTCACATTATTTTGTTTGTGTTCTTTGGAAACAAAGCTGCCTTTCCCCAGAAAAAGTCCTTCTTGGAGATATTTCATCTTGAAGAATGTTTACAGTTCAGGGCAACCATAATTTACTTCTGTGGTTAAATAAGCCCTGATCTGTTTTGGTGGGAAAGAAGTTGAAGGATTTGTCTGTCTGGTGGATTCTGCCTTTTCTCATAAATGAATGCTCTTTTTTTTAATTCAGAATAATCATCTCATCACTTCCTATTGCCCTTTACAATTTATGAGCATAAACATGGCAAGAAAATGAATATAATTGTTATTGGGATTTGCACTAGAAATGCTAATTGTGATATCATGTACCTCCAAGAAATCATATATCTAGTAACTGGAAAGCTGCCTGGTGGAAAAGAACATGGGAGGGTAGGTCAACTGTGGCTGAACACAAGCCAGCAGTGTGCCCAGGTGGCCAAGAAGGCAAATGACATCCTGGCCTGTACCAGCAATAGTGTGACCAGCAGGGCCGGGATAATGATTGTCCCCCTGTACTCAGCACTGGTGAGGCAGCACCTTGAATCCTGTGTTCAGTTTTGGGCCCCTCACTGTAAGAAAGAAGTTGAGGTGCTGGAGGGCATCCAGAGCAGGGCAATGGAGCTGGTGAAGGGTCTGGACAATAAGTCTGATGGAGAGTGGTTGAGTGAGCTGGAATCTGGAGAAAATATTTTTTTAGCTCTGGTGTTGGGAATGTGTATATAGATGGATATGCTGCTGTTAATGTAAAAACACACACTACAAAATATGAGACTCAGGGGAGACCTTATAACTCTATACAACAACCTGAAAGGAGGTTTTACTGAGGTGGTGGTTGGTCTCTTCTCCCAGGTAACAAGTGATAGGACAAGAAGAAAAGGCCTCAAGTTGTGTCAAGGAAGTTTTAGATTGGGTATTAGGAAAAATTTCCTTAAGGAAAGGGTTGTGAGCATTGGAACAGGCTGCCCAGGGAAGTGGCTGAGTCACCATCCCTGAAGATATTTTAAGACGTGTAGTCAGGGTTAAGGCACATGGTTTAGTGGTGGACTTGGCAGTGCTGGGTTAATGGCTGGATCTGATGTTTTTAAAGGCGTTTTCAAACCTAAATGGTTCTACAAGTCTATGATTCCGCAGAAATTAATCAGCTTGGTCAGCATTAGGAAGAAACACTAGTGAAGTCCTACCATCACTCTAGCTGCTTAAGGTCCCTGAGCCCAGGTTTAGCAGTATCTTATAGCATACAGTAGATTTCCCTAAGGCATAAGGTTAACAAGTCATTTGGGAATCCATCCTTTGCCTGCAGCCTCAGGCCTTCCAGCTTTGGTTTGCTCTTGGCCAGCTGGATAATAGATTCTACACACTGCCACTCCAGAAAATTTCATCTGATTTCCTATCATCATCAGATTCTCTCCAGTATAGCAGTCTACAGATACTCTAATCAGGAAGAAAAAACTGAAAAGAAAATGGCTTTCTCTAGTTCTGTTGTTTTGAGCATGTGATATGGCAAGGATGATACGTTCAGGAGTGTTTAGTGAGGAAAAACAGCTTTGGAAGTCATGCTTTCATAGAATGGATATACAATAATTTGACTTGGACAGCATGACATAACTACTGAAAACCAGCAAACATGTCACCAAAAGCAGTGTGAATAACTTGTAGATAATTCACAGTATCGAAAATATTGGTGAAAGCAAATAGCTATTTTTTTTTAAAAAAAGGTCTCTAAAATTATCTCTTATGATTAGGGAAAACTATTTTTGGCTGAAGGCCATGGAGCACATAGACATATGTGGTTTATACAGAGGTAGAAATATTATTCTCAGATTTCTGTCCCAGATTTTAATGAAGAAACACCCAAATGGAGATGGTGGCTCCACCCGTTCACACCAGTTAGTACTGAGAAATACCTTCAAAAGTTCAAGCAAAACTGTATTCTCCTTTTCTTGATCTCTTCTGGCACAGTTAACTAGCTACTGTGCTCAGGAGTAGAGTACTCCTGAGTAAGGTGCTCAGGTCACATTAAGAAGACAGTTCAGTTCCTATAGAAGAGAGGCATCTGCTGTCTCTTTACATAGAACAAAGGCCACAGTCCAGGTAGGAGACACAGATGATCTGAGGAAGCACTGGTTACTTCCCAAACACCTGATCATCCCACATATCTAAGATTCTACAAAGCTACTGTGCTACAAGCACTGATACAAGTCCAGTGAGCTATTTCTGGGACTTCAGAAATGCTTAACAAAAAAACCTACTGAGTAGAACTGTTAGGTAAACACTGGGGGAGAACAAGGGCCTTCCTGTAGCTAGGGTGGATCTGTGTGTGATATGTAGGAAACCTGGTTTAGATCCCTGTTCTGTCTGAGTGCTTTCCACCCTGGTTTTCCCCTCCTATACCTTAGGTATTATTCAATTTTCAGATATTTGAGACAAATGCCATCCAATCATTTTTATTATTTTTGTCACATCAAGCATTGATGCTCACAGGAGCAGGAAGCCACAGGAGCATTTAAATTGCACCTCCTCCATCTGAAATTAAATCTTTGAAAGCTTCATGATCGTTTCCATGACTGCCTAACTCTCCCCAGGGCTGACTGACCTGGAGATGAGAATACCCTGGGCTCAGTCCCCCTAAATGTTGTTCATCTCAGTGTTGCAAACCTGAAGGACCCTTATGGTTTAGCCCTTAATCTGTCTTCTCCATTCATTCCCCACAGACATAATGAAGTTTCTACTTCAAAGCCCCCGAGTATTCTGAGGAACAATGTATTCTGTTCCTGTGAAGAGCTCGGTTACTATAATAATGGAGATAAAAGCACACAGACCAGTGGATATTGTATAGACATTTACCCCAATAGCACAGGGCACTGCATACATGTTAAAAATCACTTTAATTTATTTGAGGGCAAAAGAGGTTGAAACCATACCTGCTGAAAATTCTAGCCCACCTTCCTAACAGAGAGAGATATTGCAAAGAATCCAGTTTCAAATTTGATTAGGTTAGCTTGACACGCTTTCTGAAAATCAGAGAAAAATATATACAGATCAGCTAGAATAAAAGTTACTTAGGAAGCTCTTACAGGAAAGTTAGACTGACAAGAACAGCAACAGGGTGCTTGAAATCTCAAAAGTGGACTGTGAGAAATTACAATTGTCATGACTGCGAACTTCAGACAGGAGTTTTCAACGCTGAAAATAATGCCAAGAAAAAAAATGTTGGGTTTTGCTGATTTTAATGAATACAAAATTGTTAACAGCAGGGTTTTGGCACGGATCAGCCTCAGAAACAATATAACTGTTTCTGAGCCTTTTCCTTTGAAACAATTGCATTTGTACAGGATTCAAAAATTTAAGCTGCAGGCTATGAATATCTTTAGATAAAGGTACATGTGACATAACGTGTGTCTCCCAGAGATGAATCTACAAAACAACGGTCCAAGAGGGTGACTTAATTCTTGTTATCAGAGCACTAGGCATCCAAGCAAGAAAAATTAACTTATTACCTATTATGATATCAGTGGTTGAGTCTGGAAACATCCTAAAAAAATCTCTGGAAATTGGAAAGCACTTTACAGGACTTTGATGAAATACAGAAAAGTAATTGCTCCACAGAGCAATGAGACCAGTTTGGGTCCAGCTATGACATTATAATTCCTCCCAACCATAAATATTTCCTCACAGACAAGTGTGATCAGGAGACTTGCCTACTGGAAAGGATGCCTCCTGTTTTCATATCTCCATGCATGCGGGTGAAGATCTGAGGGTTCAGATTTTAAGCCATAAATCTACAACAGGAGTTAAGATCCCTACAAGTTAACTCAGCCCTTTTCCCTTCTGAGAAATTTTCATTTACTTCAAGCATCAAGGAAGACCACACGGAGTAGCAGCTGGGACACATGGGTCCCATTCAGTGTCTTGATCACCAAGAAGCCAAAGAATAAGGCACATCTTTAGTCACCTAAGACAGAATTACATCTAAACCTAAAGTTAAATCAAATTGTTAAAGTGCTTAAAGGTCTAGAGTCCTATGAAACAATCAGATTTAGGGATGTGAAAAAGCATAAGTAGTTTTATAATTTCCATGAAGAAAACAATCAGGAAAAGGCAAAAAAGGAGTGCAGCTGAGTAAGTCACATGTACTTCCGTGTGGTAAACTGTGATAAACCATGTCTTGCTGCCTTTCATTGAACTGCCTCCATCACTGCAGAATCTTATTCTTGGTAAGTGATGAGGGTAAGTTTAGGTACCTCAAAACTTTCACTGCAGCCTTTTTAGTTCATGAACCTCATCATTTGGTCCTGCTGGGGCTCAAGAAGACCAACATTTTTAAGAGTCAATGTTTGCTGTACAAGTGCATAACAGACCACTGAAATACAATGTGACAATGAAAAATTAGCTGGTAAGAATATCATTAATTGCTTCTTAGCTTATTGTATTTTACTACTATAAATTATTGCTGGGCAATAAACTTGGAAATTATTGCCAAGCGATCAAAGATGATGTCCTATGGATGCTTCAGAAAGCTCATCCTCTGGCTGACAGTGATGCACAGAGGCACAGTCAGGCCTCAGAATGAGAGGAACATGTGCATTTTCAAGTCAGTGGCATTTAATGAGCCACAAATCTAGCTCGATTTCCACATTCTCCTTCTTATGTCTCGTAAAGATTTCAAGCATTTTTCTTAGCTTCAAATAACACTTCCTCTGGGGAGGGGGGGAAGGAGAACGTCTTTGACAAACTGAAATTCAATGGAAAGTTTGTTATCAGAGCACCCTGGCTTTGTCCCTACATGCAACCATGTCCTTACTTGATGAAATTGCAAGAGCCACCCTTGTGAACATAGCTGCAAGTGTGCACAGGCCAGTACTGGTTTGAGCAATACTTGATGAAGTATAGTCTGCTACCCTCCAGAAACTGCTGGAATTGCTTTGGTTAATATCTGTTTCACACAACATATCTTCTGGGAATCCTGCCTTGGTGGCATAATCCTAATAAATTTTTTATTTTATTGCTTAATAAAAGGGACTTTAAAGACCATGTGGATCTGTAATTGAAGATTCTAGGCTTAAAGAGAGAACAATTTTATAGGAGCACAGGGACATGATGTTTGTTATGAGAGCAGAGCCTACCCACATCATAATTTCTGCACAGCAGATGTGGAACAGCGTGATACAGAGGAATGACTGGAGATAGACCCCTTCTAGCCCTGGATTGATGCTGAAAAGGTAGGAACAAAAACAAGTGAAAGAAGCCTTTCTGAAGTTTTGCCCCTTGTGAGCCCCTGGCGAGTCACCATGACTCACCGACCACTCTCCTGCAGCATGAATTCAATTGTGTTGGGGCAGCACAGGCACCTCACAGATCAACATAATCCCTAAATGGCTCCTTTCAGCCTCAGTTCTGGCAAACTGAGCTGAACAGCAGCTTAAATCTGGGCCCTTTCTCACCCTACACACATGCACCTTCATTTGGCTCCAGCAGAGAGAGTAGGGTGGGAGTCTATGGGAAACATCCAGCGTGAACATGATGCCCTACTACAGGTAGGCTGAGTTCAGGTGTCTGGCTTGAAATGAGACTGTTTCAGAGGTGTAAGGTGCTTGGCTATGACAATGATGTTCTCTATACTGTGTTCTTATCAATAACTCAAGTGATGACCTCTCACTGCATCTTTACCAAGACTGGAGACTTATGCAGAGTGTGGTGGGTTTCCTTACACATCCTGCTGCTGAGCAGGGGCTTCATTCTGTCCTTGGCCTGCATTTTAAAAAATGCAAAGTCAGCCCATCCTGGGTCTCTTAAGTCACAGGCTTTCACATTTAAAAGTCCTGCAATCCAGTTGAGGCTGGTTATCTACAAAGAGAGTTGATTGCTAAAGTATTCCTCAAATAATCTTCTGTCATTGAATATGTAATTAAAGTATACTGCACAGGTCTGTTGCTATTTTAAAGAGGTGAGTTACTGTTCTTTCCTTTTCAAAAAATGGCTTGGTTTATAATTATTTTCTGACACCACACTGTGCCATCTTGTGTTTAATTAAACAAATAATCAGGCATTGGAATGGGCTGCCCAGAGAGGTGGTGGATTCACCATCCCTGGAGATTTTTAAACGCAGATTGGACGTGGCACTGAGTGCCATGATCTAGTAAATGGACTGGATTTGGACCAAGGGTTGGACTCGATGATCTCGGAGGTCTTTTCCAACCCAATCGATTCTATGATTCTATGATTCTAAATATGGACACACGTGCATCAGGGAGAGGGTAGATTTATTCATAACAAACACATTTCCTATGTGCCCTACCAATTCATGCTTTGTTAGTTTGTATTTTACAAAAATTTCCTGATATAATTCTGTTCTGGAGGAATCTTGACTGAATTACCCTCAAGGGTTAAAAGATCATAAGTTAGTGTTACACATTGTCTTAAAATACAATTTCAACTATGCCTCATTTTGAGGTTTTTTATTATTTCAGCCTACAGTTCAAAGGAAATATTGGAAGGGAGAAAACTGTTGCAATCTCCTCTTCATCAAAATCTGCTAGCCTGATGATGTTATCCGATGTCAAGATGATACAGTGACACAAAGACTGCCTTTATTGTGGAAAAGATGGAGCTCAGATTAGAAAGTGATCAAGAACTAAATGAAGCGGAGACTTTGTGGACTGAGCATCAAACAGTTTGATTGAAAGATTAGGGTGAAATTCTTGAAGGAGCTATTTTATGTTCTATTTTTATCAATATCCTGAATGCTTTGTCAAGATACAGGAAGATAAATATATGAAGGACAGGAAGAAATACCTTGAGGACATGTTATTGTGTTTTAAAAATATAGTTTGGGAACAAACAAAGCTAAACGGCAATATTGGCACAAGAACGCATAGGTATAAATTCACCAAAAAGAACTATAGATTTCAAATTAAAATAGTGTTTCTGATTATAAGACCAGTTGGGGATCTGGAATAACTTGCCATTTGGAGTAGTGGAGACAACAAAATATACACACTTAACCATTATAATGCTTTTTAATAAATATTGTCCATTATCACTCTCAGTAAGTGAAAGTAGTTTTTCATCTAGAATGGCATACAGCTACTTCTTCCCAGGACCACAGCAAGATTAATTACTGAGTGCTTTCTCTTGGTTTCTGGCATTATTCAATACTGCCTTTTTCTGGCATACGTTAGTTTTATGATTTCTTCTGTGCCTGACATATTTAAAAAATGGACTTAGGTTATACTCAGCCCTGCTAGCACGTTTTTCTGCCTGATGATACTTTTTAATTTAGAACAATCATGATATTTTTATTATGACATTCTATTTTATGCACTGGGTTCTCCTTTAACTTTGCACTTGGATGAAAGAAGAATTCCCAAACCTGCTTTGGTGAATCATTCTACTTCCTAATTAAATAGACTGGCAAAATTCAGTTTACTTCCTAATAAACTGGATGAGAAGAACTGTAAAAGTGGAATCAGGAGGAAGAAAAAGCATGCAGAGACTGGAGCTTCTGTCATTAACATCACTTTGCAGGTGACATGTTGTAAAACTATTTGTGGGTATTGGTTGCTTTTTCCATGAGTTTCTCTGTTTCTGTACCATGGAGATGAATAACGACAACAAACTGTCTCACCTTTGCCTGCCACTTCATGGCAAATCGTGATGCCTGCCCGAGCACTCAGAAAATTACCCTAACTTGTCTCAAGTCAGAATAACTGTTTCCAAACTGTGCTGGAGTCAAAGTCACCTCTCTGTTTCAGGTCTGACAGAGTCCTTGAGCAACTGTTTGTATTTACTGACTGTGATAGTTGTTTAGGTACAAGTGTTGACTCGCTACAAGCCTCATCTTTCTTAAAACTGCCTATGAGAGCTTTAAGAACAAGAAGAACGCTAAAGGGAGCAGAAATGTACTTTTATGTGACTACACAAAAAAGTACAGACAAGAATTAACACTTAAATCATCACAGGCTAAAACAGTTCATTGGTTGTCCCACCTGCTCTCCCTTCCAAGCTCACAGCCGTCAAGGTTCTGATGGTATTTATGAGGTTCCTGGTATTACTCCTTGCCATTTAGAGCAATGTGTCCACTTCCTCCCTTCAAATGAGAGCAACCCAAGCTATAAAAAATTTTGACCCCATGTGCGCTGCATTGGCTGAGACTCCACAGCCTCACTCTGATAAATGCCTGTTTTGAAGAACCACTCTCACACATTTAATGCAAGATGTAGCCAGTGCTGGATTCACTTGTGCCTCCTTCTTACGTTTCATGTCTGTAGAAGTCTTTGCAAAACAAATTTGCTTGGTCTCTGACACAAAGTACTTATCTGAACTGCCAGCTCCAGCATTGCCTGGGAGTTATCACTTTAGAGATACTCGAGTTGTTCAGCCTGACACCATTCACTGGTTTAGAGTCAACCTACAAAACTATTCTTCGAAATCCAGGAAACTTGAAATGCTGAATATGAAATAGAAGAGGCTTTAAGAATGCTTGTTCAAGGAATCAAACCTAACCAGATGCTGTGCCCAGGTGCTGTAAAATTACTTGCCCTCAGAGAAACAAATAATCTGCTGTTGCTTACATGACTGATTTGCCAGCAAAATCATGTTATTGTCTCTGCTTAGTGAGACATGTTACATCAATATGATGAGTCAAATGTGAGGGACCCTGCAAAAATATAACCCCTTCAGTTGAATAAGTCGTGAAACTTTCCACTTGTTCATCTATATTTCTGGCATATGCTGTAGCTATAACTTAGAGTCAGTGATCTGTTTGAAGTGTTAAACTGTACATCCAGGTAACTTGCCATAATCCCAACTGACTGAAGTGCAGTACATTTCACAAGGAAAATACAGAACACAGTGACCTGTAAAGCTTTGTGTTGGTAGGCAGTAGATCCTCATGGCAAAACATCAAACAGAGGGGGTGTTGGTTTTTAACTCTGTGTTGGTAATATTTTATTACCTACTGCAGCTCCTCTTCCAAGTAGTAACAGAATGACAAAATGATGAGTCTCAGCAATTTTAAAGTGACATCCAAATGCTGTTTCTGTTAGAACAGTTTTTATTAATCCTCTTTTTCATTTTTTTCTTATTAAAAGTTGTATTCGAGTAATGTGCATGCAAGCAAGTGTTTGTTCTGGGAGTGCTGTGCAATGGTCTGTGCATAACTGCACAATCATTAAAAGGAACTACCCTCCCTTGCCACCCTATTTCCACACCCAAGCATGCCCTGGGGAGACAAGCAGCAATGTGCCCACTTGTTAAACCATGATATTTCAGGGACAGAATGGAAATCAGCTGTCAGCCCCTTTCCCATCCAATGAAGGCTGGCAGGAAGAAGGTTTTCTGGATCTTGTTGCTAATTTTTTGATAGATGGTAGAATGTATGATGAGATGTTTTCTTATCCTCTTGTTCTCTTGTACAGCTGTGCCGTCTACATCATGCTTTAACCCTGAAGAATTAATCTCCTGCTTTGCAGAGGATGTTCAGGAAGTAAAGCTGGCAAAGAGTAAATGTCAAATGAATTTATCCTACCTACTTACTGAAGCAAGGTCAGAGAAGGATGAGAAAGTGATTAATTTATATGGTCTCAGAAAACAGAGCCACCACTGTAATTCATTGTTTTAATGTATTATTTTTAATTACCTGGCTATAAGCACCCATGCTATGAAAGTAAAGTGGTTGTAAATGCAAAGTCAAGGCACCCACAAAGTCAAGTACCTTGATGTATTACAAGCAGAGTGCATTTTGATAGAAGTCTGTCAATTTGCAAAACCCATTACCAGTCTCCTTTTCTATTGCCTTTTCAACCACATGATCTATGAAAAGTATATCACTTTGAAAGCCATCTTTTCATTTGAGCCCTAATATACTTTAAATGTATATTAATTACATACTGCTATTACAGCTTTTTTTTTTTTTTCCCCAGTAAAACCTTAATGTCAGTCTTGACTCATCAGCTCCTGGCTGCTGACATGTACTTTTATGTTTCCACTACCATTCATGTAGCTATCAGATTTGCCAGACTAATGACTATTAGTGCATTTAAACATAATTTCTAAATGACTGCTCAGTAGATTTTACTGCACAGGTAGTTGACTGTATCAGCAACACAGGATTTGTGGGAATTCAGTTCCTGAAGGAATATCTAACCGCTGGTTTTATGTATATTTTTTAAAGCTTTTGAGCACTTTAAAACTTTTTTAAAAATGAGAAAATTTTGTAAATATTTGGAAGGAGAAATTTAGTTTTCTATTTCTTTCTTTTTTGTTCAATTTCTACATCAGTTTCACTTAGAATAGATAAGTACCACAATTTAATTTTTATGAAAAAAAAAACCTCCAGCAAAGGAAACCATGTTCATTAATCATTTACCTTTTTAATACTTTTTATCATCTCTTGGAGATGCTTGGAAAATCCTTGAGATTACCCAACACTGAGTTTAAGCACTGTTTCTGTTCACTCTATAGACCACAGATCTTTGAAATCACTTTGCCCTTACTTGCTGCATGTATTTATTTGGATGTCTCAACAATTAGAAAAACAGTGAGTCACTTCTCCACAGATAAAGCGACTTCATACACACCACCATAATCTGAGATAATACATCTCTGGCTGGGGCAATTAGAAATTTAAGAACGGATGTCACAGCTACACTAAATTTAAGATGACAGTACTTTAATGTAATTTGGATATGTAAACTGTTGTACCTAAGAAGTGAATAAACTTTTTTTTCTGACTTTCACCACTGTTGGTGCCCAGGTCTTTGTATTTCATAACCATTTGGGGCTGGTTTTTGAACTAAACAGAATCCAGGAATTTGGACACATCCCAGAAGAGATCAGCTTTAGAGATTCAGGAGGGAGTCCTCTATATGAAAAAGGATAAGATTGACACCCCCAAAAATTCATTGTATAGATGTACCAAGTCATACACAAGAACAGCAACACTTATTGATACATCTAAAGGTGGAAAGGAGAAACCACACAGGAAATAGATAATCATATTATTGTACTAGGTATCTGCTCAGCAGCTGTCACAGTGGTTGATAGCCTCAGAATGACTAGACGAGAGCAGATAGCATTGTTATACCACTGTCTAAACAGTGACTGCAAAAAAATGAATTTCAGTGTGAGAGGTCAGATAAAATGTCTGCCAATAAAACACATAGGTTATATCTCCAAGCTTTAAAAGAATTGGTTTTAGGAGGCATAAATTTGGGCAAAAGCTCTATGTAGTGTTAGTGAAATCATCACTAGATGATATTGCAGCCTGAAAGATCACACATCAGGGCTTCATGCTAAAGTCTGACTTAGAACACACAGTTTGATAGCTGCCACACATAATGTAATTTATGCATTTTATTGTTATAATTTTCTAATTTACTCAGGAGTCTGCAAGAGAGGGAAGCTTTCTTAAGTACACTTTTTATTTTTTAAACTTGTTGAACAAGCAAGAGAAATAAGATAAACTACCTTGTTCTAATCTCCCCAATCAAAGCAATACATTCACATTGGAAAACAAACAAAAAACTATTTCCTGCTAATCACTTAAGAAACTCAAGTAACAAACTGAGTTTAAATCGTGAAAGTGTTTTCCCAGTATTCCTTTACTGTGGAATGCAAGAAATAAATAACACAAAAGATAACAAGAGCATGTTTGGAAATACTACTTAAAATGTCAGACCAAACTGAGGACATGTAGAAACTCCATTAATACCTCCATTCTCTTGTTGTACAGATGAACTGTACGGATTATCTTTAATACACTATTTGTTTTCAGTAAATTAGGTTTGAAAAAGACTTTTTCCTTTTTTTTTTCCCTTTCCAACAGATGTAGGAAAGCTATTCAAGCTGACGAAGATCATATAGTCAACGTCCATATGCTTCAGGGGCTTCAGAGAGGGGCCATGAAACCAATGCAAGTGATGAAGAATATAATATTATTTGACTCCTTGTAAAGAAGGTTGAGAAATGGATCCTACTCTGTAAGTCTGGGTTTCCCTTTCCCCACCCACGACGTGGGGGAGCCCAACTCTAGTTCCTTCTCCGCCTGAAGAACCATTTCCGACGTCTTGGTGGACGGGGAAGGGGGACTCCAGAGACAGGGTTTTTCAGGCCCCGAGCCTGGAGGGGAGAGGTGCCCTCCCCTCCCCCCAGCACCCACGTGGCTCCATGGCAGGCACAGAGACAGCACACCGGGCGTGGAGAGGAGGCAAGAGGGAGTTTATTGTTGGGAAGGGGTTTATAAGGCTTTTAGGAGGGTCAAAGGGGAACCAATCACAAGTTCAGGGTCACACAAAAGAAACCATCAGGTAAAGGGTCAACAGCCAATAGGAAGGGGTTAAACAAAGGACCAATGGGACACCTCAGGACACTTTTCCCAGGACATTGCTGCATGGGAGATAACAGTTGCTGTGGGGGGGTGTTGGGAAGAAGAAACACGTGTTTGCAAAGGGACCAAAAAGAGCCATTTTAAGACATGTTTAAACAAGTTTCTCATCAGATATAGTGCTACAGTAAGTATTTTCCCATGGATTATGTAGGATTTTTCAACATAAGTAATTGAGCATAATGAAATGCTGTTTCCAGATGTCAAAGATAAGAAATTCAGTCTAAAAATACAGAATAAGTCCACAGTGGTGAATTAACCACCACTTAATCTTTAGAAAAAGATGAGCTTTTTCTAGAAGACTCTTCTAGAGTTCTGTGTCTAATACGTACCCATACAAGTGTGTGCTCAGGCTACCTGAGGTTTAATAATGTCTGTTAAACTCTCTGTTAAAAACATTTTTCTAAGCTTTGGTCATTGATATAACACTTAAATTAGTTCTTAGGTTTGGGGGTTGTGAAAATTCCTTCTTCAGACCTGAGATATAGGGGTACTTATGTTTTCCTCCATTCATCTGTTATGAGCAAGGCACAGCTTACCAGTTGCTTAGATGCCCCAGGTTAGTAGCACTCTATGCCTTCGTATTGTTGGCCAGTAGAATACAGTTCTTCATCCTAGTGACTGCAATTTACACTGTGGAAGTCTTTACAGAAGAATATTTGTACAAAACACAATGACTTATAATGGTATGGGTCAGAGTAGAATATGCTGTACTCCCTCATGGATGTAAACTGTGTGTAGTGAAACATTCTGTGTGCTATACTGAAAAAGAAGCATGTGGATTTGAGTAAGAAGGTTAAGAGATGGCTTATGGCATATTTTTAAGGGGCAGAATGACATTTGTAGTTAATGAAAGTAGAACGAATATTTTTTAATTTAATGTACATTAAGAGAAAATATAAAAATAAATGAGGGTGTACTGACCCCACCACATGTTGCTATTTTCATTGAATGAGCTGTCTTGAAAAAGAACGGGAAGATTTATGAAACCAGCAATACTCATACACCAGATACATCTTAAAATAAGTAGACATAGGTAATCAATGACCACTTCTCAGCCTCAAAGCACAGTATTTGTCATTGTACCCTAGCTCCAGTAAGGCACGTTTAGGCACCACTTATTCCTAACACATTGTTACTTCCCCAAAATATCTATGCTGTCTGTCTAATCATTAGTCAAGAGCCCTTGCTCTCCCATCAGATATTTTAGAAAACAGACAAAAATTAATTAGAAATGATAGGGATGCTGAGAAATTTTTTCATATTTTATTATTCTAAAGGATAAAGTTGGTTTAAAGCACTTACTTTTAAAACGGGTATGGCTGAAAAAAGCATTGCACTTGTAGAGTTTTCCATTAACATAGGAAAAAATCTTTGTCTTGAATCATCTAAGCGTTGAATCAGCTGAGCCATCTGACACGTTATGTAGCAAATGCTGAAGACACGAGAGGCAGCGTAACACTAGCATGAACGAGGGATGGTGCTGTGACTGAACCCACTGTCCAAAATGAGGCTGGCAGAACCCCCTTACTTAGGGGGTTCCATGTTTGACATAATCCCTATCGAAAAAAAAGATCCATGATGGGATGGCACCTAGCTAATGGATTAACCCTCTGCTCATTTTTTAATCCTGAGAGAACAGTTCATCTCCCCAGCCATAAGGTATCCACTATAGGAACACCTAACAGAAAAATGTTTTTTGTTTACTAGTTTACCCTCAAGTTACGTTGACATCCTCATGTGTTGGATCTGGCTGACATGGTGTTCATTTCCCCATAGTAGCCCTCACAGTGCTGTCCTTTGCATTGGTAGCTAGAAGGGTGTTGATAACACACCAGAGTTTTGGCTACTGCTGAGCACAGCATCAGCACTGTAACATTTCTTCCTCAACTGAGGGCAAGATTCTGGGAGGGGACACGTGTAGGCCAGCTGACCCAAACTAACCAAAGGGATATTCCATGCCATATGACGTCAGCTCAGATATAAAAGCTAAGGCAAGGAGCAGGAGGGCAGGCATTCACTGTCTCCAATGTCTGCCTGCTGAGGAACCATCACGCATGCTGAAGCCCTGCTTCTGGGAAGTGGCCGACCATTGCTGCTGATGGGAAGTAGAGAATAAACTGTGTTATCTTTTGCTTTGCTTTTGTGCCCACAAGCTTTTGCTTTGCATCTGCTTCAATAAACTCTGTTATCCATACCCATGAGTTGTTTTCCATCTTTCTCCCCTGTCCGGCTGGGTAGGGGAGTGATAGAGCGGCTGGGTGGGCACCTGGCATCCAGCCAAGGTCAATCCACCAAGCCTCACAACAGTAATTTAGAAATCTTCTCAGTAGCACAGGGACAATAACTGTTCCCTTTAGTTTTTCTCCCTCTGCTGCACTAGCCCAGATTATCAAGTACAGTGTCCAGTACAGCTTAACTGGACAACATAGCTCTGTATTTATAGGAATTTTCCTTTTGACCATTGGTTCCATCCTGTGTTTGATTCTTGAAACAGAATGATGAATTACTAGCTTTACTTATATGTTCCGTTGCTTGCCAATCTTCCCCTCTGCCGTTTAGCTCCCACACTGAGAAAAGATGTTAGTGATAACTCATAATATGTTTTCCTGATGATTGAACTACAAACACATGGCACTTTGCCCAGCATTTAAAATATTTTTCAGTTGAGCCACAGTCCACTGTGGGATCTTTGCCCTGCTCTAGAGACGTATCAGATAGAAAAACACATAACTAATTGCTCACATATGGGACCAGCAGGACAACCCCTTTGGCTTGTGAGTTGCAGAAAAGATGTCCCTACACTCCAGGCAGCATCTCACTGGCTGGTGTGATGAACCTCACTGGGCAGAGGTTGCATGCAGTCCCAGCAGCTGCCTGGCTGTCCACCAGCAACACCAATGTCCCACTCATGGGATGAGCTGAGCTGTCTATGCCACTTCTGTCTACACAAGAGCTGTTAGTCTCTGAAGGTGGGTTACTGTCCTGCATGAGAGACACGGCTTCTGCAACCTGCCCAACTGCAGACTACCTGAGTGCTTCCCACATTTCCCTTTCACCAGCTGTTGTCTATAAGTTCAGGTGTTCTCTCAGTAAACTTGAAGCAACAGGGCTTTTTGTAAGGTGGTTCACCCATTTTGACCTGAAGTATGAAAAAAGGTTTTCATAATTTTCTACTTAAATGTAATGAAACATTTTTTCAAGTTTTTATGAGGACTTCACAGCCCTTCACAGGCTGCTTTTGTGCTGAAAATCCAGCAAGTAATGACTACATGTTAAGCTGAAACAATGGAATCCTTCCTTAGGTAATGGTCTTTCACATGGTTGCAATTAAACTGTAGTCTTACTCATTAGTACTAATGTAATATTGATCCTACTCTGACAGCCTTGTCATTTTTATATCTATTAATTCTAGGAAGAATTGGAGAGAACAGCTTATCCAATTGATCTAAGGAATTAATAATACTAATAAGATTAAACATAAATTATTAATGATTTTAGTTTTATCAAGGCTGTAATCAATCAGCCTTACAAACTTACATTTTTCCCAGTTAGAAGAATGGGGCTTTTTGCAGAGCTACAACAATGCGAGGGAATAGAGTGATATGACTTTAATGCAGTTTTAATGGACCCATATTTATAACTCACACATTTTCCCCTGTTCCCTGAAAACTTATTGGGTACTATACATATTTTCTTTATCTTTGTGTCTGAAATAGTGGGCAGGTTTTGAAACAACTTACACATCTTATTCTGGGCATCTGTTACTACTGTCTATATATTGTTCTTTTGGTAATAGATGTATGTCCAGTCATTAGTATGAGACTCAGGAGTCTCTGTGGCTCAAGTGCTAATGCTCTTTTGTGTTCCAATTTAGCAAGACTGTTCATAGTTATTATTCAAAGACAAACTTTCAAACTAAGCCAGGATAATGTAACATTAACTATTTTTGTGATTTGAGAGAAAAATTAAGGCAAGAAAAGCTGCTGAAAATCTTCCATACTGTGGTTATGATTATGAAACAGGACCCTGCAGAAAGATACTGGCTATGGTGAAGGTATAAAAGTCACTTTGAAGAGCAGTAGAATATCTTACATATTTTTTCTGGTGATCAAAACTATTCCATGTAGGGTCAACCCACACTCATATTTCCATCAGGTCAATGAATGTCACCTCCAAAAAGTCTCAAAGTGGAATATGACTTAATGATAACAATATCTCTTGTTCAGCAACACTTTTATTTCTCATGTAAGTCAACAGGACTTAAATTAGTTCTTAATTGCTTGGCTGTCTGGGAGCTTACACATCTGATTCTCCAATTCTCATTCTTGCAGAGTAATACTTATAGGATCAGACCAACTGAAATTATGTTAATTTACTCTTAGCGGAGTAAAATTCAAGAACGGATGTGTGGACTTGATGAGGTCTGCATCCTTGCTTGTGAGCTTCTCATCTCCTGGAAAGCTGGATGGGGTGACAGCTAAGATGGGTAAAGCCTTGGGCATCTCAGAGCACTTAAAATATTTCATGATAACTGAAGATCAACAGGTTTTTCCCAGCTGGTTATTTACAAAGTCCAGGGGTCACAAATGGGTTTAGCACTACCATCTCCACTGCTGTAGAAGGACAGTTATTATAAAGACCCATTTTGCTTTTGACTGAAACATAATATGCTTGTCCACACAAAAGCTTCTTCAAGAAGATGGTAGAGTGAACTGATCATAAATATTCAAAGCAAATTTTTATGTTAGGCACAGACAATATTAAAGTTACTGAGAAAAGGCTCTTGCCCTCGAACTGCTTTTACTGCTTTTCTCCTGAGATAGCACAGACCGCTGTCAGAGACAGGATAGGGGTTGGGTGTGTCTTTGACCCAGAACAATTGTTTTATGTCCTCATGACATCCTTTGACTGCAGATAGAAATGGGCAGGTGCACACAAACAATCCCCAAATAAATGAAAGTCCCTTGACCATCTGTTGCTGGAGCAGTTTCTGCTCTTTCTACAGGACTAAAGCCAACATTCGCAGCTGCTTTATAATTTTCAGTAAACTTGCTGTTGCTTTTTCATCACCCATGTCAGGTCCTCCTCAGTTTCACATCTTCAAAGCCAAATTCCGAGAAGTCCAGAAACAATAATTCAAGCTCTTATGCAAACCTGCAAGCATGGACCACATGTTAAGTTGAAGTAAAACTAATTCACTTCATAACATTTTTTTTTAATTTTCATTCATACTTATTAATAAAACATAAATATAACAGAAGAGATTATTAGTTCAAACCCCATCTGTGCTGAGAGTGTTCCCAGGCCTTCAATGCCGACAGTGTCATGTTCTCAGGAGTCACACACGTTCCCTCTTTCCTTTTCCTCTACCATGTGAATTTAGGACAGTGCTAAAGAGTTGTGGGTACAGCTCATCACAAAATTTCCACAGTCCCACAGGAACTTTTTAGGATTTTACATTGGACTTAAAATGGTTATTGGGTTTAGTTGCTGCTTAAGTCTGGATTAATAGGAAGAAGAGACAATATGGTTATCAAAATACAAAGTATTCTAACTACAGGAATTTAGTTCTATTAAAATATTAATTCTGTAAAATAAGAGATTCACAAGATCAATCTAAAAAAAATTTGGTTTGAGACATGATAGGTATAAATATGTGTCAGTAGTCTTTCCATCCTCAAATCTTCATTTGCAAAGCCTAGCCATGATGAGTCTTTCCATAAAATACAGTGTATATATATATATATGTGCCAATTATTTTGTTATGCAGTAATCTTGATAAAACACAACCTGGTGTACAGAAATTGACTTCAATCGAAATGAGCTTTACATGTGGAAATGCCAAAGCATTACATACAGTATTGTGATAAACACAAAAAGAATAAAATTGACGTTTCAAAACTTTGTGACTAAGTCAGATACATTTTAGCAGCTCTAATAAATGATGATATTGTCAGAATTGTCAGTGCCTTTCAGATTTCAATGACTTAAGTCTGTGGATTTTGGGCACAGGCATTTAAAAATGGCAGCCTTTGATCTTGTCAGCTAAATGAGAACTACATTAATTTCTCTGGAAAGGCCTTTGAAACACAAAGTGGTTTTTTTTTTTTTCATTCTAACTATCATTCTAAATGGAAGGGGAAATCAATGGCTGAGAAGAATATCATTGTTTCACATATGGCTTTCCAGAAATAAAATATAGCTTCATTCTGGATGTAATCCCGGGCATTAAAATCCCTTACATGACACATATGAACATACCAATGCTGTAAGCATTGATTCTGGAGAGTCCTTGGATTTCTCTTATAACTTTTATGCATATCTCAAAACCACAGTTGTTACCTGGAAGTTCTTAGGTTAGAGTTTTTACATTTGCAGCAAAGTTAAACTAAGACCAATTCTTATGCAAATATATCAAAGATGATGATGCAGATGTTGAAGTCAAGAGAAATTGTATTTGGTAGTATAATAATCAACTCACCTTTTCTCTGTGATCTCTTTTCTCAAATAATTTCTTCCTTTCAACATCTTCACCATTCCTATATCTGTCTCTCTTATTTCTTAATCATTACTCGGTCCTTTGTAGTTAGATTATTCTGTCACCTACCTTTAATACTTAGTCACTCTTCTTTGTATTCCACTTCTATCTTTTCACACTGTTCTTTCCTGATGTTCTTTTTTCTTTTTTTTTTTTTTTCAGAGAATAAACCCATTTCTTTTAGTTCATTTGCCACTTTGCTTTTTCCCCTCACTATTGTTTTCTCTATCTTCTTCCTGTCTTGGCTTATAATCTTTTTAAACTCAGCAGAAGTTTACACATTGACTATGCTTCTTCAAGCTATTTAACTAGAACTTCTTCCAGAACACATGGTAGAAGCAAGGCATTACCCCCTGAAATGTGAAGAGGAGCACACTGCCTCATAAGTGATCATTTGTTTTCAAGGCAAAGCAAATGATTGAATCACACAGACACACAGAAATATTTCACTGTAAGCTTGAAGCAATCACAAAGCAAACCAAACCAAACCAAAAAAGGGATATAACTGAATTATTAAAAATGTTGTCTCCCAGTCGAGAAAGAATACCTAATTTACATAAGAAACAACCGTATTTGGACTCAGTACTTTCCTGTAAGAGGAAATAAGGATGTAATGTAACTGCTCAGGACCTCAGTGAAATAGTTCAGAGTCCGTGACTCTCACAGATTTTCTCTCTCCCTTGAAAGCTCTCATCCAAGAATTCTTATCCCTCCCTTTCCAGTTACTTCCCATCTTCCTAGACTTGATCCAGCTGCTGCAGCCACTATCTGCTCTGTCTGCCACCACAGATCTATGCAGATTTAGTGTTCAGAGCAGCAGCAGTGCCTTGGAGACTATTAGCATACAAGAGGGCTGGCTGAGATATGCTCATGTTCTTCAAAATAAGCATGCAGGTTGCAAAAGTGCTGGTCAGATTTAACATTTAAATATGTCTTATTAAAGGAAAATTAGCACAGGAGATATCAGTTGATTTATCTTTATGGGGCTACGTGAAGCTGTCAGCTGGTATGGAAATGTTATGTATTTTATTACCACATCAGACAAAATTCACTGAAAATTGCCTCCTTACACCACTGGCATGCAGGGGTCATAGACACATTCAAGCTCACTGAAATAAATTAGCATGGTGAGATACACACCATGAAAATACCATGAATACCCTGAATACAGTCTTCAGAAAATGGAAACAGTGCCGCAGAGCACTACAGCATCCTCCAAAACTTTCTCAAACAGGGGCATGGCTGGGCAGATTTGGCTAAGTCTCAGCCAAGGACAAGACCTGTGGTTAAGTTTACAGTTATGGAGAGCCAAAGCTTCAGGTTTCAGTGGGGGTGCAGGTGTCAAAAGGGAGGGGCAAGTGTCCAAAAATAAATAATTTCTGGGAAGTTTTTCAAGAGTAATGTTGAGTGGGCTATGGAGTAAAGTACAGGTGAGACCAGAGGCCTCTTGGCATCAACTGCATCCTTAACCCAAGATGCTCAACACTATAATGTGGAACAAGAGGTCAGTGTTAAGGCTGTCTTTAGTTCATCCTCTTTCCCCTGATGCCTGCTGCATCCCTGCACCAGCTAGAGCTATGGGCTTTGTCTCTGTACTAAACACAACCATAACCTAGATCCTATGCCCTAACCTAAACCTTAACCCTAAAGATAAACTTATGATATGTCAGTGACTGATCCTTACCCCGAGACCCTCAGTCAAATTCCCAAGAGTGACATTTTGAAGCCCATCTCCTACTTTATCAGGCCTTTGTGACTCTGTTCCATCTATAGCCCCCCACACTTGAGCTGAAGGTTTTGGGCTTCTCTGAACCCCAACCCTGAATGTAACCCTAAACCAGGCTTCTTGGCTGAGCTTTAGCTCAAGACCTCCTTACTTTCTTGGTTTCACAAAGTTCTAACAGGACTTTTTTATTCACTGCCCACCCCTTCCTTGAGTAACAGTTTGCAGCTTTAGTCCAGCTGAAGCCCTAGGCTTTGTCTCTCACTTAGTCCTAAACCTAACTAACCTTAAGACCTTGGCCTGGGCAGAACCTAATCTCAAAATTTCTACCTGTGGCACTGCCGAAGAAGTTCCTATGAACAATTTGGCTTTGCAGTCTATCAGACTAGATCAGCCCCTTTGAAACGACACTCCAGCTGAAGCTGTGCATATTTTCTCTCTCATAATACTAATCCTAAGCCAAGACCACAAGTTCTTGGCCGTGGTTTAGCTGTATCCCAAGATCCTCAGTCATGGCCCTCTTGAAAAAGTAATCAGATTTCTCTTTGCAGCCCCACTCCAGCTGGAGCCCAAGGCTTTGTCTCTATGCTAGCCCTAACCCTTGGCCTAACTCTTGACCTGGGCTAAAACCTATGTTAACACCACTGTGCCATATCCCTGTTGTACAGGTTCTTTGAGGGAAGTGATTTTGCAGCCCAGCATCCCCTTTGCACTGACACTCCCACTGGAGCCTGACACTCCCACTGGAGCTCCCTACTAAACGTGACAGTAAATATCACCCTAGGTCTTGGAATTTGCTGATCCTTAGTCATAGAACTCTTGACTGAGGTCTCAAGGGAGATGTTTCCTAAGACGTTGCTGTAGACACCTCCTTCCTTTTGAGCATCTTTGAAGCTTCTGTTGATGTAGCCTTATATATAAAACTAATTCTTGGCAACAGTGGAGCCTTAGCACCAATTCTTCAGCCACAGTCCATATTAACTGATTCTCATGGGAGGAGGCTTTTCATTCTCACCCCCTTCTCGTGCAGTTTTTGTGTACTTATGTTAGGGTTAGAATCAGATTTGGAAAAGTTTTAGGGTCACAGTTAAGAGACTGACAAATCCTAGGGCTCCAGCTGGAGTGAAATTGCAAAGGGGATGACCAAGGGTTGAACTACAGGAAGAAATCTCCCCTGAGAATTTGTTCAAGATTGTCATGACTAGGAACATGGAAAAGGCTCAGCCAAGGTCAAAGCAAGGGCCTGGTGCTAGGCTTGGGTTGAGGTGAGAGACAGAACTTTGCACTTGTAATGTGCAAAAATGAAAACATGCAGACAGGAACAGCAGTTCTGATGTGCGTGTAAGAGACTGTATTTGTATCTCACTGGGTTATCTATTAATTGGGTTGAATCAACCAACTTCTGAGTGTGTGTTGGGGGAGGAGGCCAGGCCTCCAGTATCAGAAGGCACAGGGTCAGCAGCCAACATGGAAGCTCGGAAGGCACATGGCACAGGAACCATGTGGCTGGTATGTCAATTGAAAAGGCCTGCCTGGTAACCCACCCAAACCATGCCCTCTGGAGCCTCTGGTTGGCTGACTCACCCCTCACTCCATCTAGGAGGGCACTGAGTGGTCAATGTCCTACCTGGGACATGGCATATAAATATATATGCAGAGGGACTCCATTTAAGTTCAGCCTTTCTCTCCCAGGACTTGCCATAGTGATTCTTGATGGTAACTATTTTTAACTCTTCTTCTCTCTTTCTTTACTCCTTTCTTCTCTTAATTTCTTTTCACCCTTCATTCTTTTCTTCCTCTTGTGGGAAAGATGGGTTGTACTTTCCCTAAGTTGTGGGTTGGTGTTTGCTGGGTGCTTTAGTGTAATGATTGCTTGTTTCTCCCATAAAACCTTTTGCCAAAATGCCTGTTTTCTCACTAAATTAAAAGAAGTCTTATGAAAAACACTAGTGACATACTCTCCTTATGTGAATTGAAGGTATTAAATAACTTAAAGGCTCTGTAAAAGTTCGATGGGTGAACTCTTGAAGTCTAAATAAAAGTAATAATGCCAGTAAAGCTTGAGGTTTTGGGACCACGGTGTTACAGTGGGTTGAGAAGTCATGGTCTACCAGATGCCAGTCAAGAGTTACTCCAGTCAAGTCTGTGCCCCACAGAAACAAAATCCATCACACCCTGAACTTCAGCCAGTCAGAGATGTACACAGTGCCTTGGCTAACACTGACTTCAGAAAGAAATGGTAGACATGAAGGGCTGCAGACACACAGCTGGGGACACTATAGGCCAAGGGGGCAAAAACAGTCCTGAGGGCTGTGGGTGACTCATGCTGAGTAGGGATAGGACAGAGGTCCTACCCTACTATCCCCTACTAGGGATAGGACAGAGGACTACCCATGGCAGTCAGGATATCCCGAGGGACTGGGGCCATGGGTGACCCATGCTGGGGCAGGGACATCCCTGAGGGACTGTGGTAGAGCCCAAATACCACTGAATCTGAATTTATTAAAAAAATGTTACAACTTCTTACCAAGAAATGCAGCCAGCTTGTTTGTCTTTAAAAAGCACAGTTCCTTGATGACAGCAATAAAATGACCCATTTCTCGAGGGCAGCATTAGTAGAACTTTGTTTCTCAAGAGCAAATGGTTTCAGATCCCTCATTCAGTGGCACTCGTGTTGCAAATATCACCATGACAACTTGAAGAAATCAGCCTGACCGTCGCCAGGCAGCGTGACACCCCAGTGGGGTCCCCTCTGACCTCCAGTCACCCACTAGCTCTCCTGGACCAGTTGTCTGTGGTGTTCAGGCAGCTGCAGTGATGGTGCCTGTGTGGAGGTGTCAGAACACAAGAAGAAACTCTGAATGGTGCATTTTTAGATAATAACTGAATAGCTGTAGCTGGCTTACAAGCTCTGAAGCTGATAGCAGTGTGATATCGACCACTCGAGACAAACAATAATTTTCTAAAGATGGACTGCGTGAAAAAACATGTTGCCCTTTCAAAATTGAATTTTCCCATTTGTATTTACAGACAATTTTTAATATAGACAAGAGTGAAATGGATTATATTAATATCCTTTAGAAAGTGGTGTGAGTGTTGGGAAATGAGTAAGTATTTGCATGTAATTACACCTTAGGGTGCCTGTAATATAAGCAGCTGCCTGTAAAAGCAAGCAGCTGGCAAGCAGAGGAACTGGGCATTGCCAGCTGTTTTACTCCCCTATGAAGGGCTCCACATCATTATGTTTTCTCCCAGTCTCCATGGCACTTTATAGATGACACCTGCGACAGTAAGATAATGCCAGAATCTTCTGCCCAGGAGATTTCTTCCTTTCCCACCTAGACCTCTCAGATAAAATAAGACTTTCCTTATTTGATACCATGCAAACCCAGAACAGACTTCCCCAAAGAGATATTCATTATTTGTATATTATTACAATTATTTGATATACTACATGTAATCGATTATTATTCTTATGAGTGTTAATCCTGGCAGATTTAAAAACCAAATTCATTCTAAACAGAGGTTATGATTTAATCAGCTCAAATTTAATGATTAATTTAGAAAAAAGTAGTCTGATACTAATTCTTTCTGCCCAATCGTTATTAATTTGAGTAAATGCTCTTTTGTACAAAATGATTCTTTTACCATCACCGTGGCAAGAAGATTAAATTAACAGAGCACAATTTAATTGTGATAAAATTTTTGTGTTTAAACATATTAATATGAAAAAGGAAAAAGAAACTGAAAACAGACATAAGAAAACTGTAATGTCACTCCATTTTCTTCTTCTTCTACCTATTTAAACTTGTATATTTTGTTCTGAGTGCCTCTTTATCCCAAAGCATTTATTCAAATGCTTTGTTTGTTGGTTTATTCTAATATAAGAAGTAGTCAAAAGTATTTTGTGTCAGGTAGATTTACATGCGGTACAGTCAGCTGAAGTGGACGCCTTGGATAGCCTCTCTGAGGCACCTCTCTCTTCTTCTGACACTGAACATAGGATTAGTTTTCTCCTGGGCATGGAATTCTTTTCAGGAGTAGACACCACACAGTTTGATGTTCAGGCAGTAGAAAACCACTTTAAGTTCAGGCATAAGTAACAAGAAAATCTTGTGGCTTAGGCCTGTGTAATTTCATAGTTTCATAGGGCAAAATCTGGTCATAATTATTAGTAGCAATATTACTTACTGTCACTGCTAATCATAAAGTATTAACAACAACAATATTATAGGTCCATAACATCATTGTCACTGGAAAGTGCAGTGGTTCACCAGTGAGATATGCATTGCCTCCTTAAACCCATGGGAGAAAGTTTTGTGGGAGGGACTAAGGAAATATTTTGGAAGATGCACAAACAAAAAGCAGAAAATGCATAACTCTGTCTGTGTTACTGCTTTTCTTTGCCACCTCACTTCTTTTCTGATTCTCTATCATTGCCTCTTGCCAGTGCCTACTTTTTCCTGTAATAGAGTTCACAGGTGCAGTACTGAAATTATCACACTAAATTCTCATTTCGAAGAAAATGAAGGGGAGAATAGAGATATTATCTAAAAAGACTAATCAAATGAAATTAAAAAGCACACTTCAGTGTCCTGTAAATCTCAGAGATTGAGGACATTTTCTGTGATACAGTACTGTAACAGCTCTGCTGCAGCATGAATGCCAAAGGACAGCCCTGGGCCAGGATGTAAATTTTAGAACCACACATTAAACCCACCTCCAGCCAGTGAATCTGAAGCATAAATGTGCCTGTGGAAATCAATGTTGAATCATTCAGTGTTTTCCAAGTTCTTTATTTACCATCTGCAGAGTAGGCTAGATTTCAGGCAATGCAAGGTTGCGTGTCTAATGCACAACTGAAATACAGCTTCTGCAAAAGCCACAGGAAATGACCCCAGTTCAACTCCAGGCTCACCAGCTGTTGGCTCTTTTTCTATTCGAGAACTTGATTTCAGCTCTGAAATATTAAAGGGCAAATAAGAAATATCTATTTCCCTCTGATATGCTCCATTTTTAAGCACTCTTAATTCTGATTTCTAATGCATAAAAGGGAGACCCTACTCACTGACGCCGAAATTACATGTCTTAATGTAAGGAGAGGGTTTGGGTCAGAAAACCTCTCAGAATGGATCCTCCTCTTCCTCCATTATATTGATTTTGCTAAATGGCTGATTTGGAAATGGAAAATGCCACAACAATAGCTATGGAGCTGATATTCTCTTAACTTTTATAGCTTCTGAATTTGTTCTTCTTAGTAGCTACTGTTGCTTGTATCTTCTGATGCTCATAGGGAAAGTATACATGAATGGACTGACATTTTGGAATGGACATAGACATATGAGAATGTTTAGATTCTGAGTTTTATGGTTTAGTTTAATTTTGATTGTTTATTCCGTTCTTAATCCACAGTAAAAAAACCCAAATCATATATAATATTTACTGTCTGCTTTCTTTTGATGAACAGAATAAATCAGAATATATAAATGTAAAACCAAATTTTCAGGAGCTGGTAAGAAGCAAAAAGGAAACTGCAACACAGGAATTTAACATTCAAAGTTTTTATCAGGCTAACAAGGGAAAAAACTGTGCAGTATAGATGATGTTAACCATTATCACAGCTGTGAAGAGATCCTACAGCTCCATCAAAGGAACTACTAAAATTGAGAAAAATATGACTAAGGAACAGAGGGGTTTGATAGATGTCCATTAAAATATGAGTGTCATTGAAAGGGGAAGAGATTCACTTGTCATTTTCTTCTTGCAGTACAAGAATAAGGGGTCATCAAATGAATCTAGAAGGACTCCTGTTCAAAATTCGTAGTTCTTTTTACATAGAGAAATAGACCTGTGGAGCTTAGATCAGAAGAGACAGTAAATCATTAAAGTTCATATGAAGTCAAGAGGATACTATATAAGCTCCTGAAAGAGAAATATATGCTACAGGTACATATCTAAATAGAGCTTATATATAGTTATTAAACATAAAGGATAAAACTATAACTGGATTGGTATATATTTGCGATCCCTGTTGGAAATTCATAGAATCATAGAATGGTTTGCGTTGGTAGGGACCTTAAAGATCATCTCGTTCCAACCACTGTGTCACAGATGAGAACACCTTCCACTAGCCCAGTTGGCTTAGAGCACCATCCAACCTGGCCTTGAACACTTCCAAGGATCGAGCACCCACAACTTCTCTGAGCAACCTGTTGCAGTGCCTGACCACCCTCACAGTAAAGAATTTCTCCCTAATATCTAATCTAAATCTACTCTCTTTCAGTTTAAAGTCATTGCACCTTGTTCCATCATTACATGCTCTTGTGAAAACTACCTCTCCAGCTTTCTTGTAGGCCCCTTTCCAGTACTGAAAGGTGCTATAAGGTGTCCCTGGAGCTTTCTCTTGTTTAGGCTGAACAACACAAACTCTCTCAGCCTTCATAGGAGAGGGGGTACAGCCCTCTGATAATCTTTGTCACCCTCCTCTAGACTCACTCCAATACATCCATGTCCTTCTTATGTTAGCAGCCCCAGTGCTGGACACAGCACTCCAGGTGGGGTCTCATCAGAGCAGAGTAGAGGAGAAGAATCCCCTCCCTTGACCTACTAGCCACACTGCATTTGATGCAGCCCAGGACATGGCTGGCTTTTTGGTCTGCAAACACACATTGCCAGTCATTTTCAGCTTCTCATTAACCAACATTCCCCAAGTCCTACTCCTCAAGACTGCTCTCAATCCATTCACCGCCCAACCTGTACTTGTGCTTGGGATTACCTGGACCCAGGTGCAGGACCTTGTATTAGCCTTATTCAAACTCTTGAGATTCACACAGGTCCACATCTCAAACCTGTATAGATCCCTCAGAATGGCATCCCTTCTCTCCAGTGTGTTGACCGCATCACTCGCCTTGCTGTTGTCAAATAGATAAACGTGGAAGGGCTGTAAGTGGGATGTTGGGAAACATTTTAACACAAGCATAACTAAAGCAAAGAGGGAATTCTATGTATATAGCAATAGCACTGAATTTTATGACCTATTAGCCTTTGATCATGAAGCGCTTGTGATTACTGTATGACCTGAAAAAGTCCCTCTGCTCCTGTGTTCTGCTACTAGTGAAATATATACCAGAAGTTGTATCCTACACAGTGTTACTCAATCCTGTTCAGTCCTGAAGCTTTAACTTTCTACTTACCTGGCAGCACAGATGAATTAGGAGATTCTCTTAGATAAAAAAAGAAGCTGACTGAGAGAAAATGACTTGGTCTCTTTGAAGAAGATAATGTTAGGTTCCAGACTGTCTGTAAATTTTTAATGATGCTTTTAGTAGTTTCTGAAGTTTCATTTCTGAACTCATCTTGAAAAGAAATAGTTTCCAGTGACTTTAACGTTCCATCTACAGGGCACAATTGTCCAATGGTTATATACAGCTCAATTTAAAAATGGCATTATCAATCACTTCTGGTTTAGACACACAATTAGTTAACGATCATTACAAGAATTTCACAACAAATTTACAGTAAAGACAGCTACATTTGGAGAATTTGAGCTGAATGACAGTAAACTTCCTATAAATGGTGTTTCAGCTGATAACCATGGAGCACTCCGCAGATGGGAGAACTACCCTAAGAATATGAGTTTTGTGCCTATGACTTTATTTCTTGAGTACTGTCAGCCTGTTTTTAGCTTAAAGAATTATAGTCCACAACAGAAAACAACATAATGAAAAAATTTTTTGAGAAGCCTGAAGTAGCTCTTAGAAATGCCAGCATGACCTCTACAAGGCAGTAAAAACCCTCAAAATAGAATAGTTCTCCATAACTACTGGAGAAAAATTCTACTCATTTCCACTCTTCTAAAGTGATAAGATGGAATAGAGAGGGGCTGGGAGTATTCTGCTTACAAAGAACCCTTTGTAACAGCTAATATTCTGAAATAATTAGGGGGAAGAAAACCTTTCTTGTTTCTTGCCACTCAGCAGTACATTTTCAAATAGGTAGGTTTTAATCTGATCAGAACTATGCATTCTCTTGGCGTGGCACAAAAATGTTATTCTGGCTTACCACAGTGCTGTCCAAATCCTGTAAGGGGACCATGATAAAAGAACATGGCGTTTCACTCTAGCTAAAAATCCTGAAAAATAATTTTACTACCATTTTTGGTTCAAGTGTCTTAACGCAATGACTTCAGCTGATAAAATCAGCAGGGTGGAATGGTACTAGAAACAACCATGTGACAGGGAGGCACAGATTAGGAGAAGACATTACAGTTGGACTTGGGGGAATAGTACTGGAATATCGTTAAGCCAAGATGCACAGGAAGGCCACAGGGTGACCACAGCTGAGACAGGATATCTATGGAAGACCCTCCCTACAGGTTGAACTCTTATGAGAGGAAAGAGAGATCTTCTTTGAATTCCCTGAGTGACTGAAAGCCTCTAAACCTGGGCTTCAGGATAAGAATTAGAGGTCTCTGAAGGTGCTCAGCCTCCATTTGAGGGTTTCTTGACACTAGCCTTGCCAGCCTGCAAAATGGAAATGCAAAATACATACAACTTCATTCTCTTTGTCCTGACAAAGAAAAACATCTCCACTCACACTCAGGAGGACAGTCCATTTTGATCAACCGCCTTTTTGATAGGAAACGGTGTTCTTTACACAATGTGTCTTTCTACCAGTTGTGTCACTGTCACATAAGCCTGAATGTCCTCACACTTCCCAAACGCTGCAGGTCATCCAAAAACAAAATAACAAACACAATTTGAAGTAATCAGGTAAATGTAAACCAATAACAATGCACTCTGTTTTATAACTTTCATCCCTGCATCTGACTCTGGTAAATGAAGTAATATATACCACAGTTTATGCAGGATGGATGTTAGGAGCAGGTACGCAACAATAACAAACCTCCCATGTTGGAGAGGGCTGGATCTCATAAACAAAAATCATGTCTTACACCCCATGATATGTCACAAGAAATACAGTGACGGAGGACAAGTGGCATTAGATGTGTAAGTAAGATACATGATACATTTAAATATTATTTATTTCCAAAGGGATAAATGCAGTAGCAGCAATATTTCCCAGTTGTCTCATTGTCAGCTGGCTGGATTTCACAGCCACATTATATGTCTACATTACCCCACCCCAGTAAAACTACTGAACGATCTAAAAATTTTAACTGCAATTTCAGATGTGCTACAAGGCCATTATCTTCTGGATTTAATACTGCTCCTATTGTATGCAGTTTTGCAATCGAAACTCCAACAAATATTTGCTAATACTCTAAATCCTAGCTCTCAATTAATTAAATTGATTTTTTTCAGGGACCGCCTGTTGGGTTAAAGGGGAGGGAGAGGGCAGGACCTAGAATGTCACTTGTATTTTGTTTTTAATTATTTTTAAAAACTGAAAACTCTCTTATATTCTCAGGAGAATACATATATTGCATAAAAGAAGGCTTTAAGGCTTTGCCATTAATGGCAAGGTCAAACGTGGTACTTTTTGCTCCATTGATTCAGCGATTCATGACCCAAGTGAGGTCATTGCTTATGCACAGAGCACAATTAAATCAAGGTTAGACAAGCAGGATTCTTTAGTACAAGATAGTGTGCTAGCAGATTACACAGTACAAGGAAATTTGTATTTGAATCATGTTTTATGAAGATTATTCATATTCAGGAGTAAAAAAACCCTGTAATTTTATCACTATAAATAGTTCTGTTTATAGAAAACATGTTAATAACCAAAATGCCTAAAATCTAAGGGTGATTTTACATGTACTCCTATAAACATGAAAACAAACAAAAATTGTTTTGTACACTGGTTTATGTATTGTTTACACACATTCAAGATAGCCTTTCTGTAACAAATGAGTTGGAGTAACCTCACAAGCAAAGTAAATATGTTTTCTAATCAGAATTTAACCTAAAACTGAAAGGTTCCTTTGCACAGTAAGAATTTCCTACCTTAATTCTTCCATAAGCACATAGTGTGCAGTCCTTCACGTGTATGCTTAAATAAAGACAAGGCCTTAGATGAAGTATGACGTTTAGAAAATGAAGTAAAATAATATCATCTGATGTCAGAAAATTACTAATATACGGTTTATTTTTTCCTAACCAAAACCAAATTGATTGTAATTCAAGGCTGATATTTCACTGAGTAAAATAATTAATTGGAAGTTTTCCACCTGAATTACTTACTGAATGCTGTCAATGAGTTAGTGTGCTTAAGCTCCCAGAGAACTACTAAGGCAAAAGGTCCACTGATCAAAGGCATAGTATTCAAACAATTCATGTAGTTTCTTCCAAGTATATTAAGTTTATTTGGGTTGACAAAAGTCATCATGGAAAAAGGTAGTTTTGAGAAGTGACCCGGAAAAAAAAGGAGGAGTATCCATCAAGTGCATAAGTGGGGAGTTCATAGGGAGGATGTAGAGAGGTTAGAAATGTAGACAGACTTGGGGAGAGCTGACAAGACACAGGACAAGTATGTTAAAACCCAAGGTTAAACTATGAATGTAAACTGGGCTCACTTCAAGAAGTTAGTACATTATGTTAGTTACTACTGAAAGAAAATCCAACCCATGCAGTTTATGATAGTGACACGTCTGTACATTTTTACAACATTTTTTGTTTTTTACTATTCATTATAATAGTAGCCACTGATCCAAACTTGCTGAGGTGACACAGGGATGGCATGGTCTAGCATCATCATTTATATTTACTTAAGTATATTTCACTGGGACCCTGAGACCACACCTCTGTGCCTTGGGAACACAGTAACCACTTCAGGGAGCAGATTACCTGTTCATCATGTCCAGAATCTCTTTAAGAAAGAAATAGAAATTGTTTCCAAGAGATGCAGGGCTGAGCTTGCGAATGTTCGTTCCTCTGGCATCTGGATAATATGATATGGTCCAAGACAGTTTAATTGTCTCTTCAGCATGCTGTTATTTAGATTTCCATGTTACATTTAGTGTACTACTTCAGCACCTGTATGCCTGAAGTTGTCTTGTTCTGAATGGAACATTCTTCCTTTTGAAACTACTGCCATTTTCAGCTCCAAAGCCACTCCATTTCTTTTCCCCTCTGATCCTAGGCCTGGAAATGTTAGGTGTGGGACTGGCTCATTCAAAACATGATTGTGACCACACATACATGACGAATTGCAGCAGTATTGGTGAGATTTCAGAAAAGACTTATTCTTGGGATGATAGAATAATTCAAATTGGAATGGGCCTTAGGAGGTCTCTAGCCCCCTCCTGCTTAAATTTTTTCTAGTCAGTTCTTGAAAACGTTAAAGCATGCAGACTGCACAACCTCACTGGGTAACCTGTTCCAGTGCTTAATTATTCTTGTATTGAAAGGTTTTCTTTTTCCTGTCTGTACCTCTCCTGTCTTCCTTAAGAACATTGTCTCTTTTTCCCCAACTGGGCACCTGAGTAAAAAGGCTTACTCTGTCTTCTTGGTAATCTCTTCTTCAATATTATAAGGCTACAACCCCTGTGCATGCCCTGCTGTATGAATGGCCATGCTGTCTGCCAGGTCCCTGTTTGCAGTTCCCTCGATTGCTACATTCCCTAAGGATCACTTAAACAGAAAAAGAAAGCCAGATATTGCACTGTCCTCTCTGCATGAGGCTTGCCCCCATCACCAGGTCCCTTCTTTCAAGACTAGGACCCCCCTCAGATACCTCCGGGCTATGCTTCACCTAGATCAGAGATGCTGTCACTGACTCTGCCTAACCACTCTCCTGACCATTTTACTGACTTCTGGAAACAACCTAGAAGAGGATTGTAGTGATTTACACTCCTTGTGAAGAGTTTGCAGACACTCATTCACAGTACTGTACAGAAGGACAGGCTGTCACTTCTTTTAGATTTCTTAAAAGACTGATTGGCAATGGTGCTCAAAGACTTGGTGCTGAATACTAGAGGTTTACAAAATAAATTAATGCAAAAGAAAAAGTTCTGAATACTCATTCTATCACAAAAATGAAACAATTACAGTTGCTTATATTGAGGGTGACAAAGGTCACATCCTAACACCTCATTTTCTCAGATGCATGAGAAAATGAATGTACATAGAGCAGTGACTCCTTGGTTAAGGTGAATGCATCCATAAAATTACTGTATATCTTGAAATGCACCTTTTTTGAAGGTTTGTTAGAATTTCTATAGTTTTGTAGGTGAACAAATCAGACTGAATTTATCAATTTATTTTACAGAATAATGCCTGGATTATTACCTGGAGAAAAGGAGGCTCAGAGGAGACCTTATCACTCTATACAACCACGTGGAAGGAGGTTGTAGCCAGATAAGGGTTGGCCTCATCTCCCAGGAAACTAGAGACAGGACAAGAGGACATGGCCACAAACTGTGCCAGGGGAGGTTCAGGTTGGACATCAGGAAGAATTTTCTTATGGAAGGGGTTGTGAAGCATTGGAATAGATTGCCCAGGAAGGTGGTGGAGTCACAATCCCTGGAGGTGTTCGAAAAACAACTGGATGAGGTACTTGGTGCTATGGTCTTATTGACAAGGTGGTGATAGTCAAAAGCTGGACTTGATGATCTTGGAGGTCTTTTACAACCTAAATAATTCTGTGATTCTTTGATTATCTTCCACTTGTTCATCATGTTTCTGCTTGTACAAATGCACATAAATGCTCATCTAAAGTTTCCTGCAGACTCTGTTAATCAAACTTCACCTCAAAATGTCCAGTTCAAATAGTCTAGTGATACTTAAACAACAAACTTTTAAAATGAGTGTGCATTTTCAAAAAAAAAAAAAAATTAAAGGAATGTCCCTCTCTTTTTTTATCTTTTTTTTTTTTTCTTTTTCTACTTATAAGTCATACCAAAACTCGAGGATATGAATCAGAAAGAATTAGGAAAAGGAATTGTCAGTTTTGGACACTCTTGGAACCTGCATTTAATTGGCTAGCCTTAAGATTGTCTTCATTTTATACAAGTAACATTGTCCTTCGGCTTAAGTCATGCCAAATTAAACTGACGAGGACATGTGATATGTTTTGTGACATGCATGTACAACTTGTCTAAGACAAAGCACATAAAATGATTGCATAGATGTAGAACATTCAAAACTTTAAAACAACAACAACAACAAAAAAATAGTGTATTATGAATTCTTCCTAGAACCCTGTTTTAGTTTGATAATTGAAAAAAAAATAGGATAACTAATTTCAGTGTTGGTCTCTGTGCTTAAATTTACAGAATGTTTTCCTACCTTACTGGATGAAGACTCTTTTACTACACTGTTATTAAACGTGTAATAAACAGCCAAGGTCAAGGTAATGAAAGTAGATATGTAGATGCTATTGTTCTATGAGATCATAAAGAAGAAGAATATCAGTTGGGGCCAAAGTTGACTATATCTTGACATTTTTCACAGATATTGAGATATTAATAATATCTTGCAGTTCAATAGCACCTTTTTACCACAAACCCTAGCAATTTATAAATACACATTTCCCCTACCTCAATCTAGTTTTGACAATTAACTGTTTTCTTCAACACTGCTATAGTTTAGTGAGGAGTGTCCCTGTTGTTGATAAAATGTTAGCACTATATCCACTCTGTTGCTAAATGAGGAAATAAAAGTTTATGAAAATGTTACAGTGTTTAGCATTTTAATCAGCTACAGCATTAATTTAAACAGCATTACAATCTGTTGTTCCAGAGCCAGAGCAAGTTAGCAAACACTGTTCTTAAAGACGTGTTGACATTATGAATGTTTTTAGTGCAGAAAAAAGCTCACAAAGGAAACAAAGCCAGCTTGACCAGTGCTTCACCTCACTCCTGCTAAGTGGAACAGTACAGAAGCAACAGGGACAAAAAGTTATACTTAGAATTCTGAACACACCATAGTACTGCTGGCCATGGGGATAGTGACAGTGCAGAGTTTACATTTACCTTTACTGTAGATGTTGTTTTGGAATTCCCTCAGCCTCTGAAAAATGAAAGCATCAATTAGGCAAAAGATATCACCCAAGTGACACCAAATACAAACAATGGCTTTATATTTAATGCATTGCAAGATACCTGTTACCACTGATCTGTGGGCAAGCAGGATGTCAAAAAGCATGAAAAGTTTTCTTAGAGTAACATTTGTTTCTGTACAAACTGATTGGATTTTTTTTTTGTGCTGTGTGGTGACAGCTGCCAACTTTTCCTCCATTCCTGGCAGGTGCCAGGAGCCAGGCCACGCTTAGCTTGCATGGCTCCCATGCATGTGTACAAGACAGTCCCATTCATTTCAGCAGCCAGCAGTAGGGGTGTCTCCTATTTGGCACTTCTTTTAATATTAGTGATAAAATGATACATATGTTCATACTAGATACAAAGAAAACCTTTTTTTCTTTTGCAACAGTGGCGGTAAAACACTGGAGCGGGTTGCCCAGAGAGGCGGTAGAAGCTCCCATCCCTGAAACATTAGAGACTGGGTTAGATGAGACTCTGAGCAACCTGATCTAGTTGAAGATATCCCTGCTCATATTGGACTAGATGACCTTTAGGTCCCTTCCAACCCATATTATTCCATGATTCTATGTTTGCAAGTAACATCCATGATATCATCATCTGCTTATGTTACAACATTATTTGGAATAATATGCGGTTGTAGTTATGAAGTGGAGAAAACAGTGAAGTGTGAGTAGTGTCATAACCCTCACGTTTATGTGCAGACACAGCCCCAAAAAGGGCATATGTCAAGGGCTGACCTGAAAGGAAAAAAACATAAAGAAGAGGAAGAAAGTAACATAACTACCAATAATAGATAACCTAAACCTTGCAGGTTTTATCTTGGTTCCTACTATTTCTCTTTCATTTCTCAGTTGGAAAAAAAAGAAAAAAAAAGACTATTCCCTGTCATTAAGAGATTCCAGACCCCAGTGAGATTTATGATCCACTTTCTCAAACACTCTTCTCACATACTTTCCTTATCATTTCTTGTTCAGAATACCTGTGGTTTTGCAAATCACTATTAGTGCCTGAAAAATTCCACTAAAGCTAAAGGCAGTCAGGGATAGCTGCTGAATAGTGATGCAAAGGGCTGGCTGGGTGGGTAGGAAAAATGCCAGCCAGAAGATCTGGTAAAAGATAAAAAAGGAAAGGAAAAAAACTTGTTCACCCACTCAGAAGAAGGCAGCAAAAGGAAAGAATTACAACAAGAGTAAACCTGATGGTAGCAGGAGTCTTCTGTCTTTGGCAGGTACTGCCATTAGTGCCAAAAAAATCTCCTGTTCCTATTTTTCTTTCTACAAAATTCAATCACGTTTTCACATTTCCCAGTCATGATACTGATGTTCTGGCAAACTCAGAGATGAAGGTATGACCTGGTTGACAGTGATCATAAAGCTTTGTTTCATTCTGCACCTCAAAATGGAGTGAAAATATAAGTGACCTGAACTGATAGATACAAAAATAGTAAAGTGGGGATGGGAGATTTGATTTTTATCTGTGCAATGCTTCATTAAGAAAACAGAATGCTGTATTGTATGTGTATTGCCTACCCCACTTCCAAAGCAGTCAGCCTTGCTTTTACTCGCTAATATGTACCTCGCAAATATTTATAACTTCATTTCCTACTTAGCTGTCTTATTCAATCTCTCAGTTTGTGTTATCAGATCCAAAGAGTTTGGCAAACTAAGCTGCCATCAAGAAACACTGAAAACAGCAGCTCAAATATAGCAGCTGAAAACACACTGTATATTTTGACCTAAGAAGTACTTCACACATTTCAGTGAATAAGGGTTCCCCAGAAAAGTCCAGCCTCAAAAATCACGGAATATATAGCCTGACAAGTTGTCTAAATCATAAATGTAATCATACATGAACATTTATTTCTCCTCATATAGGACTTACTGGTTTTTTAGTCAGTGAAAATGAAGAGGGCATCATCCATCCTTTGTGTATGTGTCCATATTGTGTATATGCTTATGGAGGTATCACTAGAGCTTGTGTAGTTGCAATAAAACCAGTACAGCCTATCGAGCTCATGCCAGTAATACTGAAGGCAAGAAAATAGTGGTTGCCAAGATGGCCAAGGTGAGTTATTTTCATATGAGGACAGGCTGAGAGATTTGAGGTTGCTCAGCTTGTAGAAGAGCAAGCTTCAGGGAGACCTTGTAGCACCTTTCAGTATCTGAAGCAGGCCTAGAAGAAAGCTAGAGAGGGACTTTTCACATGGACAGATAGTGATAGGACAAGGGATAATGGTTTTAAACTGAACTAAGGTAGGTTTAGATTACATATGAGGAAGAAATCCTTCGTTATGAGGGTGGTTGGGCACTGAAAGAGGTTGCCCAGAGAAGTTGTGGATGCTGCATCCCTGGAAGTGTTCAAGGCCAGATTAAATGGGGTTTTGAGCAACCTGATCTAGTGTGAGGTGTCTTTAAGGTCCTGTCCAACCCAAACCATTCTATGATTCTTTGACACTATGACTCAGTGCTGTTGACTACGCTAGAACTTTACTTCAATGCTTATATGTTGTTTACAGTCAAGAGAACTAGATGAAGCCTGTTTGGGTTTTTTTACACTGTAGTACTAATTGCTTTGTGAACTCACACATGGCCTGGCAGTTGTTTGAAGAATTAAAACATGAGAGCAGATAGACCAGAGCTTTTCCAGGTAATGCTGCTGACACTCAGTTGAAATGACTGTCTGCATGTCCTGAAACCCTAAGCCACTCCCTTATCTACTCAATTGCCAAAACTATAACTCCTGTGTGGGGCCTGGTAAGTTCTGGGAGGGCTTATGACCTTAGCCTTTGTGATGATGGAACTGGTGGTACTCCTGAAGAACTAGGCTGCCCCTGGAAGCAGAGAATTGAGTTTGCTTGGTGTTGCACCTCTGCCCATACTTGTTCAGTTGAGTTTTGAATACCTCCAAGGATGGAGAACCCACAGCCTCTCAGAGGAAATGTTCTGGTATTTAAAAAATAAAAAAATTAACTGGAATTTTTCAGGTTCTAGTTTGTGTCTACAACTTCTCTTCCTATTCTTGTGCATGTCCAAGAAGAGTCTAACTCTGTCTTCTTGATATCCTCTGAGAGGTAATTGTAGACAGCAATAAAGTTTCCCTTTGGTTTCTCTTTTCCAGGCTGAACAAATATGACTTGCTCAGTTTCTTCTTGTATGTTCAGTGCTCCAGCTCTCTGACCAGTTTGCATGTCTTACTTGTACTGGGGAGACCAGAACTGGACACAGTGCTCCAAATGTGTCCCACCAGGGCAACTGGAAGTATGATTCCCTATATACACTGGCTACACTCTCATACAGCCCAAGATGATGATGACCTTCTTTGCTTCAAGGGCAGTATCTCTCATGAGGACAATGTCATTCCCAGGGGTAGTTTTTTATGAGATAGCATTGGGTTTGGTTTTATTTAATCAATGCATCTTCATGTTTTTTCATCAAATATTTATCCCAGCCCAGGTGAAATGGAACTGTACAAGAGTTATCATTTCACACAAAGAGAGCAAAGACATTTAGAAAGTTTTCCAGTTTGATCACAACAGATAAAAAAAGTACATTTGTACTCAATAGTTCAACAAAAAGATATAAATTAATGAATATTCCTGGTTCTGTGATTTGAGCAGGCATTTCCTGGACCTTGGTCTGCATCCTCAACAGCCAAAACATTCTGTTAAAAGATTTCAGACCTGCTACGAGGTATTTTTTCTTCTTTTTTTCCCTTCTGATGAGTAAAACATATAGGAATTATTAAGATTAGAATAATCCACTCAGACAATTACCCAAAAAGGAAGTACAATAATTTCCATTCCAGTACATCTATTTTTTCAACACATATAGTGACCCCTGCCACATCATCGCTACTCTATGTTTCCATAACCAGCAGGCTGCTTTCTCACATCTCCAAGTGGTTGAGCTGCAACAAAGGCTATACACTATGAAACATTTAAAATAAAAAGGTAACTACAGCCTCCAACAAAGATATGGATGATTTTGTTCAGATCCACTTTAAGACAATCGCCCTTGATATGAAAGTGCAGTTTCTAGTGAGTATAATTTCTTATCTGTTTAGAATGGCAAAGCTGGTCTAAGAAAAGAACTATTTTTCACTTCACAACTGCCACAAAGTGTTATAAGTTCAAAACTTAAAAGGATAACAAGGAAAAACTTCAAGTCTGCTCCCTTTTTTGCATTTTCTTACAGTTATGATAGATTAAATTATCTCTTGATTACTTGCTCCTTGTCCTCATAATTCATGCATTCTTGATTGTACAAGGTCTGAGAGTGATAAATATATAAAAACTAACTGCAAGCCTTAATTTACATTTTTAATTTTGTTCTTAAAAATTACTTTTGATCTTTTTGTCTGGCTCCCTCCTGAACAGTGTACGTATCTACTGAGTCACTATGTCACATCTTTAATATCAGTCATCATTTAAAAAAAAATAACAACCACTGCTTTTGCATGGGTCAGGACAGCAGTTCTAGTGCTGTGACCTGGTTCTTATTTTTGTAATTGCATTCTGTACTCTTTGAAAGCTTTTTAATGTTCTGGTGAAATGGAACATTCTTAGTATCTTTTCTGAATAACAGCTAATGCTTTGGAACATTTACTGACTGAGGTTTATACCAGAGACAGAAATCTTTTCTGATGAGTGAAGTCCTGCATTAGTAACAGAAAGCATGATAACTGTATCAGTCTATGTATGAGAGACATCTAAATACATCAGTGTTTTTTAAACATCATGTATTATCCTGGAAATTGCAACATTAATTTTCGAGATTATAGATGATTTTGATAACTGTCATATCAAACACATCAGCTTCTCATCATGCTTTTTATATTCCATCTCTTGTAATAGAGCACCTTCACCCAAGTACAGTGTTGATCACTTTTTTGTTAATTAAAAATAAGGACTGAGCAGTGTGTTTTGAAAGACCTGAGAGAGAGTATCGAGTTGAGAAAGCACACAAACTGAAGAAATTAAGCAAATATAACTCAAGGCAGAACATTCATGCAATAAAGCCTAGGGCTAAAGACTAAAGGAAAAATTGCCATTTACTGATTAAAAAAAGGTACAAATATAAGAATAGATATTAGGTCAAGTAAAAAAAGCTTGGATTATATTTTTAACCTAAAATGGTGCATGTTTTGCTAGTAGATTTTAACATACCCAGCTGATGTATATCATTCATGTATTCTGAATTTGGGTTTTGGGAGTAGGACAGAAATTTTGTCTTAGCACAGGGAAGAATGATACAGTTTGGACACCATTGGTAGAGTCAGGGTATTAACAACATTCTTTAGACCCATAGTAATAATTCACAGGATTTTAATTTACATTAAGTTTTATATAAAAATTATAATAGACAAGTGTGTATAATACATAATTTATATAACTATATAACATGTAAGAATATTTTAATATTTAAATTATTTGTCCTCATCCACTTTTTTTCTAATGACTTCCAATAACTCAGAACAAGTGTCCTGTTAATTTATTGATTGTATTCTATTAAAAATTGTGCTTACACACTATTTGAGACAGAATATATATTTAATACCTTAATGTTAGCAGATTTGTGGTGGTCTACTTGCTGGAAAGGTTGCAGAAATCTAGTAGTTCTGTTTTAACATGAGATTTGTTGTCAATAAGTGATGAAAAAGTTTAAGATGAACAAACTACGAAAAAGTAAAGACAGCTAGGCTTCTGTGCCTAATATGTAAACATGGCATTGGTTCTTTCCATGTATTGCCTCCACCCCTCCTGCCACCCACTGCCACCACTCTGGTAGTCTAGCTCCTACTACATTGACATATTTTTCCATGACCAGTGGTAACTTTTTTTAAATTTTCTGGCAAACAGCACCACAGATAGGACTCAGTATCCAATTTTTTTGCCCTATGTGGGCACTGCCCCCTTAAAGTGAAAATGTAGCAATTATTTTTTAGCCTAAGGAGAGTAGAAGTCACGAGAAAGTCAAACCCTACAATATTCCTGTAAGATGAGTTATGGCTAGAATTTCAAAGCTAGAGTATCTTGAGATTAATTTTGGGGCAGAGTGATTAACAGCTGTAGTATATTTCTGGTATTGTGATTAAGTGAACATCTCCCCCATATGAATCTATAGTTCTACAACAAACTATACTATCATCTTAACATTTATCTTTTGGTTTAGATGACCTTAATATCATTTTCTGTGGTAGGTTTTCAAGACACCTTCTTTCTGTTAAATACTTAACATAGAACTGGGGACTCTGATCAATAACAGATACTTCTGGGGATGAACACAACACCAGCAATAACAACTAATAAAAGAACTAACAAGGCTATTTGACAAAGGAAAATTTAGGCAGTTTCTCAAAATCAAGACTAGAAAGTCTGGAGTTAACATAAAGCAGTGGGAACGAGGTGGTTTATGTGTTTCCATGTCTAGTTAAGGGATTAGGGTGTAAATCATCATTTCAGGTAAACATAAAAATAGTTTTTGTAATATGAAGGCTCTTGGTAAATAAAGTTTTATCAATCTGTTAAACAGTCCAGGATTTATACCAGTTTAGTTTAGACAGCCTTCTCATCTTTTAAAAGTTCCTATTTAATTGAAGTGGTGATCTGTTATTTTTCATATTCCAGACAAGTTTCACTATTGATTTCATTTATAAAGGGCATGCAGTAATGTTAAATTTCAGTGATGAAATTTAAGTTGCTCTGATTCATTTAAGAACATGAGCAACCATGATGCTACAGCCGATATCTTCCCTTCACTTCCTGTTGTTTAATATTCCACATCCAAAATATTGCCTAGCAGGCTTGTGGCTTAAACCTAGCTCTTTTTTTTTAATTGAATTGTGAGTAATAAATTATAATCTGCAGAGGTTTAAGTTAAGTGTTTTCATAACAAATCTCCACTTCTGAGTTTCTTAACCATCTTTTTGCTGCTCTCAATTCAGTCATGCTTCCTTTCCCAAGAATTCATAATAACTTAGCTCTTTTCAGTCAGTCAAATGTGAAATACTGTTTTTTTCTGACACTTTGAGAGCTATTTAGTTAGACAAGTATCCAGACCCAAAGGTACAAATATGATACTCTTCTAGGCTTCCTGGGAGACAATGACCTGGCATTTATTATCCTCATATGACATGCTCTAAGGAAATTTTAGAACTGGGAGAATTAAAGAATATTGGTCCTTTGACAGTTTTTAAGCTTGAATTCCTTCACTGGATCTCATGCAGCTGTGCTGATTGATGGCATTCTAGTATCTGATGCAAAATTCAGAGCCTAACATTCCAGTTCTTTAATGATTGGTCAATTAAAAAACCAATGACAATACTTTGAGTAGATTTTATTGTTATACAGCATCTGGATAGGACTTCACCTTTCAAAAGGTGAAGGATTTCTACCTCAGTCTTTGCTTAATTTTCACATCACAGGGCATCCTCCTTTGCATCTTAGTATTTCTACTCAGAATTGCTGAACATATGGACACCTTCACAGCTAATCTTCATACAGAGGCAGAGTAAATCTTCATCTTGATAACTGTTTTCCTCAAATGGTACTGTAAAATAATTAAAAAAAAAAGTTACTATTTAAAATTATCTTATCCAATGAGAAAATTGGATCAATTAGATATAAGACAGAGAACAGTGTCACAAATGATCTGCAAAGTCCAGCCAAGAATGTCAACACGCAGCAGAGGAAAAGATGACAGTTGTTTCAACCAACAAAAAACCTGAAGAACTATTTTGCTACAGTAATACATCTTATGATAACACAGAAAGACCAAAAGGCCATTTAGATGAAAGCTTGGAAGCAATGCAAAGTTTTATACCTGCTTGAAAATAGAAAATTACTATCCACCCACAAGAGGTTCTGTATTTGTACACACACAGTTTTTTATAAATTGTTAGGAAAATGGATTTTTCACAGACCTATCAGTTTTCAAAAAGCAAATAATTAATGCATAGATAAGATATTAACTATTGCACAATACAAATTACTTATATTCATTCTTAACAAAAATTATGTTCTTATAGTAAAGTGTAACTATAGCACAATTTGATTTATCTGGTTTAATTCAGTGTATTTGAACCAAGTAAAGTGGCAAAATCATCAAAGAAAATACTGTGAGAAATCACAGAAGGAGACATGAAAAAAACCTGGACAACTGCTGATTTTCAAGAATTTAATAATGATAACTTAAGAGTTAGTCTTTACATTCTGGACTCAAATTTAAGATAACAATGTGTCCAAGAAAGAGTAAATAAAAGCTAAATGGAGATCAGTGTTACAACCGGAAGTTTAGATAAGTACCACATGGAGATCTGTTGTGTTCCGAGGACAGCCTAGATATGCAGCGAGTATGATTCATTCAATGTAGAATCCAGAGCTTAACTCCTTCCTGTTGATATAGCTCCATGTTCTCACAGCAGGATTTTTAATAATGCAGCTCATTCTTGTACAGAAAGGAGTTTGGTCTGATCCTTAGTTATGTAATTTTTAAAAAAAAAATAATTTTGACACAGAAGCTGTTAAAGGTAAGCAGACATACAAAATATTTATACCATTTTAAAATTTACATATTCATGTAAAACCTTTCTCTCACTTAAGAGACTGAGCAGGCTCGCATCTAATGCAATAAAGTTTCACAGCAGAGGTACAATGTGGTGCAACTTAATACACAAGCAATGGCTTGGAAGACATATTTGTGTTTCTCTTTTTCATAGATTACATGGCAGATGAATATTTTTCTACAAAATTGGATTTTGCAGAATGATAGCACAATTTTTGAGATTTGTTCTATAACAACGATTATACAGGTTATACTGTGTCAAAGGGGCATATGAATTTTGGAAGAGTAAATGTATGTTTTGGAAGATTTGAATAATTTTATTGCTGAGCTCTAATTAGGAAATGAAATGAAAAATGATATAATTAAAGCAAGAGCCCAAAAACTTTCTAATTCTGTGGAAAACAAAAAGGAAGGGAAAAAAAAGGAAGATTTGTATCTCATGCGGTATCCATGCGAAGCAATGCTATTTTTTTTGGTATAGGTCATATTACGGTTATTAACTTCAAATGATCTTCTAATACAAAATATTAAGAGCTTTATCAGTTTCGGCTCCTCTTTTGGCACCCAAAAGTAATCTAATAGAAGTCAATTCACCTGCAGAAATGTGAAAAAGAAACATGCCCACACCTGGAGTCCCAGATCACTTATATTCCCGTGAAGGATGAATCAGACAAATGTTGGCACTCAAGTCTCTTCAAGTGCTTTGACCACCCTATTCTGGAGCATAACCCAAACCTGTCTGTGTCACTATTTTGAGACAGGAAGTTTATTGTTCCCTCCCTCCTATTGCACAAAACCTTGTGCAAGAAGCATGCAGATAGGTACGGGCACATTAGGCTTCTCTGCTTTCCTAAAGCACATCCTCAAGTACAATCTACACAGTTTGTCAGATAGAAGAGGACAGATCCAGAACAACATGTAGGATGAGAGAGAAAGAGTAAATAAAATTACCTGGAACTCCCTAAGAAACAAAATTCTTTGGAAACTTATAAAGTGGATGGAGTTTTAAGCAATGTTTTAGTCTCCATGTAGTAGTGATGGAATACAGAAAAATAAGAAACTGAGATTACTTTTTATAAGTTTGATATGATATTTAGCTTTTTCCAATTAATTTTGGGATAACTCAGTATGATGCAACTTTTAATACAGTATTTCTTATAGAAATTAATATATGCCTTTAACAAAAGGTTATGAAAAGAAACTGATAATTCAGACCAGTTTGTGAATATTCCAAGGCCAAAGAGTCAACGTTGAAATTTCTTGGGACAACCACATCCCTATTGAGCAATTAGATCATGAGTAGAAAGAGGAAGAAAAATTTTGGATTACAATAAGTAGATGGAAGATTAAGCCTTGTTAAAATACTTTGAATTTGTGTAGGAAGGATGTCTTTTATCAAATTGAAGTTGGCAGCAAAGACTGCTTGAAAGTAAAAGCAAATGATGCCTACTTCCACTTACAGTGTGGCTCAGGTTCAAGATCAGTTCTATTTCATTCAGCTTTTGAACTCTTAAGAAAATGCCATAGTTTTGTTGAAGCCTTGTTTTATCTTTTTCATATCAATTTGGATCTCCAAATTTACTTGTATATGTCCTGAGGTTCTATCCAGTTATCTTATTTTCTATGATTACTTGGGAGACACAATTTGATAAGGATATTAGTTTTAATACTTCTGAAGATCTATTGTCTACTTCTTCCTGAATTTCAGAGATGCTAACAGCTGTTTAGTATCACTGATTGCAACTTCCTACTCTCCATCCAGCAAACAAAACTTGCTGCAATACATTGACTATCACGAATGTTAAACTGCTGGGAATCATCTTTGTCCTGAGGCTAAACAACAGCAACAAAACCACATTGAGGAAGATGATGGGTTTGGGTAAAGGTCCCCCAACTAGGCCCGGAGGGAAGTGTAGAGTGTGCCTTTTGACACCCTGAGGTGATGCATTCATTAAAAGATAAAGAACAATATATTTGAGAAAGTTTTTGAGGATGTCATCTATCAAGCAATAGTATTCTCTGTGGGGTATAAAATCGGGAAGCTTCTCTTTTTTTTTTCCCATGCCTCATGCTTCTGCTTATTTGCTCAGCTACAAGTGTATTATATACTGCAGTTCAGTGAGGGTTAGCCAAAGTATAAACAGACAAAGAACAATAAATAAAATATATTACTTCTGTGCCAGAAGTATTTATCACCTTCTCAGCTATAACTCAGTACCCGTCTGGTTTGCCCTTTTGGAGAATTTATAAAGATAAAAGTGTCTCAAGCCCACTATGCTTCCCATATCAATATTATCCCTGCGTCAACTTTAGCACCTGAAAGCAAGAAATGTAACATGCACTATGATTAGCTTCCTTTCCCTCATCTCCTTTTATAACTCTATTGCTTACTTTCTTTGTCATATACCTTGCTGTTTGCGAATCCCTTTTGCATCTACATTTCTCCCAATACACCCTCATATTTTTTTTGATAGTTTTTAGTAAATCTGGTGGTTTACCTTAAGCTAAGAAAACACCTGATAACAGACCACAGAGATTAATTACATTGTGGCATGCCTTTTCTTAGAGGAAAAGAAAGTATGCCTACAGTGCAGTTTCTGAAACTATGATTCCTATAATGTTTTCAATTATTGTAGTAGAGCACATTGATACTGCATTTTAAGGATTTAAGACTAGATTCAGACCTTTTCATGTAGACATTGACATTTTACTGCCAAAAAATCATGGCTTTTAGAGTGCTTCAGATCACAGATGTCCTTTATGTCTTTAATAAAACACTAAGTGTCTCTGAAGAGCTCCAGAAAATGGTCCCTACAGATCCCTATGACTCTTACATGACTACAGAAACCCGATCATCTTAGATGTGCGTGTTTACCATCAAATCACATCCCTGATGCCCAGTGCTTCCATGACTTAGCTGGTACTTCAAAATCATGATCTCCGAGAAGTGCATATTTAATGTCTGCTGGTTTCCTAATTTAACTGAACTTTAGCCTGTTAACCAGGGGTCTACATTTTTACAGGATAGGGATGCAATCACAGAAGTACATAGCTCCAAAACCCGTAACATAACAAGAATATGCTGTTATTTACATGACACTACGTTTTAATCCTCTACACCACACACTGAAAATGTGGGGGCTTTTCACAGTGGAGAAATTGCAAAATGCAGTTACAGAGGTCTATTTGTTTTAAATAAAAATGTTATTTCTCTGAATAGAAGAAAAAGCCTCTAAACATCTCCTTATACAAGCTGCTTTTTCCATTTTTTTTTTTTGACCATGCGCTCATAAGCTATTTGAAGAAGATAGTCTCTCCTTCTCTCTGTTTACAAAAAGTGAATCACATTTTTGGTTGTACTATATCCTAAACAATGATAGTACGAAATTGTGAGGCATTCATTAACTGTGGAAAAAACCCAACATTATTTTTAACTTCTAAGTTCTGCTTTCCGACAGGCTGTGCAGAACAATATTGAGGTCATTATAAGTAAAGTCTATATGGACATTAACTTTATGGCACTGTTTATATGGAGCTCTCTTTACACGCAAATGGAACACTTTAGTCTGAGAACAGGAACTTAGATTTTGTTGACTTTTAGGCCATGATTCAAAAGTTTTTAAGAAAATGTCATCATAGAAAAGGTTTGTGATTTTGATCTTTGTAATGTTCAAGGAGGCTGTGTATTTGTCCTGTTTCTCACCCAGCATTTTTTTGTTTTATTTAAGCCAATAACATTAGCAATATTTCAAAGGGTCTATCAAAAATGTTACTGCTTTAAAGTGCACAGTTGAACGGTTGAATGGCCAAACAAATGCTTAGGAACTACTTAAAAGCTAAGTGCAAATCTACGGCTTTACAATGAGAGTTCTCAGTATAATTCTATTGCTATCCTTGTTGACATTTTATATAGGAATTGTGCTGCAAAGCAATACAGTTTTGTTAAGCACAGCTTTTACTCATCCACATTTTTTGAACAGAGCAAGAAAACAGACACAAATTATTTGAGCTCTCCAATATACTTTCAAGTTCTGACTGAATTTTAAAAAATGAAAGATTGTCAATCAAACCCTCCAAAGTTTTAGTTTTTGGTTCAAAATAGGTCTATTCAAAAGTACATTCACATTGTTTGCTTTTTGAAATTTTTATATTCAGTAAAATCTTATTGAATATAAAAAATGTCATTTTTAGATCTGAATTGAAAATATCAGTTTCAATTTTAATAGCTTGCAAATGAAAATCAGCTATGGAAACACCATAAGAAAACTTGTTTTTCTGTAATGTTGATTGACACAACAACAAAATGAATAAATCAAAATTAAGAAATGACAACAGTAGAATGTAAAAAAAAATTTGATAAGGCATACTTTGAAATGTTCCTAATTAAAAATTTGTGATATCATAGTAATATCAGGTAAAGCATCCAAGTGATGTAGGAAAATCTAAGAGCAAAAGAAACAAATTTCTTCTTCTTACTAGATCACATTGCTCAAAGCCCCATCCAATCCGGCCTTGAACACTTCCAGGGATGGGGCATGAGGGTTATAGGCAGAATAATGTAAAGAAAATACTAAAAGTTTCCAGTGAAAGTTCAGAGAAATCATGTGAAGCCAGTATAAATTAAAGTCAAATAAATTTTCTAAAGATAAAGAACCCAAAATATTTTCCTGAAATAATGACAATTCAGCATAACTACTGCTACTATTAAAGAAATTAGTATATTTGTCAGGTCATAAAAATGAAATCAGGACAGCAGAAAACCTGGACAACATTTATTTGCTAACATTTAGACAAATAATGCAAGTAGTAAACATTTATATTTCTGGTGAACATGTAGGTGTTTACAGTCACATGGCCATGTTAGAATAGAATTTTAGTAGACAAGTGGAAACTACTCAATGATGCTTTCCTTTCAGGACCCCTCTTCAGGCTATCTGTGGCTCTTTACCTCTCCTAGTCCTGAAGCAGTAGGAAGAAGGAAAGTCACTGTAAGGAAACATGTCTGTGGAGCACATGTCTGTAAAGCAGCAGACCATGAATGCTGGGTGCATATAGGGAAGTGGAAATGAGAAAGCAAGGCAGTGGCAATAAAAAGGCGTGACAACTAGCTGACTAAGCATGAAAACATCAGGGGAAAACCAAAAAGAGCATGGAGATCAACAGTACTGGAGAGGAACTTCTCTCCCTTCTGAGAAAAGGCGGGTTTGGGAGAAGAGAGAAATATTGTAGCACGAAAAAGAGAAATTTGGTAACCAGAAAAGCACTTCAAATTATTTGTTTAATGTCACGTCATAACAGAACTAGGTAGCTCCTCAAATAATTATTTTTACATTGGTTCCACTGACAGGTTTTGTGAAAACATCTTCAACTCTTGGTACTTGCTGCTCAAATAGTTTTTTTCCCTGGAATATCTACAGAGTGAAATACTGCTGTTCGAGAAATACTCCTAATAACAAGTATGCTTGGAGGTGCATTATTCTGTAGAACCCCCTAAATGTATAGACAGGTGCCCACATAACATCTGAGGTTTAAAATGTTAGTTATTATCACATTGCCTTAATTCTTTTAAATACTGAAAAAATAAAGATTTTCTTCTGTTTATTTTTGAAGGAATAAAAGGCAGACTCACAAAGCAGTCTATAAACCAGTAGTATTTTACCAAGAATAAAATAGAAACTACACACCACATTGAAGAGTGTTTATGGGACACCACTGCTTCTATAAACTTGCCCTGTATGATTTCAAATGCTACTGAAATAATTTCAAATAGTTATGTTTCTCTCCCCGAGAAGCTGTCCTATTCAGTCTGAAAATGTTTTGAAAGTAAAATAACAAAAGCAACTATTTCGTGGTGATCACAGTTTTGTGGAAAAAAGATTTTTTTTCAGAAAAGCATGCTATACTTACAGATCACAATCGATCATGTAACAGCATACTTTTCTCTACATATCAGAAATATACTGATTCCACGTAAAGTCACGAGGACTACTCCTCTGCCAATCTATTCTTCGTATCTTTCAACACAGGTTTCTTTTCTGGATTTCTATATAATAAAAATATACTAAGGGTTGTGTTGCCTTTTTTTTCCCCTTCAGTTAGTAGCTGTATTATCGAGCTGAATGGGTTCTACCACAAAGCCATCATTTTATACAAAATGCCAGGCAGCAATTAGCTGGTGACAGCTTCTTGGTCAGAACTAACCTGGGCTGAATTATAACTTGCTATATGCAGGCTGGCCAGCCAGCTCCTGTAAACCAGGTCCCTTTTCAACATCCTCTCATGCCCCTGACGAAGTAATTAAAGTTTAGAAGCAAAGAATGCCCCACTTTCCCCTACTTTTGTAGAAAAGACATTGTTCTTCTTGGAGCAAAGGATGCTTTGAGATACCTTAATGTAATTTTAAGAGCTTTACAATGCCTCGGTTTCTTTGCTACCAGAAAATGGATCCTAGAAGAGGATCGGTAACAGAGCTCAACCACGAAAAACTACAGTGAACAGTGAAGGGAACAGTGAAAAACAGACAAAAGGAAGACTATACTATTGTCAACTGCAGATAAGTAAAGCTTGTCTTGTTCTCTTCTCTCCAAAACAGCGACCTAACCAGAGGCTTATAGCCTCTTGTCCAGAGTAGCACTTCTGGAGATGGTGAAGCGAGAGGACGGAACACCGATCCTAGAGGTGAGGGAAAAGGATGAGAAGACAGAGAGAATGCCAGGATAGGCCAAAAAGCGCAGACCTAAGGCACAGGGTGCCGGATGAGGTACGAGAGGGATGCGCGCGGCGAGCGACGGGGAGGACAGGCAGGGGAAGGCGGAGTGGAGGTGGAGCCGGTGGAAGTGCTGCTGGGGGAGCCGCGGTGCCCACAGGCAGCGGAAAGAGGTGGGACCTGGAGGGGCGAGCCCGTGCCCTGCAGCGCAGACCCTTGGTAAGGGACCGAGCTGGCGGCGAAGAGGGGCGGGGAGGGAGGGACGGACGAGGGGGCGTGGAGCCGGCAGCCAGCCCGCCCGGGCAGTGGGAAGCAGTCCAGGGAGCAGCGGAGCTCGGAGCCGGGGGGCAGCGAGCGGCATCCCGCCCGCCGCCGCCAGAGCCTGGCGGGAACCCTGCCTTCCTGCCTGCCCCCTGCACACGCTGCCATCGTTTTTCCTCTCCAGGCTGCACCGCTCCCGGCTCCGTGTCACCCCTCTCCCGGCGGCAGGGACCGGGGCTGAGCCGCCCCCGCGAAAGCAGCACCATGTGAGCGGGACCTGTGCCGCGGCCGCAGCGGGCACGTCGAGGATGTGAAGAGCCGCCCGCATCCTGCACCGCCCGGCCGCCCGCCCCCCGCCACTGCCCAGCCGCCGACTCGTCGGTGTTCAGCGGTACCCGCGCCAGCATGACCGAGGTGAAGGCCAAGGAGCCCACAGCGCCTCCGCCTGCCAGAGACGGGGCGGTCCTGCTGCAAGGACAGCCCGGCCGAGACCCCTTCCGCAGGGAAGCGGAACCCATTGACATCTCCCTGGACGGGCTGCTCTACCCCAAGAGCAGCGACGAGGAGGAGGACGAGGAGGAGGAGGAGGAGGAGGAGGAAGGGGAGGAGGAGGAAGAGCCGCGGCAGCAGCAGCTGGGACAGGAGGAGGGCCGGGACTCCTTCTCCTACCGGCCGGGGAGCGGCTCCCTCTCGGACAAGGACTCTCTGGACACCGTCCTGGACACCTTTCTGGCTCCCACGGCTCATGCCAGCTCCGCCGTGGCCGCGGGGCCCTGGTCGTTCTTCGAGGTGGAGGCAGCGGAGGTGCCCGACGGCCCGATGAGCCGCGGCCCCTCGCAGAAGGCGAGCGAAGCGGCCCCAGAGGCGCCCGGTCCGTCGCAGCCCCCGCCGCGACCCACCCCGCTCTGGCCTCCCGGTGATACCCTGATAGCCGCCAAGCTGCCGTCGGGGGGCGGCGCGGAGGGTCCCGCCGCGACCCCCAAGGACGATGCCCCGGGGCTTGTGGCGTTGCCTGGCGGGTCCCGGGAAGGGGACCCGGGGCAGGAATACCTGCACGTGCCGCTTCTGCCCCTCAATTCGGCCTTCCTGGCCTCCCGCACGCGGCAGCTGCTGGACGGGGCGGAGTACGAGGGCGGCGGGGTGCCGCGATGCTCGCCCCCCGCCCCGGACCTGCCGGGGTACGGCTTCCCCACGGGGGATGCCAAGGAAGGGTCCTTCGCCTACGGCGACTTCCAGCCCGTCCTGAAGATCAAAGAGGAGGGTCTCGGCCTCGCCACCCGGTACCCGGGCGGCAGGGCCACCCCCGCGGCGGGCTGCTCCGACTACCCCTCGGCTCCGCGGGCCGGGCAGGAGTCCTCGCTGGAGTGCGTCCTCTACAAGGCGGAGCCCACCCTCCTGGCCAGCGCTTATGGGCCGCCGGCTGCGCCCGACAGCCTCCCTTCCACCTCAGCCGCGCCGCCGGGGCTCTACCCGGCCCTGGGGCTCAACGGGCACCAGCCGCTGGGCTTCCCGGCCGCCGTGCTGAAGGAGGGCTTGCCCCAGCTGTGCCCGCCCTACCTCGGCTACGCGCGGTAAGGAGGGCGACGGGGGCAGCGGACGAGGCGCTCGCCGAGGGACGGGGCCGGGAGGTCGCGCTGAGCGGCGGGAAAGCTCCGCGCATCTCCTGCTCCGGAGGGGCGGCCGTGCCGCGGGATGGGCGCTCCGGGGGTGCCGAGACAAGGGTGGGCGAAGTTTCTCTCGGCTAAGGCCTTTTTGGGTGTTTAGGCAGTACCTGCAGCCCCCGTTTCCATTCTCCTCACTGTCCGAGCACGCCGGGGTGTCTAGGGCGTTGTGAGACTGGCACAGTGTCAGTTTAGCAGCTGGCACCTCGCGGCTCTTTCAGGCGCGGTAACGCTCCAGGAGACGATGGCTTATTGTCGCTGCGGTGCTTCAGCGCCGTCCGATGACCGAGCCAGTGCCCGGCTCCAGAAAGGGGCTTGCAGAGCGTTCTCCAGATTACCCTCACTGGCAGCGAGACCATATTCATCAATACCTAAATATTTTCCAAAACTTTATTTCCGATTTGAAAAAAAAAAAAAACAACAGTTGATTTCACACAAAAAAAGAAAACAGAAACGCTTGTATATTGATTTGCTAGAATGAAATTGGGTGCTATCATGGCGAGATGTCTGTTACCTAGAAATACGTGCAAAAATACGTACATATAATGTTACATTTTCAGCAGAAATCCCTTATTTTTTCTGAGTGCAGTGGTTACCTCGCTTAGTCTGTGCCTTTTGATGGAGAGAAATTGGAAATATCCTTGATATATCCCCATCAGAGTTAGTTACTGCTGAGAATGCTGCAACTGAATGGGAGGTGGTAAACTGATTGTTAAAGACTTTTCTAACTGAGATGAAATTTAGTTATTTCCCATGTGAAAGAGGCCTTTGAAATTCAATTGACTTCTCTCTGATTCTGTCTCTGTACAGGAAAAAAGAGTATCAGTCACTATGACTCTACTCACTAGAGTTGTTGATCTGAGGAAGATGAACATTTTAGCAAAAAGTTTCTAGATTATACCTTTTTAAGCTAAATGGATTAAAATACAACTTTATGCTTTTTACCCACTGCTTTCCTATAGTGCATAGTAGAGACAAACCCTTACGCTGAAAGGCAGTCATACTTTATTTTTTTCTTGTCCTTCTGTAGCTTGATTACAAATTTTAAAATAAAGTTTTTAGTATAAAATACAGGTAAGTAGTTAACCATGCAAAACCAGATCTTTCATTTCTCTTAATTCTCTTTCTTTTGAAGGCCAGATACAGAAACCAGCCAAAGTTCTCAGTACAGTTTTGAATCACTACCCCAGAAGATTTGTCTCATCTGCGGTGATGAGGCTTCTGGTTGCCACTATGGAGTACTTACCTGTGGAAGCTGTAAAGTCTTCTTTAAAAGGGCAATGGAAGGTACTATATGATGCCATTGTTCCTAATTATCTGAAATATATCTTCTAGGCACTGCTAAGGACATACCGTTTATTTATTGTTCGTCTTTATAAATATTATCACTGTAGTAAATTCTTTTTGTTTTGTTGACTGTTTAAATATTACAGTGAATACTGACAAAATTATTCCACTTTTGATTTTTCTAGTATTATTTAGTTTACTTTACTTATTTGCTATTAAATGCTATATTACTGCTTATCAGTTAGTCATTTCAGGTAGTTTCATAAAAATGTTGTGTATTACACAATTTGTTTTAAAAAGTGTAAATGCTGCTCAAAGGAAAATATTGCAAATATGAACCAATGATAAGCAGATAAGAATTTATTTTGGCTTTGTTCTCTTTTTGAAGTCATGGAATTTTTCTTGCTTGCAGGATGCAGAGTTTTGGTTTCCTGAGAATTATGGAAGTATTTGAAATTTCACTAAACTATTTCAAGTAATAAAAACAATAATCATGTTTGAATTTTTTTCTAAATAGCCGTTAAATTAGAAACTCAAGCTGTAGGTTTAGTAAATCAGTAGTAATACCTATGTTTATTATTTTCTTTTTGGATTGTTTTATATGCCTTGTCCACTGAGATTTTAAATATTAATACAAGAGCAGATTGTTTTATATAGTTCAACAAATGAAGCAGTACAACAGTCTTCTACTTTTTATACTTTGTCTCCTTTTTTGATTTTTATTTGATCCTGTCAGAACTAGGATATTCAATTTTCTGTTCCATATACTTAACAAAACCATTATTACAATGGATAGGATTCCTTCAAATAATAAAATTGTATGATGTATTTTCTTGTTGTGATACATAATTTCTTCAGCTTTATAGAGTTTATTACTTTCCAAATTGGAAAAGCTTAGCGAACTAATGTCATTAGAATTTTTGTTTCAGTGTGCTGTTGCTTTCTACTTTAAGCTTATGCTCATGTTCTTCCTTTAACATATTAGATATTTGCAAAGTGATAACATTGGACTAGGTGGTCTAGGTGAACTTTTGAGCTAGTACCGCATTTTCTCTAATACATTCAAATGGGTTTCATGAGAAAGTTGTTAGAAACATATGTGTTAGGCTGCAAGGCTCTAGAGTGCAAGTCTCAGGAGTACATTAAAGTTTCACTGACTGTGCTAGCTGGTCCCTTGGTTTGGCTTCACTTTTTTTTTTCTATGTTTTGCTACGTCAACCGTATACTTTTTAAAAAAAAAGTCAGGAAGCTGAAGTTCTAATACGGAGTGTAGTGTAATATATGAATGCCATATTTTAAAATAGGTTTTATTTTTACTTTTCACCTGTAAAATAATATTGCAATTTTTTCTTTGAATTTAATTCTGTCACTTTTAGATTTCTTCTCTTTCCTAATTTAGTATCCAGTTGTGTTTGTGCGGTAGGTGAACCTGCTCAAAAACATATCTTATTATTGTTTACCAGAAGTATTTTAATGGTAAATGTCAAGAAGGCATATAAATTGATAATAGAAAACTCTTAAAGTTTTTTCATGGATTATTCAAAGTGTGTAGATAAGAAAGTAAATAATATAGTAGTATTAAATTTGTTAGAAAATGTTGTTTATCTTAATTACTTCTGTGATTTCAGATGCGTTGGTTGTTTCAAATCAAATAGCCTATGTAATTTTTGTAATTTTTTTTTCGCAGAAATTGTCCTATTCATACGCCATTTATTTTACCTTCCCTGGTGTGTGGACTGTATTGGTTAAATGCTTCTGTTTGGATAAAATGGACTGTTATGTTATCCAGAAAACTCTGTTTTTTCCATCTCTAATCTTTTTGAAATGAAACCTGAGCTGATTTAAAATACTCAGACTGAACAATCATTTAAAACTGTGTAGGCTAACCTAGAAATGTTTCTGTACTAATTGTGATTTAATCATACATATGAATGTAACTAGTAGACACACATGTAGCTTAACAGGGGGTCAGAGTTGTGTGAGGATCACAAACATTACTTAGGTTTGTTGGCACTGAATTCTTAAATATATATATGATTTTGTAGATATTTACTGTCTTTTGGGTTATTGGTTCCCCATATACGTCTATATATACATGAAGAAAAGGTTGGTGTTGATATAATAAACATATTTTTCTCTAGGCAGAATCTTGAAGTAAGGTTAAACAAAAATGCAAGTCATTTTTTTGGGAACCTGTAGTACAGCAGATAAGAAAAAAAGGTAATATTGCAAATGGGTAGAAGAAAAAGGACAAAGATACTAGGGTGGCATTTTTTTTAGGAAACATTTTTTTTGCATTTAGAGGTGGTTCATTTTCCAGTGGACTCTTACAAATAACTGATTTACCAGTCTGTAGATTCACTTAGTGAACAAACAAATTGCAAGGCTTTTAAAAAAAGCTTTAAAGTTCTCCTTTAAGTATATTGAAAATAACAAAAGTTAGTGTTATTTATATTCAGTTAAGAAATTTGAAAAGACAAAATTGGATTCAGTATTTTGAAGGGGTAGTGCCGTTCCTTATCAGTGAGCTGAGAGTGATGAGAAGTTTGTAGTTAACAATCAAAAGAATTCAGAAATAATATTCAAAATACTTTCAAGTATGTAGAATTACTATGTTTGCAAAGTAATTTGCTGTTGATGATAAGGCATTATTTAAGTGCTACCAATGTACCTCATTCATGGCAACAAAAAATAGAGGAGAATATTTCTAACAGGGCATTAGGAGAATGAAGATTTTTAGCACTAAATTGTCAAACAGTCATTAGTAATGTCTTACAAAATTCCTTCATGTAAAACCATGCAGGGTAATTATGATCGAAGTGGTTGTGGACACCATGGTAAAATGTCTGCTCCTGAAGAGGAACCCAATGTTTAGAGTTTTGGGATTCTGGAGTTACACTGTTGCTAACACATGATTTCTTTGTAGCCTGCATTCTTACCTTCTTGCTGAAAGTGCCTCCTTTGCAGTAGTTTTAAAATTAAAATTTAAAATTACCGAAATCCTGAGAAAAATTTAAGGTCCTGTTTTTCCTATAATAAAGTTCCACTTCTCATTTTTGTTCTGTATTTATATGTGCACTTTGTTTATATTATCAATGTCTAAGGAAAAGCAGTTGCCCAAACCCGAAGAGTTTGAGACCAACTTTAATGGATGATATTACTGCAGGTTGGTCAGAAACTACCTCTTGGTTTGTTTAAACCTGGAAAACTATTTCAAAATTGATCAACTAATTGAATAGCAAATTTTTCTAGTTTTAATATGTGCTTCAAGCTCAGGCTAGCAACTCTTTGCAGACAATGGCATCAGGGAACAGGCTCAAGCATGTGTAGTAGGTAACATTTAACTGACCAAGTGTGAACTTTGCCTCTCTCTGAGAGCTGAATTTGATAAACAGAAAGTAGGGTTTCCATCAGAGTTTTCACTATCTGTGTATGGAGAGGTACAGTTGAGGAATTGATGATGAGCTACACCTACACAGTAAGAAGGCTGTTCATGACTTCAATCAAACTTTCTGATAACGCTTATCTAAATTTTATCAGTGTTATGATAGGCAGTTTTGTGATGACAGTGTGATTCACTATGTAAGCAGTGAAATAATATGCATAAGGAAAATTGCTTGTCTAAACAATTGTGCTTTTCCATATCTAAAGAATGTAAAATGACACAACATGCCAAGTATTAAAAAAAAAAAAAAGACTAACTAGTAGTAGAAAATCCTCTTTTAAAACAAAGAGAAATGCAACACCACAGAGACCTTTTCGGCTGTGAAAATGAGGAGAAAAAGGAACCTTTAACACCTGTCTCATAAGTCAGCAGGGACTTCTAATTTTTAATCCAACTTTTCAGACTGGATCTTGGGAACAGAGTTTGGCACAGCATGTACTGTAAACCTGTAAATTTTCATTAATTAGAAAACATACAAACACACAAAGCATACACTGGGTAAGTTGAGAGATAAAAATGCTTTTCACACAGTATGACAGATTTAATGTTACTGAAGTTCTTTTATTTTGCATGGGGCCAAAATATGTTACTGTGCAATAACCTAAGTGTATTTTCAAATTCAAGTATACAAAGTAATACAAGTGGAAAATGTCACTTTTGTGAGTTCAAAGAATTTGCATCATGAACAGGAAAAGAAGAAAATCTGCATCTGATATGCAGTTGTATATCTTCATCATACTTCTGACTTCAAAAATATTTGCTGTCCAGCTATTTGATAAACAGCAGTTTGATGAATGGATTTGTATGAGGCACAATGATTGAGTGAGCTAAGGTAGCATTTTTTCTGGTTGGCTCTTGTGCTAATGCTGGGCTTCCTACTGCTCTCATCATGACTTACTAGTGGTTTCCTAATAGACATGGCATAGAACATAATCAGCTGCAGAAATGTCAATTATTAAATTTTTTCGTTTAACTTTTTACAGTGTTTTAGAAACAGTATCAAATATTATCTTAAACATCTTTTCAGGTGGAATACTAGTTATTCCAGGTAGTGTAAAACTACACGCTTTAAAGGTCACCAGCAACTGACTGGTCAGAGCTGTTAATACTCTGTTCTAATTTCACATGTGCACAATGTGAGTAACCTGAGCTGCTCATCTGAAGTTCACTTTATAGTGAACGGAGAGAAACGAAATTTTAGGAAGAAATTCACTGACTTATTTTTAATATATACTTAGGGTGAAAATAGCAATACTCTAACAGTGCTACAGTAACTATTTCTCAGCACTGAGTATAAAGAATGTTGGCTGAACATGTATCCTGTCTGCATTTGGTGACATGATCCCACTGATTTCACCAGAGTAGCTAATATGTTTATGTATCATATAAAAGAAATATCATAAGCATATAAAATACTAACTTAGTATCACTTATTTTTAAGTATTATATATAAATTATTATAGATTATAATTATATTATTTAATATATAAAAGTAATATTTTAAGTATTAAAATACTTATAGATTATATAACATAAGTGTATTAAATATAAGTATTTATAGTAAAACTGTTATCTGTTAAAAATAGATTTGGGGGTTATGTTGTCCATCTCCCTAAGCTGTTTATCTGTTCCACATTACTCATGATGTACTACGAGTAAGGAGTGATTTTTTAGAAACCGCTAAATGGAAAGACTTAACAGATGGTATGTTACAATTTGCCATTATGCAAATAATGATATAGTGACATATGACTGCACTTCAGAGGTTTCCTGGTTATACTTAGTCACAACTCCTGCATTTAAGTTGCTGCTTAATGTCAGTTAACAGCTGAGGACATTGCAACAACGTGGAGTCTTTGGCAGTTAAAACGTAGGAAGAGTTACATGTGGACATTGAGGTCCAGCAGAATATTACCCCATTCTTGTCCTATTGTGATTGCATCTTGCTTTATCCTCAAAGACAATCTTTTATGTGAGATTTGTTTTACCTAGCTGTAGGCATTACAGTGTGAACATCTGTTTTTGGGCTAATCTCTTTAAATGTCCTTTGAAGAGCAATAGGCTATTAAAGAACCAAAATTTAGACATTTACTCAAGGTAAATGAATCCTGAAGTGCCTGTTTTGCTCTTGTGCCCAAGAAGGCAATGTATGCTGCTTGTTTTGATGGATGTCTATGCTTTAGAATCTAATTACTCAAATAGAATCAAATCAATCTAAGGTGTTTCAGTCAACAGGCAGCAATAACTGGGGATTTTTTGCACATTGCTTTTTTCTGCTGCTGATGTTTCCGGATTTTTCTACCTTTATTACATGTACACCTTTACTACCAGTGCCCCTGTCCCACTGGTTCAGTTGTAGGACAAGTCAAGGAATATAAGGAAAATGTATATGAAAAAACTTATCATGGCAATGTGCTATGATACTTCCAGTAAAATCAGAATAATGGGATGAGTAAAATGCACACATAAAGCTTATGTTGATAAAAGAATATCATACTCAGGGATCAAAAGAAGAACAAATTTTACTTTAATAATGTATACCTCTGAAATAGCTGGTGCGTTTTTAAAGTTGGTTTTGTGTCCAAATCCCATGTTCTATATTTGTAAGAAATAGACCCTTACTGACAACAATGCTGACACTTCCATCATTTTACATATTTATATCAGTGATGTAGTTAATTAAAAATTATGACTAAGGAGTACTTGTGACAAAATGCTGTAAAAAGAACTGAAAATACTTACTTGAAGAAGCCACCATCTCTTCCTAAACGTTATTAGCTGTGGAAAATGTTTGTTGTCAGTTCCCATATTTAGACTCAAAGACTTTATGAGTTTCAAGTTGTTACAGTGCTAAGCAGTTTGGTCAAACCAACTGATAATCAGTATGAAACAGCATTCCTAATTTTGCAGTTCATGATAGTTTCTCTGAATTATTACTTAATTTTGCTTCATCTTGTTTTTTCTATGGGTTTTGTTTTGTTTTTCTTGTTGAAAGTGATGGAACAGACAGGGAAGTGTGAAAAGATAAAAAACCACAAGGGTTGTAACTTCTAGCTCTGTCAAGAAATGAATGAAAACAGGATAGGCACATTTAATTGCTCTGTTTTGTAGATATCATGAAAAAGTTGCACAGGTTGCTCTCTTGGAGAATTGATTTTGGAAGGAAAAAGACAATGGTACTGCAGGATTCACAGCAAAAGGCAGAAAGATTTTTCAGATCAGGCTACAAGACAAGGAAAGAGTCAATCAGAGATGTTGGAGACATTGAAAGTGATTTGTTGACTAGAAGAAAAACAGTGCAATGGTGCTTTGAAAATGGTGCTTCCCTTCTAAAGAAATCAACTTTGTTTTGTCCATTTAGCAAAAAAGCCTGACAAATGACTGTTAACAGTACCTGCTTAAAACCAGCAGTCAATGGAGTGGAAGAATACCGAAAGTTTGTTGTCAAACATCAAAACTTACTTGTAAATATGTTCACCAAAGCAAAATACACTATAGGAAAACATCAGGTTTAACTTAACAATGAACATTTTGGAGTTTTACATTCTCTTTGAACAAAATATTTCTACTCAACACTTTTTTCATCACATGTGAGTAAGGCAAACGAATGAAAGACTAGTTTCACAAAGACAAATTACTAATACCTGTTGTAATCTTGAACCCCACTGCAGAGTACATAGATTAGTAAAGGCACTCTCTCAGGATATAGGAGTTACATTTGTCCTCTCCAAATGCCTGAAGGGAATAAAACAATCTCTCTATGCTGCCCTGACCATACAGTTGGATTACCTGGAATGCAATCATTCTTTATTGCTTTCACTTTGAACTATATTATTATGAAGAAATTCCACATTATTTCAGTTAGACTCTAGGATGGAATATATTCATAAGTTACTCTGCTATCACTCTTTGTCCTTTTTGGTCCATTGAATCCTACATTCTTTGCTGTGAAGCAGACTTGCATGAATAGCAGGTCTTTATGCCAATATGGACTACAGAGTAGTAGTCAGGACACCTGCTTAAGACTTGGGAATGAGAATTTTACTTCAGTGGGCAAAGAGGGAAATGGAGGCTGAGTTCCCCACTAGCTACTGGATGATGTGTTTTTTGGGTAGGTGGCTAGCGTCTGAAGTTTTTGTTCATTTCACAGAAATGAAATTGGTATTAAATGATTAAAAAAATTGTTATTTGAGATGTGTGGAATCTTGGAGACTGTAATGGCATATAATAGTATACAAGGACATGAAGGGTGCATTTTCAGTATTACAAACTGTAGTATAGATTCCTAGTTGTCCAAGACCAAAGCTCATAAACCCATATAGTGAGAGGTAAATTCAACCCACATTTGCTGTTTTGCATATTGAAAAAGTGTAAATAGAAGAGTGTTACATTTAGATCTGGGCAAAAGTCTATTTAGCTGTGCTTCCCATTTTATTAGGCTGGACTGTTTGCCTAGTTGTGGAAAACCTGACTTGTCAGAGCATGTTCAGGGTAAGGATTACCCTGTATTTCTCTGACAAGTCAGGTTTTTGACAAGCTAAGGACTATCCTAGTCCTTTGTCTTAGCTTCCAGAAGTCAGTTTTACTAAAAAGCTACATCTGCATCATTATATTTAGTTGAGGTATACAGGTGAACTTATTTTCCATTTTTAAAATTTTAAACCCATGGTTACTGTGGGCTTCCAGAATTCATTTGTGGTTTTGTTTGGGTTTTTTTAACCTATTGATTTAATTGGTATTTTTTTAAAAATATAAGAAATAAAACATACTGCCAGAAAATTATTGAGCAAAACCTTGAGCTAGCATTCAGGAAGCAAAAAGTTGACATTGGGAGACATTTGGCAGTAAAATAATTTGCAAAGAGATTCAATACATATCTGTAGTTTTTAGACAGAAATCTAAAACTAGACTAAATAAAACATCATGATATGTTCTGCAAAGAAGAATCCTCCAGAAGTTGATGATTTTATACAAAAGCATTGCAAATTAAGAGAGATGCAGGGAGACAGAATCATATATGGGAGAGAGAAAAAAGAATTGAGAAAGTACGGTTCTTAGCAGATAGGAGGAACTGAGGGTGTGCAAACCAGTGCTTTGCTTCTGTGCAAGGTTACAGCAGTTCAGCACTTGCCCAAATAACTGACTGCTCTATCTGATACCCCAGGTGCAGATAAAGCCTTATGTTTCCATATTTTGCACATCTGCAAAGTCTCTGCAACTCATGAGTTTACTCAAGTGATTTTAAGTGACTTACAGCATGTCAGTGAACTCAGTTAATAGTGCAGTTTTTAAAGACATTGTACATGCTACTTCCAGCACTATTTGGATTAAAAACCTCCCAGTATAGCAGTAGTCATTACAGTACTTAAAATCGTGTTTGCTTGTTTAATTAGAACTTACACCTTTCCTAACACAAATGGATTTTGATGGAAGGTAAGAAAAATGGTATCCTACAAGAATTTGGAGCATTTGAGCAACAGATGAAACTGGATTTTCTCAGCCAAGCTGGTCACAAGCTGATACATTGAGAGGGACCCTCCATGTGCATTTTCAAAAAGCGGTGAAAAGTAAACCTTAACACTGGGTGAAGCTTTCTGAAGATGCGGTAGTTTCCAGAAATTTCCCAAGTTCATATTTTTGTAAGAAATACAAATGCCAACCTTTACTTTCAAACCTATGCTCTAGTGATTATACTACTATCCTGGTCTTTTCTGAGTTTTTTAGTTGGTTAGTTGTTTTTTTTTTGTTTTCCTGGTTACAATTACAGTAGTAATATAAGAGATACTGAATGTCAAATGACCAATTAAAGGGTAATTTTACCTAGACAGTGGGTTTTGGATACTTCGTTAGTACGTGCATATTAGTGACTTCAATGCTCACGTATTGAGGACAATTAGTTCAAATACAGATGATCTCAAAGACTGAGCTATAACAAATGTGTTTTCAAATAAATATCTTAGCCTCCCATGAAAACATTCCAAACATCTTCATCTAACTAAATATTGTCCAATAATTTTGAAATTAGCTAAACATCTGGCATGTGTTCTACTTCTTGCACCATCTCTCTTTCAGATGGCTGCTGCCCCTAAAATATTAATGTCAAGTAAGTAACAGTTTCCCAGAACCCTGCTCTGCACAATGATAGAAGCGATTTCAGATGAGTACGTTCGTGCAGATTTTTCTGTTGATATAAGATGCAATCAGATGACTGAGATAATAAAAAAAAAATTGACAGATGAGACTATGAAAAATACTATATAATTGAACCTTACATGTTTTTCAAATAAGTTGCAGCTGAATCAGAATGAATGGAATACACTTAGGGATGGAAGGTGTTGGGGAGACTTGGGATAGAAATCAGTGGAGTGGAAAACTCACATATGAAGGTGTAATTCAAATGCAGGATACGTCTGTGGTTTTTTAATAGTCCTGAAAACATGGAAGTGGTTAACATAACCATCAAGAAGTACCTGAGATTTTGTCACCACAATCTCATGGGAGGGTTGAGTTGGCAGAGTTTTGGCTTTTTCTTGCTTCTTTTTTTTTTCATACTAGTATTGTGGAGGAAATAAACTAGGTGAAGACATCATAAAGATTAGGTCATTGGTCATTATTAGAGTTTTAAATACAGTTTATGAAACAAATGGAAATGAAATAATATTAACTTATTGAAGATCAAAGCAAATTTTACTGTACCTGAATTCTAGTAACAGATTTTCTTTCTTGCATATAATGCCCCAGGTAGAGAGATTATTAAATCTTGTCTAATCTGAAACTTTACAACATATGAATATCAAAGAGTAGTTCTCATAATTGTGATTAATTTTTGATTTGTTTTGCAAATGAGAAAAATTTTTTTCAGTCTTAAATTTATAATAAACAGTTTTTGGGTTGCAATGTGATGAAGAAGTAATTTCTGCATTTTAAATTGAAGTGGAAGTTGGCTCTACTGATAACCCCTAAAGTATGAAAATTTTTTTAAGAGATGTAGCTAAACTTAAATGTATAACTGTAAATTTAAAATTTTGTAACTTGATTTGTGATGTTTTATCTTAGGTGTGCAATATTGGAACACTATTATGTAAATAATACGGGCTAATAATACAGTGTATCAATATAAATCAAGGTGTTAATTTCTGTTTTTCCAAATAATTTCCTGTTCCAGCAGACAGTCCTTAGCCTCCTTTAGTAGTTAGAGCATGCACTTGGGCGTTGAGTACACAAATCACATGCTCATCTCAAGAGTGAGTCCTAAATACTGACATAATTCTAGAATGTAGAAACAGTGTTCATTGGGTGCTCAAAGAATAATATTTCCTGATATGGTATTGGCTTTGGTGGATCAGCATTTTTCTGTGTCATTATGAGAGGAAAAGTACAACTTGAATGCCTATAGCACTGTGAGTTGCTTGCAAGTATTTAGTGTCATACTGGAAATCCATAGGCCATTTTTTGGTCTTGTAATGGATACAGGTTATATGGACTCAGACCATGTTGTGTAGACTCAACAAATTCCTTGGAAAAGCAGTCCAGAAGAAATCGCCTCTCAGGGGACCAAAGAAAACCCCCCAAGACAAGAACAAACAAAACTTTAACTACACTTAAGCATTCCTTTGTAAATTAAATGTACATTAAAGCACCAGAATGCCTCAGTGCTGAGATAATCTTCACAGATTTTAATTAAACTAATGGAGTTTTAGAATTGTTGTTGCTTATCAAAAGATTGAATGCCTTTTCCAGCTTATAAAGGCAAAGTAAGACAAGATAAAACTGCAAATAATCCCAAGGAAGAAATTTTCAAAATAAGTGCTTTGTTTACTGATGTGCTGCCAAAAGCAAGACAGATTTTTATTCATTCAGATACTTTCAGTAATGGTTCCTCTTAGAAGAAATCCAGGATTAGAGTTAATGGGGAAAAGTAAATGAGAATTTCTTTTCATTTGCTGCATTACTAAGTACTTTTTAGATGTCAGGCAAAGGGTGAGGCAACTGTTTTTGTTTACTCAATGTTTTCTAAGCAAAACAAAAAAAGAAATTGTTATGAAAATTAATTTGAGACAATCAGGTTTCTTTCACTAAATCCAAACAAGTTGTTCTTAAAATTATGGGTAAGAGTAAATTATTTATGTTTAAAAATGTTAGCACAGAAACAAGTACATTGTTTCACATGGTTTAACAGTAACTCTTTAGTTAGAATAGAATGTTTTTTCTCCTGCATTTTCATTTGAGGATTAGTTTTTAGTTTGTGTTTCTTCTGTAGAGAAAAGCCATGGGTGAACAGTTGTTCATTTTACTCTGTGGAGAGAAATGGCAGAGTAGGGTTATAAAGAAGGCTGAATAACAGTATCTGAGTAGAATAACCATCTTGGATTTGTTTACTGTTAGTGACATCAGATGGCTAACTCAAGAGTAATACTGATCTAGAAATCAGTGAAAATTTAAAAGGATTGGTACTGATATCTGTCCACATCCACAATATTCCATGAAGAAAGTATGCATGATACTGGTACATCTGAGATTTATCTTTAAGTTTTTGATCCAATTTATTGCTCCCAAAATAAAATATTTTTTTTGTTGTTGTTTTCATGCTTTCGTGCTAGGTACTGCTAAGAAATTGAATAGAGGATGACATGCACAAACAGGCAGGATTTTAAAATTAGACCTTGAGGGGTAAACCTGGGCTTAATTTGAATTTATATGTGAATTTCTTCTTACTTATGTACTTATTTAGCTGTGTTTATATATTCAAAATTAATGCTTCATTGATAATTTCTGTGACTGATTTTAAAGAATACATTTTCATTCTCTCGAAGTGAAATTTAGAAATTTGGAAATATCATTGAAGGATGTGTTCAAAAAAATGAGAGGATATCAACTGAATTCAATTTTTTGCTCTGCTGAAAGCTAATTTCATTTAAGAGATTCCATTTTAATACAGTAATGACAGACTGTTTCTAAGATAGTCCTTCAGAATTAAACAATAACTAAGAGCTAACCTAAACCACAAAGTTACAGCTGCCTTCTGTTTGTTGTCTGTGTTGGCTGCGTCTGGTCAGCTGGTATTTCATCGAGTTTAGCACAAAACTACCTCTCCATTGGAGAATAATTTACTCTTCTTAAAGGCTATTTTTGCACTGCCCCAACTTTTTCATTCTGTTTTCTGTTGGAAACTCCACTTCAGTCCAAGCAAAAATTACTTAAGTTCTTTAAAACCAGGAACAATAACTTCAAGGAAAAATAAGTTTGAAAGAAACAAATTGGTCTGTCCTCCTGCTTGATTTACTTAAGAAATGTTGTTGGTAGTAGTTCGTGCTGCCTGCTAATGTATTTTGGAATTTCATAGATGGGGAGTTTCACTCTTAAACGGGCCAAATGAGTTATTATATTCAAATAGTAACACATGATTATTCAGAAATTAGCATAAAATGAAGGAGTCCTTTAATGGTTCAACTTTTTTGAATCTTCAGTTATTTTTGGGACATTTATATGCAGAAATAATTTTGTCCTGTTAGAAAATGTAGTATTAATCCTGTTTTTCTCTTGCCTGCAGGGCAGCACAACTATTTGTGTGCTGGAAGAAATGACTGCATAGTCGACAAAATCCGTAGGAAGAACTGTCCAGCATGTCGCTTGAGGAAGTGCTGTCAAGCTGGTATGGTCCTGGGAGGTGAGCTACTTTTCAAATCAGATCTATAAAAATAGGCTGTCAAGTACACTACCTTCAATCTTTTGAGCTTAAACAACATTACTTTGACACTGTAAAGGAAAGAACCACATTCAAATGTTATTTTTGGAAGAATTGCCTAATGTTTTATAATTTCTGAGAATTTTTCTTTAATGATCTTGGAAAACCTGAAACAAAAATGCCTTTCCGCAGCAATCTCCCTGTGCTACTGTGTGCCCTTATACTCATTTTCTTGAAGGGGCAGGAATTACGTCTTTGGTTTGAATTTATTAATAATTTTGGATCAGAAAATTTGATTTAGGAAAAAAATAAAGAAGCAGATTGAAATTGAGACTAAAATCAGGAATCAGTACTGTTCCCTTCTCTTTTCTGTTATGCTCTCTAATTGTTTTGAGTACATGTCAAGGAGATCGAATCCTTCTGTTTTCACCGAAGAGTGCCAGGCAGTGGTTGCACCAACACTACAGACTTTGCATACTAGATGCTGGGAAATTCCATCTTTGTAATAATTCTTGCTGTAACATATTTGCCTTTTTTTATACATGTAACATTATTCAAAACAGTATTACTACAAAGGCAGAACCAAAATCATTGTTTGACCAGCTTTGGAAGAGGAGAAAGCCAAGAGGTCCATAGTGGGCCATGGAAAATAGAGTAAGAATGAAGATTTAGGAAAAGAGAAGTTGGGATATATAGTGCCTGCCTTTTAATATTTGGGAGAACTTGTTAGGTTTGATCAACTTGATCTCTAAAATATATCCCTGCTTGTGACAGAGGGGTTATACTAGATGATCTTTAAAGATCCCTTCCAATTCAAACCATTCTATGATTCTAATGGGTGTAAATTAATACAGATAAAAATTCATTCCTGCCTGTGAGTTTTGCACAACCAAGTGTTTGGTGGTGATCTGACCTGAATTTTCATTTATGATAGCCTGGATAACACCAATAACTAAACTCCATGTGTTTTAATATCACAGGCAGCAGTTTCAACAAGAAGAAGAGTGTGATGATGCTAGCATTGTCTAGTCTTTTTGCTTCAGCACTGCTCTGCATAGTAATGCGACATAGGAGAAGTTGCCAGCAGGGTTGACTTCATTCTACATTTCGTATGCATTTATGGATGCTAATTTTACTAGTGTTTTTTAATATATACATTTTCCTCTGGGTGTAGGTACTTAAAATGGAAGAAGTTGGACACTTTTGCTAGCAATATTGATGAGATGGTATGTCCTCATTGGTGTATCCTCATATCAGGTTGTTATGTCCTCATACTTGAAACCAAAACCTGAGGCTTAAGATGCTCTGATTCTTTGTTCTTTATTATCATGTATGAAGAGAGTAAAGCCTTCCTTTTTCTCTTTGGATCGCCTTTTTTTCCCCCTCAGCTATTACTAAGCAAGTGTGACTAATTTCTCTGTATTTAATGCTAGGTTGTTCTATCTAGCCAGTTTATTTGTTTAGCCTTTTTCTAACTATACCTAATCATAGCTGTCTTTAATTTTTTGAGGAGACTGTTGCAATCCTAGTGCAGTGCTTAATACTGAAAGGAGAAGGAAGGACAAATGTAGACCAAAAAATGAAGAAAACTGAAGTGAGATTATATTATTTGTAAATGATGACTTAAAATTCAAACCAGCAAAAAATCTGAAGGTTATGTTAACCATAATGCTCTTTCCTATGGTTACTGTTACTCTTCTTATTTTTGCTCTTCTGCCATTTTTTAAACCTCCTATCATATGAGCTGTATTTCCTACCCATGACTTGATGTGCTGATCAGCACAGTATGATTCATATATGGGGTACTATAGGGCTTAGATCACATTCCCCTGGACATAAGTGATCAAAGGGATGGGAAGCCTGCAATATGAGGAAAGGCTGAGAGAACTGGCTTTGAGAAAAGAAGGCTTAGGGGAGACCCTATCACCATGTTTCATTATTTAGGCGTGGCTACAAAGAAGGTGGAAACTCCCTTTTTACAGGGAGTCGCATGGAAAAGACAAGGGGTAATGAGTGCGAGTTAATACTGGGGAGATTTCAGCTGAACACAAGGGGAAAATTTTTCACAATGAGAACAACCAGCCATTGGGATAGTCTCCCCAGGGTAGTGGTGGATTCCCCAATATTGGACACTTTTAAGATGCAGCTGGACAGCGTTCTGGAACATGTTATCTAGACTATGCTTTTGCCAAGAAAGTTTGAACTGGATGATCCTTGAGGTCCCTTCCATCCTGGTATTCTATGATGTGTCCATAAGCAAATTTCCAGTTCTTGCAACAAAGGACATACTTAGATACATCCTTGAGTATTTTAAATGAATCAGAATGTGCAATACTTTAAATTGCTTCTTGTGTTTACACCCTGTATACCTCAAGATTTTTTGTGCATTTTCTGATTTCTGTCATTCAGAACTTACAGAGATACATTTTTATACTTTTGTCCCTGATACTTAGTTTCTCAATGCTACTCTTGAGTTCCTAAACTCAGACCTCTAATATTGAGTTACTTGAGTTACTAAATTCAGACCTGCAATATTGCTTAATTAAGGAGAAAGATTTCATAGGATACTAATGATAAGATTCTAAAAATTATACTAATTAAATTAAACTTGGAGTGTACACTTGGAGAGTGTGCTTGGAGAACTACACTTATCTTCCACCGAACATTACTGAGTGACAACCATATAGATAGAGTGTAATATCATATGACATGGACAACAGTTCCATTTTTTGACCCTAATTTCAAAGCAATAAACCCTTGAATTGTTCTAGAAGAAATTGTAGTCAGTTTTAAGTAAATTATAGAATAGCAACAAATAGCTTCAGTATATTTCTCTATATGGACTGTTTCTTCTTTCTTAATATATAGAAGGAAAGTATCAATGAAAGTATGTATTCCATAGTACCTTATTTGTCATTCTCTGTGAAAGTGTTGTCTTTGAGTTTTATACCTCATAGCTGGTGACATTAGTCTGTCCCCTTTCTAATCTTCTACCTAATAGGATAGCAATTAGCTGTGTCAGGTCCTTGAATAAACACTCGACTCTTTTATTTACTATGAGTGAATCTGTAGTTTTCCCAGGCTGATTATCACAGACTGCTGGTTCAGCTGTACTGTATTGCTAAATACTGTGTTCTTCATTGTTTCACTCAGTTTTCAGTCTGCAGTGCAATGATTACATGCAGAAAAATTTGAATTAATTTTCCAGGTAGTGTTTTCTGAGGTAGGATAAAGGGTTTATTAAAATTTGCATGTATTACTTCTACTTTGCTGGTTTCCTTATTTTGTATACATCCCCCCTAAAGTGTACACAACTTTTTCTTCTACACGAAATGTGAGAGCATAGTGACCTGAAAGTAAGGGCCATAGTGTTCTGTCAAGAATAGTAAATTACTGATGCTTTTCACCTGATTACAGAGTAAGGAGAAGGATAGTGAGATATTAGGCTTTTACTAGAAACACAGTGCTTTTAATACAAAATGTGTACCATCAATAATGTCTGATTTTCAATATGATTCTGTATATGTAGTTAAAAGAATATTAGAATACAGAATTATGTAGTAAGGGGAAAATCATAATATATTTGATGATGAGATTTTATCTTTTATGTTTTCTAGGTACATGTAGCACGCAAACACTATACACATGCTACTCATAGTAATCGAGGGTAAGGGAACAGTGAGTACTGAGAAACTGCTTGAGTGGTTGGCTATCTTAAAACAAAATAATGACAATGTTACAAAGAAAATTCATACTGTCTAAATATGCACAGATAGGTTATAGTTTTAGGATGAATAGTTGCCAGAGTGGATTAATGTTCTTTACACTTTATAGGAACAAGTGGAGATATTTATTTATCTTATAGCAGGAACTTACCTGGATGTTTCTGAAACACCAAAATAAAAAGTAAGCTATTGTCATATCTGTGTTGTTTTCCTTATGTCCTTAAGAGTTTTTTATTAATTTGTTGTGGTCTTCTTGTGGTAGATGGGAGAAATTTATTGTGAGTTATTAATAGTCACCTATCCAGTAGATAGGTAACAAGTGGAGTTGCTTTACTGGTGGCTGTTAAGCAACATAATTAGAAATAAACACATAAGCAATTCTGCAAACCAGTGTGACATTAATTCTCATACATTTAGTCACATGGAAACATGGGTACTTATTAACTACTAACATTTCCATGTGATCAGCACTCTGTTTGGTTTCTTTCTTTACTTGTTCTCTGAACTGTAAAAGTATCTGAAGCTATTATTTCAAAAAATACCTGAAATGATTATTTATAAACTATCAAATGCATTGTTCCTTCTGTTTTCCTTCATGCCTAAACAATGCTTAGTGGGAAATTCCCAGCACGTTTAGGACTATGCATAGATTTGTTATGACAGAAGTTGGCTCTAGGTCTTTTGGCATAATAAATTGTCTATTCTTTTGGAGGGTTTTTTATGTGTTTGTTTTTTTTTTTTTTTTTTTTGGTTCAGCTGTAGCATAAGCTGTAAGTTTTTGTTTGGTTCTTTACTAAGGAGTCTGTAATCAGAAATATTTTTATTCTTGCCACAAGTGATGAAATGAGCAGAAGATTGTTGGGGCACTTGATACCAAACTAAGTAAACCCACAATTAAGTCAGTGGGAATATGACCCCTGATTTCATTGCATAATGAGTGTTACTGAAGGCCTCATCACTCGTATTCATACTATCATTAAAGTGTGTTTCTTGAAGTTTGGTTTAGCATACTTCCTTTTGATTTTAAATGTTGTTTTAATTTAAATTGAGGTATTGTTCTTTTGCGTATAACTTTGTATGTGAAATGCATTAACATGCATATTTATGATGGGATAAAACAAAATTAATTTTTATTAAAAGTGGATGTTGGCATTTTAGATTGTGTTCATCTTATCAATCTTGTCTGGTTCAAAAACAAGAGGATTGATTCTACCTTCAGTTATACCAGTGTACATAAAAAATACTTAAGTAATAGTGTACATAAAAAATACTTAAGTAATAGCGTTTGTTCTATTTAAAATATTTAGAAATTACATCGGAAATCTCTCCATGTTTAATTTTAAATCTCACTTGAAGTTATACTACTTGTGTACTAATGAATGTTTTGAAAAGGTCAATTTAATTCTCTGATGTGTACAACCTAGGTCTTCCTAAGTGGAGACACTGGATTTTCATAAAATTTGATATCTTCTGTGATATGGGAGCATGTGAAGCAAATGGAATAGTCATGTCCTTAAGTATAACTATTTTTCTGATTTAACATGTTGTTTGGAAGACTGGAGCTTTCCAAGGAGAAAAGTAATAGATGAGTCTGACTATACTAGTATCCCTCCATTCCTCTCATAAATAGTTGAAAATGAATTAAGATGTACCAAAGTTTAGGCCCTACTCCTGTGTCCTAAGACCTCTTTGGTGCACTGGTTGCATTCCAACAATGCAGCACTACTTTCAACTAAAATAAAAAGGCGGCAGTAAGAGATGGAGAAGTCTTTATTCCCTTTCCTTTAGGATCTGATAAATTTCCTTGTCTAATTGTGTACTTGTAAATAAAAGTACAATTTTTCAAAGGAAAATTTGATATATATCTTAGAAACTTGATTTTAATTCAGCCAAATAGATGCATAGAATTATGTTTCTATTACCTTTCACCTTCCGTACTTTTAGAGTGGTTTTTGCACATTGCCATTTTGTACTGCAGTTTCTTGGTGGTTCAGCAGTTTGACAGGCATGGATTTTCCTTTCATCTGGTAAAATTTGATGCATCTCTTTTTCTACTTAAAGTATGCAACACCTCAACAAGTAAAACTATTCACATGATTTCTGTGGGTTTTTTTGAGCAAAACCTTCTCCTTCCTTATTTTCTTTAAGGTTGAAACATGTAAATTTTTTTTTATATTTTTGTCGGCAGAATTATTTACGCTTTTTTTGCCATCACTCCCATCTCTCTTACTGCCCCATTGTGATATAAATCAGATCATAACTATCAGTATCTTTATTGCATTTTTTATCCCTTTTTTGCCTAACCCAAACTTGTTTGGCAGAACTAATGATCTAGCAGGATTTTTATCACCTTTGAGGATCTCTTTAAAGGAAGTGTGTTCCATGCAGTCATCTCTACATAGATTTACCTTTGCATTGAAACTTTTAATATAGTAATATGTTACTGAGGGTTACTGTCTTTGAACCTCTGAAGGAAGGTTTGATTTTTTGTGACTAAAGTGTGCGCTGCTACGTGGACTGTTTCCATGAAAGAAACTTGAAGAGTTGCTACCTAGAGCTCTATATATTTCCATAGCCATACCACATGTATCTATGCTTATTTTGGGAAGGGAGTTCAGCTATGTATCTTTCTTTTTACTTAGTTGTTCATAGCACTGCAGTATGGAAATAAGAATTGCAAATACTGAGAAAGGGAAATTAATCTTTCGAAAGTAAAGTGTTTTATAAATGGTTTTACAGGATTTGTTGACCTTTCATTCATCCCCTGACCATCAAAACAGGATTCATCCATGAGACTGAAATGCTTTTAGGGCACTGGAGGAAAGGAATGTCTGTGTGAAGTAATTAATTACTAGCATTTTTGTTTCTGAATACTAGGGAGTAAAAGAAACAGTATCCTCAATTGACATTAAATAGAAACTGAATTGTAGAGCCAGCTGGCTCAGCTGTTGGCATATGACAGAGCAGTGGGAACTGAACCAGAGAACGTTTTATGAGGTTACTGTAACCCAGAATTCGTGTCAGTAATTTTAATGAGTGAGTGCCATTCATCTCTTAGTGAAGGGAGGAGGATATGAAGGGAGCTCTTAAGAATTTTCCATTATTATTTGTGAATTATATAAATAGTCAAAGAATAGAAAACTTACTCAGAAGACAGTTCTAGTTTCCTTATATAGATTAAAAGCGTAATGCAACACTAATGGAAAATACTGATGTTACTGGTTAAGTCTTTCTAACAGATTAACAATTTTCTTTTTCAGGTCGAAAATTGAAAAAGTTTAACAAAATTAAGGTTGTGAGAACGTTAGATGTTGCACTCCAGCAGCCAGCAACCCTTCAAGATGAAAGCCAATCTTTAACCCAAAGGCTGTCCTTTTCTCCAAATCAAGAAATACAGTTTGTTCCCCCAATGATAAGTGTTTTACGAGGCATTGAGCCAGAAGTTGTCTATGCTGGTTATGACAATACAAAACCTGAAACACCAAGTTCCTTGCTGACCAGTCTAAATCATCTTTGTGAGAGGCAACTTCTTTGTGTAGTCAAGTGGTCTAAATTGCTACCAGGTAATGTCATATATGTAGTGAATCATAAATTAAGCAAATATATCATGGAATGAGCAGTCAAGGGAGAATATTATTGTCTGCATGCTACTTAATTCTTAACAAATTCCAAAATTATTAAGCTTCCACCTCATCAGATAATATAACTATTCAAATAAATTTTGATAGGAGGACACATTTGAAGGAATCAATCTAAATATTTAGGCTTGCTTCAAGAAACTACAGAAGCCCAGTGAGTTCTTGCATGTAATAGTTATAGCAGCCTTTCCACCCCCATCCCTCCTACTCTATTATTTATTCATTTGGTATAAGAAGGGTTGTATTTCTGCATATTCTTTATTCATATTATTACTAAAATGAATTTTTGACAGCAACAAAATAAAATTGTAATAAATAGTACCAACTGGGACTAAGAAGCTCACGAATAGACTGGTAATTAGAACTAACTGAATTTATGAAGATCCAAGACTGGATTAAAAAAAAATCCATGTTATGTATGTACATATGTGTGTATGTATGTACACCACTCTGTGGTCATAGGGGCTTGATCCTGGAATATATATAAAACAATATTTGAGCAGAAAGCCTAGAAAATACAGTTTCATGTGAGCTCAATTTGACACTTCACTGCTGCAGGAAAGGGTAGTCTCTATCGCTGCTCTTCCTGTTGGCAGTTTGCACTTATCAGACGTCTTGGATGAACCAATTCATCTCATTAAATGAGAAGAAAAGAAACTTTTTTTTTTTACCCTCTGTCATTTTCTGTGTTTTCATGAGCTGAACCAGTTCCCTGAGGAGTAGCATGAATGCCAGAGCTTGCCTGATGGAGGTAACAGGACCAGGTGATAAGGAGCAGGAGCACTGCTTTCAGTGGCAGGAAGCTGTTAGTTTGACTCAGATAATTCATGGCAATCTTTAGAGTTACCAAACAGCAAAAATTATCAAAGGCAAGCACACAACTGAATATGCTTCTCTTTAGTTGAGTGCAATATGGACGTTTATTTTATGACAACTGTATCTTCTGTTAAGAAACCTAAAGTTCAAGCTATCTATGTGAAATAAGAGTTGGTTACAGTGATCATATTACAAACTCATATTTTTACCAAAGCAAAATAATGTGCATTCCTATTCCCTGAAACAGCCATTTTTGCTAAAGTTAATTTTACTGAATCAGAACAAAAAGATAAGAGGTGAGATAGCCAGCTATCACAGCAAAGTGAGATTACCCAAACATCTGAGAGCTACGTCCCCAAAACCACTTATCTTTCTAGATGTTCTCAATTGTATAGCTCAAATTTGTAACTTCAAAACTCAGCTGCTGTCTAAATGAGAATTACAAAGTATTTTAACTTTTAATTTCATTTCCAGGATTTCGGAATTTACATATTGATGATCAGATAACCCTCATCCAGTATTCCTGGATGAGTCTAATGGTTTTTGCAATGGGATGGAGATCATACAAACACGTCAGTGGTCAGATGTTATATTTTGCACCAGATCTGATTCTAAATGAGTAAGTAGACTCTGCTGTTGCATTATGTGAATAACATTTCAAACTTATATGTGCCAGTGGGAATGTGACTCCCTTGAGACCAAGATTTCATTCATTATTTGTTCCGTTTCAAAATTAACAGCAGAGGAAAGTCCTCTGATCATATCAAAGCTCAGTAACTTTGGAAAGCGTTTTGTGGGAACCCCAACTATTCTATTTGCATGTTCAAACAAAAGGTGTTCAAATAGTATTCTAATTATCTAAGGGAAAAATAATAATTAAAAAAAAAAGAATGATGCTGTCAGAAAATTTACTGAATTCATCTGAATAAGATAGGAGTTAAATTTTTAATAAATGGAACTGACTGTGATTTTCTTTGGTTTTGTTTGGGTGGTTTTTGCAAATAATTTGCATATAGTCTAAATACTCAATTTTGACACTTTCTGATAAAACTCTGATTTTTTTAAAGTACATTTCATGTTAGAAAAGTACATTTGTTGTTAGAAAATTGTAAAAAAATTACAAAGAAGAAATTTCAATATCAAGGAGAAAATATGTGAGACTGCTCTTTTGTACTGGGGGGTGAGGGGATTGTTGGCTTAGATTTTCCTTCACTATGCTATTTAATTTAGATAATCTTCATTTCAATCTGTGTCAGTTTTTCAGCTCTGCAAATTTATATTGTTAAACTTGTAATATTAGATACTTTGTTTATAGTACATGGGAAGCTGCCAGGAACAGTAAAACATAATTTAATCTCTATATCTCCTTAATACATTTTTCTTTTTTTTTTTTTTTTTTTTTTTTTTTTTTTTTTTTTTTTTTTAAAATCTTAAAGAACTACTATGAAGCAAGATGAAAGAAGTCTTTTTGTAGGACATATTGTTTAAGGATTAAGAGGTGGATTTGCAGAAGATCTAGACACCTAATTTTAAAATCTATAGTGTGCAAGTTCCTGCCAGTGAAGTTCTTTATAGAAAATATTCACTGGAGGAGGCCCTGTAGCTCCTGGTCTTTTGTCTTCCAGATGACTGTAAATCACTGTGAAGTTATTGAGTAATGAATTCTTTCCTCTCCCATTTGTATTAATTATGGTGTACAAATTTAAATACTTAGAAATTATGAGCTTGAAAGAAGTTCTGACTGTATGCTGTCCCAGCAGAATCTGATATATGGTAACATCCAGAAGAAACACAAAGTGAGATGGCTTAGGCAGTAGTTTCACATATTGAGGTATAACCCTGCATGTGGACCACTGCTGACACCTTGTGAAGAAGACTTTGAGTACTTTCTTCCAGAATAGGGTTGAGATTTATGAACTCCAATTATAATCCACTAGAGACAGTTTCTTAATAGCAGTTTAAGACCATCTACACTGAGAAGGAGGTGGATTGACACCTCGTGGTTATGAGAGATGAGATGACCCATCTCATCAGGGTCATATAAGAAACGTTATAAACAGAGGCATGTAAAGTAAGTGGCACACTAAATTGTATCTGCAGCTGTTTATTGGGAAATAAGTTAGCTTTTAGATAGTAAAATGTAAGCAACTTCATTGTCTACGATGATGTCTAAGATTGTACTATCATAATCACTTTAAGCAAAGGTAACTACCGAACGCTGCCAAAAATGTTAACTGCCCTGGTCGTGCATCCCCATGATTTCATTTAAGCTGTATCAAACACTATCTGGCTGCACTGTCAAACAGATAAGGAATTTATATGCCTAAGAATTACCCCCCCAAAAAGCCATTCTTTAGCAGGTGGAGGTGATCCCTGACTTGACTCACCACATTGGAGTGCAGACACTAATGCCAGAATTGCAGGAGTGTGAGCTTAGAGGTAGAAACAGATAATAGAAATTCCTTCTACAGGGGCAATGCACACCTTAGTTGTTTCAAAATGGCCATGAAACCACAATCCAAAGATTGTTTCACAGCCAATCTGTTGTTTAGCAAACTGACTTGTTGTGCTTCTCGAGAAGGACTTGTTTGGTAGTATCAGTTTCACACCAAGAAAGCCAGGAGTGTTAGTTTGACTAAGATTTCTTAGTATTAGCATCATACAATGGTTTACTGTTACTTTTACTTTTCAGTCTCTGAAAATGTGAGTTAGAACAGCATTTAAGCATACCCTGAAAGCTTTGATCACTTACCCTGATCACTCTTCGTAGATTATAATTAGGAAGAGATGCTACCAGAAAGTAATAGGAAGGGGGATTTAAAGTAGATATAGAAATAATGAGTCCACTCAGATTTAAAAGATAAATTTCTATGTTTACATCATTTAAGAACTGGTACGAGATATCAGATGTTGAGCAACACTGAAATAATTTTCGTTCAAGATGACAGTAGTGCTCTGAATAACAAGAAAAAAGCTCATTGCATGGAGAAGTCTGTTTTCATTGTTGAGGGTACTATCTGCAGTCAGGTTGGAATGCTCATCTGAACTTCTAGGGGATGGAGAAGCAAAATTTAATCTTGTTGTACACAATTCATCAGGATCACGATGTAACTTTGTAGAATCAATTCTAATTACTGGATCATCAGGTTAATGTGCAATGACTTCAATCTAGATTATAAAATTTTGAATGCTATTGTTGCAATTATTTCAATTGAAATTCCTAATAAATAAATGCAGTAATATATACTCGTATACCAAAATCACAGAGAGAAAAGTAGTATTGAAATGCTGCAAAAACACTTACCAATTTTATGTATTTCCTGTGTGATTTGTTCTATTTACTTCTCTGGGAGTTTAGATAGGACTGTATTAATGTATCTGTTTACTTAATATGTAACATTTTGAACTGTTTCTTTAATGGCATAAAATGCTACAAAATAATCTAACTGCTAGTGGAAGTACAATGTTAGAGTTGCTACAAAGTATTTTGATGTGGACATTTTTGAAAGAGCTAAGAACAAGTTTTCTATAAACTTTCAGGTTTATCTTTAGTTCTATGCTTTGAAATCTTTTCAGAGATGCAAAAATCTATCAACCTCTAAAATAAAATAGTACTTTATATTAATCATTAGAGTATTTTTAATTAATAAAACACTCTTGTTTTGGTGGTTAGCATTCAACTTCGATAGTCTCCAATTTTTTTTTTCTGGACAGCGGTAACAGATTAAACATACAAAATAATATCACTTTCATTAGGTATAAAAATACAGAAAATTGTTTATGTGTATAACCTCTTCTTTAATGTCTGTAATGTGATAATTAAACAAGGCATTCCCTTCAAACAGTTAGCACCGGAGCCATTCTTTTTCTTTATTTTCACATTTTTTAATTTATTTTTTTGTTTACCTTTTCTGGGTGTAAGACAGAGGATGAAAGAATCATCGTTCTATTCCCTGTGTCTATCGATGTGGCAACTCCCACAGGAATTTGTCAGACTTCAAGTTAGCCAAGAAGAGTTCCTATGTATGAAAGCACTGTTACTTCTCAACACAAGTAGGTTCTTTTATTTCTTTGTAACGAATCACTACTAAAAGAGTTTTGAACCACGTTGTTTAATTTCACAATCACTGAGCTGTCTGGCTTAACAAATGGAAACACATTTAGGAGGAATGTTAGTATATCAAGGCTTAAAAATATTTTTTCTAGTGTTTATAAAGAACAAAGAATTTGTGATTCATTGTTGGGTTTATTCTGTATAAAGACTCTGGGGAAATATTGAATCCCTTTTGATATATAGCTATACTACATTAACACTTTTGCAAAGCAAGTGCGTAGTATTTCTGCCTGAAAACATCTCTTTAAGTGACTCCACATAGATAAAAAAACAAACCAAAACTAAACCAAAACAACCTTAGAAGTATTAGAAATATATTTAAAAATATTTAATAAATTATAAGGACTGAAGGCTTTATCTTGGCCAAGATCTTAAAGCTTGTTTACTCAAAAGAATTAGGGAAGTGGACATGACGTACAATACTAACATTTATCCAACTTTTTATAGTTATAAATAGGTGAAGTTTAGCACAGATATTAACAAATGGAAATTTTTTTTTTACTTTGTTTCTCTGGAACAAAATCCATTGTCACTTTTAATCGGACGTATTTTTTAAAGAATGCAGCACAAAGTTGCATTACACTTTACTTAGGAAGTGAGGTAGTTGGTGAAGTTATCTTCCAAAACCTTTTCTGATGTTCTAAAATGTGCATCTGCTGAGGTCATAATTGTTAGCTATGAATCCCCAGATAAAAAGTTTTAAATTTATACACCTGTTATTAGAAATGAAAATAAGCACTTTTGAGAAATATAATTGAAAGAATGTAGAAGTTTAGTTCTCAACACACTTATGGAGTCAAAGGAGAGATGTGAAAATCCCGCTTAGCCTGCTTGTTAGTTGTACAAAATTGAAGTAAAAGATAAGAAATTAAAATTCATTCCATCTTAAGCTGTACTTGGCTGGTATTTCCATAAGCTTCATGCTTAAAAAATTTGGTCTCGGAAAAGCATAAGATTAAAAAGATTAAATTTAGCTCATATGAACATAGAAATTACTAAAATAATAGCAAGAGACCAGAGACTCTGCTAAAGCAGTAAAAGTAATGTGGATAAAAATCCTTCTCTGATGTAGGTCCAGTTGCTTTGTTGAAATCTAAATGTATTCCTGTTTTAAATGTTTTCCACCTTGTTTTCATCAAAAATGAACTCCCTCATGAATCATCTGAACCTTAGAGGGAACTTTAAAATTTCAGTTAAATTTAGATAAATTTTTTGGTATCCCTTTCTGTTCCAGAAAGTTCAGATGAAATTTAAAAAATCATTGCAGTGATCGATCCAATCCCTCTCATTTCTGAGTGCATCAGTTTAGCAGAATTCATCAAGCTACCATTCTTTGTCAATTGCATTGCACTCAGAAGCTAATTTTTAAGATATGTTTATGCATATGCAAGAAAGTGTTTGTTTTTTTTTTTAAAGAAAGTATTTCTTCCTGTGCTGATGAGTTTTGTTTTTTGTTCTCTCGTACACTTATTGTCTTATAGGAGAAAACAATTTGTCAGATCTTTGGGAAAAGGAACACAATCGTTGTTGCTGAGACATTTAGTAAACATTTGGTACTGTATAAATATAATTCCACAAAAGTATTTCCAAAAAAGCCATATAACCTCATTGTTGCTCTGAAATGTTTTTAAGACTACTTTTATTTTAGTCATGATATTCATCATAATTCTCTTCAAATGTGAAAGTATGGCCATTTCAAGCTTTTTTATAATAACAGTAAATCAAGGCTAATCTTTTAGTCTCTCAATGTGTCTTTTGTTCAATATATTGTTTAGAAACAAGTCATTTGTATTAAAATAAGTAAATATAAGTCTTGATACATTTTTAATTCTGAATGGAGTCCCAGAACCTGTTTTAACATAATTTTTGATTTTACAGTTTTTTTCTTGGAATTTACTGTGACTTAAATGTTTGCTTTATAATACACTTGTGACAATCTTAAAGCTGTCTTGAAAGCAGAATTAGTCTTTGCAAAAAGTGGACAAACATTTTTATTTTCTGCAATTGTTTCCATTTTACAGGTCCTTCTTTATTATGTGTATCATGCTGTGTTGTGCTAGTATCCCCTAACTACTAGATAGGACTCCATCTTGCAGAGGCCACATCCTTCTCAGAACTAATAATATGAACAGTTCAGAAAGACTATGATTTAAGAAACTAGAGCTATGCCAAAAGAGAGAGATAAGTAAGTTCAGTTCTACAATAGCAAGTTCAGTTCTGCCTCTAACACTTTTCATACTTTTGATTTAAAGGAATTTCAGAATCTTGTTGCGTAAGATTTTGGCTTGATTCTTGCCACTGAATAAAAGCATCCTCATTCTTTGCATACATTCAGCGGGAGGGAACATTTGACCTGCCTGTGCTTAAGTTGTATTTGCCCATGTAAGACATTGTACTTCTTCACTCAGATAAATAGCTTAGTGGAACTTTTGGTGACTAAGTGGGAATGTGACTGTGTTTTTGCAGAATTCAAAGGAAACAGGCCATTCATTGCTGGAAGATACCTTTTAACTTAATGACAAGGGAAATATAAAGACTTAATTGCTATTTTAGAGATGTAAGTCAAGGCTAGCATCCACCTAACCCAAAACTCCATCAGAGTGTCACAATATATGAAAAAGATTTCCTAGATGTCTGTAAAACTGTTGATAAGACATACCCAGAATCATCCAGGCTTTGAAAATTAAGCTATTCTTTTTCTGTGACATAACTTTTCCCCACTGTGAGTATTCCTGCCTGCTTTTCTCCTAAGCACACTGCATTCTCCACAAACCAGAAGGTGTCCCTTCCATTCAGACTCTTGATGTATATGTGACTGGCACACTTTCAGATACCTTCTTTATCTTTCTGGACTTGAGAAGTCATTCCAAGTCAAACCAACAGTCCACCTCATTTCACCTCCATCAGCTTCCAGGTAGTGGAAGTGTAAGTACCAGGTTAGATATGGTGTTATAAACAGACTTTCTGCAGAAAAAGTCAAAATTTCTACTTTCTATTTTTATTTTTGTTTGAATTATGTCTTAGTTAAGAGCCAGATCGTCTCTTCCATAGGCCAACTCAGTACTTAGGCACTTGTCTTTATAATAAACTTGCTATTTTCTGTGTGTCTCCCTCCTTTTCCTCAAACATTCAGTTGTCTGAGGTGAGACTGAGTGAGAGGCTACCTAGGTAAATGGGATCATTTCCTCTCTTAGGCCTGCTTAACTCAGGTAGAATAGAGATACGAACTTCTCTCTTGTCATCCTTTCCAGGCTCAGGCAAGAGAATTTTAATTTTAATATGCTTATCTGGAATGTCTCCTTTTCCCTTACATTTTTCTGAGGAACCAGGCATGACTTAGATGACTGATTTCAGAACAGCATTTCTGATTTCGGAATGGAGAGAAGTGTTGCTGTCAGTGCAGGGTTTGCTACCTAATCCTCTTTCAGGGAATGAGTTTAGATTGACCCCTGTTCAGCTGTCTCCTTTTTAGGTGGCTTCTCTCTCAAGAATTCCATTATGAGATATCTAACAATGTAGTGCATTGTACAGAGAGTTAGTACACACATTTATTTGTATTTTAATTCCAGACAGTGACAAATCACCTGGAAGTCAGGTTTCGCTATATTAAATAAGTCAATGTCCTTATGAACCAAGCTTGTTTTTGTTTTTGTTTTTTTTTTAAATGAGATTCGAATGAAGTCTGCTGTGGCCTCATATCTGTTATGGTTGGATACCAGAATGAAGATGTACTAGGTACCTAGATATCTAGCAGGAAATTTATTTAACAGTGAGAGCTAATATCCATGACACTCTTTTAGAGTCTGTGGAGAAAAATAAGCATAAATAATTTCTTTCTAAGGATAATTTCAAACCAGTGAACATTCCTTATGCCCAAGACTTACCTGATTATTCCCGCTAATACTGTAGGTAGTTATGGTAACTAATAGACGAAGATACCTATACTGTGAAATGCCTAAGTTTGGTGAGGTGAATCCTTTTCCTCATGGTTGTCAGAATACAAAACATTAAATATGATGTTGCAGTGTGAAATGTCATTGGCAAGAGAGAAAGGAAAGGAGAAGAAATTCAACATCTCTTTTGAAAACAGTCTGTTTGAAACAAGACCATGTTTTGATGTGTGATTATAGGGAAGCAAGGATTTAGATTTGATTGCCAGATGGGAATAATTTTTTTTTATTTTCATTTCTACAAGTTTTTCATTTCTTAGTTGCCTTTGACAATACAAGTGGTAAGACTTGTGGATTACACTCTACCATGTCAAGGAGAATGTTATCATCAGTGATCAAATATGCTCTTATTGCTAGCAGTTCCTTTCTCAGTGTTGTCTCCATGTCCTCATTTTTATCCTTACACCTGACCATTAAGAGAAGAGGAAGTTCAACCATTTTCTCCTCTTTGCTAATTTTTCTAAAAAGCTGTTCACATGTAAGACTCTGATAGTACATCTGTTCTGTCAAGTGAAAGAGGTTCAAATGGGAGGCTGAGCCCTGGATGCTTTATTGTCGGCACTACTTGAGAGTTGTTTGTTCGTTACTTGACTCCATTTTGAAGTACTCAAGCTAGATCTCTCTACCATAAATTTGCTGTGAAGAGAGCTGACCCTCAGCAGTGTAAACATGAATCAGTCCATAACATATTTCCTCAAAGATGGCAGTGGTTCTTTTGGCCATATTTTTTTTTCAGCAAACACGTGTAGCTGAAGGTTAGGGTATTTCTAGATCTATTAGCAAAATTAATGGATTATTGCTGGTATATCCATTTAACTAATTGTGTCACTGTTTCTGGAGTAACTTTTAAATGGGAAAAAGTGCCTGGCATATAGTAATGAATTGCACTGTACAGCATGAAATACTATAATTTTTTCCTGTACTTTAAATTTCTTTCATTGCCTTCAGAGTAAATTGTAACACAAGTCTTATTTTTGTTTAGTTCCTTTGGAAGGTCTAAGGAGTCAAAGCCAATTTGATGAGATGAGAACGAGTTACATTAGAGAACTGGTGAAGGCAATTGGTTTGCGCCAGAAAGGTGTTGTGGCCAACTCACAACGTTTCTATCAACTTACAAAACTGATGGATTCTATGCATGATGTAAGTTTATTTGTTAATGTGTTTTACTTTTTGTGTAAGAAGGAACTAGTATTTCTTAAAAATAATTTTACAGAAGAAAGTAGTTAACATTTATAAACAACAAAAGAAAACAACAAAACATTTTTCTTTTATTGTGTATATTTGTGTGAATAGATATATTCAGCATCACTATATGTATTGTGCCTATATTTTATAGTATACAAGATATAAGTATTCGTGGGAAATGTATTTGAATGCTACCATTTTGTTTCATGCTGCCTGCCATACAGTTATGGGCTTTGGTAGGGGGTGGTGTCTATGTGTGTGTGAGCATGTGTATACGTGTTCAGGAAAATAACAATGCACAGGATAGGCAATTCAAGTTGCAAAGTCAGGCTACTAAGAATTAAAGAAAGATAACCAAGAATTTCTTTGAAACCTTAATTCAACTATTTTATGTGTATATTCTGTGCCATTTTTCAGGATCTGTCTATGTCTGAGAACTGAGTAATCTTTAAGAATTCTAGTAGTGATATCAGAGATTCATAGGTGTCTTAAAAGATGCAGCTGAATTCTTTCCACACCTCTGAGAATCCAACATGTATCCTATTGTTTTTAAATTCATTAAAATTGAGGAGTGACATTTCATATAAACCTATATCCATGTTAATATCCATAGAATGATAGAATGGATTTGGTTTGAAGGGGGACCTTAAAGATCATCTAATTCCAACCTTCGCTATATGAGGGGGGAAGTGGACCAGGTACACGGAGCCCCATCCAACCTGGTCTTGAACACTTCCAGGGATGAGGCACCCATAACTTCTCTGGGCAACCTGTTCCAGCCTCACCACCATTCCATTAAAGAATTTCTTCCTAATATCTAATCTAAACCTGACCTCTTTTAGGTTGAAGCTGTTCCCCCTCATCCTATCACTACGTGCCTTTGCAAAAAGTTCCCTCCCAGATTTCTTGTAGCCCCTTCAGGTACTGAAAGGCCACAATAAGGTCTCCCCTGAGCCTTCTCTTCTCCAGGCTGAACAACCCCAACTCTCTCAGCCCATCTTCATGGGAGAGGTGCTCTAGCCCTCTGATCACCTTTGTGGCCATCCTCTGTACTTGTTTCAACAGGTCCACATTGTTCTTGTCTTGGGGGCCCCAGACCTGGACCCCACCCCAAAGATGGAGTCTCCTGAGAACAGAGCAGGGGGGCAGAATCACTTCCCTTGACCTGCTGGCCACACTGCTTTTGATGTAGCCCAGGACATGGTCAGCTTTCTGGGCTGCAGTAGCACATCTGCAAGTCATACGGAGCTTCTAATCAACCAGCACCCCCAAGTCCTTCTCCCCAGGGCTACTCTCAATTCTTTTTCCACTCAACCTGTATTTGTGCTTGGAGTTGCCACAGCCCAGGTGCAAGACCTCACACTTGACCTTGTTGAACTTCATGAGGTTCACACAGACTCACTACAGCTTGTTGTCATTGGCAGACTTGCTGGGGATGCACTCAATTCCACTGCCCATGTTAAACAGCACTGGTCCTGATACCAACCCCTAAGCACTTTTGAGTTCAGAGTTGATTATGAGGAACTCTCAGGGAGTACAGGGTGGATGAAATCTTTGCATCTTTGTATTCTTCAGCACTCAGCAAATTTACGCTTTGTTTTAATTCAATCTCTTATTTTCAAATATATAAAGTAAAAGAGCCAGGGAGGGAGGGAGAGAGGGAGGGAGGCTTGCTGCAAAATAGCAAAGTGGTGTGTGGTCCATAGAGTAACTTTGTTCAACCCCTGTTTCAACTCAGGCTGATAAAGTGATGGAGATAGAAGGAAAAGATAGATCATCACACTGAGGAGACTGCATGATGTTAAAGCTTAGGGTAGCAGAAATAGTATGTTATTTGACAACATAAAGGTCACTGGTCTGAAAGAAAAATTGGAGCCTCTCAGAGAGGATAGAAGAGATGAAATAGTCACTTGTATTGAGCAGTTTCTTTAAGAGACAAGGGCCTATGGAGTTTAATGTTTGCGGCATACTCAGATATGATGGTAATCAGAACCATGGAAAAGCTCACAGGTAAGTAGTAAATGCTGTCTCTCAGAGCAGTGTTTGAATGGCATGTAGTGAACAAAGCACTGAGTCATCTTGAGGGTGATGGAAGATTGAATACTTGTTAAGTAATTGCCATTGTTCATTGCAAATTTCATGAGTCAGAATGATACTACTTTGTAATATTAGTGAGGCAGTTTTTACATGACATGACATTTAGCTATATTTATGATTTTTGCCATCAATAGGGAGTGACAAATACCCTCATTATTGATTCAAGAAATGACAGAGTAAGGTCTTTATAATGATGTCAGCTAATGAATGTATGAGCTAAGTTGTTGACAGCATGTTTATCTGGCTGCATTACTCTTAGCCTGATTGTTCGTGTTTGTATTTTATTAAATCCAGCTAGTGAAACAGCTCCATCTCTTCTGTTTGAACACATTTCTCCAGTCCCGTGCACTGAGTGTTGAATTCCCCGAGATGATGTCAGAGGTGATTGCTGCCCAGCTACCCAAGATTCTAGCAGGGATGGTGAAACCTCTTCTTTTTCACAAGAAGTGAAATGTCTTCTCTTATCATAGAGGTGATTTCTGGGTCATTTTTTGTTTGTTTATTTTGGTCAAGATTTTGCAACATCAGGACGTCAGTATATTTGTCATACTTACCTTGCCTCCTGCTGTATACTTGTAACATACACAAGCCATTTAAGCTTGTTGTATATATTGTGAGTTTCTGATTCCTTAACTGCAAAATCACAACAGTCATAAGAAATGTTTGGTAAACTTGGCTAGGCTGCTTTTTAGATATGCATATGGATGACAGTGAATAGACTTTCCGGATTTCTAACAACAGTTATACATTTTTCTTACATGTTGCACGCTCTTGAATTTCTGATATGACATGGTGCAAACTTTTTACTTTAGTACATTGTGTGCTTGGGTACCTGTGGGTATGTGCATAACACAATATTTTTTAGGAATTAAAATAAATATTGCCCACATTTTCTCATGGATATTTAACTTTTTATTAACTAATTAGCCTCACAGAAACAGCCTTTCAAAGTCAGCCATCCAGGATTAAGCACACATTACTGCAGTACCTTCATGAGTAACTGAAGCTCTAGGCATACACTATAACACTATATATTCATATTCCTGTCTATGCTCATGATGCATTGAAATTCTGAGTCCAGCATACTGTTTTCTACAGCGTTTAGTGCAGCTCTCCTTCAAAAATCAGAAATCTTAGGAAAATTTCAGTGTATATTACACCAGAAGTAATGTGTATGCAAACCCACTAAGCTTTGGTTTGTGTTATTTTCCTCAGAAGTCCAGCACTTATTAAAACTAAATCACTTAGCTGTAATCATAAATTCATCAGCTATAACATTCTGTATTTCAGAAGCTTTAAATCGAGATGTTTTCACTGACTACAGCTCTTAATAATCTTAATGTTTTGAACTCCAGTGCTGAATACTCAGAAGGCCATTAGCATCAAATTAGAATGAGACTAAATGCAAAAAGAAATGGAAAAATGACTGCAAATATTTTGATACAACCAGACTCATTTCAGTACTATTTAGTGGAGCTACATATTTTATATTTTAAATGCATGCCATTATAATTGGGGTAACTGTAAAAGAGGAGTTGAACTAAATTAGCTTTATACATTCAAGAAGAATGATGTTTTACCATGGAAATGAATATTTTACTGAAAAATTACAATGTGGTGGTGTTTGTTCCCTTGATATGGATATGAAGCAACTCATGCATTTAAGGCACGTAAATTGTAAATTGTAGCCATATTCGAACAACAGAGAAACAGATAAAGCTTAAGAAGAATTTATGAGTCTATTAAAATATGAAAAATTATGCCAGTCACTGGAAATGATACTTAAATGTAGGAAATGGTGAGTTTTGGATACTTGCTGGTTGTACGCTTTTGCTTACCCATTACATGTTGGATGCATCAATTGTGTGAGCATGTACTGTTGGTGGTGTGTAGCTTGATCTGTACAGACATACCCTTGTCACATGAACAAAGGCCCATGGGACATAAATTCAGAATCCCTGGTTAAACCAGGGTGCCCCTCATTGGAAGTATATGATGTAACTTGTTCATAAAAATTACCTCTTGATTCTTGAAAAAAATGTTGACAATTGACAACTAAAGGTATATCTAAAGGTATCCTAACTGGTCATAATTTCCAAAAGCCAATGAAGAAGAAGCTACATTACAACTGGGGATAAAACATTTTATATATTCCCCACATAGTAGTACAAAACCCACTAGAGTTGGTGTAAAGATGTGGCCCTCAATAAGTGATATAGGTAGACTTTTGTGTTATTTGACTAGGTTTATCATTTCTGACTGCCCAGACAAGCAATTTCTTTCATATTCAGTACAGTCTGACTTTTAACTGTGATCCTTAAAGCAATTATGTTTTAATAAATACCACAAAATTCTTTGTTTCTAAATACTGAAGTTTTGTTTTTTTTATTTTAATTTGTGTTTGCATTCAGTAATTGTGGATCTCTGTAAAAAAATCCATTTCAACCATTCCAATTTTGTGTAACAACATTTCCATGCATTCTTTTGGAATTCAAGCATTGCTACATGATTTACCATTGAATAAACAGACTGTCTACGTTACTGTTTAGATTAAACTGTTAACAGAAACTTCCCACACTAAAAATTACTCTTCAACACCCTAATTCTGAAATCAGAAGGTAGAACAGGCAGTATGTTTCCCTTAGGAATGCACGAATCAGCCTACGCCTGCCTTTTACTTAATCCCTAAGTGACTGACATGTCACCATGTCCCATAAATATGGCAGACTAGTCTGAAATACACTATATTTGTCTCAAAGGCATAGTGAAAAAGGAAGAAAATATATCTTTTGGGAATAGATAACAAAGATTAAAAACATTTTAAAATTATATTTCTCAAAGGTCTCTAACTCATGGAAAAAATTCCCAGAATTTCATAGTCATGCTAAATGCACTATACAAGATAGAATGAGTTTGGCTAATTGTGGCTGCTATATTAATTTGAAAGTCCTGTGTTCATTATGCGATTATCTGAAGTTCAAAAAAAACCTTTTAATTTGAGAACTTCCAGATTTGACCCCAGTTTATAAAATTGCCTTTAGTCTCCATTTTGATATTGTGATTTGCTCTGGGTTACACAGACACCATGAGCAGTGAAAAAGGACTGGGGGCTGCTAGTTGACACGAACATGAACATGAGCCAGCAGTGTGCCCAGGTGGAAAGAAGGCCAATGGCATCCTGGCCTGTACCAGCAATAGTGTGGCCAGCAGGACCAGGGCAGTGATTGTCCCCCTGTACTCGGCAGTGGTGAGGACACACCTCAAATCCTGTGTTCAGTTTTGGGTCCCTCACTTCAAGAAAGACATTGAGGTGCTGGAGTGTGTCCAGGGAAGGGCAATGGAGCCAGTGGAGGGGCTGGAGCACAAGTCTTACAAGGAGCACCTGAGGGAGCCGGGGCTGTTTAGACTGGAGTAAAAGGAGGCTGACAGGAGACTTCATCGCTTTCTACAATATCTGGAAGGAAATTATAGGAAGATGGGGGTCAGCCTCTTCTCCCAGGTAAGTAGTGACAGGATGAGAGGAAATGTCATCAGGCTGCACCAGGGGAGATTCAAGTTGGACATCAGAGAGAATTTCTTCACTAAAAGTGTGGTTAAGCATTGGAATGGGCTGCCCAGGGAAGTGGTGGAGTCACCGTCCCTGGAAGTGTTCCAAGAAATGACTGGACATGGCACTTGGTGCTGTGGTTTAGTTGACAAGGTGGAGAGCAGTCAAAGCTTGAACTCAATGAACTTGGAGGTCTTTTCCAACCTTAATGATTCTGATTCTATGATTCTACAAACACAGATTGAAACATCAGATTACTTTCTTCCCTATAGAAATCTTGTGTACTGTGACTTTTCAACACTGCAACAATGTTCAGAGAGCAATTATCTCATTGTTTTACCGAGTATGAGGCTTAATAGTTGTCTGTGTTTCTCTGCATTAATATTTGTTTAAAGATCAAAGCATTTTTTGACCTGAGCTTTATTAATAGGCGTAAATAAAACATCTTGTAGAGCTTCTCAATATATTGAACAAGGCAAAACCGCTGGATCTTCTTATGCTGCATTTTGCACAATTGAAATAAGAGGTTCCAGCAGATGGAATTTTTTTGTTTTCTGACATTTATGATGTGCCTAATTATATTTTAAGGGTATGAAACCTGTAGTTCTAGTTAGAATGCTTGCCAGCCATCTTCTACAGGTTTTTGCCCAAGCTATCACGAAAAGTTCTCCATACACTAAATATGTAAGCAGTGCCTGACGCTAAACTTCTTCAGGTCTGTACAGTTGAGGTACTTTTGACCCAAGCCCTTCAGCATTGCCTTCTGCTGATACTTCAGTGAAGCAAAACAACCAAGTCATCAGTTTTCTTTGAGCTCTGCTGTTGTGATTCTGCTCTGTAGAGGCATCACATTTATAGTTTTTAAGTACAGTTTAGGAGATTGAAGTGCCTCGCCATGGCAGCCCACCTATGTTTGGAGAGCTGTGACAATGCAGTGCAGAGAAGAGGAGACCTCCAGCCCCAGCAAGCTGCCCTCTTTGTCTAGAAGCTGCTTTGCAGTTGTGCTTGCTGTGGTACAAGAAACACAAAAGATCAAACACTTGGCTCATGTTTTCAACAATCTCAGCTGAACATGCAGTTTTGACCAGCCTTTAGGGAAGGGGGGATGTGGGTTCCTTAATAGCTCGTCCATGACAGAGGGAAATGTCATCTGAGAAACTTTCAGTCTATTTCATGGGGTTTTGGAATGGCCTGGTTACATGTATGCACAATAAACAGAAGCTTAGGTATTTTTGAACTGCAGCTGTTTCTTCAGCTGCACTACAGTTATGATTCTTGTGCTCTATCTACAATAGAGAAAATGGGACTTAAGTTTGTATTTTCTGACCAGTCAATGCCTTATTAGTACCTTAGCTGGTGTCTTTTCTTTCTTTTCAAGGACAATTATGTGTCTATTTCAATTATAATTTTTGGGAAGATAAACTGCTTTCCTGTGTTCTTGTCTGCATCCAAATATTTATCTCAGTTATCAGTAATCTATCAGTAGCATGAAAAGTAGGGATCCTGCAGTGATCTTTCCTTCCCATACTCTCCTACCTGCACAAACTTAAGGTTACTTTAGCTGCAGAGCAGGAGGGGATGGGGCTGCATTCTACCCATGCAGCGCTGCAGCTCCAAGATCACATTTTTTCCCTTACATGCTGTTTGTGGCACGCTGACCTTTCTTTCCTTCCAAGAAATCAGCTTACAGCCACAGAGCTAATATACAAAGCCCTCCCATCTTTCCATGGCTCATAAGCCTGTGTGCATACTGCCAGGCTGGATTGTCAGCATTGCTGGATTTATTGGCTTGTACTGCTTTGTGTCATGGTGACCTGGCTTGAACAGAAGGTTTGTTTTTAGTTCAGTTCTCTTTTTCCCCTTGGAAAATGAAAAGGGAAAAAGGAATATTTGAGGTATTTTTTTGCTCTAAAATTTATGGGTTTTTTTTTCAATGAATGCTATTAATTTATTGGGTTGACATTATTTGCATGCAGAATGGTACTGTAGCTTCTCAGATGCTTGGACAGAAACATGAAGTAAAAGGTGACTGCATAGATATTAATAACTAAGTTAAAATTTAGCTGCCTGTTTGCCTTAAAGAAAAAATAAATAATCCTCAGAAAATAGTCCTTCAGTGCTGTTGGAACTAATTCAGCAGCTGCATAACTTTAAGTACATGAGCAGTGCTGCACCCTTGATGTATTTTTTTGCTCACATTTAGGAATTTTTTTCCTGAGTTGAGCCCACAGTGCTCTGTATGAGGTATTTAAAGCAAATAAAGTATATAAAAAAGTGGTGAGCTTACATTTAATTCTAGAATATCCTTTAAAACTGGCAACATTTCTGTTTCTTGCCAGTGTGGGGTGGGCTCATTATAAAAATACCATCATGAGTCTTTTAACCGTAGATCATTTTTTTCTGACCATGAAAATTATGTTACCTTTTCACCTCTGCAGGTACAATAGTTCCACCAATTAAGCATTCAGGCATATCAGTGAGGAAGTTCTCACAGTGTCATTTAAATAGTCTCACTCTATTGCATTTTCCCACACTCAATTTAAGTACCCACCCAGCCAGTTCATTACTAAAATCTCTTTTTGCTGTGTTGAGGAAAAAAGAAATACATCATTGTCAGGAATTCAGAATACTGCATCAGTGAGCTTCACAGCTGCGTACTTTCAAATAGGAGGCTAGATTGGATGAAAAACAGTTAGTGAGCACAAAAAGCGTCTTTGACATCAAATCAGAAATAGCTGGGCAGACTAGTAGAGATGCTTTTTTGTTTTACAGGTGAGATTTATATGAATATCACCATATATTGCTCATTCCATCTTGGATGTACAATTTTCACATGTGCCTATTTTTCTAGATACTAATAGAGCAATGCTTTTACACTTCATACCCTGTATTGTTGGTTTATGTCCAGCCTGAGACTCTAACCTGTGATGTCTCCAGTTGAAAATAATGTTCTCATCATGGCACTGCTCAAAGAAACTGATTTATTCTGGCAAGACTGTTTTGAGCATGAATATGGAAGCACATTGAGCAATATGGATCATGAATAAGGAAAGCACCAAACCAACATATGCATGACAGTACGCATCCAGAAAGGTGTGTAAGTGGCCTTAGAGTACTTCAAAAAGAAACACCCAGCGACCTGCAATCACTATGCAGTTTTAAAAGTAAATTTTTTTTCAAAGAAATATACAGTTACATTATATAGTGCCTGAATAAGACTCATTTTATACTAAAATTAGAAGGATCTCTAATTCATTTCCAAAAGAAAGGAAGCTCCAAGGAGCTACATAATATTTGAAAACCATAAATCTGTGTATTTTATAAGTTCCTCCAAATGGATGCATCTATTCAAAAGGCATTTAAATACAATTATTGCCAACTTATAGGAAAGGTAAAACCAACTCTATGAATCATAAAGTGTTTCATGCACTATTTTTTCTGACAGTATATGCCCTTTGTATGAATGCATTTTTAAATGTAGCACCATAATTCACTTTATGCATCATCACAATACAAAAGCAGTTTGAGTGGAATGAGTTTTCACGTGCACCTCAGAGTCAGTAAGGGTCACAGCTTTGGTGTTCAGGGAAGGAATTGAAACACTGGGCTAGCAGGTGGCAGACTGTTACATGTAGGAATCTTCCTTTTGTTAGAAATATTTGGAGTTGTGTCTGAAATAGGGACAAAGATGCCTGTAGTGCAATTAATAGGTCACTGATATGTAAAATGTGGATTTTGCTGGTCCACATAAGCATATTCTATTATAGACAAAGTACAAGACACTTGACAAAAATTATACAATGTTAAATAGAAAAAAATGTGACATAATACCATCAGGACAGACTCCCAGCCTGACTGTGGGCCATTAACACACAATGGATGAGAATATTGTCTTTTGGGACTGTCATCACTGCACATCAAGCGTTGGTCACCTGACGATGACAAGGCTTTTCGCTTAAAAATTCAGAAGTTTTGTAATCCAAAGCAGAGCTTTCAATACAGTCATGCTGTGAGTTGGCCAGTTCACTTATTAACAATAATTTCACAGAATCATGCACCCAATTGCTATTAGATGTGGTTCATAGTGATAGCTACAGCCAGCTTAGATTTTACTGGGAGACAGAAACTGCTCCCCTTTCTCAAGCTTCAAAATACAGCTTCATGTGTCTGTTTGGCTGCCCACAACCAAAAGGTTGCACAAATGATTAAAACACAACATTTAAAAAAAAAGAAAAATCCAAACATCTGAAATTCTGAAAAAATTACTTCATGAAGATTTTCATTTAAAGTATCCTTAAAACCTTCCCTGAAGACAGCTATTAATGTTAAGAAAAACTACATGATAGAAAAGCACAACCTGAGGTTGGGCACTCTAGTATGCATGACATGTTAAAGTTTCTGAATTTCACACAACCTCTAAATCCCAGTTCCCATATTTGTAAAACATTTATTCTCCCCTCCTTCCTATGCCTTCAACACACTTTCTTTCCCAATGGGTTACTGGGATGTGTAATGCATTAACACTGTGCAGAGACTTTGTGATCCTAAATGGAAAAAATATTTAGAAAGCCAAATAATCCTTAAGTTTGAGATATGTTTGGACTGATGCTCATATTTCTCTGTATTTAGGATCATGATGGATATAATTTACAATTTGCTGCCATTGTTTTTATTTTTGGAAAAAAAAGGGGCTTGTATAAGATTTCTGTATTTTCCTCTTGTGAAGAGAAGCTTTCATCTATATATTTGTACACCTGAAATAATAGCTTTCAAGTATTTTTGTAAAAGTGTTGTCTAGCTAGGTTGTGTCATGTCCAATAAACTGGGGATATGCTTACTTTGTCGTAGTATGAGAAGTGTTTAACTCTTCAGTTACCAGTAGATGCAAAAAAATCCACTAGATTGACTAGGAAGTAAAGCTACAGAATGGCTCTGCAGTCACCACTACCAGGCTGATGGAGCCACTTTGTGCTTGCTGTCCTACAGAGCAGCTGCCAGGAGGCTGATTTCAGTGGGGTTCAGTGGGCAGCTCCAGGTTAGAGACAACACACATTGATCATTATTTATTGATTTAAACCCATATGACTGAGGAAGGGGGCAGAATTATTTTCCATTTTGTTTTCAATTCAAACCTTCTACAAGACTCAAAGAACAGGAGATGATAACATTTTATTTATTTATTTATACTTACATGGAAGGTAGTGACTAATGAAAATTGCAACTGTCAAAACTGTCAGCGTATAGAAACACGAAGAGAAGTTACAATGCATTCCTGATCTTCTGGCATAAATATGTACAAAGGAAAAGTTTTATTAAAATGTCTGCCATGCCATGGGGGGCAGTAGGTGCAGGAACAGCAGCACTAGCAACAGGTGCTGACATGGGAGCAGAGGCTGTGGCACTGTGAGAGCAGAGGTGGTGGCATGATGCTGCTGGTCCAGATCAGAGAAAATATACCTGAGTAGAGACAGAAGTAGCACAGCAATCAACACATTAAGTAATAACTTATTTATATGTATTTAATAGCCATGTTTTTCAGACTTTACAGAGGCAGTGCCTGAGCTCATGACCATGTCTACACCAAGAACTGAAGCTATCCCCTACCAAAATTGGTCACTGCCAGATCTGCCTCCCAGGGTGCAAGATGCAGTGCTCTTCAGGATATCATCCATCCATCCACCCTGCCATCTTCAGTTATGGGGCAGAAGGCACTTTCCTTGTTGCTGGTCATTGACTTGGCCTGGTGCAAGCTTTCCTTGGCTGCACCACCAGGGCACATCACCTCTGGTTTTTGAGGAACTGCAGAGCTCAGGTGATCCTTTCCCCATCCTTAACATGTCCCACTTCCTACCACACTGCCCTCTAATGTGGCGTGCAATAGGCAAGGAGTGGTACTTGCACCCTGGTGAGGGGCAGAATAGCTGAGAAATGTAATATGTCCTCCATCAACTGGAACGACCACCCCTCTCCCTTCTTATTCTGAGGAAGCACTGGCAACTCAGGTCTGGTCTGCTGGTTTGGATGTAGCCCCTTTCTAAGGATGTGCTGGAATGTTAGTGTGCCCTCAGAGAAGCACTAGTCATGCCAACAATGTCAATACTTGTGGACATTATTTCAATATAATGCGGAACATCTTGAAAGTGATGTTTCATTTTCATTTCTGAATGTCTTTGTTCTTGTGAATTGATCTCTTGGATATTATCAGTACTCCATGTGTCCATTACAAACAGTTTGACAAGGCTGGGATTTACCACACAGGTGATTTTTTTTCTAAATTAATTCAGTTTTAAACATTCTGTGAAATATAAAACACCAGGGGAAGACATTTAGTCAGTACAAAAATATGTAAGTTACTTTCAAGTGGAAGTTCTATTAGGAGCTGTCACACAGAAGAAAATCATACGAAAGTCTTTGAGATATTTTGAGACACTTGAACTACAAGGTGTCAAAATTTAAGACTGTGGTCCTACTTAAATATGCATTCAGTTGAGCACACCTGCATTGATAGATTTATTTAGTCCTGAATTATTTATTTACACAATGATGTCCCCCTGGATTGAGTGGAATGATGTCATATGTATATGCTCCGTCCCAATTCAGTCTCAATGCATATCTCTTTTGCTCAAAAAGAGTTTTGTTTTTTTTCTTTTTAACAGACATGGTAATGGAAGGGTATAAGGAATGAAATAAGGTTACTCATTATTTGATATACAGTGTTAAACCCTTTGAAGTAGAAGTTTTTGCTTTGACCTTTAGTGAATAACAGCCCACCTAAATGAGACAGGTGTTTTTATTGTGACATCTCAGACTTCATAATGACACAGCTGCTGTCGAGCCTGACTCATCTCTGCACAGCACAGGTGAGCTTCCACTTAAACATACTAATGAGTTCATGCAATAATCATTGTCTGCTCACAGCGAAGACAGTGCTGCTGTTTTGTGATTATCTAAGTGAGAGAAAGAAGTGGTGTCAGAGATCCTGCTGTGCGGGAATTCAGATGAAACCATCATTTCCTTTCGTATGTGTTACCAATAAGGATGCTGCAGCGCTGGAGAAGGCATCAAACTGAGCTAAGGGTGAGGTGATGCTATGAGAAGGTCCACTGTCCTAAATCACCCCCTGTGCTGCATTGGGTTTGGTGTTACCACTGTTTTACTCAAATGTTCCTGCAGGGAAGGCTGGCCCAAACAAGTGTCTTGGAAACCGAAAAGTGAAGAGATGTGTTTGTTCCTGCTGCCTTCAGGAGAGGAGATGTTTGTGAGAGATGCACACAAATAACATTGTGATAAACACTCTTTCTTGATTTTCCCTCTGGATAAAAACTATACAGAAAAGCTAATTGTGTTAGCTAAAAAGCCACAATATTCACCTGAGTTTCTCATGCTGATACGTTTACAGACATCTGGACATTTGGCTTCCCAGTTCATTTAGTCAGGAAATATTTCAAGGAATCACTTAAACGAAGAGGAAAAAATTATTAAGGAAAAGTTTTGTCAGTGGCAAAACCTGAACCTCTTCGTACAACTTGGTTCTGTGTCGCTCTGAAGGTAAAATTAATTGTGCTGGTTTGTTTTGCATCATCTGAACTTCAGAAGGATGGGGAGGGCAGAGAGAAGGACCCATCTGGAAATTAAGTAGTGTTACAAATCACAAGTGGGTTCTGGCTGAAACACTCCTATGGCATTCACTGCAGGTTTCTCAAGGAAGGTTTGGAGAGCAGGACATTGTGCAGAATAACTATTTTTCCCATCCAAGGCAGGCAATTTGTCATAATTACAGAAAAGAAACAGCACTTTACAGGACAAACATACACATTGCTCAACCAACAGCAACAGCACGAAATAACAAACTTTAAATGATCATTTAAGCCAGGGGTTTATGTAAGGATATATTTGCATCACTGCTGCCCAGTGCAATTTGTTTGCACCTAAATGTCTCTGAGGTCTTCTGCTATATACCTGCTTCCTTTACATGTCCCTGGAGGGTGCCACCAGGATTGGAGATTTTCCCTGCTGATAGGCATCCTGCTTGTTTTGTGGTAATTTGGGCCTTGCAGTTGTCACTGCTTCCACAGTCTCTGTTCTCAGCTTCCTGGCTCAGGTACACTGAAACCCTAATCTTTGTTATCTTCTTGTGAGGCCCTTGCAAACAGCATGTGTTTTATTCCAGGAACCAGTTTTATCCTGTATGCCAATTAATTTATTTGGAGAAACACTCTACAGATTGGTCAAGCTCAGGTTTCTTATCTTTTCTTCCGCCTGGGTTTGGGAATTGTCATCTGAAAGGTTTCTCATGGGGCTTCCCAGCACACAGCTGTCTCACCTGCTTACAACTACGCTGATGTTTCCCCAGTGATGACATGAGCATATGGTCATATCTGGACTATAGAGCCCCCCAAATGAGCGTGGTTGAAGCCTGTGGCTCCTGCTCTGCTGTGGTGTGACATGTTGCACGCCCTCCATAACCCCATCCTGTCCCAAGCCCACTAAAGGCTGACTCCCCACTCCTCTCAGCCCCCTGCACCTGCTGGTGGGGATGGATCTCATGACTGCCATAGCCAAAGCATGGCATTTCCAACCTTATTTTGAAAATACCCCCAATCCAGATGTGCTGCATGTCTCCCTTTGAATGTGTTTTTTTGTAAGAATAGAAAAGCAATGACCATCAACAAAACTAAATCGCTGATCTTTTTCATTCCGACGGGACTCTAATCCCTTGTAAGGGCACCGGAGAGGCATTAACAGTAATTTTAAATGAAATACACCTGTGCTTATTCTAACTAATCAGTTGCTCAATTATACTGGCAGAAAGATGTATTCCAATTATCCAAGTACTTTCAAGTGAATTAAGACTCCTTTCTGTACCGGCTGTGGAGGTCACTCAATGTTCCCATGAATCCCTGCATGTTTACATTAAAAAGGCACACCATGATCTTTGGCAAAGGCACTTGCCCTAGGTTAGTTCAGCTTTTGAGCTTGTTGCCATAAATACAATAGAAAAGCAGCCAACCGTTGCACAAGAAGCCAAGAATATCTTTCAGTACTTTGTTTCCCTATCAGTAATTAATCCAAATGACACGGGAAAACCTTTACAAATGTGAAATAAAAGTTTAAAAGATGAAAGTGCAAATACCTTATTAAACATGTTTAATAAGCACAATGTTTGTGTTAGAAATATAGGCTGTTTTTGAAGGAATGGATCATGCCCAACTAACGAGAAAATGTTCTGAACTGGAATATGAACTGACTTTGTCACCTGCTCAGTTTACACCTGTGCCATTTCCTTGCATCACTGAAGTTTCTCCTCTTTAGGCAGGAGGCTGTGGACGGCCTGGCTCATGTCAGCACACATTCTATACCAAAGCTATTCCACACATCACTTTCTCAAGAGTTCACATTGCAGCCTTATCAATAATAAAGCCATAAAGACCCACTTTTCCAAACACATGAGAATCATGCCATGTAAGGTGCCTTAATACAACCAAGTAATGAAATGTGTCTTCACTCTTTCTGGTAAGAAACAGAAGTTTCATCCCCTGAGAGTTTTCAATTTGGTGTTAACATGGCAATGTTGTGTTTGTTTAAGAGCAATTTAAGTATTTTTATATTTAAATGCTCACTGAAATGTCAAAATCTATCAAGCCAGAACATTTGTTTCCCAGTTAGTTATTCCCTGATGCCAACTAAAATGGAACACTAGGAAAACGAGTGATGAGATCTATTTTAGAGCTTAGTCTAGACCCCAAACTAGTGTATGTTCACTTCTGCAGATCAGAGGATCTAAAGCCAAAGAGCCTGCATCTCCAGGGGAAAGGGTAGAAAACTAACAGAAACCCCAACCCTTTTATTTTTAACATAAAATCAGTGATGAACTATCATTTTTGGTGAAGTATGAAAATGCAGATATTCAGGATGTCAGTAAGGTGCAGGTCATGTTTGGTGACTACAGGCTGCAGGTGACTTTTTGATTCCTGAAAGCAGGCTCCTCATCTCTCAAATCCTCAAGCAGGGAGAGCTGTGAAATAGAAGCTTCACCTACAAGCAGTTTTTAGAAAGCAACAAAAGGGAAAGACTATTTCTCCATCTGATCTGCGTTGCTTTGCTTCTCCAACTACCTCATTTTTATTTATGGCCACAGTATTGATGTGTTGTTTTCAGATGTGTCCAGTGTCCCCCTCAGCAGGGCTGTGGGCACGATGCCTGTGCAGAGGCAGCAGGTCCTCAGCCTCCTCCCACAGGAAGGCAGCCAGGGAGGCTCTGGCCAGCCCAGGGGCTGGCAGGCAGGAGCCAGCAGCAGCCTGTGAGTGCCTGGGGCAGGCAGCTGGCAGCCAGCAGCCATGGCTGCAGGGAGCAGGACCTATTGGCCTTGGGTCTCCTGCAGCAGTTCTCTGCACTATTCAAACCCAAGCACACAGTGAAAAGAGAAAGAGTTTTATCAGCTGGCTGGTTTGATCTTTCTGGTTTAAGAAACATTTTTTTTAAGTTGAGATCATTACAAAGCCTGATTGTTTCAGGGATAAAAAGTCTCCTAGGTTTCTGTCCAGTCTCTTCAGAGAAAAGACAAGGCAGGCCACCTCACAGCTCCCTTTGCCTTGGGCACAGCTGTAACTTCCCCCTGAGGGCTGGGAAAGCTGCAGGTTCCTGAGGCAAAAGGTCTTGGAGAAATGCTGGGGAAGGCATGCAAGGGAACTTTCAGAGGCCACTGTGCTCCCCACACCTGGCAGTGCCATTGGAATGGAGCCATCAAATCCTCCTTGTGAGCCTGCCCACCTGGTGATTTTCAGAAGCAATGACCTCATCACTGACATTTTGCCACACAGGGCTGTGCTTCTTGATACCTAACATCCAAAGCTGTCATTTTCTTTTCCTCAAAAGCCACATCTTTGGAAACTTCCACATGACCAGGACAGTGGATGAATACTATTGTCTGGTATTCATATACCCATTGCTCAACAGTAGGAACAACATCCTCTTTGTAAAGCATCCTCAGAGGTGAAATGTTACTCTAAAATGCAGGTATGGGTAGAAATAGAGCCAAAGTGTTATTACTTGGAAAAAAGAAAAGGATGAACCAGAGCCCAAATTTAAAAACAATAAAGAAATCAGTTTGTGTAGAAAGCATTTTTATTCTGAAAAACATTTTTTCAAATTTTTGAAATACATGTAAAGTACAACATAGAATTATGTCTGCAAGTCAGTTTATGCATGTCATGCTAGTTATTTACATGTAGATATATACAGAGTGCAGATAATTATTGAAACCACACTACAAAATAAACAGAGAGTTCAATAAGATAATTTAGTAGGGCTTTATTAAATATATAGTTATTGATTGTATATACTTTCCTATTAAAATAGCATATAGCATCTAAAGTAACCCCTATAAACTCTAATACCTCCAAAGTTGTCATAAATATGATTGAAAACTGAAACTATCTATGTGCCCTGCTCAGCTGCTTTGCCCTTTGCTCCAACAGAAACTCTCGCAGAGATAATGGTGCTATCTTTAGTGCCAGAACTTTGATGACAATTCTCTATAAAAAAATTGCAGAAAGTTCAGATGCAAAATAGCTTTCAGCTGAGGCATCCAAGGATTGAAGAACCATGCTCTATACTTAAGAAAACAAGGATAATCCAATGTCTTATTAAATACTGCCACACACAGGACAATTAAAAAAACGATATGATCCTCAGTGACTAAATTAATTTCGATACCGAGCACCTTATTAAAACAAAATAAAGCAAACTCCCAAAGCCCATGCAAAATCTTAACCAAAAAAAAGAGACCTCCCAATGGGTACAGGTACAGCCTGATTGACAGTCTGACTTTAGCACGAGCAGGAACTGGAAGGGCTGCTGCAGCAGCAGCTGTCAGGGCTCTGTGACCAGGAAGAGAGAGACTAGCGTTGCCTACAGCTTGACCTCTGGTTACTAAGTGATTCATACAGGGCATTCTGCTGAAGGAAAGGACAATGTATCATAGATTATCCCATTAACAGAATATTCCATCTTCATTCTGGGGGCTTCTTGCCAACAGACCCTCACTATAAATTGTCAAAGGTCTGTCTTTGACTTCACTAGAGCTTTGAGAGTTTCCATCAGTGGAGAAGATCCACCTCAGTCTGGAGGATGTGCTCCCCTACTGGGATTTCTCTTCTGGCTGCTCAATCCAAAATTGCACAAACTTCTGCTTTAAGAAAAGGAGTATAAAGAACAATGTGCTTTTTAGTTTCATTATTTATTCTGATGCAATCTTATTAGGTAGAAAATAGGTAAGGGGAGAAAAGTTAACAAAAAAAAATCCAATTACTGCCATACAGTACTTTTTTTGGTTGTAATAATTGTTCTGAATTGCAGAATTTTGCAACTTTTCCTCCACTATCATGTCTTTCCTAAAGGCATATTACAATTCAATCCAATTACAGCCAAAGAATAGAGGTTAGCACCAGAAAATATATAAAAGGAAAATAAGTTACTATTACTATCATAGAATAGCACTGGTCAGCAAATCTGTGCATCTTTTTTTCCTGGAAATAATTGTACAATGAACATTATAGATTAGTTAGGGAAATAAGTGATAGCTATGGTTTAATTTAAGAGTTTTGTTACATATAAATCTAAATGCCAAAATATGGCAAGGACATTTTAATACTGAACAATTTAATACAAGGAATTACAAAAAAATTAATCTTTATAATAATTAATAAAAAGTGTGACTATAAAATATTAATATATTTTACATATTTATCATACAATATATCAGTCCTTCACACTATTAATTTGATTCATGTTGTGCTGCAACATGTATCAAAAGGTTTGACAAAGAAAAAACAGCTAATTATTTGTTGTTATATATTGTGGGTACAGACATTATATCCACAAGACAAACAGCAATCACAATGTGTCATTACCTTGAGTTCTACAGTCAATTTTGGAAAAAAACCTGCTGCATCCTTTTAGGAAATATAAGAATAATTATTAAAAAAAAATTGAAACCTTTCCTTGTACAGTAAATCTAACTTTCATAAAAAACATTAAATCAATACTATGAACTAATTTAGTTCAGATTGCCTAATTTTCTGGTAAGGCACTATCAAGATATTATATCTTCATTTAAATGCTATATGGATTTCTGATTCTTTGCTATTATCAGAAAGGATTTTGGTCAGGCCGGAGAGTGTCATCATTGGAGAAGCTTTGGTGCTGCCCTCACCCCCATTTCAGTCTTTGCACCCTACTTACTTAACTTTCTGGTTCACTGTACAGCTTCTTGCAGAGATAAACTCCCTTTTGAAAGTCAGGGAAGAGCTAGGGCATCCACAAACCAGCAGTGAGATTATACAGAAAGTGCTACTACATGTTGCAAAGCAGAGTAAAAGAAAAAACACAGAAGATTTCAAAAAATGAAAAACCCTACTCGTGGAGAGTGAGTAAGTAAGAATGGGCATGACCTTTTTCAGGTGGAAATGTTATTTTTAAGATAAACTACTTAAAAATTATGGTTTGTTCAGAAGAAGGGCCTGAAAAAGCTGCAGAGTCTTAGGGAGGAAAATACAGATTTGTTTTGTGAGCAGCACATGAATGGAATCCAGTTTCTTATGAAGTTGTCTTCTGCAATCCAAATTTGTGTCTAATATGAGATAAATACATCAGAACAGATTAAATACTTCTCCCACACAGGTATTCCTCCAAGTCTTTCTACAACCTTTGCCTCAGCACTTGCAGGTTCTTCTTGCTGAATCTCTAACTCAGCTTTGCATTTTTACAAAATGTTTTATGAACTTGGCATCTTTGAGTCCTATAGCTTGCACCCAGATCAGCTGGTTTCAAAACATAATATTGGAAAGTTGTGAGACATATACAGGGGATGTGAAATTACCTAAGCTTAGGGGTTTATTTCTGCCTACTTTTAAATAAGGCTAGAACAAAGCAAGTAGGAGCGAACATTTTCTATTTCACCATTCTACAAGATTTCACAACAATTAAATTGCCTCTGAGAGGCATGAGGGGTCATCAAAGGATGTTTAATAGAGGTTTGCCAGTGACTCCCTGCAATAGATTTTTTCCCCAGACCACTGCATTTCTCTGCCTGTGTGAGATGTGCTGGATCTCCAGCCTCTGCTCAAAACTCAGCTTCTCTTTCTGCTCCTTTTTGCCTGCAGCAGCACTTCTAAGAAGGTCACCACAGGTAAGCCTTTTGACAGCCTGCAGTTTTTCAATTGTGAAATACAGCAGAAGCACAACCAAAACCATGCTCATCTTCTCAGGGCAATGGCAGTTTCAAGCATAGCTTACACTAAGAAAACTTGGCTTGCCTTAAAACAAAAAACACTCAATCAGGTTCGAAAAGACCTTCACTGTCAGTGACATCTAGAGCAACCCTTCATCACAATGCACTGGGCACGGTCTGGACTTAAGGTGAAGTGAAACATGGTTTGGGACTAATGAAACTGTTTAGGGTGACTCAAGTCACTCAGTCACTAATTCAAGGGGTCTGTCCTCAACTGCCTGCAGTCAGCCTTGCCCAGACTCCCGCTCTAAAAAGCTAGACCATTTTTGGAAGGATGCTCTTTGGGCCTCTCTCCTTCCCTGATCACCACTTGATACTTGAATTAATGAGGAAAAGGATCCTGCAGGCTTCTGCAGGAAGCAGAATTCCACTGGCCTGAATTCTAACAATTGCTCTGAAGAAATCATGCACTACAATATATATAAGTATATATATATACTTATACATATAAGTAAAGAATGTTCTGATGTGCTTCTTTATGTTGGCAATAAATTTGATTTTCCAATTTAAACAAGAAAAAGGCTATGGAAGGAAAAAAGAAGCAGTTAAAAAATTGTGGATGTTTTTAGTTCTAACAGAAGTTCTTCCTTGAATTTTCTGGAAGTAGTGTACAACTTAGAAATCAGCAGAAGATTTGTATGATGATTTCTGCTCCTGAAGAAAGAACTAAGCCTGGACAGGTCTATGAAACTAAGCCTAGATGGTTTTATGAAACAGTAAATTCTCCTGGAAGCACTAATGTTGAAGAAATACTAATATAAAGGTTAAATATCCTCGTTTTCAATCAGGCATGGTAAGCAGCCAAGCAAGCAATGCATGTTTTCCCTCAAGGCGTACAAGAAAGATGCTCAGACTGAGAAAGCTGCTTAATGTTTCTGGGATTTCTTTGTTTTTTTTTTTTCTCTTCAGTTCTACCAGAATCAAACAATTGGTCTTTACACCACATTTAAAAAGTAAGGATTTTTTATTCTGTGGAAGGAGAATTGTTTGTCAAATATTTTAGTAGAAGTCAGGAGAAATAATACTAAATAATACTAAATTTTATTGCTACATAGAGCTTTCAGCATTCATAGCTTATAAAATTGGCTAGTTCACAGGCCACTTGTCTTATTTGCAATGAAAAAAGTTGGAAAAAGAATCAGTTACAATTTATCTCAGGTTTCAAAACATACTGCTGTTTTTCACTGCTCACTTCCCAAGACTTCCAGTCAGTCCAGATTCAGCATCTCCTTGTTTTCTACAGATGTTGTTTTGGGATACACTAAGAATACCCCCCAGATGATGGGTATCATTGAAATAAAAGTTGTTAATATTATTTATACTGATACAGAAAGAAAGAAATAAATTTAAGAAGTATTTGAACGAAACATTCATTAAACACATCACATTTTGAATGAGCACTTACTGCTCAGGCAGTGTATAAACTGACACTATCAGCTGCATAAATCCTCTACCATATTGTAGTCTCAATGACTCACAGAAGTTCAAACTTCTAATTTACAGAAAACTCATTTCTTATTTGAAATGATTAGGACTAATTTTAGAATCAAGTTTTCTAATGGAGAATTCTGATCACAATAGAAGCAGTACTTACATTATGAAAAAATCCATGATTTTCCATATTAAAAAACAGAGATTGTTAGAGATGTCATAGAGCGCATTGCCTCTAAATTTCACACTTCTGTGAGCAACATCCTTGGACCTGAAAGTCTGCAGCTAAACAGCAACTTTTTTTTATTTTATTGCTCTAGTGTTCCTTACCCATAAAAGAAGAACAGAACAACCTTTTGCAAACAATGGAAGTTATTTAAGCAGAGTACCGTCTTCAGTACAGAAACTGTTAACTGTTTCATTACATTCTGTTCCACTGACAGGGAGCTGTGTAACCTGCAGCTGCAGCATCTGAAGGAAATCTACCGCTCAGCTAAGGGGCTGATCCCATATCTGTGTCAGATAAAAATCACAGTGCTTATTATTTGTTACCATGGATACCATGAAGATATTGCTGTCCACTAAAGATTACTAGAGGAAGACAACATAATTCTCAGGAACTAGTCCTGTTTTGCCTTCATAAGTTGCCTTTAACCATCCTGGTTCCACTGATGGATACACTACAAAAGAAAACACATAACTAATTAGCACTGTTAAAAAATCATATACATGCTTCATATATTTATTTATATAGTATTTATTCAAGAGCAATTGAAAAATCAGGGCAAAACCTGAGACCTGAAAATGGAATTATGCTCTCATTTTGTGGATACAGTTCAGGTTTTTTATATTTTTTTTTTTAAATATATAAGTCAATGTAAAAGATATCTTACCATTGGAAAATATTGCCCCCTGTGGGAAAGACAGCTCATGACTATGCTCAGCCTTACAGGAATACATGGCTTTTGCTTGCCTGAAAGGAAAAAAATACAGGCTTGCAATAAATCAGATAACAACGAAGAATGTACAAAGAAATTAAATTAAAACCTGGGAAATATAGAAATAAGCAACTGCACAAATGATAATGACCAGTTACACAGCAGTTCAGAAGAGCAGAATTATACAATAATACGATAACTGGAGTTAACAAGCATGTTATTGCAGAAAAGGGACTGATATCCTACTTAGATTTAAACAGGAATATTGGGAACTTTTAAAATGAAGTTGTCATTCAAATGAACTGAGCATACTCTTTGAAGCAAGTCATGCACTACCTGGAGACAAAAAGTGATCATCAAGTCATTAAAGGTCTAAAAACATAGCTTGTGAGAAACTATTGCTGATTGGTCTACAGAGCAAAATATTACATAGAAGGTAAATGTGAGACAAAAAGGAGTGATGATTCTGTTCCAAAGAAGAAGGACAGAAAAAGTCACCTCTTGGCTTCTAGCATTATAATTCTGCAAAGTACAAAATGAGGGTTTGAAGATGAAGATGGAAATTAGGAGTTCTCTCTAGATCCCTGCACTTTACCTAGTACCTTTAACTTATACACTCAGAACAATTTTATATGAGCCACCAGTTTTTCTGAATTTCTTTAAACCCACATTATATCAAGTGAAGACGAACTTGTTGATTATTTCACTTTTCTAAGATGTGATGGCAAGTTGACCTAATATGTGACCTGTGGTGAAGTTTAATATTTTCTGCATACTTTTGAAGAGTGTGTATATGCAATTGACATGTAATCTATCATGTACTTCTACCAAAATAGTGAGATAACAGAGTTGTCAGTTAGATTAATTAACAGTGCCACATCATAAGCATTAGCATTATTCATCTGAATCTTTAAAAGTGTATAACAGTGGATGAACATCCAAAGTTTGAATGTGTGAGCTTTCCAGAAGTGATTTCTCCCTCTGAAGAAAAAGTTTTTCTATTGATTCTCTGAAACAGATTTATGACTGGACTAAATGGTATATTTTGCCTTTGTCTTAAGCAAGCAAATGACTCGTCAAGGATTACACTCTCAGGATGAGATTTTCAGAGGAGATCAAGCATTTTGAGTTGGGCCCATGATATCCAAGGGCAGCTGATTTTCAGCATGCTGGAAACATTTCTAATTTTTATTACTATCATTCTGATTACATCCCCAGAGCTAACTAGAACAAGAAGAGCACTGGATCCTTGTTTGTCCCTTTTCTTAAATGTTAGCTTGCTCCCTGGCTGGTGTAGACTGCTCTAAGTAGCACTTTTTCAAGACACCTTCTTTGGTGCCTGTTATGAATAACTTGCCATCTACAGTCAACAAGATGGGTGTGAAGAGTCATTACTCTCCATAATTATACATATTTATACATAATAATCTACATAATATAGACTAAAATATACAGAGGGAAATTAGATGACTTTTACTGAAGGTCACACATAAACTAGACCTGAATTATTTAATCTCTTTTTTCCTCAAAGTCAACGAAGAACACTACAGATGTTCTAATTATCCTGACTCAAATCTGTAACAGTATGTTGAAACAGCTACTGCCTGTTTGTGGTGGGTTGACCCTGGCATGACCTCTTGTCATGCAAACCCAATACATCTGTGTGGCATAATCATGAATTTTACACATATAAAACAGTAGAGTAACTGTTAACAATACTTACAGTTGCAATGAACGTAAGGTAATAGGTAGTAAATTTACTAAAGCACGGGGGGTGATTTCAAACCTGAATAACTTGACTATCAAGCCAGGTGCCCATGTTAAGAATGGGACACCTGAGTAATACTGTGACAAAAGACGTTTCAGGCAATACTTAAATGTGAGGCAGAATTATTTAAGTTAATCTTGAAATATGACATTGTTTTTATTGCCCTTAGAAGTTGTTAAGAAAATTAATGCAATTTTCTTCTATATTCTCTAATGTCTACTAAACTATTCTGTTTTCAACTTCCAATTTTACCTGATCCAAGTATGTTTAACTTCAAGGTAAAAACAAGATAAGAAAACATGGACTCTGTCTTTATACTCCTCTAAAATCATCCATTCTGAAAAGAGAAAGCTTTTCATCATTTGACATTTAGATAGATACAGAAACAAAAGAAGTCAGTTGCCAAAAGCTAATGAATTACAGGATTCTTCTCATTACCTTGCTCCTGATGCTGAGTAATTACAGCCCAACGTTATCTATAGCCATCTGTGATGGTATAATGAGGGACGAATTTAAGAATATTTACTCATAATTCTGGAGCAATTTTCAAGCCACTGGTTATTGCCTTCACACTTGATTTTAGATTATTTAGGTTCTCATACTAGTTATCACTCACTTCAACCCTATGCAGCTAGAAGCACTGACCATGAAAAGGGCTTGCAGGTTCTTGGGCATTTTGTTTGTAATTATGAAAACAGACATTCTTACTTATAGTGTTAATGTTGTCCTCCCCACAAACAAGGCTGTTTGTTAAAAAGCATGTGATAACATCACCATCATCTATTACAGTTCTCTTAAGATGATGTCAATAATCTGAGAAGAATGTGATTCATGTTGTTTACGGCAGAGAAAAAAAAAATTTTTCAGAAAATGTTATTCACATTTCCTATAAGTTCCTTCTTTCCATGACTTTATCAGATAGACTCCAGATAAGAAAAATGCATTTTCCATTCCTTACTTTCTGTGACATTTGTTTTGAGCCCATAATGATAAACATACTAGCAGTCAAAGGATCAGTACTCATTAAATTATAAATTCTTTTGCTTGATTACATGCAGTCAACAATACCTGAGGTCCTATTAATAATAATATTAAGAACTATTTCAAAATATATAAACAAGCTTTAAAACTATGCTCCTGTCCTAATGAGTTTTTAGTCTAGCAAGACAATGCCAGAAGAGGAATGAATGAGGGAACACATATGAATCTCTCTCAGATGAGTCATCAGTTAATATTATCCTACAGGAAGACAAAAGGTTTATAGAGACCTGGAGATGGCACACTTACAACCAAGTTTGAACAGAAAGCACTGGTCTGGCCTGGGCAAGGCCTTCCAGGTGTTTAAATATAGCATGAAAATAAAAACAGAAGAATGATTGGAAAAGGATATTTAATCATATGTTTAGGAGGGGAGCATGGGTCCAGAGGGCTTCATAATGTCAGTCTAGTCCTACTGAAGTCCCATCCTAGCACCTAGAGATCCTGCTGAAGAGCAGAGCCATTCACTGTCACCTACTCCTCCTTCTCATTTTCCTAATGAAAATTCTTCTTCTTATAATGCAGTTTCTTACTTCAGGAGACTTATCTTTCTGCGTACCTCTAAATCCAAGTTAAGAAAATGTAGAGTCAGGGATTATGTGCTGGTGCATTTCTGTACAGAAGCTGCAATAAAGAGACCTCAGGCCTGACTAAGACTGTTATATAACTGCAATATTTTTGAAAATAGTAAGGAAACTCATTCACCTCTTTCAAGTGCATACTAGATTAGCAATGGAGATTGGTCCCAGTGTACACAGTATCTTAATACCACAGTGAGGGAGACTGATGTATAATAAACTTGAAGTCAGGAGGGAAGGAATAGGAAGACTGAGAAGTCAAATTAACTCTAGAACTGGAAAAAGAGAGCATAGGCTGAACATTGCATAACATTTTGTGTTTCCCTGTCCAATCCTAACACTTGTACTGTGGTCTCTTATTGTCTTTCTGACTAAAAAAAAATCTGTAGTGTAGGGCATATACTCATGTAATAGAAGGAGAGAAAACAGGACACACACACTCATAACAGAGCTATTGCATTATACAAAGCCAGAAAAGAGGGTTGCAAAAACTGCTTGGAAGAAGGAATTAAGTAGGACTCAGCCACTGTGGTGGTAATGCATCAAGCACAAAATTACCTGCTGGAATACGGAAAACAATGTGAGACTGCAAAACCATATAGGTACTTTTGATCTGCCTACTGTACAAATGACCACAAGAGGCAAAAGATGCTTCAAGCAGCGATGAAGCTACTTACATTCTATAATGCATAGGTAAGCACTGTCTCAAAATTTCTAGTTATTTTAGCAGGGTAAATTACCCCTGCATGGAGTCCAACACTACCTTGACTTGAATATTTCTGGTATCAAACCAGGTAGCTTAAAAATACATTGTCTTACGCTCTGTCCTGCATATACTCGTTGGATAGTGGTTATGAACAAAGAAGACCTTTCTACTGGGTGGATCAAGATGTAATTACCACAATTTCTACATACTTCATAGAAAAAAAAAAAAAAACAACTAAAAAAGACTAGCCCAAGGTTTTAAATCAGCCTTCATAACAAGCAGGTAATAAAAGCTGGCTCTGAACTGCAAAATCATACTCAGACTTATGCAAGACTGTAAGAACAGCTGAGCTACTTCTGATTTCTTCCTCATCTTGCCTGCTGACCTCTCATTTTCCATTCTCCTTGCTACTGTGGTTCTTTTATCCTCTTAGGAAGGCTTCAGTAGAGGAGCTATTCAGCCTTTCAGTATTTTTGGCTTTGTTAGCCTCTCTCCATATCCATTATCAAATGCTGCATTTTTCCTTTGTCAGATTTTTGCTTCTTACATGCTTTTTATATACAGATACAGGTGGCACACGCTCTGAGGGAACAACAGGGGAGAGCTTGCAAGAAGGAAGTAATATAAAGTAAGAGAAGGAACAGTGCTGGAGGTGAAATGATGCAGGACTGGTGAAGCAGTCATTGCTTTTGGCTTAAGGCACTGGCTTAAGAGCATTCCAGTCCCTTCATTTATACCTTTCTTCCTTAAATTATTGCTCTGCTCTTTTCATATGCCTTGCCTCCCCTGCCACCCTCTTTTTTGGTCATCTTAGAGTTCACGTACTACACAAAATAAGAACAACCTTGATCCCTATAAGCTGCTTTTCTCACAAAATCAGTGGGCCTTTCTCTCCACTGCTGGTTCTGTCAGAGGACAGCCACATTCCACGGCCAACCATCTCAGCATGTTGGCATCTTCCTTCATCTGTGCTACTTTAGGTTACTACCTTTGAATTCATGGATTGACATCTTGTTTTCATTCCTCAACAGTTCCAAAAATGTATCAGTGTAACAGTTCCTTGATGTATCAGTGAGCAAAGTGGTGAACAAAAACCTGTGATCTGTCTCAAAGAACTTGAAAAGCAGGGACAGTGAAAAAACAGAGGCAGCCTTTTTCCCATATCCATTTAATAGATTATCTGCTTTAATCTATTAATTGTGAGGTAGTAATGTACAGAAGATACTGCTTCCTAGACAAACACTTATCAGAACATTCTAAACACCTTAAATATAAGAATGAATCAAATCCAACAAATAAATGTGAACCTTTGAAAACAACACAGAAAGGATTTTACAGAATGTTAAACGGTATAAAGTGCTTACCGTCCTGAAGAAACTTGTTTAAGTGAACCAGCACTTTCAAACAACTGTGCTCTTGCAGCCACTCTGAAAATAAAAGCATCACCTTGCTTTATACTTCAGCCATTAATTAAATACACAAACTATTTTCACTTTTAACCATCCAAAGACATGGTCATATTTTAAAAAATTGTTTTAATTATTCACTTATAGAAAGAGAGGAAATTCAAAAACTGAATTTACATCCCTATTCAGCAGAATTCTTAAGGGCATAACCTATTTGGGGCTGCTGACTTCCCTATGCTCTAGCGCCTTGCTGAGTCACAAATGGAAACCTCAACATCCTATGTTTATATCGGAAATGCTTTTACTGACAGTCTGTCGTTACCATGCTGGAACTCTAAGCTGTGCAGGATTCTCTGCTTAAGTAAGACACAACAGTCTGTTAAATGACTACTATGATCCCTTTCAGTTTAAAAAGTGGAGAGACTGAATGATGTCCTGTAGTATTTGGAGAATTTCTTGGTGCTCTGCAGGTCTGGAAATCACTTGTTCATGAGGACAGAGATATCCAGGTCAAAGTCAGAATTACAGTAAAGACTTTGAAGTCTTCTAAAAGCACTGAGAAACATTGTTAACCCAAATCTCAACAAACTAAATTATAACCTGTATTGCTCAGAACTATCCTCCTTTCAGCATAAACCTCCCCCCCACCAAACCCCAACTGTTAGAAATCAACTATTTAACATGCAGATACTGAAGAAATTTCAGAGTAGATTTTTTTTTTATTATCCTTCCTCTAATTTTAGACTTATACAAATAAAATCTGTTGGTCTTCTTGATGTAACAGCATGGACAGTAAGTAACATTTCTGCTCCTTGAAACATTAAAGAGAGCCAGAGATAATAATATTAATCACTTTCCAAAGATAAATTTCCACCTTATCTGTAGTCTAATTAAGTCAACAGGAATCTTTCAACTGACTTCAACAGATTTTGTGCCATCTCCTTTGTTTACAATTTTAACAAAACTAGATAACTAATTCACAAATACAGCAATATTAAAATCAAGTATTCATGGATGCTTTTTCAACTACTTATGTACCTCTCTGGAATCACTTTCTAATAGACAATACTGTAACAACACAAATCTCCAAAGGGCCATAATGACTTACACAGATCCAGGTCTTTGATAGCCATTACTCGATGCAGTATCTAATCTTAATCTTCTGCACATTTTGGGAGGCAAATCAGGGTTTGGAGGAGCCTTTAACGTATCTTTGGTATCTGTTGAAGATAAGCTCTGTATAGATCCACTGCAACTTTTGTTACCTAAAGAAAACAATCAAATTATAGGGAATATTAAAGTTAATTTGAAATTGTTTTACAACACATGTAACATGCAAAGCAAAGGTTTTGCTGTTGGTTTTTTCTTTTTTTTTAGGAGTCAAAACAGGTATAGAAAGTACTTACTAAGAGAGAAGAAACAGCCTTTCAGGCACTAAGCCAGGGGAGAAGAACCAACAGCAAGAATGAAGAAATGACATTAAAATGGAGAGGGCTAAAAAATTACCTTGCAATTAAATGGCTAGATAGTACAATCACTAAAAAGTGACAATAAACAGATTTATAAAGTAGTACACTGCATAAAATTGTAGAAAAAAATCATGTAGTAAGGGTTCTCAGGAAGTCATCTGATCAAAGCAGCATCCACCATGAAATCAGACCACATTAATTTGTAGAATTAATATTTCAGTATGCAGAGAAGCTTCATGCACTTTAAAAAACATACTTAGGAATAAATGACCATGACTTGCTTAAAACAATTCCTATTGTAACTTGATAAAACAAATCTATAGGTGTACAGACTGTATTGCACACAAAAGAAGCCCTTTCAATGAAAAAAAGGCATGGCCCCATGTATTCTTTACGGTGGACTGCTGCCTTTTTTTGCTTATATGTTCTACAAGACAAGAAATGCATCTGTTTCTCTCTTTCTTTATTCCAAAGAACAACTGATGCTTAAAAATGCTTTAAAAGCTGTCATAATATAAAGAGATCCCAAAGTATAAGAACAATATCTATATTATTAATATTGCTAATATTCAGTATTATTCTATATCATAAATTATAATTTATAGATGAACCATAGAAGGCTAGAGAGTGATCTAAATTGCGAGAAACATATCTTTTAAGCTGTGTGAACTGTGCAGGTAACAAGCAATGGAAATATGTTCTATCAGTTTGAAAAATGAAAGAACATACTACAAAACCTAAAAAAAATAAAAATATTAATGAGTATAATTAGCCTTCAGATGTATCTCTTGTTTTCTGATGCATCAGTTAACACTGAAGTGCTAAAAGACCTTGGAAGTTACCTTCAGTTGATGGAATTGATCTAAGGGAAGATGCTGAAGACCTTTTCAGCCCAGACAGACTGTAGGAACTCTTTTTGGTCAGGTCTGTTGGTGGAGAGGCATTCTCTGGTCCAGTGACAGAAGCTACACTTTGGCAGTCTGACTCCACATCTGTTTTGGTTGCATCCTCCTTTGATGAGGATTCTGGACTTGTTGTCCACAGGCCTGAACTTTTCTGGCCATTAGAAGAAGCAGGAGAGGCAATCCATGGAATCCCTCCTGATTTCTCCCTTGGCTGGGAGGGTGTACATTTGGTGGTGCTGTTCTGCTCAGAGGAGTGAGAAGAGAGAGATTCAATGCTGCCCATGGGAGTGCTGTCTGGGCTACTGCTGTACGAGTCACCTAGGGAGGACGGAGGGGAGGGGGGAAAGAGAGAAAAAAATAATTTACATTTTCTAATCATGTCCATTTTTCTCATGTCACCTTTAGCTCTTTTGTACCTTACTTGTCATCAAATTCATTAACCTGTGGTTTCCTGCAGAAGGAAAACAACTCATTTATTTATTTCCAACTTGAAGACTCATCTTGTTCCTTTAGAGACCATTAGTACCTTGAAAATTGCATGATTGGCTAATGCATTTTTTGCCAGATGCATTTTCTATAATTTTCTATAATTCCCTACCATTTGAAATCTGTATCTCTTTTCTCATGCCATACAGATTTCCTTTATTTCCTGCAATACAGTTGTGTCCATGTTTCATTTAAATGACGACTTAAAACCATCTAGTATTTCAGAAATTGCAATTGCCAGAACCAAGGCTGTCTCTTGTCTGATATTGTGATATTTGGCAAGAAGAGTACCTTTGCTTCTGCTTCAGCCTTCCAGGCACAAGTAAGATCTTAACTGGAACTTGTTTACATAAGTGTTGAGTTTGAGCTAATAAGTGAAGCCCAAGTGGAGAGTTCTTGGATCAGACCTAGTGGCAATCAAATCGCCAGCACGAGATGTGTCTGAATGAAGAATCATAGAAATCATAGAATCATTTAGGTTGGAAAAGACCTCCAAGATCATTGAATCCAACCTTTGACAGAACACCACCATATCAAGTAAACCGAAGCGCTAAGTGCCACATCAAGTTGTTTCTTGAACACTTCCAGGAATGGCAACTCCACCACTTCCCTGGGCAGTCCTTTCAATGAGGAAATTCTTCCAGATCTCCAACCTGAATGTTCCCATGCACAGTCTGAAGAAGCATGAGCTTGCATATGGTCTGCAAAATACTCGCAGAGAAATGTTCCTTTTTAATGCTATTATTCATTCATTGTAGTTACACAGTGAAAAAATGCCTGAAACTTGACCAGTTGGTCCTCTGTTGAGTATAACTGTCTGTTCCTTTGTAACTTCTTACTTGGGATCCCATGCCATTCACACTGGTAATCCATGGGTAGGGAGCTATTGATCTCATGTAGTATTTAAACTCTCACTGGCATGAAACTTGTAACATAGACCTATGGAAAATGCAGCACCTGTGCAAGAATATATCAAGGACACACTTCCTAAAATTGCAGACTTCAGAATTACTACAGATCTTCAAGAACAGATACACCTTAACTGTGGATTAACTTACTGAACCAGTTTCATGTAAATCTTCTTGAGGAGCCAAGGGACATCTAAGTTCTTTAGGAAGTCTGTTGCAGTAGTGGAACTGTTAGCAACTTAAGCTTTTATAAAGTTTCAATACTCCTTACTGGCACGACCAGTAAGTAAAAAAGTTGTGGTCCATTAGATGAAAATGAATGAAGGGAAACTTTTTAATAGTCACATCTACATAAAAGTGAATAAGCATTCTAAGCATCAATTGATTATAGACATAACTCCCTACTGTTAAACAGTAAGCCATATGATATGTACACTGCTTCTTCCAGGAATATTAGAGTTTGTTTCTATTCCAGAAAACCTAACAAAGTTTCACTGGTTTTGGCAACCTAGGCAGTGGCTGACTTTGAACCAAGGGCCACAGTTTCATACATGTGAAAATAGCCAAGTGATGGGTTTGGTCTCCTAACCTTGACTGAATTACATTTGTTACAGGAGGAGAGGAAAGATTCTGTTTACAGTTTTCCAGCCTTACCCATCATCTTGCAAGGAAACGAGATGAACTTCATATAATGAACTTTTGAGTTTCAAAGTGGATTAAATTTAGATTAGAATATAAAGTCTACTTTAAATGATGTTGAGCAATGTACGCAATGCAAGACTTGCCTAAAACCAAACATTCTTCCTCATCTGAGAGAAGCGAGGAATGCAGTCAGTCAACAGTGTGGCTGTGACTCACAGGGGTTAAAAAGCTGAAAAAACTCCATCTGTTATGCTTATGATTATTGGAATACAGCATCTATTGGATATTATTCAGGCAAAGTTAAAAGATAAGACATAAAAAGGAAGACAACCAGTCTACAAGGACAAACTTACTGTCAGGATCTGCTAGACATGGTGTATATCTTCCTTTGGGTTTACGTGAACCTGTGGAGAGACAAATGGCTCTTGTCCTTCTTGAACTTGATCGGGACTGAGGTTGGGGAAGAGGAATGTTGGGGTCTGGTGCAGTGTGAAATATCTGCATGATTTAAAAAAAGGGAAAAAATGACATTAAACAGAGGTACTCTTACACTTCCATTATTAATCAATTTGTTTTCCTCACTGCTGTGCCTGAAATTAACACTGTAACAATCTCATACATTATGAAAGAGTAAATTCGCAGAATAGAAGCTTTGCTCTGATGTCATTTTACAACTCAAGAACCACAACACTGAGCTGTACTTAGTAGCTGTACTAATTATATATTTGTTGAAATAGATTTACTTTCTAGCCCTTGTTAGAAGGGCTTTACAGTTGAAATTGTAAAACAAAATAAGTGTTTACTACTGACTATTGCCTAAGAAGTAATATATTTTTTAAAATATTATGACAAGGTTGATTTTTTTCTCTGTGTTCCAGTGAAAGTTTCCATATGTCACAGAAAAATGTCATAGTTGTAACTTACTACAATCCAGTTTGCATTTCAGAAAACCACTTTATTTGGCCAAACAAGTCAAGTTTGATGTGGAACAATTTTATGTTTAAGGTATCTCCTGGTTCTTATCTTTTACATGCTACTGCTACTACTGGTCAATGTTGCACTTCAGTGCTGCAGAAAAAAAATTTTTACCATGTTATAGCAGAAGACGTCTCTGCAAGGATTTCTGGACCCTCTAGCAATAGGGCATTCCCTAAAGAGGATGAAGTGAACCACAAAAAGACACCTCCATGCCATTCACAGAAGTGGAAGAAAGCAAATATACTTGCACAGTAGGAAATACTTTAATGAAAATCTTGAGATGCTCTTGAAGTACATTAAAGCTGTATTAAGCACTAGTGAGCAGCAAATCAACATAAAAACATGTCTGTAGACACAGAAATAGAGCAAGGGAGACTGGTTGTATAGCAGTAATCTTTGTATTGAATGAACTATTATTTTCTGGAGGGAAAACTCAATGTTGGAAAAATGCAATATATATTTTGGGAGTCAAAGCCAAGAAGGCTATCGGTATCATATCCATTTTGAGGAGTCCCTATGAAATACAACTGATGATACCAAGCCGTACTGTCAGTACTTACTGACCAATCAGTGCAGGGGATCCTGGTATTGACTGGGAACTGCCCCTTGGCTGAGTAATGAGTAATGAAAGAAACTAGAAGTTTTTTCACTTTGTCAGTCATCAGAGAAGATGATATAGATCAACAGAGACCACTAAGATAAAATTTCTTTTATCAAGTAAAAGAGATCTTGACTGTTCTGCTGAGTTTTGAAATTAAACAGTTTAAAATAAAAACAAAAAATCTGAGGAGGTTTTTCAGTGAAGCTGATAGCTGCAATTCATAAAATCATAGAATCATAGCATCAGTCAGGTTGGAAGGGACCTCTGAGATCATCAAGTCCAACCCTTGATCCAATACCGCCGTGGTTACTAGATCACGGCACTAAGTGCCACATCCAGTCTCATCTTAAAAACTTCCAGGGACAGAGAATCCACCACTTCCCTGGGCAGCCCATTCCAATGCCTGATTAACCTCTCTGTAAAGAATTTCTTCCTAATACCTAACCTAAACCTCTCCTGGCACAGCTTAAGACTGTGCCCTCTTGTCTTACTGATAGCTGCCTGGGAGAAGAGACCAACTCTCTACAACCTCCTTTCAGGGAGTTGTAGAGAGTGATGAGGTCTCCCCTGAGTCCCCTCTTCTCCAGGCTAAACAACCCCAGCTCCCTCAGCCTCTCCTCATAGGACTTGTGCTCGAGTCCCTTCACCAGCCTCGTTGCTCTTCTCTGGACCTGCTCCAGCACCTCAATATCCTTCCTGAACTGAGGGGCCCAGAACTGGACACAGTACTCCAGGCGTGGCCTCACCAGTGCTGAGTCCAGGGGAAGAATCACTTCCCTAGTCCTGCTGGCCTCACTGTTCCTGATCCAGGCCAGGATGCCATTGGCCTTCTTGGCCACCTGGGCACACTGCTGGCTCATGTTCAGCTTCCTGTCAATCCAAACTCCCAGGTCTCTTTCTGCCTGGCTGCTCTCCGGCCACTCTGTGCCCAGCCTGTAGCGCTGCAGGGGGTTGTTGTGGCCAAAGTGCAGGACCTGGCACTTGGCCTTGTTGAACCTCATCTTGTTGGAATCAGCTCAACTCTCCAGTCTGTCCAGGTCCCTCTGCAGAGCCCTCCTGCCTTCCAGTTGATCGACAGTCCCCTCCAGCTTAGTGTCATCTGCAAATTTGCTAATGGTGGACTCAGTCCTCTCATCTAGATCATCAATAAAGATATTAAACAGAACTGGGCCCAACACTGATCCCTGGGGGACACCACTGGTGACCGACCGCCAACTGGATGCAGCCCCATTCACCACCACTCTCTGGGCCCGGCCCTCCAGCCAGTTCCTAACCCAGCACAGAGGGCCCCTGTCCAAGCTGTGGGCTACCAGCTTTTTCTGGAGTATGCTGTGGGATACAGTGTCAAAGGCTTTGCTGAAGTCCAGGTAGACACATCCACAGCCTTCCCCTCATCCACCAGGCAGGTCACCTGATCATAAAAGGAGATCAGATTGGTCAGACAGGACCTGCCCTTCCTAAACCCGTGCTGGCTGGGTCTGATCCCTTGTGCATCCTGTAGGTGCAGTGTGATTGCACTTAGGATGATCTGCTCCATAACCTTGCCAGGCACTGAGGTCAGGCTGATGGGTCTGTAGTTTCCTGGGTCCTCCTTCCGGCCCTTTTTGTAGTGAATGAAAGTAAGTGTTTAAGATTTCATGTGTTTTCCTTCTCAAGGCCTTCTCAATATTTCCAGAGACTAGATCTCTGCTGTGCAACTGACATCCCTAAGGATAGCAATGGTCAGAAAGACTCTGTTCTGATGCATTTAGAGAAGAATCTATGCATTCATCCAGAGTGAACCTCCATACACTGGTACCATAAGAGAGATGGAGGAGCTGGGAGCAAAGTTATGACTTTCTCGTTCTGTTTCTAGATTCAGGAGGTCACAACAGTCTTCAGAAAGCAACTGAAGAGTTAGAGCAACTCTTTCAAACCATGGGAGATTATGCCTTGGATCTGTACCTTGCACATCCACAGAAGACTTGCTAGGAATACAGATCCATACCATGGGGTGGGAAGCAGGTATTATTTCTATCAATGACCTTCTACAAATGTTGGACTCTTTATTCTTAAGAACTTAATGATGGTAATGAAAATGAGATCTTAGTTCCATTTCATAACCAAATAGTCAGATAATTTCTTTCTACCTTTTCATAATGCTCTATCAGAATTTCAACGACGATATTCTGAAACTTAATGTTCATCATAGCAGCCACGGTTTCTTCTTGGGCTCTCATCAGAGTTGGTCCAAAGATAACACCAAGGTTGGATACAGTCATTAGATTTTGCTGACTGTGCAATGATACCCTTTAAATAAACACAAAAAATATGCAATTTAATTGATTTGCTAAACTACAATTTAAACAGGCAAAAACCTAAGACTATTTTTTAACAAAATTACAAGTTCATGCCTCCCTTTTAAATACATTTTTAAAACTTCCACTTTTACTGGAGTCAAAATACAGTGTAGTACAAGTACTATACTACTATAAGGCTGCTATCCTGCAATAGCTTAATAGTAATGAGCACGTCTTCCTAGAGTATTTCAGTTCCTGACAAAACTGATAGGAAAAGGCAGCTATATCTGGAGGTCTCCACAGAGAGATCCACACCACCTAAAGTTTAGGAGTCTTAGAGCAGGCACCTATCTCTCCAATAGTTCTACAGGAATTTAAATACTTTATGTTGGATTGATTGAAACTAGTATGTGACAACAGAGATCAACCATATACCTTAGTTTTCACATAAAAGAAAGAAACAGTTTCTGAAAATATTTATTTCGCAATGGGATCTCTTTATTAACACGATGAAAGCACAGAATCAATGGATTCAGTGAAATCATTGTTTCTATGAATAGATAACATTAGATGATCATAATGACATCTGGCTTTGAAATATAATAACCTTTTGCTTCTGTATATTCTGTTGTAACTTATTTTACCTCTTCTTTTTTTCTTCTTCATGTAGAATTCAGAAATTTAGTTTTACCAACAATTTATCAGATAGAAAAATGAAAACCATCAATCAGTAATCCTCAAAGCCTCTTCTCTCTCCTTACAAATAAGATTTGCCAAATAAAAGTCCTATCATCATAAACCCTTTGAAATAACTGCCAGTTATTTCAAAGCTGTCCTATTGCCTCATGTCTGAGGAATATTATGCCAAGTCAAGATTTTATAATTTCCTTAATGCTTAATTTTACTGCATCTGCTACCAAATGGAATTAGTTATTGAGGCACTTGTTCACACTTTCCTTTTCCTTCTCACTGCTATCTCCTACCATTGTCAAGCTGAGCATCTTCAGCAATTTCCTACACAATTAAATAAACTCCTGTACCTTTTAAAATGTAGAAACAGTAAAATCTATAAAACATTCCCCTCATATTTGGGATAAGAACATTTTATCACCCCATTTACATCCAGAAGGAGAAATATGGGAAAGGGGTTTGTACTGGAGGCAAGTAAAAAAATGCCTATCTTCTTACATGTTTCCTATGTTGCTTCATTAAATTATGTCAAAACTTTCCCAAATGTTACCTCAGACTAGCACTAGCAGAGATCATTATTTGGAAGCCATGTCATGAAAATGACTCCCTTGTTAAAGCACATTTTTAACCAATTATCCTAATCTAACTTTCTCTGAAACAGATCTTATGTTTGTCTTAGATGACTAAGGGGCGTTTGGGAAGTCCACCAGTATTTTAATGAAAATGGAATGTTGAATAACTCAGCTCTAGATTTGCTAAAAAAACCTTAAAAAACTGCTCTGCAATGTTACTCTTCTTTGTGTTGTACAGTAACTGTAGAGATCTGTTACACAAACATTATAGTCTTACACCATAAGAGAGAAGTAATATTTATCTACTGTTCATGTTTCCTTGGTAACAAATTTAGTAGCTTGGTTAATAAAAGAAATGGTAAATTTAATAACACTGTAACCAGAAAGGGCTTTCTACAAAGCATTTTAAAGGCTCAGTTTCTAGCAAAAGAGAAAGAACCCAGGGCTGTAAATGGATCATTTTGATTGCCACTTTCCCCTGACCTAGTCCTACTGTTGCTGGGCTACTGCACAGACACAGGCTGAGGCAATCATGCATTTCAGGGAGCTGTAGGACATTCATTGAGGTGTCATTGCTTTCTACTCAAAATCTCCTTCTTTGATGTATCACCAGCAATTTTTTGATACTGCTGGATTGCAGACTCCCAACTATCTACCATAGAAAAGTATTGTATTATTAAATCATACCAAAGAATGATTTACTCTTTAGAGTAGATAGGTAATTTGACTACTAGGGAAGTTTAAAAACAAAAAATGAGCTATTTATGTGAAAATAACACCAAACTTCCCGTGCTTGCCTAGCTACTCACTAAGTATGTATGCATGCAGTATCACCTCTTTCCTGGGTGCTTTTCAGGATTTACTAGTTTTTGTTTGTTTATTTGTTTTCAGCATGATCTACATCTCACATCACCTAGATCATATTTAATTTTCCACAGTGACATAAAATTCAAGGTAGGCAGAGACGTAAAGACCTTATGAATTAAACCAAGATAAAATAATATCCTTATTTTATAATTCATAGTTAAAGGTATAGTATTTTCACCAAGATGCAAAAGCATACATAAAGGAACTGAACAGCTAAAAGAAATATAAAGAAACAATGTACACTTTGAAACTGGATTTTTAACAAAAGAATGAGGAAACAGGAGGTTGGATTTTTTTTTTAAATTTTCTCATTTTCATAAAACTAGACACTTCACCTGCCATTTGTTCCTTGAAAAATCCCCACACAGTGGTAGGAAAAAGATGAGTAAGGAAGGTGAGTAATACACTCAAGAGACTTATTTTGAATTCTGTCTCATTAGAATTGCTAGCATAAACAACAACTGGCAAATTATATGAGAAATTAGAAGGGGTGAATTGAATGTTGGAAAGAAACTACTAAAAGCATTCAGTGTCAAACCAAGATTACATTTACAGGAAATGAGAATCACAACAAAGATGACATAGGCAAGAATTAAAGAGAATAATTAAAGAGAGGAATACTTCAGGTGTGCTTTTCTTTGGAATTGCATCTGAGATTACACTGAGAATAAAGAGGCCATGAAAAGAGGTCAATGCTTGCCTAACACTAATTTTGGCTACAAATAAGTCAGTTCCTATGCATATATCTCTCTAAGTTCGAGGCTTCCAGACCAGCAGCTTTTACAAAATTGTTAAGCCCTCATTAAATGCTTTCACTTTTTCGGGGGCTATAAAGGAATAGGTATTATAGTGTTTAGCTAATCAAACAATTCTCTGAGTAAGGAAACTTAGGAAACTTTTTTCCATCTGGTTCTCTGCATCATCCCACAAAATGCAAGGTCTGCCTTTTTGCAATGGAAGCATTCACAGTAGCTTGCTATCATGTTAGTTCTACAGGGGCTAATGACATAAAGGGTTAAAAATAATTTTTTAGGGCTAAATAATTTCCTGTCAAATAAATTTTCAAAGTTCTCATTTCTATAACAGGAAGCAAAACTGCATTAGTCTCTGCTGTAGACAGCTTACTTCAAGCTGTGGTTCAAGCTGTGATCAAAAAAGCAAAACAGTTGGGATGTAGTGAATGGAATGAAAACAATATGGACTCCTCTCTTATGTCTTCTACACATCTCAGTCATGTGTACTTTAACTGAACAGCTCCTGCTTCACTATTCACATTCCCA